>NC_136259.1:14864062-15531250 GCF_053564925.1 Oryzias latipes
ACAATTTTGCAATTATATTGTCTCCATTAAATCATAATTATACAAATGGACACAAACCAAATCAAGTGATAAGTCATACAAAAACACAGCGACAGAAAAATACTTTGATTTACAGCAGATACACGGCTCTGGCACTCATCATCTATCAAAGGAGACGTCGGCGTCTTATTCAGGCTATGGAGCGGCGAGCTCCTTACGCGGGAAGTGGCTACGGATTGTCGTGTTTCCATTAAGCAAATTTATTATCGCATATACAATTTGCGTATTTTAATAGTTAATTGAAATGCAGCTTTTTACGTTTTTAAGGAAAGTTTGATTTGTCATCATGAGATATGGGTCTCAGAAATGTATCAAATTCAAAACAAATGGTTATATAGCGTTAAGACTCTGCCTTAAGTGTCTAAAAAAGTGGGGTGGCATCCTAAAGTAATGAGAAGTGAATAAGGGAAATAGAGGTAATGTTGGAACATGGTTTACCAGTACCCATGACCGCTGGGTCCCCGGTTCCATTGAGGCTTTTCTTAGGCCCTCCATCCCTCCTCATTCCTCAGCAAGCCCACATGTGTTTTATTAGCAGGCAAGCTCGTTGGACTGTAAATTCCAGTGAAGGGCTGGCCTGAGGAGAAGCACAGCCCAAGTTTTAAGAAAAGATCAGGGCATTTTTCACAGGAACCAGTTATTCATTCCCCCCTTTTTTTTTTCGTTTTTTTTTTCGTTTTTTACTTTATATTTTGCGTAAAATTTCAGTCTTGTGTGTAAATCGTTCCTTTATTTTTTTTGATTTACCCATCCGGTTTTTCTTAGACTCTCATAATTCCTGGTTTGTCCGTTCTCCAAACTTTTTTTTTCATTCGTCTGACTTTCACCCCCTCTTCACTACATTCCGGTGACGGTCGTACCGTGTTCTTGCCTCCATGACTCCAAAAAACCGCCGCATTCCCACAAGGGCAAACATTAGACAAGAGCTGCGGCTTAAACAATGGTTTCTGTTTGCCTCAGGACAAAATAACTCTACCCCCCCCCCCCCCCCACACACATACACACACAACTGCCAGCCCTCCCCTTCCTGATGCAAGCATGCACACACTCCTACACAAGCACTCAGACACACACTCACGCCTCGCTACCTATCGCCAAATTTATGTTGGCTTGCTAATTTTCCAGCCTTTCTCCCCACCATCAACATGACAATCATGATTAAGGCGTAACATGGCAGGTCATGGCCTGAGCTGCCCCCTCTACCGCCCCCTTAAAGAAAAAGAAAAACCCTGTCACCCTTCTCAGGGTGATAACACAAACTGAAGGAGCCTTTAAGGGGGAATAATGTGATTAAATTTGATGTTGTTGCAACTCTTCAGCAGACAAAATGACATTTGAAGTCTCTCCTTTGAGTTTCCTTATCAGTCACTTTCCTTTTTCAAGATATTTTTTGTGTTGTTTTTTTTTGCTGTTTTTAACATGTTCTTGTTGTCATTTTTCTAATGATGGAGGACATTTCTAAAGACAATTAAGCTCAAAAGTTCATTTCTGAGTATTTTACTTCAAATCACTTTGAATCAGGAGCAGATGAAAAAATGCAGTTTGAAAGAAGTCAAATTTTTGGTGTAGAACAGTGTTTTTCAACCTTTTTTGAGCCATGGCACACTTTAACCTTAAAAAAAATCCCGCGGCACACCGGCATCCAAAAAAATAGATAAAAAAAAAAGCTCAGTCTGTATTGATCTACAGCCGCTCCGCAATTTCACATGCATTTTTGTGATAATTGTTGCAGAAAACCCTGGAAGCTGCAGCTGTTTTTTCTAAAAGATTTATTAAAAATTCAGTCAAAAGATTCAAAAACTGTTTGATGTGTGTTCGTTGTTTTAAGACGTTAAGAGGAGAGACTCATTGTGCGCTAAAACAGTCACTTTACTGTATCATGGGAGATGTAGTGCCCGTAATCCGCCGACCGCAGAAAGACCAGCGTCTTTGAGCTTCATGGTTTTGTTCACTTGTTCCAGTCTGATACCAGATTCTGTGGAAAGCTACACCGCTAAAGACGTGCTTTAGCTGGTATTTTTGTTAGAACAGAGACTTTTTTGCGCTAAATCGAAACAAGGAAGTGAATACTTTAACCACTTCTGATTGGTCAGACTGATGACATGTGATTAAGCCTTCAAGAATGGTTGGTGGAGACAGTTAAAGGGGCGGGACTTTTCCTTACACACTTATAGCTGCAGCTAAATCGCGGTATCCTGTTATTCTTATCAAAATATCTTTAATAGAATCATATAAACACAAAAAAAAATATTTTATGATATTTCATATTCTTAACTTCTCAGTGTTTTATCAGGGCCTGTTTGGATGAACAAAGAGCTGATTTCCTGGAGATGGTAATTGCTTTTAGATCAAATAATGAGGGCAATTTCTCACGGCACACTTGACCATCTCCCACGGCACACTAGTGTGCCGCGGCACACTGGTCTAAAAACACTGGTGTAGAACATATGGTGGACGGGTCACGACCTCCAGGCTCTGCTGCATTCTGAATCATGCACTTGCAGACTAGGATTCAGATTCATGTATGTATTTGTTTTCCTCATCTGAGCTGGTATCTGACTGAAAACTGTACGGCTGGAGAACTCCAATATTGCTCCCCATTTTTGTTGCCCCGGTAATGTTAGGTTGGGTTTGTGAGAGGGCTGTAATCTAGCGAGAGTGCATGTAAACAAAGGGATCTTGGGAAATAAGCACAGGCTTACTCCACACCAACTCAGAGGTAAATTTCTAATGAACTACTGCCGCTCCACAGAGACTGTCCTCGGAACAGATTTTTGGATTTGGGCTAAAAACGGCAAAATCCTAATTATAAGACCTCCGGGAACGCTTTTAAAATGGATCAGAAGATAATCGGAGTGGGATTCTTAAAAAGAAAAAAATTACCGATGATTTCATGCTAAATTAATGATTATTTTGGCTCACCTGTCAGTTTAGACCCTAAATCCGGCATGACCCTACAGGACGTCAATTTTCTGGAGCAAACCATCAAACCATTTCTAGAAGTGAAATCAACTCAATTATATTTCTTTAGCACAATATTACAACAATAGTAATCTCAATGGGCTTCATAATTGCATAAGAATATGAAATCTGTCATAAAATTCAATAGGTAATTGCTAAACCTAGCTACACTGGGCATCCCTGCCCTTAGACCCTCCTTCTTGGTAAGGAAAAATCCCAAAAAAGGGACCAGACGGATAGATGGACACATGGTCCTGGTCATCTGTTGCCAAAAATAGTACCTGAGTTGTCCCATTTTTGGTTATCAGCATAATAAAACATTTAACCTGGAGGCACACTTTTGTTTCACAAACCAGGCATTAGGTTAAAAGGCAGAATAATTTGGGGTTACTTAGACCTTACTGGAATTCCTTTTACTGTAATGGCCTTACTTTTTTAAGTGCATGGAAGGGAAAAAAAGTGGCAGAACCTTCAGCAATTTGTTGCAGTTTAAGAACAATTAGTTACAAAACTGGATTATAGCCCCCCCCCCCCATCAATTTAAATGACATTAAAAGTAAATTCTGTCACCAGATTGGGCAGGTTGACCTTTTTCACAGCTGGTATTCATGGAAAAAAGGCTGTGGAGAATGGAACATGTCTTAAAGAGTTTATGAGTGGTGACGGCATGGTGTTCTGCAGTTTCATCACCTTTCTATCAGTAGGCCTGTTTCCCATTATAGCCCAGCTCTCCTTTTTGCCGCTTTGTCCTCAGCTGGCATGTCTTTTACCACAGAAAAACAAAATCTTCAGATTTAACCCATTGCTTTAGCTCAAAAATGAAATAAAAAACCATTAACATTCTTGCTAAATAACTTTTATTTTTTATTTTCTTTTGTTTCTTTGAGGAATGGTGCTTTCCACATTAAAAAGTTGGCAATGGGAAAAGGGCACGCATGCAGATGTAAAGGTAGGAAATCCGCTGGCAAATTCCTTCAAGTGCTTCCAAGTTGAACTAAAAGGTAAAAAAATGTTATGCACAAGAACCTTTTTTTCTCTCTTTTACTGTATATCAGAATTCCTATAGGAGTAAAAGTCATATATCAGTAAAGTATCATTTTATTTGTAAAAGCATTTGTAATGCGTTCTCAAAGTATTGTAATGTGAGGTTTATATCGTTTTAACTCACTTTAGCAATTTAGGTTCTGGTGGTCAAAATATATCTTACTTTTTAAGAAAACGTCTAACTCAGGGGTCGGGAACCTATGGCTCTTTGGATGGTCAAAGGTGGCTCGCAGACAAATCTTTATTTATACTTTTTTTTACTTAGACCAGTCCTTCTCAGGTGCGATGCGATGCCAAGGGGGGCGGGTGGTAGTAGTGGTGCTTGGAAAAAAAATAAATCTGCACCGCTATCAATTAACTATCATCTATTATTTCACAGAGTTTATAACAGCCTAAAACCTGCGATCCGCCGTCTCTTCAACTGTGCGTCCCCGTCTCTGAGAAAGAGCGAGAAGGTGCAGCGGGATGTGTGAGGACGAAAGGGGAGGGGGGGGAGGCACAGACAGCAAGGTGAATAGCGCAGGGATTGTCAAAATTTAAAACACGCTGCCCGTCAGATACTGCAGCGTGGGAGTATATGTTTGGCTCCACGTCTGCATGTGAGCAGTCTCTCACATCTACAGAACATTCAGACCAACCTAAGATCACGTTTAAAGTCTCCACGCCTGCATGAAGCTGAAACTCACCACGTATCAACCAGACTAGACCATCAGCAAAACCACGCAGCACCAGAATTTGTAATGATGGTAAGAAATACTCATCATTTATTAGTAACAGCATAAAATGTTATTAAAAAAGAATCCACAGACTTATTGTACTTTAAAAGTGTTGAAATTACATCAAATGCACACATTCACTTGTATATTTAGTTTTAAACATATTGTAGCGGACCGAGTTAAACTGGTGGCTGTTGGGTTATGTCCTAAATTCCGGAGTTCATTGAATGCACCAAGCAGAGATCTGATTGGCCCTCAGTTCTGTCACTCAGCCTGTCTTTAAGGACTTTGGACCAATGGGGCTCAGCTATGGGCCAAATAAGGTATATGGGAGGGCTGTGGCGGCAGTGAAGAAATATAAATTTGGGAGAAGCGCTCTCGTCCCGGTGGGAGAGATTCAAGAGTTGCTGATTTAATTGTACGGCGTTTGTTGCGCTCTACAGTAACCAGAATAAAGAACCCTAAATGAGGTTATGTCTCAGTGTGGGAAAGAGACAATTCATTATTGTATGGCTCTTTCGAAATTACATTTAAAAATATGTGTCGTTTATGGCTCTCTCGGCCAAAAAGGTTCCCGACCCCTGGTCTAACTGATCAGATCTTTTCAATGTTTTTCTTCACATGTTTCTGTTGGGAGCTTTTGTGACACTTTTTGTCAATTTACTGTACAGTGATCCCTTGCTATAACGCGGTTTACTTTTCACGGTTTGGCTACTTCACGGATTTGCATCGTGCATTGTGTTCTGCATTCTAATTGGCTAAAAAGTCACTCCGCTTCTTCTCTACCTGTGCGTCAATATGTACTGTAATGTAATGTACAGGTACGTAAAACAGCTTGCCAAATTTACAACACGTACGTGAAAATTCTCTTGCAATTTCGAGTTTCTCTAAAACCCATAGAAAAAGAGCAACAACAACTGCCTATCACTATGTTCTTCTCCGCAGAGCGGAGTCAGGATACAGTGGCTCAGTCTGTAGAGCAGTGAAATACACCTGAGTCACTATTTGTCCGACTGTACTTTGTATTTTTTTCATAATCATTTTAAATTTTCTCCCGTTTAATCCAATTACTCCGGTCGCGGTGGGCGGGGCTAATCTCCGCAATTTGAAGCCGTCTGTTCACATTGATGATTAAAATTATTATTTGACAGTACAGTACAGAAGATATTTGTTAAAAAAAAAACGTTTCTAAAGTACCTTTATTTGTGAAAAAAATGCTTGAGCCTGTAAAATGGTCTGTTCTTTCTTTTCAATGTATAATGAGTATTTAATTGTATATTAATTGTAAGAAAAAAATAAAGGTTTCTACTTCACTGATTTTGCATATCACTGGTTCTTTTTGGAATGTAACCCCCACGAAAAACAATGGTTTACTGTATTTTCCACATTTAAAAACTGTGGAAAATACACAATAAAAACTGCCCTACGAGCTGCAAAGAAAGTCTAGGGTTATTGTGATTATGCTAATGCAGTCAACGTGTAACGGTGCGGGCAATGTTTTTGACGTGTTACTAGGGCCAAAACACATATATATATATATATATATATATATATATATATATATATATATATATATATATATACTTTTTTTTTTTTTTTTTTTTTACTGCTCCTCGTTGAGCAAACTCGCCTTTGTTTGCAGCCATTTTCACATCTGCACTTTGCGAGAAACAGGCAGGCTGACCTTTCTCCCAACAACCGAGAAAGCAGACAGATAGGGCAAATATCCAGATTTTCATAAAAATAGATCGGCTAAAACAACAAATTGAAATTAATTGATACAATGAATTTATCGCCCAGCTCTACGTGTTACTACCTAGGTTGGGTGTTGTCAAAAATAAGATAACGTGTAGCAGTGTCGGGCAGTGTTTTCTCATGTGTTACTAACATGGTTGGGAGCTACAGGTGTTATGATTACGCTTACGTGGCTAACATGTACCGTGTTACAAACGGGTCTAGGAGTTTTAATAAAGTCTGACTCTTTTGTCTCGCTTATTGCGCCGTGTGTCCAAAAGCGGAACATTCGTTGACAGTGTACCTAATAAACCAGTGTGCCCTATAGTGCGGAAAATGAGAAATTGAAATTCTAACACCTAGCTTCTGCTGTCGGATGGAGTATACTCAACTTCATTAAACGTAGCTTTTTAATTTTTGTCTCTCTGGAAGTCCAAAGCCGTTGGTACCAAATGCATAAGTGGATATGTTGAGTCCCCTCTCAGCCCTTTAGTGCTCTCTCGGATAATTTAACACGTGAACCAGCAAACCCACCAAACCGACGCTCAAGCTGAGAATCAATCGATCGCATGTTTTTAGTTCATACCAGACTGCTGCTCGCGGCACTTCTGTGCCAACAGTATCTGGGCTTTCCACACGCTAAGTTGACTAACAGTAAGTAAATAATTACACAGTTAATAATGGGATTTATACACTGAAATAACACACAATACAGCCACAAAAAAAAGTTAAACTTTACCAGTTGGAATTTTTTTTTGCAAACCAGAGTGCATCTCACACATTTGGGTCACCGGTTACAGCAAGAGGGCTGAGTGTGTGCGTCTCCCTTAGAGCTAGATTTCTAACAGCTTGTGTGTAACAGACACTATTTCCCATCAGTCACAGTTTTCTTTCATAGGTCAGTAACTCCTCACAAAGTTTTCTCACAGCTTGACTCAGAAAACACTGTGAGAACAGTTAAAAATGGAATTGTGTCACTTTAGATGACTCTCTGACTTTTTTGAAAGATGATTTTTTTTTAAGTTCAAACGTCTACGGATAAAGCCTGAAGTTAGCAATCCTCTCATTGGGATTTAATAAAAAAAATATAAATGACAATAAAAAATACAGGTAGTTGGGAATCAAAAGAAGAGGAAATCATGAAGCAGCTTAAGCTTCCTGTTAGAACAGGGGTCGGGAACCTATGGCTCGCGAGCCATATATGGCTCTTTTGATGATCACATGTGGCTCGCAGACAAATCTTTAATTATACTTTTTTTTTCATTAGACCAGTCCTTCTCGGGCGCGATGCGATGCCAGAGGCGCGCAGTAGTAGCGGTGCTTGGAGAGAAAAATCTGCGCCAGCGCTATAAGTTTACAATTATCTATAATTTCACAGAGTTTGTACCAACTGGAAACCTGTGAATTGCCGTGCCTAAAAGTGCGCGCTCCCGTCTCTGAGAAAGGGCGCGCAGTTGCGGGGACGGGATGTGTGAGGAAGAAAGCAGGGGGGTGGGGCTGAGGTGTTGTGGGGACAGGCAGCAGGTGAATCGCGCAGGGATTGTAAAAACGTAAAACCCGCTGCCCGTCACTCACTGCGGCGTGTGAGTGTGTGTTTGGCTCCCCGTCTGCATGTGAGCAGTCTGTCTCACATCTACAGAACATTCAGACCTAAGATCACGTTAAAGTCTCAACGCCTGCATGAAGCAGAAACTCACCACGTATCAACCAGACTAGACCATCAGCAAAACTACCACGAGAAATACTCATCATTTATTAGCAATAGCATAACAATGTTATTAAAAAGAATCCACAGACTTATTGTACTTTAAAAATTTTGAAATTAAATCAAATGCACACATTCACTTGTATATTTAGTTTTAAACATATTGTCGCGGACTGAGTTTAACTTTGCTGTTGGGCCGCGTTAAAAGTTCTGGAGTTCATTGACCGCATCAAGCAGAGATCTGATTGGCTCTCAGTTCTGTCGCTCAGCCTGTTGTTAGGTAGTTTGGACCAATGGGGTTCAGCTATGGGCCGAATAAGGGAAATGGGAGGGCTGACGCGGCAGTGAGAGAATATAAAGTTGGTAGAAGCGCTCTCATCTCAGCGGGAGAGATTCAGGAGCTGCTGAATTAATTGTACGGCGTTTGTTGCGGTCTGCAGTAACCAGAATTAAGAACCTTAAAAGAGGTTAAGTCTCCGTGCCTCAGTGTGGGAAAGGGACGCTACATTATTGTATGGCTCTTTCGAAATTACATTTAAAAATATGTGGCGTTTATGGCTCTCTTGGCCAAAAAGGTTCCCGACCCCTGTGTTAGAAGCACATTTCAAAACAAAATTGGTGTTGGTTCAGTTCACTAGTGAACCATTAGGGGGCTTGCTGGAAAAGCAAGTATGGTTCTATTTAATGCATTGGTTTATATGAGAAGTGGACCAGGTGATTGTGATGTCACCCATGGAAAATGGCTCCAGTTCCGAAGTCAAATCCAATGTCACCATGTTAAAGCTTAACTTTAGTAAGCAGTGATTGGTCCAAGTCGGTTTGAATTTCTATGGCAACCACTCTCACCAATCAGGAGGGAGTTTGTTAGAAGTCCACACCCCTACCACTTAGAAGCGGGTTTGGGGGAATCTGTCGAACGTTTCGACTGTTTAAGGTGAGACCACATATTTTAGAGGCCTCTGATATGTCACTTTAAAACTTGAATAACTTGCGGTAAAGAAGAAAATATGAAAAAAAATAAAGAAATAGCAAGAAGATGTTAAAAAGGTAGCGGAGCAACAACGTTTATTCCGACAAAAAGAATGACTGACTGAGAAGTAGCTGTTTATTTCTCGATAGAAGTCTATGGCATTTTGGCTTCTTGGAGCCAGCGAGTACTTCCTGTTTGGAACGTGAAAGTGCAGGGGGCACTCAGTCCAGTTCTCCTCTACAGTCTACGATTCAACTCAATGATTAATGGCACAATTTTACAATGGGTGTGAAAATCTTGGCTCCCAAAAAAATCAACACAACTTTTCAAAAATTCATATTGACAGTGAAATTGCTGACAAATAAGGGTGAGGACTTTTTGATTGACAACTTAAAAGATTACAGTTGACCAAGATGGCGATAAACACAGAGCTAAAGAAATGCACAGGCCTAAAGCAAACTAGTGGCTCATGAGACAACAGTTTGTCCATATATATGTAAATAAACCACATGTACCACTGTATCCGCTGGATAACTCAGTTGGGCTGGCACCTATAAAATTGGGGGTTCAATTCCTGTGCGCAATGGGCTTCATCCAGTGTGGGTCCTTGGGCAAGATCCTTTGCGCTACTGCCAGGTATGTAGCAATAAGGGGGTCCAAGTCTGGGTCTCCCTCTGCCAGTCCCTAGCCTGGATAAAATGCAAAGTAAGACATCCTGAGACAAGCTGATTCACTGTGACGACCCCTGATGAGATATGCCAAAAGGTGAACAACAACCATAAGTACCCCAACCTCAATGTGGTGGAGGGGTGTGAGAGCTCCAGTGATCCCAGGAGCTAAGCTGTCCTGGGCTTATGCACCTGATAGGCTCTCCCATGACAGACAGGTCCTAAGTGAAGAGCAGTTCAGATCCCCTTTTATATGACGTTCCCTGGGTTGGTGTCACCAGGGCCCCACTCTGAGGCTAGGTCTGGGATTGGGGGGCTCACTGGCTCTTCTCACAGACCGCGGTTGGGTCCATCTTGAAGAGATGAAATGGGATACTTCCCCATGGGTCTTACAGTTTAACCCTGGAGCACCATCGCTGGGTGATTTTTTTCACCCGAGCAAAACTATTTACATGAATTTCAATATGTCGCGTGTCAAATAGTCTTTTAGGATTTTTTTTGTTCTCAAATTCCTAATTTTTCAGTAAATTTTGAGGCATGTTATTAGGAACTTCCTATGTGTTTCTTTTTCATTTCGTTACAAATACCACAGTTGAAAATTAAAGAAAACCACTGTAATTTATCATGTGTGGTCATGTTTTGATCTATTTTTTTATGATGAGTACTTTTTGTTGGGTACATTATATCGGGTAAAAACTACCCGGCAAACATGATGGTGTAACTTTTTATAGAGAGAGTATTCTTGGGTTAAAAGGAGCCGGTGCAACGCTGTGGCGGAGAGGGCGTGTCTCACTGGGCGGAGGCCTCGGAAGACTCAGGACTCGATGGAGAGACGACGGCCAGGGAAATCCTCGGGGTCCCACCAGAGGAGCTGGAGGAAGTGGCCAAGGGGAGAAAAGTCTGGGCATCTTTGCTTACAGTACTACTGCACAACTCAGTCAAGGATAAGTGGGAAAAAATGAATGGATACAAAACGTTTTCTTTTTTTAAATGTCCTATTTTGTCCATTTTATTTATGCATATTAAATAAACAGATCAAGTTAAGGTCAAAATACTGTCTAAAATGCACATTTTCTGCAAAGATCTAGTCAATAACTGTATTATTGATGTGATTTTGCCTAAATGAGATGACAAATACCAGTTTTTTTCGACTTGTTGCAGAAACGTTTTCCCATTGACTCACATGAAACGTGCATAACAGTGGTTGAACGTTAAGTGGTCTTTTAATAACACGCTGTGCTTCACAGCCATTTTCTCAAATACAAATTAGTGATGCTCTACATGACAAATTATTATGTACTAACATGTGAACCCTCTTCAAATGACATTTAGCACTTGATTCCCACGGATGTCCGCTAATGTCTTCTTTCACTCCCCCCTGTAACAGATATTCCCACTCCCTCCTATGACCCGCCACCTTATTATCTGTAGGGCTTTGAGGTGAGGAGGATGTGGTCCGCTTAAGTGGGATTTACCAATGCTTTCCCCAAAACAAAGCATGTAAACTCCAGAATTAAAGCCTCGCACCGTCACATATCTATGCATATATGTCCAACAGATTGAGTTTGTTGGCAGACATGAGGAATCGAACTTTAATTTCATTTTTGAAGGTTGACACTTTATGAAAGATCCACTTCTCATCTTTTGATCTATTTTAAAAGAATTTCCCAGTGGTCTTTTAATTATGATTATGCCGTTTTTAGCGTCACACTTGCACGTTTTTTTCCAACTGCATTTTTTTCAATCTGCTCGAAACAAATAGGCTGAATTGCAAATTTTAGATGAATTTTCTTCATACGAGTCCTCCATGAGAATAATTGCCTCGAACATGTGGAAAAAATGCCATAAAAAACGTTTTTTATTTGGAGTGGGTCTTGAAACGGGACATGAAAAGCCAAGAAAACACCAAATCAAAGCTAAACGTGTATAATAGGTGTGTATATGAAAACAGAAGGGCAGTGTGTAGAAATGACTTTGGGAAAAATCTCATTATCTGAAGGGGTGCCACATTCCAGTCAACTGCAGCAGCCGTGTGTCTCCTGTTGTGTGTTTAAGGTGCTGCTAAAGTAGCCATTATCTGCGGTTTTGCTGATAGTAGACGTCCAGTGAAGCTAATTACAGGCTGGCCAGGTCCAAGTGAGTCAGCAAGCTTTGTTGAACTAAAGTGAAATGGAAAAAATAAAAGGTGAATGATAGTTGAATTCTCTTTGAAATCAAAATGATTTCATGTTGATGATATTTTTCCAAAACCAAGGTGAAAATGGTTTAACACATTCAGAAAGCCATCACTCACTCCCACTAGGGGAAGTTCAGCCGTGGGCAGAAGGACCCGTTTGACCTCCTGGTCGACTAAACGATGGCAGGAGTGAAAAATGTCCTGAAATGGACAGATGTGCAGACACCAAAAGGAACAAATCATCCTAAAATACCATGAGAGATGGATTTACAGACAGAATATGAGGCGGAGGAAGGTGGGGAGCTAAATGGGCGAGGATGTCCCCCGTAATGACGAGTCAGGTAAAAGGGGCTGTTACAGACTCCCTGTGAGGCATTTTCCTCACCACGATGGATTCTCAATCACTCCTGCTGACTCAAAATGGCCTGAGGACGGCCTTTCACGGATACCAAATATTTGTTAGTGTGTCATGAATGATTCTGAAAGTAAAGGTTTTGACAGGAGAACTTCCCACAAACATTAACAGTAGACGATAAGAAATAAAAAAAAGTTTAAAGACTCAAAAAAACGTGTTACGGGTAAAGCCTACAGGTGAATATGGGCTGTCTGGTCGAAAAATGGGCAGAGCTGCAAGTGGTCTACAAAAAATATCAAGTCTCGATGAGTGCATTAATGTTTTATTTACATCAATACACTGCAGGCGGCAGTCATATTGATTGCATATACAACACACTAGGGTAAAGTTAGGGTTCTTGGCGTGACTAGCCTGACTCTTGGAGTTTAGAGTATGGTTTGTGTTGGCGTCCTATGGCCACTTAATCTATGTCTATCTATGTCTATGGCAATGGCGACAGTAGTTGCGATAGATACGATGACTCAGAGAGACTCGGACCATTCATTGTCGACTGGTTTCAACATGGCGGCGCCCGTATCAGGAAGCAATGGTACTTCCTATTTGGGAGCACGTCCATTGTTTTTACGGTCAATGGCTTTAACTTGGTTAATTTGTGACATAGCTGTGAAAATATCACAGAAAGACCACAACGTTTCTCACTCTTACCACGTATATTTACTTATGATCGATTTTCATCTGTGCAAAATATGCAAAATGTACATAGTGGCGGTATGACATCAGGAATTGTACGTTCAGTTTTATCTCCACAATAGAGACAAAAAAGGAATTGGAATAGCAAGTGTCCACTTTGTTTTTCTATTTATACATTTTGGATCATGCTCTATTTAGCAGGAACCCGTGGGAAGTGTTAGCTTTATTGTTATGTGACAACTGGAAGTCTGTCTCAGTTCTCTCTACATTTCATACATGACTTACAATAATAGGGACTGTCTAGGAGGGAAACCATACATATCTGAATTTCTGCCCTGAAGAAGCGGCGGTTTTTCCGAGTTCATCCCACCGCACGAATCTGGCTCAGAACCAGCTCTAATTGTTAAACAGATATGAATAAGGATACAGCTGAATGACCAACATAAATGAGCCTTTGCCTACTTTTTCTTTTTTCTTCTACCCTCTCTTCTGTCATGACTTGGACAGAAGAGTTGTGAAAATGATTATTTTTTCCCCCTTGGCTCAAGGCTCCTGCTGCGTCTCTGAGTAAGTGTTGTAAACTGCAGTTTTTGCAGAATCCTTCGGAGAGCAGTAATTCTTGCTTCCAGTGGACTGTGAACACTCCGTCTCGGCCCAGAAGAGCAGTTTGGTAAGACTAAGGAAAACAAAAACACCAGAGAAAAAATACTTAGCAAAGTCAAGAGACATAAAAAAGGAGAAGAAAGGTATGAAATGTCAAAAATGAAGGAAGAAAGTTTTTTTTTCATAGCTTAACATTTAGTAGTCAAAGTATAAGGCGGAAGAGTAATCATCTTCAGATCAATAATGACCCTCCTGCTGATGCAGATGAGATCATCTCCTTGATTAGGAAAGCAGCTCTGACTGATAGCAGATCAGACTTCACAGGTACAGCCTGTTCTGATAACAAACGACACTGCAGTGATGCAAACTAAAACACGTTGGGGTTTTTTCTTCTTGTGTTTTTAAACTGTAACGGCTTAAATTCCTCAACACAAGCTGCGATGCTCAAACCCTATTCTGCTCAGGGCTGATGAAACGATTATAAATAGCTTAGTTGGGGAAAACACATGGGTCATATTTAACCTTTAGAGTGCTATTTTATAACACATAAAACTTTATTTATGTTGGACTATTTATCCAAACAAAGTACTGAGTGTTGAACCGAAATTATACCATGGTCCGGGTGAATTCTTTATTCTGATTGGCTGGTGCATTAAAAAGTGATAATGCACAACTAAAAAAGAAGTTCTGGTCACAAAGTTTAAATGTTCTATACCACTGCTCTGGCTTCTTTAAAACAACCTTTAGCTTCATCATCTGGACAAAAACAAGCAGTAAGAGGTGAACTTTCTCTCTGAACTGATGCTTTATTCAACCCATCGTGACGATCAGCATGAATATATCGCGTTGCTTTGCCGCGTTGCTTTGCCGCGTTGCTTTGCCGCGTTGCTTTGCCGCGTTGCTTTGCCGCGTTGCTTTGCCGCGTTACTTTGCCGCGTTGCTTTGTGCCGGACCACGAAACAAATTAGTCAGCTTTTTGTGAAAAAAGTGATCCAAACAGAAAAAAAAACCAAGACTAAAGTACCAAAAACTGATTTTGAAGTGTGCATTATCAGAATTAATGCAGTTTGCTGGAATAACATTAATTGCGTAAATCGGGTAAAGAACGTTACACTGGAGCCATGGCTCTGGTGTCAAAGGGCTAATCACTCCTAAAGTTCAAACTTTTGTAGAAAAAAAACAAGTCCAGTCTTATAGAACAAAAACAAAGATCTACTTGCAATCAAAGATTGTGCGTAGATTTGAAGTGACTATTCACAGGTAATTTGGGCGGGGTTTAGGGTTAGGGTTCAAATACGCACTGCAGCATTTTGGCCTCACAGATTAAGGGGCTAACATGAATTCCCATCAGTTTTTCTGCTTGGTCACACGTAAATACGTGCGAATAACGTAACTGTCAAGCTAATTGCATTCCATACAAGGGGGCACAGAGGAGATGGATCGACAACAGTCTAAAGCCAAACAGGATGCACTCCACAATCCGCTGTTTAAGAAAAAAAATTGCACGGAAAAAGTCAGCGAAATAATGAGACCCTGAAAGATGAACTGCGATACAATGAAGGACCACTGTAATCCGCTCATAGGTTACTGTACTACCAAAGCCACGCCTCCTTATAACGCCTCCTCATAGTGTTTGGAGAAAAAGAACGGTAGGCCTAAAATTGACCCTTCCATTTAATTCTGTAGATTCCAGAATGTCTGAAGTGCAGAGATACAGTGGTTGACCGCTGATCGGAAGGTTGCAAGTTCAATTCCTGCCTCACCGGCCCGTGTATCAAAGTGTCACATGGGTAAGACACTGAACCACCCACCTTGCTCCTCTGGGTGCATTGGAGCAGTGCCACCAACTAGATTTGAACCAGGGCCTTCTTGCTGAGAGGTCAGAGTACAAACTACTGCACCACCATGCAGTCTCACAGTATAGGGGAATTCCCATAGACCACTATATTCATTTAAAATGCTACACCTGATAACAAGAGTGCGTATATTTGCTGTAAATTGAGCCAGTCAACATAGAATCAAACCCTGATGGATCGGTTTTCCAAAGGTTTCAAGCAGTGAAGTGTACTTAGAAGTTCAGTGTGACTATTGCTCTTTTTTTTTCATTTTCACATTTGTTTTTTCATTTTCACATTTCGAGAAATTTGAGAAGATGAAAGCTTTTGGGCTGTTTGAACACACTTGTGACTTTCGCCTTGGGGGCTGATCTTTCGCTGTCTTTTTTTTTTTTTTCCCTTCGTCTGTGTCGCCCCCAGTCTGCGTGATCGTCTGGAATGGCAGGAATGTCACACATCACCCTCGCAGCCGCGGCAACCACCACGGTAGCCACGCACTCTGGACTTTATGATTTGTCGACAAGTGGATCGTCAGATTTGAAAGCACCGAGACGTCATAAAGGTTTTCGGTTACGATTGTAAGATAAAACTAAAAAAGAAAGAAATGGTGAGGTTTTGATAAGTATCTCACTTTGAGAGCACTTTCTTTGGCTCCATGTTACAACCAAGACTCTTGGACTGGGGTCAGCAGACGAAGGTCAGATGTCAGTCTGTTTATCTAATGAGAGATAAAGACCGATGGAGTTACAACCTCAGAGTGTGATAATCCGTGTGGTTATGGCATCAAAGAAATGGGTTTTCCATGTTTTAATGCTTAGCGGAAATGGCAACCCATGTGTGGAACCACATCTGCTTGTGTTTAAATCCCTTTGGCACAATCTTTATATCATTTTAACTATATTTGCTGTAAACAAAAATGGATCCAAAGGTTTCTGCTACAATCACACACTTGGCTAAGAAACCTCTCGATTTATTTTTTTTCAGATGTTTCTTTCTTTGATATGACCAAAGAGGCCACCCAGCGTCTGTGAGTTGTTAATCTTGGAATCGTGCAGAGGAAATGTAGTTGTTTTTTTTTATCATTCTGCCTCCCATCTGAGAGGACTGAGAGAATCATTGGGATTTCAAGGACCACTTTAATATTAGAGGTGTGGACAGAAGGCTCACGTCTCCTTGACGGAGTCAAAAGAAGCACAGATGGGAGATAAAAATTTGGACGGAAAGATCCTAATTACAAAAGGAAGAGGTCTTTGGGGAATGTGGAAAAAGAATCAAGTGACATGTAGTTATTTCAGAGGAAGAAAGACAGACTGCGCGGGACAAAAAAAAAGGAAACCAAGGGTGTATTTGACATTTACTACCTGTGAAAATGCTTTACACATTCAGCTCTGCCTTTTTATTTTAAGTTTTTCCTTGCTGTCCGTCCTTGTGTTTTTCGCATTAGTTGTCTGTTTTTATGCTGTAAAAGCATCAGTTGCCATGACAGATGAAGAAACTGCAATCAAGCTCAACTCAAGCAGATGAAGAGTCTTTTTATATTTTGTTAACAAATTCGATGAAACCCAAAAGAGTTTAATGTTGCATTTCCTCAAAAGACCACTGAGAGGTTGGTTTTTAGTCAGTGGCTGTATATGAGAACTGGACTGAGTGACGCTTCCCTCCCTCGCGTTTCAAACAGGAAGTACCTGCTGGCTCCAAGAAGCCAAAATCCAATAGACTTCTATTGAGAAATTAACATCCGTTACTCATTCTGTTTATTAGAATCACCAATCTCACTCTGTAAGATGTTCTCCAGAATCCAAACTTTTTTCTGTAAAAATATTTTCAGCAGCAATTCAAATTATGAACTGTCCAACTGCCCAGACTTCCAAAAAGCTCACTCCATTATTGCTGAGTGGTTGCTATAGAAATGTTGACTTGGACCAATCACTGCTTACTGACTATTTCTGGTTCTAACATGGCGGCGTCTGTAAAGCAAAAAGACTGACCACTGATATGGTATCAGTTCACTGGAGCCGGAAGTCAACCATTTCTACAGACGACATCACACTCACTCAGCCCAGTTCTTATAGTCTATGGTTTCATTCAGGAGAATTATTTTTAACCCTATTTTCCACATTATAAAGCACATTTACATTAACAATCTTGATTCTTAAAAAAGAAAAAAAAGCAACAGTGCGCCTTGATATCTGGTGTACCTCATTTAAAATCTATTCTGGTTCTGTTTAATGATGTCGAAGCAATTTTGAGAAAATCACTCCGCCAAAATGTCAGGCATTACTAACAAGGTTTTGGTTGTTTACGACAAGATTTAACGTCAACGTTGTCCCAGTATTGTTTATTTTAGCAATATCTGGTTTTTACTACTACTAATACTAAGACGCTTTGAGAATTACAGATATTGTGAATAATGTGCTAACGTGGCTAATATGTAGCAGTGTTTTATTTTCTTATGTCTTAATAACGAGGTTGGGAGCTACAGATAGTAAAAACGCCAATGAGGCTAACACTTCTAATGCCTCTTATGATATATTACAAACAAGTTCTAGAATTACTGTGAACACAGTTAATGTCTGACTGACTGATGGTTTTATCTCTGACTCTTTCGTTTCGCTAAATGTGCCTTATAGTTTGATGTGTTTTATACCTTACATAAGTTCAAAAATGAACCTTTCATTGATGATGCATCTTTTAGTGCAGAAAATGGTAAATGGCGTATACTTATATAGCGCTTTCTACCTTCTTACGAAGGCCCAAAGCGCTTTACAGTCACAGTCCCATTCACCCATGCACACACACATTCACACACTGATGGCGGCTCCGCTGCCGAACACTGGCGCCAAACTCCCACCAGAGGCAAGGTGGGGTTCAGTGTCTTGCCCGAGGACACTTCGACACATGGGCGTGCAAGGCGGGAATCGAACCTGCAATCTTACGATCATGAGTCGACCGCCCTACCGCTGCCCCAACCTAAAATACAGTACTTGGATCGTGTGCACTGACAGGAATAGCCACACAATCGGGCCTTGTTTATGGAGATCCCAGCAGTCTTTGTGTCAGCGCAGAATGAGTTTTAGATGAATGAATGAGGAAGAGGGATATCCGTATGACTGCAGAGGAGTCGCACAGGGAGACATCAGAAAGGTAAAGTTAGAAGAAGCCGAGGAGGAACAGCCTTTGGGTGTTCCTCAACTATCTATCAAGACAGCCAGAGCTTTGCCAAGAATGTCCTCCACGTTAAAGAGAGCGCTCGCCAAGGAGCGACACTGACAGGCTGGAGAGCGAAAACGGACCGCAGATTTTCTGATGTGTGCGAGAGTTCATCTTGCAGACTCTGAGACACAAGTGGGTTGAAAGACATGATGAGTGGCAGCACTTAACAGTCGTACTGACAGGTAGAGCAGTCAGGTAAACACAATGTGACAGGCAAGGGAGGGGATTTCAGAATGACTTCTAGTGAGCTGAAATCAGAAACGATGACTTTGTGAGAAGATGTTTACATAAGTTTGTATTTCCCACGCTTGTAATACAGTACAGCCAAATCGAATTTTTAAAAATTAATTTGTATAAAATTTAAAGCACTTAATTTTATTAAAATGGCATCATTTGCGGGGGGAAAAAGTAATTCAAAACAGTTTTTATTGTCTTTTACGGAAATTAATTTTTGCAAAATATGACAATGTCTTCTACTGACGTTTTTTTGTCTGAGATAAGAACTTGACTGGTTATAAAGAAATAATAAGTCATTATAACCACGTTATATAAGTAAGTTAAGTAAGTAATATAAATGAGATGAATAAAGTTTAGCCTAAATTATAAAAGGGGTTTATTCAAATATACAGCTATTGTTTTAAAAGAATTATAACCCCTGTTGTAAACGTAAAATATGTTCAACAGCTCTCATCTGTTTACTCAGCTGTTGGACAGGACAAGTAAAAAAAAAAAAAAAGACTGTTAACGCTAAAACAAACATGGCGTATGGCGTATACTTATATAGCGCCTTTCTTCCTACAAGGACAAAGCGCTTTACAGTCACAGACCCATTCACCCAGTCACACGCCCATTCACACACACATTCACACACTGGTGGCGGCTCCGCTGCCAAACACAGGCGCCCGCCTACCCCCAGAGGCAAGGTGGGGTTCAGTGTCTTGCCCAAGGACACTTCGACTCATGGGCGTGCAAGGCGGGAATCGAACCTGCAATCTTACGATCATGGGTCGACCGCCCTACCGCTGCACCACGGCCGCCCTACATTCAACATTAGTCAACATTACTGTGACTATGCTGACCTTATAACATGGAAAAGAAAAATGACATTTTGACACTGCTACATGTTGGATGCATGTAAAACTGATACCCCTGATAACAGATTGTTGTGACTATGCTAACGTCCAACTTTGTTGGTAACCAGTAAAAAAACAAAAACACAGTCTGACACCGCTACACGCTAGCCATGTTGGCATATTCACAATGACACCCAACCAAACATTTTGAAATGTACCTTTCTAAATTGCTTTGACATCAGTAAACCCAACCAGAATGTATCTATATTTAAGGAATTTCAGATTATAAGACACACTGTCATATATATTTTTTCTTTTATTAAGGCTTTTAAGTTCACCTTATGGTGCGGAAAATACAGTACTAAAATCTGACATTTACCGTTGATTGTGAAGAATAGAATTACTGCATTCCAAAAAGGAGATTTATTATTGTAATAAAAGTGTACAAACATTTATCACTTCATGTTAGACTCTTGAGGCCTTTTTTTAAGGCCATGCCTTCGCTGTGGACTGTATTTCACAAACCTCTGCACATCTCATTTTTAAGTTTACCATTTTTTTTATGCTTCAAACGGCTAACGGAGAGGACGAAAGTGGAAGTTTAATAAAGAACAAAAGAGAGGAAACACAAGAAGCTCAAGCGAACAGCCAGCAGAACATGCTGAAATGATCAGATAGACCTTTCGGCAGACATCTTATCAATCAGAGACAGAAGACCGCAGCATCCGCGAGTGGGTGGGAGTGTTTGTGCGTCTCTGCCAAAGACGGAGGAGCGTGCGATGTGATGTGCTGAAAGTTGTTTGTCCTCAGGCTGAGGGCGAACGCTGCGGCGTTCACCCAGGACAAGACGCAGATGTGGTCGCTGGGACCTCGGGAGTTCGGCACTCGTGCGTTCAGGGGTTTGCAGGTCTGCAAATTTGATAAAGATCTGGCAGATTCAGGGCAGCTCTAAACCTTGGCAGCCGAACAGAGAGTGCGATTGCATCTGTGTGTCTGCCTCCGAGTATGCGAGCCGTCTTGCTGAAGACGGTCTTCAGACCGAGAAGGAAAAAACAAAAGAGAAACAATGATCTTTATACATCTGGAAACACACATGCGGCCGAGGTTAAGCTGGCTACATATTTCATTTTTCCCCAAAAAAGACCTTTTAGGTAAAAATGATGGACTCAATGCATTGTTTTCGATTGCATCTCTCAAAAGACACATCAAAGTGCACGACTCTCATGATCAGACAAATTCATCAATCATCCAGATCCTGCCAGATACTCCTGGAACCCCTTTGGAAGTAGATCACCTTGATAGTAAAAGAGATGTTTTATCTAAGAGGTTTAGGCTCCATTTCAGAATTTATGGTTTTATTTACGACACAACATGAACCACATTTTGGCAAAGTCAGATTTTCATAGGGATGAATTATTGAAGAGAATGGTTGGGGGGTGGGGTAAATTATCTTGAGAAAGTCAAGTATGCTGAATATATTTATAAATTCTGGACGCTTCAGCTTTAATGAATGCGCCTCATCTTTAAATTTAAATGTTTTACATCAGTAGACATTGAAGCATCATTATATATGTGCTAAAAAGCTGAGTCAGGATTTCTGGAGCTCATTTTAGCTGTCATTCCAAAAAAAGGGACGCCATGAAAAAAACTAAATAAAGCCTCCTAATATCACCAGTCATCTCAAGATAAAACTTCACATGTCAAGTTGGTTTAATGGTGTTTTGTTTTAAAACCTGTCTTAGCATGTGGTGGCTGCAAGTTTGGAACTTGTCTGCTGAGGTGGCTTCTTCTTGCCTCATTAATATCTGCCTTGTTGGAACTAAAGCTGGTTGAGAAAGGCTTGAAAGAGCTACATTTGACCTTTAAACGCAATATGTACAGGCGTAATGGATAAATAACACCCTTAATGACAAAATTAGATGAATAAATCTTTGATTTGAAGTGGGAAAATATTGACGGTAATGACTGTGAAGTGATAAATGTGCTAAAAAATTCAGCTGGGATGCCGCAGTTTGAGCATATGGAGGTAGCCCCATAGGATTCTGCGAGTTTTTGGGTTGTTTACGATGGGAACGGTCGCATCTTAACCCCTTATATCGCATTTGGGTCAAAATGGACCCATTTTCCACATTCAAAGACAGGTCCATTTTGGCCTGAACACAATGTAAAGGGCCCGTACACACCGGGACGAATATTCGCCAGACGTTATTCGCCAGCATTTTTCGCCACGTTTTTTGTGTTCACACTCAGGCGATTTTCGCTGACGATGAGCCGAGCGAACATGCAATTTCATTTCCTGACATTAGATGGCGCTTAACGTAAAACAGAAATACTCCTGTACACAAGGTGGCGCTGCACAACTTTACGCTTCTTAAAGTCGCTTTTCACTCAGAAGAAGAGAGCAAGTATTTACGCGCTTGTCAGAATCATACAATGAAAACATGAATATTTCAAGCACCATTAGCTCCAACTGGTGCTTGGTTCGGGGATATTTTAGAATGTCCGTCATTATTTCTTCGCTGCTGTGTAGACGCCACTTGGCGTTTATCTTCTTCGCTGGTATGTGTGCTCAGAAAGGCAGTTTGATGTTTGGGCGCCCCCAAGTTGTGTTTTACTGTGACTTCAGAAGCTCCACAAATGTGCAAAAGCGCCGTTCTCATTGGTCGTATAGTTTTCGAAGCGACGCGTCAAACCAAAAAAACGAACCGAGGCGTTTTTTAAAAACTGACGCTTTGACGCGTTTCGTTTTTTCGCGTCGGTGTGCACACTCACATTGGTGCCCTTTGTTTAGTCACGAGGCGTTAAACGTCGGCGAATATCGAGGGCGAAATTCGTCCCGGTGTGAACAGGCCTTAAGGGTTAAAGGGAGAACAGGGGTGTCTTGGAGTTCCCTTGAGGCTTGTACGGCCACCTTCAGGAATGTTGATGGAAAAAGGAACATACCAGTAGATGCTAAATGTATCGTGAAGGATTTGTAAGTGTGTCTGTATAACATTACACGTTCAGCAAGCGGTCTATGATCTTAAGATTTCGTGTGGGCCACCTGTGTGCCCTGTACGGGTCTGCAAATGTTCCCGCCGCAGACATGGGGTGCTTAAGGCATTAGGTTTGGGTTGTTCGGGCAGATGAAGGGTCGTAGACAGAAGTGGCAGCATCTATTGCTTCGTACACACCGGGTATGTTTGGCTTGTTCGAGAACGCGCTGAACATGGGTTTTTAAACACGCTCTTAGCATACAGTGTTCACACTGGACGGTCACTACCCAATATTAGCGCATGCACTTACAGAAGAGTCTTGGTGTTAAATGTCAAAGCAGTGCGAATCTCATGAATCTTGCTCCAGGTTATTTTTCCCCGATCTATGAAAGATCAGTATCGTATGGTTCCGGCCAGGCACAATCCGCAATTATTAATGTCACTACCAAATCTGAGTCCCTGATTGGACAAAGTTCAACTGGTTTGACGCACGGTCAATACCGTTTTTTTTGCACGTAGGCCATGAACGTGATGGTTTGTAACGCCAAAGCCTAAAATAGGTCTTATACGTTTGTTTGCATAGACTTTTCTTTAAAAGGGATTGCTTGAACACTCGTTCCCGAGCCCGATGTGAACGTACCATAAGACGGTTGTGTCTTGCAGTTTCCCTGAGGCTCGAGCGGCCATCGCAAGAAACGTCGTGAAAATGGAACAGACCATTGTCGTGCGTATTGTAATTGTATCAACAAGTATTCGTAAGGCTCAAGTTGCACATGTTGCCTTTAGTCGAATGCCGCCTGTGTCCCCCATACAGGTTTGCCCATCTTTTGCAGTTGTGTCTAAGGCTTTACCATTGTCTGCTGGTCCGTCTACATATGAGTTTGATTTTTTTTGGCATTCCCACTTAGATAAGTGCAACCTCCTGTTGCCCCAAAGCCGAACAAGCTAGGACATCTGCGTTTCCCTTTTTTTTTCCGTGTCTCTCTTGCACTTAGAATTCAAAAATTGCAGTCACATGTGCGACGGAGACCCTTTGCTTTCAGGAACAGACACCTTCAGGAACAAAACTATTATCCACGATTGACTAAATTCGAAAAAGAATGTGTATAAAAGAAAAGAAGCAAGTAAGTGATCGCTGCAGATGGGGGATGGAGTTTAAAAAAAAAGAATGACAGACAGGGTTAAGAGAGGTGAGCTCCCCATGTATTTGTTTGCATGTGGACGTATGAGTGTCTGTGCATGCATGAATCTGTTTGGCCCCTGAAGATTGATTGCTTTCCGAGGATAATCTGTCCCAGACACTTTCAAGCCCCCCCCCCCCCCCCCCCCCTTTTTTTTAGCTCGTTCTTCATGGTGCTCCTCACCCCCTGGGTGTCTCCTCTTTCTCAACCCCATGCTCTCCATTAAGGACTTTACCTTACATTTTTTATTTTCTCCTCTTATTTTGAGCAAACACGTGTTTCTAAAGAATAAAAATAAAAGCTCCAGACAGTTTGCAGGTAAATCCGATTGGTTTTTCATCTAGACTTCAACATCGTCTCGTGAATTTATGACGGCTAACGTGGCGGACCATCTGTACTGACCATGGAAAAACGAAGAAAAAAAAACATCTAATAGACGGAAAGAGAGGCGTTTTCTCCTCCTTTCTTCATCTTCTTTGCCCTTTTCACCCTCTCAGCAATGAAGGCATAAAGAAGACAAGAAAGCGGATTAGAGAGCTCCATCAGCTCTGGCAGGTCCGTACATCAAGTGGTTATTTCTTCATCATTGTGGAGCCCCTCTGTCTGTCGTAACTTCTAGATTTTCTTCTTCTTCTTTTTTTTTTTTAAAGGTAAACAGTAAAGCAGAACTGCAGACTAAAAGATGACGCTTTGGGGAAAACTCAGGTAAATATGATATTAAACTTACCAAAATTGTGGTTAAGATGAGATTTTCATGCAGTCATAAAATCACAAAAGAAGTTTTCATTATAATTTCTGGAAGAAAGATGTTTTTTTTGGGGGGCACTTATTTCATTCAAGTAAGATAATTGATCATTTTTTTGTTGCTTTTTTTTACTTTGGGGAATTTACCACAAGTTTGAATATTCTGATTGATCTGAGTGGTTTATTTAAGAAGACTTTTACACATACTGTTCTCATTGTCCTCACATTATGCAAAATTATCCTGTTCCCCACTATGTGTTATTTGTTCTATACAATGGAATGGAAATGGATTCTTGAAATGGATTCTACAACGCTGAATGTTCCTGATAGTTCTGTACAGAAAAGACAATGGGAAGTGGGAATTTTTTTTCTTTAAGGTTTGTTGTTTGAATAAGGCCTGTTAATATCATTAGCCAGCTAGCTTACAGCCCCTCACACCCCCAACCCAACATTTGCGGTGCAAAAAAGTCCAACAACGTTGGATTTTTCATCGACGTCCCAAATAAGGTCTTTTTCCAGTTGCATTTTTTTCATCTGCTCCTGATTCACAACAATTTGAATAAAGAAGTTTATTTTTCTTCATATATGTCTACCTTCATGACAAAAATGCTACAAAAACCTGTTAAAAACACCATTTTCATCACATTTCATCACCTTAAAAATACATAAAAGTGTTTTTAGACAAATAAAAATGATTTGACTTTTTTTTTGCTTCTGAAATAGTTAATTTTTTTAATTGAGCTTTACTTAAACATAAAATAATGCAAATATGGATAGTGCTGGCTTAATTTACCAGTAGGGTCAGTCAACTCCGGGTTATTGTTAAAGTTCCTTTAAGACCGGGACTAACCACTGACTGTAAATGAGAACTGGACCGAGTTCATGTGATGCCACTTATAAAAAATGACTTACTTTCTGTTCCAACAAAATTAATTCAATTTAGTCGCCACTTTTTTCCGATACGGACGCCATCATGTTGGAGCCAGATGTCATCAACAAGCAATGATTGGGGCAAGTCAACATTTCTATGGCAACCAGTCTGGTCAATCAGGAGAGAACTTTTTTAAGTCCCTGCTTAAACAGAGGCTTGGGAAAATCTGTCAACGTATTGTTGTTTATCAATAGAAGTCAATGGGATATTGGCATTTGGTACCAGTGGGTACTTCCTGTTTGAAACGTCACGGGAGGGGTCACTCAGTCCTGTTCTCATAAACAGTCAATGATTCTAAACTAACTGTGGTCCGCCAGAACTACCAGTTTGCTTGTTTCCTGCATTTCCTGCATGGACTTAGGTCAATGAGAAATGAGTGAGGGACAGTAGGCTAGCAGGAGAGCATGTCAACAGAGAGCTCTCAGCAACTGAAAGGGTAAGGGGGGTGGGGCTGCTCTGCTTCAACAGGCCCGCCCACAACTCAGAGGTAAATTTCTTACGAACTACTGCCGCTCTGCAGAAACTAGAAAAATGACACAGGTTTTTTTGTTTTGGTTAAAAACGGCACAAAAGATCAAAAATTGATCGGAGTGGGATGTCAATGCTCATTTGTTAACCCAAACCATATTGGTGACCATATCTTTCTCCCTGCTGGACTTGTCCAAACCTGATTGGACCCAAGGAGGGAAAAACCTCATCCCACGCTTAATTTGGACAAATTTGAATAAATCTTGCAGCACAAGGGCTCAGTCTGGGTCATTTTTCAGGCTCTTTCAAGGAGAGTTAATCCAGGTTGAAGGTGATGGCCTGCGACACTAAGAAGCAGCCACCCAGTGACACGGACCACCGCACAAGTAGAAAATACCCATGTCAAATTTCAAAATAAACGTCCTGGCGGCTGTGTGGTGTGAAACTTTAAAATGTTTTTTGTAAGAAATCCGGAAAAGGCACCGTTCAAGTTGGAGCCATAAAATGAGATGAGCTGTCAATGCATGTGTGGTGGATAGAAATGTGAATATAATATAATATCTACTTCATGTGAGGAATGTTTACTCATGAGCTGGACCTGCAGGACGGTTTTAATCAGTGAAAAAAATCAGAAACATGGAGAATAAGCCTCTCAGCTTTCAAACCACTGTGTTCTCCATCTTGGATCTGGTCTATTGTTTCTAAAGAATCTGTCACTAATCAGCGTTGAGCTTCAAGCCTCGGTTCAGCCATTCTTCCCCATGCTGGATGGTAAAACTTCAAGTCAAAAGCGATAAACATCACAAACACTTTTGTTTACTTTCCAAAGCAGATCTCAAACATATGGATGTAGTGCAGTGAATCCACTGACATGCAGAGCTGGGGGCCTATGGGAAATAGATGACTTTCAGATTTAGACTTTCTTTTAAATCAATGACCATGAAAGGTGTGTGTGAAGTTTTTCAATCCCTGCTGTCAGGCTTCCTCACATTAAGTAGAGACTGTGGATAAATATCACATTTCTTTCCACCACTCATGCATGGATTGCCCGTCTCTCTCCACTTTTGGCTCCATCTACATCTTGTTACCATGGGAACAGCCTGACAACCAATTCAGAATGACTTGATTGAGGCTCTATAAAAGGAACCCCGTGAAAATGTTTTTAATTTTTTTAGAACAAAGTGATGATGTAACACAAATACGACCAAAGCTGTAACGTCTTCTTTAATACAGTTTTAAATTTTGTGTGATGGTCCTAAAAAAAAAACCAAATCTCTCACATGGTAAAACAATCTTTCTTGCCCTTATTGTGACTTTGCCGGTGATGCCCCACCTCCAAATTATTTTATTTTTTGCAGTAACTTATTAAAATCAAATACCCTAAACGTTTTACTTACATTTGGTTGCATTTTAATAACGTTAATGGAGCTACTGCCTTTTACCATGCACAAAAACGCAGACATAAAGGGGGAGGTTTGTAAAAAATAGGACTAAGGAATAGTTTTGGTGTTCCAAATCAAGCTTTTCCCACTTTTTAAACACAAAAAGCATTCAACATAATGTACATTAGGTATACAAACAAAACCCCTCACTACCGATATTCTGTTTGATAACAAACTGCATCCACTGCTTCCTGGTGAACATACCGTATGGTGACAAAAGAACAATTCCATTCCAAAAAGTACTTTGAGGAATGATCTACATTGAAACAAAGTCACATTCTGAGGTGTGGAGGAGGTAGAAACAGTTTCAAATTACGCATGATGATGCGTGCATGATCAGAAAACACTAAAAACGCAACCACTTCACCTCCTTGGCCTTCCGTAAGGTGGGAGTATTTGAACAGGTTTAAGCGCAGGAACCTCCAAGACAAGTATTTAACAAAATAGAATTGCACCTAAAATGAAAGGATTGGCTCTCAACACAAAGAGTCCAAACACCCGTTGGCCATGCCCACGGTGGGCGACGCCCTTCCATTGTGGGTGGAGTTTCGGACTCAGATAACAGTCTAGTGACCCAGGGAAGCGAGAAGAGGAGGGGCAACAAACAGGTGCTTCCCAAAGTCCATAGTCGCGCCATGTCACATCGATGGACGGCGAGCAACTGATTCACAGCGGCGCGACGAAACAGCAAAACCACAACTAAAGGTTAAACTGGTAGTAAACATCGGTGCTACAACTACGACACTCAAAACAGCGCTCCTCCCTGGACCAACCGTGGGCCGGGTGGGTGGCTGCCTGGAGTGCGGAGCGGGTCTCCCTTGGGGGGTCCTGGCTCGTACCTGGGGTTGGGGCGGGGGGATGCCCGGAACTCCTGGGTGGTGATGGGGTGCTCGTCTGGGGCTGTGGGCGTCCTTCTCCGGTGGGGCCCTGCGTTGGGCTCTCCCGGCGCAACGGGGGGGCTGATTTCCTGGTTGGGCTGGGGCGGCGCTCTCTTTCCCTCTGCGCCTCCCTGCTCTCTGGCTCTGGGGGCCTCGCGGCGGTCCTGCTGGCCCTGGCCTGGGTGGCGGTCTTGGTCGCCCGGGGGGCGGTTGTTCCCTGCCTGTTCCCGTGTGGCGTTGGGGGGATTCCGGCTGCCGCTGCTGTTGCGGCGGGGGTCTGGGGGGTGGCTGGGCGCTCCTCCTTCTTTTCACATTCCACCATCCATTTTAGAAGAACTTAAACACTCACCTGAACACAGGTGTTAGCTCACCTTTGCACTGATAGTTTGCATGATTGAATGAATGAAAGATTTCACACTTGTTGGTTTAAAGGCATAGGTATGCGTTTGTGAACACTATCTGTTTTGTGTACATGTTGACATGTGGACATTTTTGCAGCTAGCAGGTGTGTTGATAACATTTGAGTGTGTGTGGACAGGCCCCGCCCTTTTTGTACTACATTTGAACCGTACCGTAATGATAAACAACCAGTAAGCCTGTCTGCTCTATGCTGCTTCATGGTCTTACCCCCCCCCTCTCACTATCACCCCCCCTCTCTAACATCCCTCTCTCTTCTTCCCTTCTTTCCTTTTCCGTCCGGTCCAACACCAAAGATTTCCAAACATGGTTGAAATTAATAAAGTTTGGCCTCAATTACAAAAGGGGTTTATTCAGTCATACCTTTGGTTTGTCTGAAGATTAATAACCCCTGTTGTTAAAGTAAAATATGTCCAACACAAGAGGCCCTCAGCTCTCATAAAAAAAAAAAAACAGCGATGCAAAACGGTGGCGCCAAAAATATGGGCACCAAAAAAGCGGCACCGGTTGAAGCAGCTTCACAAGGCGAGAAAAAGGATTCAGTCGAGAAAACGGTTAGGACCAAGACACACCGCGCTAAATTTTAATGTGCCTTTTGTACTTTATACTAAAAAACAGACTGAACTTTGATTTTAAGCTTTAATTTATGTTTCTTCAACATTTATGGCATTAAAGCAACTATTTTTGGCTAAAAAACAAAGATCATAGTAAATTTTCCTCTTTTTTGACTGATCTGATCATTGTTTTATAGCCTGGACTTGGATTCTGTCCTATATCTTGGGTTTGGTTCATGCTTTTTCCCTTCTTGTGTATAATTTTTTATCAACTCTTAGTTAGAGTAACACATACAGAATAGCTGTGTGCGCTTATGTCTATGGGTCAGAGGGAGGTAAGGCCAGACAGTGCCGTCCCACCTGTATCGCTCTCCCATTGCTTGACTGCAAGTTGGGGAATGTGTCGTCTGATATTTTGTCCTCAGCACAACCTGTGAGGACGCAGAAAGTAATCCAGCAAGCAGAGAGGGCGAGTCCTGATCTGATCAACTCGGATATCCAAATGGGAGGAACCCTTAAAGAGAGGGTACTGCCACTTGCTCCCATCTCATAGGTGTGTAATTTGCAAGGCAGAAGTGGCGTTTGGTGTCAAAGTGGGCTCCGACAACGGATTCCCAGCAGATGCAGGAAATGGGCATTAGTTAAAATTTCGGCTCTGTGCTTCCTCTCAGGGATTTCATCTGCAGCTTAGAGTGCATCTGCTGTTTAGCTGTCGACTTCAAAGCTTGAATGAAAATCTGTAAATCTTTTTAGTAAATTGCACTATTTAAAGTTTGTTTTCTGCTCTTTTTTCATTCTTTGGGAACAACGATGAGCTGCAACCATAGTTACACGCTTGGGAACCATTTAGTGGTTTAAGCCCGACCCAATCCAACACCTGAGTCCCGTCCAAGTCTTCCCAGTAATCTTTTAATTCTGATAATGTCGGTCTTAGCCAAAATTTAAGATACCTGTGTTGTTTTCTAGGACTGTGGTTCTGCAGAGTTCATCAAAAATTTCCCTCTGAGTTGTGTGTAGCGGTTGGGCAACTCCGCTCTCCTTCCTCTCCCCTTTGGTGAGAGCTTGGAGCAGGGGGCGCATTTTCTGCATCACAAATAAGCTTTTTATCATTATTTCATTTTTTCATCTCCTCTTAAATCATAGTGATTTGAATAAAGAAATACTCAGAAATGACATTTTACGCTACTTTTTTCTTAATATATGTCCATCATCAGAAAAGTGCCGCAAGAACATGTTAACCCTATCTTGGATGACCCCACCCTTACTTTGACGTGTTTTCCCTACCATGACAAAGGTGGATAAAGGTGAAAAGATTTCATGTAATCCATGGAAACCAGTGAAGATCACAAATCATTGAAGAAAAAAGGTTCAGAGCACTGTCTAGTGGGTATAGATGACTCAACTCCCAATGTTAAAGTGCCTAGGATACCACAAGGGTTAAAAAACACCCGATTTTCACCAGTGTTGGTAAAAACTCTATCTCAGATTGAAATCCATAACCTCCCAGTCTCAGGGTGAAGACTCCACCACTAGGCCACTTGAGACGTAACTAATCACTGGAGCCATTCAACGCTAACTGCTCTATCGCTTCTCTTTTGTTGTTGAAGGGAAAAATAGTAATTGGCAGTGTGAAGCGCAAATTCAGTTTTTCCTTCCAGTCACATCTGTTTTTTATTTTGGGGGTGGGGGTGGCTTCAAACTTTGAAAACTTTGCTTCTTATTCCCAAACTAGTAGATTTTATTTTGAAAATTAGTTTAGCAAATTACCTAACATCTTTTTTGTTAAATATAGAGCAGTTGCAACCTTGGCAACAAGACGATTATTATTTTTTCCCTCACAACAATTTTCACAGTGACTGCTAAAGTTGCCCGTCCCTGACCCCCTTCCCTTTCAACGAATTAGAGGACCTTCTTATATTTCAAGCCAAAACCCTAGAATGAGCAGCATTTTGAAATAAATTTCAAATATCCTCTCATTAAATAACCTACTTGACGTCAACCAGGCTGAATTTAGAAGTGTCTCCACAGAGACGGCTTCTGTCTTTGTTGTTAAATCCTCTGTCTTTGTTCTCCTTCATCTTTCTGCAGCTCTTGACACCATAAATCACCTCAGCGCTTCATCAACTGGACGTCCTGGACAAGCTTTAATCCTACTGACCTCGGCAAACTTTTAAAGCATCTTGGCAAGAGTACAAGTCCAGCTCACTGCATCTCCACCAACGTTCCACAGGGAACTGTTCTTGATCCCCCTCTGTTCTTGACTTATGTCAGCTCTCCAACTTCCATCATTCTTTCAGATGGTTTTTAATTTTTTGGGCATTTTTGTGTTGTTTTCTGACTTTTTTTCTTGCTTTTTTAACTTCTTGGGATCTTGAGTGATCATTCCACAAACTTCTGGAAAAAAAAACAAACAAAAAAAAAAAAAACTCCAATCTCCTTCACTTCAAACCTGCTAACTTTTCTTCCCAAAAGATTAAAAGAATCTGAGATTTAAAATTTGTCTAGCCCAACTCTTTGTACAGACACCTAGAGCTGCGTTCACATGTGGGCATATAGCGTATGCTCTCAGCTCTATTCTGATGTGGGTTGTACACAAACTGCAATTATTAATCATAAGAAAATGTTATTTTTATTTTTTAAACAGTTGACACTGCCAGAAATGAAAAGGGACACCATCCATACGTCGCTACCAAATCCGAGTCCCTGATTGGTCAAAGTTCAACTGGTTGAACTTTTAATGTTCAGTGGGCGCGGGTTTTGTACGTAGAGCACAAAAACAGTCGTAGAAACTTCCAACTTGTGAACGGGAACATTTTGAACGCGGAAGCCAAAAATGCGCATTTACGCATGTTTTGCATCAGAAGTGGTCGCTTGAACTTGCCGAAGGCAGTGTGAACAACTCTGACTGACATTTCTAGCAGGAACACCAGCTTGTAGAGTCAAGCCTTTGCACATTATGAGAAATTGTGTTATGTATCTGATTTATAAAAGTTACTCTTAACATGAAACATTGTTTTGTCATTTTATCCTTTTTTAGGCTTCCTTCAGCTGTTGTTTGTTTACAAACATCCCATTAAACCACACTGACAGAAAAAGAAGAAGAAAAAAACTGCAGTTTATTGACCAAAGTTGACAATTCACAAAACGGTTTAAGCCTCACAATCGGTTGTTTCTTCAGTGTTTGGCCTCAGCTTGTAAAGACTTGAAATGAATAATCACCAATTTGACTTCACCTTTTTTCTCTCTGAACGACACAAGAGAAATTGGAATTTCCCGTATTTGATTGGCTAAATAGTTCTGTCATTCCTCATTTTCCTGTCATTTAACCACTCGGTTATTATTGTTGTTTAGATAATGTCTCTAGAAGTGAATGACTTAGGTGAGGCGATTACTATATGTATAATATATAGAAAAACTTTTTTTAAAGAAAAAAACACAAATATGATGAAAAAACGAAAAAATATTTTGGGGGAAAAAACATCTTGAATCGGTTTTGTGAAATAAATTAAGGAAAAATCCATTTACTGAAATTAGTTTTTTAGATTTCTCATTTGCATAAATTGGGATTTTACTTTTGATTTAATTTTTAAATTTGGTTGAGTAAAATGTGATTATCACACTTGCTTTCTGTTAACAGTCACAACCACTATTTCAAATTTACTCAAATATAAATGTTTTATTATTATTATTTGCTGAAATTTAAAAAGAATTCTGTACACAAGAATATTATTTAAGCTCCTTTTTATTTGATCGTTTTATCACTTTCTTTGTTTTTTCTATCATGATTCTATTCTCCAACATTTCTCACTTCCTTACTTCTTTTTTTCTTTTTCTTCAAGCTAATATTTTTAGCTTCCTCTAACTCGCCTCTAGTCTTCTAATTTATTTTTTACCTTGACTACTAACCCTGTTAATTTTCATCTCACATATTAACTGGTTATTATCTGCATTTTTTTTTATTCCCTATTTGTGTAGTTTATATTAATCCTTGTGCTATCCTAGGCACTTTAACATTAAGAATTGGGTCATCTAGACCCCACAAGACAGTGCGCTAAACCTTTTTTCTTCATTGATTTGTAATCTTCACCTTTATCTACCTTTTCCATGGTAGGAATAACATGTTAATGTGAGGATCGGGTCATCTGGACCCCATAGGATAGCACAAGGGTTATAAGAAAAAATAAAAACTACAAAAATAATGGCAGGCTGTGAAAGATGAAGGAACTTTTGATTAAATGGCACTTACAGTTCAATCAACTTGGCCAGTAGTTACTTGACATCATTGCTTGACCATCAATAATGGCCTGAAAAAAGATGCCTGAAAAATTCTGGGGAGCAAAAATCCAGCAAAACCAAAAGCGGGTTGATAAAAAACAGGTGAAATTTTAAAAAGCAATTTAAAGCCCAACATGGATTTGGCTCCAGGACAGACAAGCACAAGTTCAGCTGGGAAAACGTGTTGCAACAAGTGATACTCCTGAAAAAAACAAACAAAAAAAAAAAACACACACAGAAAGGTAGCACGGTTTCTGCATCACTAAAGCACCATGCTCTGCAGAACAATTCTCTTCTGAGATTTTAAAGTTAATTTGAAAATTTAGTTTTTTGCTTGTTCACCATTAGTAGCAGAAATTGACAACAGCAATATACATCCATGCATCTTCCTCCACTCATCCGGGACCGGGTCGCGGGGACAGCAGTCTAAGCAAAGATGCTCAGACTTCCCTTCTCCCCGGCCACTTCCTTCTGCTCCTCTGGGGGGACCCCTCTGCATTCCCAGACCAGCCGAGAGACGTAGTCTCTCCAGCTTGTCCTGAGTCTTCCCCAGAGGCCTCCGTCCAGTGGGACATGCCCATAACACCTCCTCAGGGAGGCGTCCAGGAGGCTTCTGGACCAGACACCTCAACTGGCTCCTCTCAATGTAGGGGACAAGCGGCTCTACTCAAAGCTTTCTGTGGGTAACCGAGCTTTTTACCCTATCTCTAAGGGAGGGCCCTGCCAGCCCACCACTTGCATTCTGCACAGGATCTCCTCTCTGTGGTTTGCAGCCGAGTGTGAAGCATGATGAGGGTCAGCACCGATAAATCTGAGGCCATGGTACTTGGCCGGAGAGAGGAAGTTTGTCCTCTCTGGGTGGGTGGAGTGCACCTGCCCCAGGTGGAGGAGCTTAAATATCTTGGCGTCTTGCTCACAAGTGAGGGAAACAATTTATAATAAAATAAACAAGAAATTAAAATTTTTTTAAAAATTTGTAGTCAAATTATTCCCTGTGAGTTCTCCTGAGTTAAAGCAGTTCCTAAGCCTGGATTTAATAATTTTGAACCCCAAAGCTGCACTATCCTTAGGAACCCAAGTGTTAGTTTCTCATGAACTGGTCTTAAAAAACCTCCACATCTGACTGTAAAAGCTTCAAAGTAAAAGTCTGTTTATTTATAGTCATTTTATAGTTTGAGTGACTAATTTGGGAATATAAACCACAGTATCATCAGCAAAGAATGCTTTTACTTAATACTCTTATTTCTTGTAGCTTAATGATTAAAATGTTGGGTTAAGGATTTATTTTTAAATCTCTTGGAAGTACACAAATACACATTAGATTTATTAAATCATGAAAGCTTGACGCCTTGATCCTCATGTGAAATAAAATGTATGGTTCAATCTATTTTTGCTGGTGAGGCATATGTTTTGTTTTGTTTCCTGGCTGGGTTTGGGGTTTTGTCCAGGCAAAATTAGGTTCTCAAGGTAATGTATAGATGGCACGATGTAATTTTAAACCAAGAGTAGTCAAAGGTCAATAGATGAGCATGGAAGTCACACAATTCCTTCAACCTTGAGAGTTTTTTGGTAACATATCAGAACAGGAAGCCACTCTATCAATCACCGCCAAAATAACTCTTTTTCTTCCTCGGGCGCTGAGGCCGACCCAAGCCGTGGTGCAGCTGCTGCAAAGTGGCGTGCTCATATTTTCATTCCTCTCTTTCCATGAACGCACATCCTCTGCAAAAGTGTGTGCAGCTGGGATTTAGTCGTAAAGGTAATTACAGGACTCAGGTCCGGTTTCAAACACTTTTAAAGAGAGGGGCTGATGAGGATGAAAAGGTGGACACAGGATGTATAATCTCCAACAATTTGCTCCACTTGAAAAAATATGTGTGCTTATGTTTTTTATGGAAATTTGAGACCCCCTCAAACTTTAAATAAGGGTGCTGTCTGCAATACAGCTTTTTATTTTATACTTTCTACTCTTTTCAGAATCTTATTTTAGGGCAAAAGCATTAAGTTTACGCCTTAAGGTTAGAGGAACTCAAAACTACCTTTTTTGAAGCACTGTTCCAAAGTCCTACTTTGTTCTTTAACTTTGATTTAACCTTTTCAGGTTTTTTTGAGATGGTATAGTTGGAAAAAAATCACTTGCCGTTTCTGTTTGTTTGGCTGCTGTAAAATCCTACAACAGTTTTTTTTAAGACTGCCTCATTTAAATTTTTGACTTTCACATTTTTGTCACCAAGTTTTTATTTCTAAAACTGAGGAAAGATTTTGAACGAGAATCAAACGGTCAACATTCTGAGTGTTGTGTTTTTGTAACAATGTAGACCCAAAAAAGCATCAAACCTGGTGTCTGAGGCACGAAAACCTATGAAAAACAATTAAGCCAATTAGGTTTTTCATATTTCTTTGTCCCAAAAATGGAACGTACCATTGTTGAGTGCGTGGTAAGTGTAGCATGAACTATTGGTGAGAATAATGTAAGTTACACACACTTATGGCGTATGGGTGACGCTGTTGTACCGTGCCCTTATGCTGCGCTCTATGCATTGGTAAGGTGCACGGACATTACCAGCTCCTCCCTGACTGGGGTGTTCACTTGATATATAAGTGCACACAAACTACACAAACCACGCTCTGACTGTCTTCTTAGTTTCTAACAGTGTTCATGTCGTTCACTGCACGCTCATTGAAGAAAATGTTAAGAAACATTTTCTCTCTAGTGGCTCACTGAGTCTCAAAATTTTTGTGCGGTCCACCTGCATGTCCCGAACAAGTTTGCCCATTTTGTTATCTGCAGACAGCCCTTATCCACCCATAAGAGAGGTTGTGACTAAGAATGTATTCAGAGTGGACATATTTGGTTCACTTAGGTTGAAACAGAGTTAATTTCACCGATAATCAGGAACAACTTTTCAGTTTGAATACCCCCAAGAGGACCCTGGTCCAGGACCAGGAACCGCTCTCTGGATCATTTTTAGAGATGGTCTTGGTTGGTTTCCAGTCGGAGTGAGCTTCGCTTCGATTTGAATTTTATCAGTCTGAATAGGCTCTGTGCTCAGAGTGGAACAGCTGGTCCAAACAGCCACCATAGCCGGGTATTATGAGATATAAACACAGTAGCGGAGAAACAATGAGGCACGGTAACTCATTGAAAGTTAATCGGATGAATGCTAGCTCATTAAAACAACCTTCAACATGAAGCACTTTGTTTCTCACACTGATATGTCACACTTATCAGCGTACCTTCTTAGCAGTCGTCTCCTCGGTAACCGCCTTGCAGCCTTCCACCGTCATTCCAGAGAGACATACAGACATTGAAGCATGGTCAGTGAAATATAAAGTCTGAGTAACCCTGGTGCTATCCTAGGCACTTTAACATTGGGAGTTGGGTCATCTAGACCCACTAGACAGTGCGCTGAACCATTTTTCTTCAATGATTTGTGATCTTCACTGGTGTCCATGGATTACATGAAATCCTCTTCACCTTTATCCACCTTTGTCATGGTAGGGAGAACACGTCAATGTAAGGGTGGGGTCATGGGATAGCATAAGGGTTAAGTGAGCAATCTCGATAAGATTTGCAAAGCGTAGGACTTCCATTACCATAATCTGTCTCTCTTTTCTTCGCCCCGCCCGCATAATGTTTGGCCAAGTGCTCAAGACATCTTTAGTGCTTTTTTTTTAATGAGTCCGTTTGACAACAGTCTGAATACAGACCAGGCGCAAGGTTCAAGATTCGATCCGGACTACCAGACTTTTCTAGTCTGAATACATCCCAAGGCTTTACTATTGCACAGTGTTGCATGTTGGTGTCAAACCCATATGAAAAGCCGCCAATCTCCGCCTAAAACCAGCTGATTCCCAATGGTCGAGTAAACAGTCGCAGACTTACAGTACGTCGTAGAGCCTCTGACTTTTGTGCAAGCAACATTGTCGGTTATGGAGGATAAAAGGAAATGATTCAAAGTTTAATTTCACTTTTACTAACCAATGTAGGATTTCTGTTTGAAAGTGTGATTAATATTTCTTAAAGTTTGCTTTGTATTTCCAATCAACATGAATGGATTGCTGGTAAACATAGTCCGGCGCTCCCTGAGCAGCAGAGAAAACGCCGTTAAAAATAATGAGCCATCGCTCCTCTCTGCGAGCTGCCACTCGACGGGCTGTTGTAGTACAGAGCCCTCAGTGTACCTAGGCGGGGGTTTAACAGTTTTTCTTCCCCCCCCCCCACCTTCCACCCCTCCTCACTTTTACAGTGTGAGAAAAATTCCCAGTTGAAGCAAATAAGCTGTAAAAGCTGGTGTGCAGTAGTTAGCCATGATCCTGCTCCTCCTGTCCCGGAGAGTGTTAAAACTATTCGGAGGGTCACAAACGGGCCAGGAAATTAACTCTTTCCACGGAAGGACGGCATCCAACAGCCGTCAACAATCGGTCCTCTTGTACTTTAGCAGCCAGATGTCTCATGACTTATTTATTTTATTTTGAAAAGAAAGAAAGATGAAAAAAAAGAAGAAAAAAAAGCTGTTTTCAATTTGTGTTTTGTGCGCAGGCCAGAAGTGGAATTTGCCTTCTAGTTACAACCATCATGTTCTAATTTAGACCCAACCAAAACAAGTTATGGTTGGTTTAATGAACTAACCTAAAGAAAGAGAGTGCATTCAATCTTTACAGCTTTAGCTGGCAGATGACCCAAATTCTGTTTCTGCGAACGCATCACTCCGACATGAATGCAGCTGTCGATCAACTCCGTTGCACACGGACATCCCCCCCCCCGCCCCTTTTTCTTTCCCCTTTCCACTCGTCAATAAAACTGCAGGGATCAGGTCAGTGTGTGTTCCACATGCAGGCTTCTCACATGTGGAACACTAACCGGGGCACGGAGAAACCTCTAGGCTGCAGAGAGGTCCAGCACTGAATGACAAAAAAAGAAAGAAAATTTGCAAAAAGACAAAAAACTTTAGTAGAACTAGAGAAAATAAAACATTTAAAAACTCTTCTAGTATATATTACTCCCTCGAACCCCTCCTAAACTCAATGTGCAATTCCAAAGTGTTAACAGAATAAGTCCTGTAAGCTCTCATACACTGGAATCTGTAGCCACACATACATGTCAGCAACACATTCATGAAAAGTACTTTGCTGTTGAAAGCTGTTAGTGTCACATTTTTTCCTGAAGGTGATAAAAATGTATCACGACAAGCAGTCTGTACACAGAGACTGCGATTTCTGAGCAATGCTTGGCCACGCCCCCTGCAGCAAGATGGCTGAGTGAACTGAAGAACAACAAACACACTGCTGACCCATCAGCCTACTTCCATCTTTTATTATGGTCCTTGTAGTCCTGATCTGCAGGGGCCATCACGTTCTCGCAACTCTTTTGTACTGCGCCTGTGCATGTACATTTTGCGCCATCCACATACTCAAAAACTCACCAATGAATTTTGGGCATAGTGAACAACTCCACCCCCAAAAATGATGACATGGCGGATCAAACTTGTTCAAACGATCTTCATTTCACACATGTCACAAGGTTAACCACAACCGAAGGTTTGTTGACCTTTGACATAAGGAAGAGGACACCATCTTGAACAAAAACACACCTTTAATACCAGTTACAAATTTAAGCTCCTCCGACGGAATTCAAAGCTACTTGGGGAAAAGAAGGTTGGTTTTAAATGATGTAGATATTGAACAGCATTAGCATGGCTAGTTTGGAAAAGTGGCGTTTCCCCGCTACGCGCACATTTTTTATCGGAATATTGTGAAAATGTAGTCATGGATCCCTGGCTCAAGCTAGGCGAAATAAAGACATACGGTGTGAACGTGTTAGGAATGTGGCCGTGGTAAACAAAAAAACCTCTGTTGTCAAGGAAATCCAAAAATCTGCTTTCAACGATTCTTCTAAAAATTACATAAATCTGCTTGTCACCCTCAGGCAACAGATAAATGTAATGGTTGCTATGGAGTTCAAACTAACAGAAAAGCTGCCATTTTGAAAAAAGGCGTGTTGTCATGGACAGAGTAGTAAGTGTGGCAGGGGTGGATAGAAAGGGTGAGGCGTGTGAAGCAGCTGACATTTCTGGTTTAATTCTTTAATTTAATTCTTTTTAACTTCAAGAATTTGTCACTTTTAAACTTCATACAAATGACTGTCTTTCAAAGTGCTTGATAAGGAGCTCGTCTTCTAAAACTAAAATCAATGAAACCACATATCCACCACAAATCAGGCACGAACACTCCAAAAAACAAATAAAAAAACAAACATTTTGAGAAAGAATAAACCCTTCCTGCTTTATTTTCTGTATTTTCCTCAGTAACTCACAGACTCTGAGCTAAAGTAGCTGAAAAGAAATCATATTTTAACACCTTCTGCAATATTTTAATGCCACGTTTGAACCTGTACAAAATCAGACTTCATGCATTTTACAGCAGCGAAGCATGCCTAAGGTTTGCCAGCTGACTTCCTTATGCAAATACATTATTTTTTATGCAGGGGTTGCTCAGGATAACATGAAAACCTTGGTTCAAAAAGGTTTGCAGTTCCTAACAACAATAATTTATTCACCTTTTCAGATTTTCACAATAAAATACACATCAGCCAAAGTTCCTAACATGTCTCTTCTCCATCTTGTGATCAACTGATGGTAAACTTACTTATGGCCCTTGACCTATTTATTTATTTTTGTGTTCAGTGTTTACTTTAAGCCTTTCAGCTGCAGAGATGTCAAATAATATGTCCCATTTGCCGCTGAAGTGGGTCGGCGTTTCTCCACAGCCGGCCGGAGCACGAATCAGAGGCGAGATCTTTCGCAGCGACGTGTCTGTGTGAGAAATTGATTTCTGATGCATAAACAGCCTCTCAGCTGCCGTGTGGAGTCATATCAATTATCCTCAAGCCACACGTGTTCCTGAAAACAAAAAGGTATCAACATTTTCATCTAGTTACATTTAATGTTAGTCTGAAAATACATGTAATCTTTACATTTTTTAGCAGAAGTGACTGATTTTCTGCCTGCATACTAAAGTCATTTTTAACTGGATTTCAACATAGCAAACACCAATATCCAACTTCCGTTTGTCTAGGAGCAAAATAGTTTGAGGAATGTGTCTAACTATTTTTGTATGATTTTTGGTTCACCTTTACCTTCCAGATAGGATGACAGAATACATGAATTCCAGTCCAGCAATCAATATCTGACTGATGTCCCCACCTAGTGGTAGCTTTTTTGCTTTACATTATCATCATTAACTCGGGCTGGCAAACCTTGCCTGGTTTCCTGCTCCTTGCACTGCTTGCTGCTGAATTACCTGGATCACATATCAGTTAGGATGTGGAATCACTTGAGCTGGCAAATCAGCAGCAAGGAGTACAGGAAGAGTTGGGTAAAATGGGCGGGGTTGTGGCTCTTGAGGACCCCGTCCAATTTGTGCTCCATGACGTTTAATGAGATTTTTGAACGTCTTTTGCAGCACTTAGAATTTAAGGGATCAAGCTCAGCTCCTGGAAAACAGCCCAACTCAAAAACACCCCTGTTCTCTGCCGAACCCGGACACGTCATTCAGATTGCCAGCGTGTTCCTCATTCCAGAGAAGGCATTTGTTCTAGCTTTGAATCACTTCAATTCAATTCAATTTTATTTGTATAGCCCAAAATCACAACAACAGTCGTCTCGAAAAAAAACAACAAAAGAAAACGGCGTTTGTTTCTTTTGTGGATCACTGCATCCGACACTGCTGCAATGCTAATGTGAGGCGTAGGTGCAGCTGCTCTTTGCACCGTTTCATCCAACCATTATCCAAACCCACTTAATTGCTTAGCAACAGAGTTGCTAGAGCCTATCACAAACTGTTGGGCGAAGGCGGGGTACACCCTGGACAGGTTGCTGTGCTACATAATTACTTGCACTTAGATGGAGCATGTTTTTGGACTGTAGGAAGAAGCTGGAGTGCCCACAGACAAGCCACGCCTGCACAAGGAGCGCATGCAAACTCCACACAGAAATGTGGGATTTGAACCAGGGTCACACTCTTAACACTTCATCTACAAATATTCGCTTCATCTTTTGTTGGTCTCTGGATCCGCTTTAGCAAAAAATTGTGTCACTAAAACCAAACATACATCTAGTTTTATTGATGTTTAAAATGTTTTCTTTCAAGAAAACCTTTTCTCCTTTTTTACTTTTAGAGGAAAATCTGTGCATAGCAAATCAGAAAATTTAAGAACTTTCTTTTTGTTTTGTTTTTCAATTGTGTTTAATAGAAACTGGATTGAGCTTACATTTATTTCCATGTGTGTTTTGCTTTAACTCCTGATGTCTAGATTCAGAAAGATGAGTCTGCACTACAATAATGTAGTGAAAAACACTTATTGCTAATTGATTGGCAAAGTACCATTTAATCCAGGGCTTCCCCTAATTTAGCATAATCTCAGATGGAAAAAGGACTAAAGAATATTTTTCATATATATTTTTTAATGGGATATAAAATCTGGCAGAAAGGGGTTAATTTTTACCTATTCATTATTTTCTTTTTAAGTTTTACACCGATTTGGTTGTGGCTATATATTTTGTCTTACCTAAACCTTCTCCTGTTTTACTGTGATTATAAGGGAACTATTGTACTTTGTGTACTATTATTTTTTTTATTCCAACTTCTTTTAAACTCCAGCGTCTCCTGCAGCAAGACTGCATTTTTATTGTTGTTTTTTTTTTTTAACATTTTTTTTTTACCATGTTTAAGCTTTGTGTTTGAAAATCAATTGTGGAGTCCCACAAGGCTCGATACTAGGGTATTTTGCAAATTCATAGATATACAAACAAATTCATTTGCCATGAACCCCAGTATTGAGCCTTGTGGGACTCCATGATTGTTTTTTTTAGATCAATGACTATTATCTCATACATTTATATAATATATTTATAAAAAAAACAAGTGTTTTTCAACGAGTTCTTATTAAGCACTTTGAGATACAACATTGTATAAAAAGTGTAAAACAAACTAAGTTGATTTTATAGTGTTGCACATGTTCACAAAACCCACAGAGAAACAAGGTTCCTGACTTTTATAATTATTGTTTTTAAAAAAAATTTTTTTTAATACATATTAGATGGATTTGTGCAGTTATTGTCATACTTTCATTAAGAAAGAATACAAATAAATTAAAAACAAACTAAATCATAGATTTAAATGGAAAATTAAAGATCTTTTAATGCCTTTTACATTTTAAGGAACACTTCAGTTTAAAGTGTCGGCCTTCATGATCTCTCTGAGGCAGACGGTGGCGTAACAGGCCGGGTTCAGGTCAAAGTTTAGGGTCAGAGTGAGCGCTCCATCCTGGCTGCCGTCTGCCCTCCGCAGCTCATACTGGAGGTTGTGTGGGACTGCCAGCAGGGGGCGGTAGCAGCCAGGTAAGTTCAGTTTCAGGCTGCTGACTCGGAATCGGCAGTCTGTCAGGCCGTCTCGCGCCAATCTTTCCTGATACCACGTTGCCATGGCATTTTCAGGGTATTTCACAGTGTTTCCTGGCATCGGCAATAAAAGCTGGCAGGAGAGGAGGCAGACACTTTAGCAAAAAAGTTAAACAAATTCAGTCAAAGGATAGCCCAAAAGCATCCCTACTTGTTCCAGAGTAAATATGCCCCCTTGCTCCTCCTGGGCTGTCACCACGTGGATCTGCAGAAGCCGAGACAAAGAAAAAAAGGTCAACACTCTAATTTATGGGAGCATGCAGGAAGGGCTTCACCCCCCACCCATCCACCCAGAGGGATAAAAGGGTTAAAAGCAGCAGATAAACTTCTCCCTTTGCAGCCTGTTGGACACAAGGGCTGTAAATTTGGGTTCAGATGACACACGGACGCGTGACGAGGCTCCGGAGAGACTGCCATGACATCACACCGCCCTCCTCCTGCTGGAAGCAGCGCTTAATGCCAAACATCTGCACTCGATCTTTCTCTCTTCTGCCTAATATGACACGATGCAGGAAAACAAATGCTAGAAATAACTAGTACAGTCTGTTCACATCCAAAATAAAATCATTCATCAGTGATGGATAAAAAGGTGGTCATCATGCTAACGCCAGTAATGGAAGGAATCCATTTCTTGTAGTCCAGGTAAGATTTGTGGTTAAAATTTACTCCAAAATGAAATATTTCATTTACTTTTCTTCATATTTTTCATAATTCCCTCTTATTTCCACTTAACCGACGTAAGAAATAAAATACATAAAGGTATTTTACATTTAGATAAGTTAATTTTGCATACATTATAGAAATATTTTGTCGTTATTATCCTGATGCCTAGAAATGTCCATTTTCAAAGCTGTTAAAAATGTTTTTAACATGTTCTTAATAATCAAATGTGTCTGAAATTTGTTTGAAAATAGTTAAAGCAGTAGAAGCCAACAATAATTTTAGTTCTCTTATTAATATATATACCGTAATATATAAATGAATGAGACTTTAGAGTCATTGGTTAGAAAATATCCATCATGGAGTCCCGCAAGGCTCAATACTGGGGTCCATTGTCAATTAATCATTTTGTATATACAGTAAACCCTTGTTTTTCGCGGGGGTTACGTTCCAAAAAGACCCCGTGATAGACAAAATCCGTGAAGTAGAAACCTCTATTTTTTATGCAATTATTATACAATTGAATACTCTATTATACGTTGAAAAGAAAGAACAAACAGGCTCAAGCATTTGTTTCACAAATAAAAGTACTTTAGAAATGTTTTTTCAGCGAATAACTTCTGTACTGTACTGTCAAATAATAATTTTAATCATCAATGTGAACAGAAGGCTTCAAATCGTGGAGATTAGCCCCGCCCACCACGACCCGAGTATTGGATTAAACGGGAGAAAATTTAAAATGATTATGAAAAAATACAAAGTACAGTGGGACAAATAGTGACTCAGGTGTATTTCACCACTCTTCAGACTGAGCCGCTGCATCCTGACTCCGCTCTGCAGTGTTTTCTTCTTCTGAAGCCCACGGTGCAGCTGTGTTTGTTCAGGAGAAGAACATATTGATTGGCAGTTGTTGTCGCTCTTTTTTCTGCTTTGCAAAAAGATCCTTATACACTGACATGCTACCATCAACAGAATTTGCACGAACGTAATGTAAATTTGGCAAGCTGTTTTACGTACGTGAACATATATTAAACTGCAACGTTATTGACGCACAGGTAGAGAAGAAGCAGAGTGACTTTTTAGCCAATCAGAATGCAGAACACAATGCACGATGCAAATCCGTGAAGTAGCGAAACCGTGAAAAGTAAACCGCGTTATAGCAAGGGATGACTGTATACCAACTTGCAATGGACCCCAGTATTGAGCCTTGTGGGACTAAACAGTTAATTTCTTTTTTGTAAGATTCCTCTAATGTTTTTAATTACAAGCGTATTTGTTACTGAGGTAATTATTGAACCCTGTACGTCAATTTTCTCCACTCGACACTCATCATTAGTGTTTTAATAACAGTCTGTATGGTCCTTTTTATTTAAGGGAAAGTCAGAAAGAAGGAATAAAGGAATAAATACAGTTTTAGTTGTTGTGATTGAAACAAATTTTGCAGTAAATCCAAACTGTCTATTGTTTCTTTAGTGGAAGCTGATATAAGTAGGGACTCTCAGGTCTTACTTTTGGTGAGGTAGCGTCTCCAGATTCCTTTATTTCCTTCTCTTCTGTCCACACCAGGTCTCCCTGTTTGACTCTGTGACCCAGAGTAGACAGCCTATGTGCCACTGCTTCATTCCACACCCTGAAAACCACATATCCCCATAGTTATTGCAACTAAATAAGTAATGAGTGACTAACACAAACTGGAGCTATTATTGCACGTCGTGTCACTAAAAGTAGTCATTTGGGCAAAAATTGGATTAATTCTGTGACTAGAAAGAGCGTTGCAGTGCTGACTGAAGCTGACCTGCTGCAGTAGGCATGAGGGTAGAACACTCTCATGCCGTGGGGCAGGCTGAGCCACGCCTGAGCACAACCATCCGGACCGGTTCCGTACCGGTTCATGGCCCGAAGCATCAAGCGCTCCCGGGGTTTGGATGAAGGCATCAGCGCCAGAGCCTCTTTTGCGTTATCTAGGGAGGGTGGAAGCAACGGCAAACAGCATTAATGATATAAATGTAACATTCGCATCAACTTCATCCATTTCCGACTGAAAAATGTATTATTGGTATCATATTGTGAAATGTTTGAGCAATCCACTATAGGAAATAACATAAGATCTAACCGGGGGGGAAAAAACAAAAATTTCAACCCCAACTGAAACAAATGTGACTTTATGTGATTTTTTTTTTTTTAATTTTAATTTTTTTTTTTTTTATCAGAGAGGTGGGCGTGGCTTGTCCCCAAAAAACCTGGTTATTAAGAAAACCCCATTCTTAGACATAATCAGTAAAAAAACGTCTTTGTTTAACCCTTGTGCTATCCTAGGCACTTTAACATTGGGAGTTGGGTCATCTAGACCCACTAGACAGTGCGCTGAACCTTTTTTCTTCAATGATTTGTGATCTTCACTGGTGTCCATGGATTACATGAAATCTTTCCACCTTTATCCACCTTTGTCATGGTAGGGAGAACACGTCAATGAAAGGGTGGGGTCATAGGATAGCACAAGGGTTAAAAAGTACGTTTCAGTTTGACAACTTTATTAAATCATTTTCAGATTAATAAAAAAAAAACGATTCTCACTTGTTTGGAGGAAGAGTCGCTTTGCCTGGTTTGGAGGATCCATGGCGTCCTCTGGAGTGAAGAAGAGACGCACGGCATTCACCTGACACACAACAAGGCACACTGTTGAAGGCCGAGCTGTTTACCAGCAGCTTGAGTCAAAGGCCGAATCCGAATTCTTCCCCTAACCTTGTAGGGAGGGCTCTGTCTCCCTCCCTACAAGGTTAACTTAGAAACCATTTCTTCATGTGGGTGTGCTCTGAAGAACAGATGCTTATATCTAAATGTAAGTGATAACTTTTTGCTTTAGTGTGACTTTTTAAAGTTTTAGAACCGATGTCATGGATTTTCCGAGCTATGTTAGTGCGTAGCTGACTGGCCACTATTGATGACATCATCGAGTGGGAGTGGCGTCCGAATTCGAAGAGACTATTTTTCTAAGGGGGGTGTCCAAATTCGAGGGCTGCATCTTTCAATGACTGCGGCCTTCCCAGGGGACGTTGGCCGCGGCCTTCGGGTAGGCCGGATGTTAACAGCTGGGAATTTGGACGAATCCCGCCTTTAGATTATTCCAGTAAATTGGTAAATGTTCTGTCGCCTAGCAACAGAGAAGAGTAGTGAACCAGGTATGAAGCTGAAAATTTTCCAACTTTTAATCTTGGAGGTGTAAATATAAAAAGGTCTAATTATCTCCAACTCCGGGTTCCGCTTCACAGTCCGCCATTGTTGTTAGAAAATCTCCGGGTTCGGCCGCAATGCATCTTGGGATATGGACAGCATAGAAGGATACACCATACCAATCCTTGAAATCAGAAAAAGAAGGCGTGTTCGTTGGCCGCATTTGAAGGAGTCGCTGAATTTGGACAGTCTTGTGGCGGCGCTCTGATGTAAGCGGCCTACAAATGGAGCCCAGGAAGAACGCAGCCTTCAAATTTGGACACAGTCAGTAAATCTCTGTATGGAGGGCTACATGTAGGGCTAGGGAGAAGAATTCGGATTCGGCCAAAGTCTCTTACCATGTCTTCCTTCAGCAGAGCCAGTCCTACTTGATCGGACTGAACCGTCTGGCAGCTGCCAAACCTCTGCGGTCCGTAGTAATTGACGAAGCCTGTGGTCTGAAAGCACAAGACGTGTAGCATTAGCTTATCAATGTTATGGAACTGAGGACTTTAAATTTAATAATAAATTGTAATGTTATATTGATTGATTTTCTATAAATCAGTGTCATTATTAATTTCTTTATAGACAAAAATGACTCATTAGGTATTAGTCTTTGTCTTGAATTGATATTAGTCATTTAAAAATATAACATATATTTGAAACTAAAAGATGCACTTTGAACCATTTAATTTCTCAAAAATAAACTGTGCCCTTCCTAATCCGGTGCTGCGTTTGTGTGAGTTTTGATTCCTACTGACCTGAAACAGATTTGTATGATGCAACACAATTTGCTTGGAAAACTTCACATCAACTCCTCCGACCAATCGTCTGCCTCTTGGTCCCTTAGAGCATTCTGGGTAGTGTAGTCAAACCACATTGTCTGACTTGTTTTTTTTGCTTTATGTACCCTATAAATATAATCTGGTGCCTCTCATGCATGAAAATAAACCATTCATTCTCCATTTCTTAATATTGCGCCGTATAGTCATTCAAAAATCTGAATTGTACGATACTTGTAAACATCAAAAGCTGCACTTTTACTTCTTTTTTGTTTATTTCTTTTGAGTTTTTTTTTAAACTAATATCAGATTTAGTTTGTAACATCACCCCTTTTAACTCCTCAAACCTAGCCTTAAGCTGTAAATGCATATCAGCTGATTCTGTTGCGGAGAAAAGCAACTTCGTGCCATTATGCTACACTTTACGTTAGTAATGTGTTGCATATCCGTCAAAATCAGTCACAATCCGCTGATTCATGTTGACTGTATAATCGGTTGAAGAGTTACGGTGTGTAATTTCTGCGACATTTCCTGTGTTAAAGGGTTAAAGAAAACAGTTGTGAAGGAGGTTGTACCTTGACGTTCTCCACCGCTTCCTTCACCAGCCCTTCCAAGTGTGCATCTGCAAAGCTGGCGGTCCGGTGCGGCTTGATGTTCCGGACCACCAGGTCAAAGTGGTTCCCCCGCAGTCGTCCCAGTTTGAGGGGTTCACCCACTTTGTGCACGTGTGACACTTTCATCCCCCGCATCTCGAATTCTATTGACTTTTCTTTCAACCTAATGACACATGACACCTACATTTGGGTTTTGGTTCATCAATTCCGGCACTCGGACCGTCGCCTGAAGGACCGCTACCTTTCTGGCGAGACCTTCTTGACCACCATGGACTGGTAGGTGACAGCTCGCTTGTCCTTGATCCCCGCGTAGGTAAAATCGGAGGGAAGGACCCCCAGAGCAGCCGCCATGTGGCTGATGGCCTCCAGGGTCTCCAGGTTTACCTTACGAAGTGTGAACGCTGAGTGAACAGTCAGGAGAGAAAAATTGGACTTTCAGTTACGCCAACACAAAAAACAAAACAAAAAAAAGCTGCTCCTTCCCTGACACAAAGAAAAAATAAACAAATATATACCAGAATAAAGTTTTGAAATTCTGAGAAAATTACAAGATTAAAATCTTGGAATTGGGACAAAAGAAAAGTCAAAATTTTACAAAAAAATAAAAATAAAAATTATCAGAAATGTTTCAATTTTACCAAAATAAAAACAACTAATTATTTAAAAAAAAAAATCAATATGATGACGGTGCTGGTGTAAAAGTAGTTTTAAAAATTAACATTTTTATGAGAATAAAGTCATAAAAAAAGAAGTCAACATTTATAAAAATAAAAACATGAGAAAACTTAAATATTATGAAAATAAAAACAAAAAATGTTCACAAAATTTATGACGAGGTCTTAAAAGTATTTTATTCTCAAATTTATATGAGAACTAAGTCCTAAAATTAAGAGAAAAGTCAAAATTTTACAAAAATAAAAAGTCATTCATGGTCAAATTTAATAATAAAATAAAAGTATGAGCACCAAGTCACAATTTTGTGACAATATAGCCATAAAGAGCTTTAAAAAAAAAAAAAAAAAAATCACATTTTTATGAGACTAAAAATTCCTCACTGTGCCAATTGAGGAAGCACTGGGCATGTGAAAAAAGTCGTATATAAGGAAAAAAATAAAATTTCTATTGAGAATAAATTCTTAAATTTATGAGCAGGAAGTCAAGATTTTATGGAGGGGGAAAAAAAATCAAAATTTTACAAGAATAATGTTGTGAATTCATACTTTAAAGATTCTCAATTTTACAAAGAAAAAGTAATTCCTTTTAATAATAAAATCTTACATTTGGATTTCAAATTGTTTCAAATAGAAATAGAAGATTAACCGTTTATTTTATTTAGCAGACAATTTAGAGAGAAGATGAGAGTCACAAAACCAAGAATCCCACTGAATCAGATTTTTTTGTAAATGTAAAACTTTTTTTTTTTAATCGGGAATTTACAATTTTATTCTCATATTATTCTATTCTCTTATTTATTTATTTTTACTTTTAAAGCAAAAACAAACTTCTTTTATATTTTGTGCAATAATTTTGATCAAACAATAGTTAAATAAAAGACTATTTTAATGATGGATGTATAGGTTTAAACCTTGTGGATTCTGAAACCATCTACCAATGGGTGGGTTGAGAGTCCGACGCTTTACTGTCCTTTTGGCCATGAGCAAGACATCCCCCCCTAAACCTCTAGGTCACTTTGGATACAAGTAACTGCTAAATCTAAAATTAATACTTTATTAAGATCAGAAGCCACCAAATATCTGGTAATACAGCACAGATTCATCCCATCTTTGGATGTTGGAACCCAGTTGAAGTCATTTTTGAACTTGGATTTCTTTGGATTCATGAAGAGTCGGATTATTTGATTGAAATAAAACATTTTTAATCTTTTTTTTGCATGTTTTCAGTGCAAAAAACCAACCTCTTACCGGTATAAATGTCCTCTGGTTCCTCTGCCGTCCTCTTCCTGGGCCTCCCATGCTCTCTCAGTCGAACAGAGATGGATGTCCTCTGATCCTCACTGAAGCTCTTCGTCTCCACCAGTTTTCCAAACCTCCGGTTCAGGAAGCGGTGGACCTCCGTCCTGTGCTCCTTGTCGTTGTCCACTTCAAACCTGTGGGTCGATCCCGGCACTTTGGCATCGATGAACCTGAAGAACTCCTCTGCGTCCTCCTCCCCGGTCAGCCGGGAGAGCTCCCTGTAGTCCGGATCCTCCTGGACCCTGATTTCCTGCCGGCTGCTGATGGTCATGAGGAAGGGGAAGCGCTGCCTGACAGCTCGGTGGACGTTTGCTCTGTGCTGTTTGTCCTGGAAGGATCCCAGTGACAGCTCCAGCAGGGCGGCTGGGTTCTGACCTCTGAGGGCTGCAGCAAACCGCTCAAGTTCTCCACTGACAGATGGACCGAGAACATCATCTAAAGCAAAACTGTGTGAACCTGGGGAGGGGGTTCCTGGTGGAACTCCAGGGTCACGTGAGCAAAGGTTCCCCTTTAGATCTGAACTGGGTTTGCTGTCAACTGCGCATGCTCGAGCCGCTGATGCTGTTTTGACGTTCAGGCCGTTGACGTCGATCTCAGACACCTCGAAGTCTTCGATCAAGGTCTTGATGCTCCCGAGGAATCCCGCGTGGGTTGAGATGAAGCACGTGGGAACCTTCACGTCACCGCTGCTTTCATTCATTCTCTCCTCCTTGTGAGTTTATATGCAGCGAAAATCTAACAGGAAATAAAACCGAACTCAACATGTGAAGGACGGGTCCAAATGACACCGAATTAATAATTATGCCGAAGAAATGGACCCAAAGACCCGATAAACGGATAGTGGAGAAACTTACCTTCACTTTGGGTAAAAAGAGTCAATTCTGTTTGAATTAATTGCATAACTATTTTCAAATTGTAGGAATAAAACAAAACAAGAAAGATAAAGTCTTCAGGATAGAAAGGGAATAGTGTAATTGCGCGCCTGATAAACGTGCTGCTTGTAAACATTCGGATCGCTTCCGCGTCATGTGACTTACCACGTGACATGCCTTAAAGAGGCCGCATCCCTTTTTGTTTCAATTATTGTTATTGTTAATGATTTTTATTATTTTTGTGGTTATTTGACAAACTTTATCTAAAACTAAATTGATAAAACATTTTTAACAAGTCAAATTTTATTTGTTATTTATTTATTTTCTAATTTAATTGATTTCTTGTTCACTTTTTTATTTTTTTGGGCATTGTTGATTGCTGCTAATCCAAATAATAAACTAAAATGATAGATAGATAGATAGATAGATAGATAGATAGATAGATAGATAGATAGATAGATAGATAGATAGATAGATAGATAGATAGATAGATAGATAGATAGATAGATAGATAGATAGATAGATAGATAGATAGATAGAAAATTATGATCCAAATAGGGTTTTAGAAAGACACATCCATCCACCCAGCGGTCACAGGGTTGCAGGGGTCAACTACTGTTGAGTTAAAGGTGGGATACATCCTGAACAGGTCACCAATCTGTTGGAGGGCCACACAATCACAGTCACACATGTCAACAATGGACCCATGACCTGTGTTTTTGGACTGTGGGAGGAAGCTGGAGTGCCAGGAGAAAACCCACACATTCACAGGAAGAACATGAAAACTCCTTATAGGAAGGTTCCCGCTGGGATTCAAACCACTGTCTCCCCACTGTGAGGCAAGAACTCCCCAAATGAAAATTTAGCCTCCTTTTTCTTTCCACGTATCTGACGAGAAGATTAACTGAATAGAAAAAAAAATCTTGTTAGCAAAAGTGATTTGATGCTGCTAAGAAAAACTCCTGTGAACCCAAAACTCAGCTGTAAAAGTTTTTATGTGAGGATTGTGACAGTTTAGGGGCCTGTTTCAGAAAGGAGGTTCAACGAACTCTGAGGTTAAACTTGAACTCTGAGTTGGTCAATCGAGAGATTAACAACTCTGAGTTTTCTGTTTCAGAGAAGCTGATCCGAGTTAGGTCAATCAATTCTGAGTGGACTGATTCGGAGGTAAGCGTCCGCACCGCGACTATAAGAAGCCATTATCAATGGAGCGCAGATATTACGAGTCACCATGGCAACCGTGGAAAAAAAGAGGTCTGCGTATTTTTCGCCAGCTGAACTTGACGTGCTGCTGCAGAGTTACAGTGAATATGAGCACATATTCCAGAAGACAAGCAACACCACTGCATCTGCAAAACAGAGACAGTTAGCGTGGGAAAACATAGCTGCTCAAGTTAATGCATAAGTTTGCATTTAAATAATTGTTATAAAATATTGGCTGCAATAACTTTTTAAATAGCGTAAGGTGTGAAATAAAAATGGAGATATTTAGGTGTACTTTTGAAGTGTTATTCCTGGTGTAAATGCATGAAATGCTGCATAGTGTACAGAACCAATCTGGGGGAAAAATGCATTTAACGTCGGTAATGTTTAGAGGACTTTTTTTTATTAACCTTCCCCTCTTGCAAACGTTAGTCAGTTTAATATTAATACATGCAATTGTGTTTTTAAAAGTGAACTTTTGTCTACCCTTGTATTGATCAAGGTTTATATGGGATTAAGAAATTAAGCAGTACTAGCAAATTGTGTTTCCAAAAAGTAATTGTTACATTAATCTAATTCAATGTCCCTGATTTCATTTTCATGTAGATGCAATCCTGCAGGAATTAAAAGAACATGGCAGCAGCTAAAAATGAAGTATAAAAACATAATTCAATCAGGTCAAATTTGAGCATGTCATGGATGTAGGCTTTGTTGACAATATTTGACATATGAAACATCTACATAGCAATAGATATCTAATGTTGTTTTCATTGTATATATGTAATTGATTGCAACGAAAAACGGTAACGCTCAAACAAAAACTTATGGGGAAATGACAAAAAATCGAGTCTAGGTCTCAAAATCCTCGCACGACGTAAATGTAATTCTCTACGAATTAATGCAGCCTCCTCGTCTATTGGGTCCTCCAAAAAAGGACAAGCCATTCTTGTCACTTGTCTCTGTGTGACGGAAATGTGGGCAATGAAGGTTAAAGCAAAAAATACCGCTTCGTCTTTAAAAAGGGGAGGGGACCGGCAGAAACCTTGAGTTTAGGGAATAAAACTTGCTCCCGACCAGGTTAGGTTCACAGCGTAAGTAACCATGGACACTGACTCCGAGTTAAAGTTACCTCTCTTTCAGAAACGGGTTTGACTTCCTCTGCTTTCTCTGGTTCAACAAACCTCCCATTCTGAAACGGAAAACCCAGGGTTTCCCTGATTTCAGGGTTAACGCACTCAGAGTTTACACTTAACCTCCTTTCTGAAACAGGCCCCAGCTTTAGTTATATTTGTTTTGTTGTCCTCGCCCACGAAAACAGAAACATCTCCATCATTTGTAGTCACAGCTGGAAAAAAATAAATAATCATAAAAAGGTACTTTGAAAAAACATGCACATTGTCTCATTTTTACTTTTCTAAATAATAGTTACCATTGTTGCGGTTTTACAGTACGAAGCTGTGATGGCGACCAATGTGTAAAAAAAAAAAGATTTTTCACACAAACTAAGGCTTATTTTTTGCCTCATCAGGTCGCTGTGACGCCTGACTGGTGCGTCTGCGGTGCATCTCATGAGTCTGTTTCACGACCAACATCGTCTCCGGTCCATCGCTTCCCTTCCCATTTTGGAGGAGAGGGTTGTTCTGGCACCCCCGTGTCATCAGCATCCCAAAGTTGGGCAAATGTCAGACCCCCGGCCCTCTAATTCCTCACCGAGTCCTTGTAAAATGCAGGTTTTGTGTCATAAAGGATGTCATGTTTTTGTTCTTCCAAAATTATTAGCGGTGTTATCTGTGGTGTTAACGTATCACAGGGTCAATTTACCTAAAATATAAAATAAAATTGTATAATTTTTTATTTTGGAAAGTACAACAAAAGTTTTATTTTGAAACCCAGACCCGTTTCCTGTTTCTCAGTCTTTTTGCCGCAAAATCGACACGACTGGAAATAGAACTCCCGTGTAAAGCTTGCATTAAGATGCGAAAAGACGGATATAAGGCGCGGACATGATGGGGGCGATGTAAACATTCTAATTGATTCACGAACGTTATGGTTTATTATTTTTGTGTGTGTCAGCACTAAGAGGACGCATCGCAGATGGCCCAATGTACTGTAAATCAGGCACGTGTAGGGATGGGCAGATGAAGCTTCATGAAGCATTGAGGCCTTTCACCCAATTGCTTCACTTCAGTGCAATGCTTCTTGAAGCTTCATTTGCTTTAGTTGGACATCTACTGGACTGGAATGTTTGGACATTGATTTAGTTCTGTATGCTGTTCCGTTTCCACAATGACTGGTTGCTGTAAAGCAAAATCTACAGACCCACTCTAAAGAAAATTGTGTTTCAGGTGGTTTTTAACATGTTCTTGTAGAATTCTTTTCATGCTGGGGGGCATATTTAAAGAAAATTAAGCTAAATTTATTCAAATTGTTGTGACTCCATTCCGATGCCTCCACTTGTAGAGGACTAGATCCATGCACGTCTTCATTTTCCTCGTCTGAGCTGCCATCTGGATCAGAACTATTCAGATGCTCATCAATTTTGTTGCTGCTGTAATTGCCGGTGTGAGGGGCTGTAAGCTAGCGGTAGAGCACATAAACAGAGGAATGTCAGGAAGTAGGGGCGGACTTACTTCCAACTAAAGGTCACCCCCACAACTCAGAGGTGAATTTTAAATGAACTCTGCAGAATCTGTGTCATAGAAAACGGCACAAGTTTTTAGATTTAGGCTATAAATGAAAAAAGATCACTAAGAATAGATCAGCTTTTAGAATAGATCAAAAGATGATCGGAAGTTCAATTTCCGTCTTAATCTGTGTCCTACTTTAACTTTCAAAAAACATTTTTTGATTTTCTGTTTATCTGACCTCTCTTTCCTTGGAACAGGCTGCAAGACATGAGGAAAACAGCGGTTCGGAAATGTGAGGAATGTATTGCAGGAACTAATGAGTATTTTAGACAAAGCTGTTGCACAACTGTGCTGCTTCCAAAAACCCAGGGGTTCATGTTTTTATTTAAGGCTTTACAAGAAAAATTGTTTTCAGAGTCTAGACTGGAAGAAATGAGAAAGGAGCTCTGAATCTTTGGAGGGAAAGTTTCTTTCCTGGCAGATGAAATCTTGGCATCAGATCTGTTTTCTCCGTGCATATTAGTTGCACAACTTCCTGTGAACTGCTGGAGCACAATTGACTGTACAATCTGTCTGAAGGGCTCCAGGTTTAAGTCCCTGCATGAACAAAAAGCACATGTGGAAGGGAAAATGACAGGATTTGTTTGACAAGTTGTGAAGACACTTTTTAGTTAAGACAAAGAAAAATCATGTGTAGTAACAAGCTGTTGCATTTTTGGTTGTTATTTTTTGTAAATTTCTCCTCAAAGTGACATAAAAAGCAACAATAGAAGTCCTTTTTTTGTGTCATTCCCCCACCAACTCCCTCTGTTGCACAGAATTCCTCCGTGCCTTCATGTCGAACAGATGTGTGAGGGCCTGCCAAAGATCCTGTGGATCAACTGCTGCCAACGCTGACGCAGGAATTTGAAAGCACTGAGGACGCTTTATGAACGGCGTGCTTTATGAACGGTGTGCTATATAGGTCCATGTGGATGTTCTCCACATGTCCAAAGGTTCTCCGTTGGGGGAAATACTCCAGCTTGGGAACATTTGCAGTAACATATGAGCCCTGTTTTTTTTCTTCATGATCTGGTGTGGGATGAGGAGGAGGAGGAGGAGGAGGAGGAGGAGGAGGAGTGGGATAGGACATTGTGTAACTGTATACCCCGAAGAAGAAGAGTCATGTGACTATCCTCGCCCTCTGAGGCGTTTGGAAAAAATGTGTGTAGAAAGGCTGGATCAGATGTTCAATCCACTTCGCTGCAGCAAAAAGGAAAAATACTGCAACAACGTTTTGCACAACTTTGTGTTAAGGTTTCAGTCTGAAAACGTTCTCTAGTTTGGATTCAACAAGTGTTGTTACATTTGATTTTGTCATATTACTTCGGATTATTACAGATTATAAACACTCGGTGGGATTATTTTGTCAGATGTTAGTGAACTGAAGGTTAAAGGGTGAATTTTTCGGTGCCAAACTCCAAAATGGGCTGTTTTCTTTGGGCAAAGATTTATGTTTAGTGACAATTTACTGGACAAAAATCTGGTTGAACTGCCTGAATCATAACTGAAAACAATTTAGTTCAATTAAATTAATTCAGAGGATCTGTGTTTTTTTTTAATGTAAGCGTTTTATTCAGTTATACTTCATTTTATAGTAATTTTATTTGCTATGTGAGTTCCTTTTTTGCACCATCAGCACATCAGGTTTGTCTTCTCCACAGCTGCTTTCTGTCTGTTCTTCATTTCTCAAATTATTTGGTAACTTTCTGTCGTTTTCATCTCTGTGTGACATTTTGCTTCCCTAAATCAGGTTTCAGATCATTTATACAATCGCGTTTCTGCTTCCTTGTGCTTGATTACCCCACATACCCTTAAATGGTGTAACTTCACCAAAAAAAGAAAAAAAATCCCCCTGAGATAACATTTTGTGTTGTGTCTCGTTGCTACATAAATAAACTGACCTAAATGGAGGCCGTGAAGCTGAGATCACATCTGGGTTTGTTTAGAGGCTGGATTGTATTCTCATGTGCTCTGAAACTGGATTAAAAATCAAAGAGGCACACCAGTGAAAAACAGGGTTTTGGTGTTTTTTTTCTTTATTCAAATTGTTGTCAATCATAGATCGCATTTACTATGTAGAAAATACGCTGGGCGGGCCACAAGCTCCCTGCTCCGCCCCATTCTGACGACTAGATCCACCAACGTCTTTGTTTTCCTCCTCCAAGCTGGAATCTGGCTCAAAACTGTACTGCTGGATAGCTCCGATATCGCTCGCCTTTTTTTGTTGCACCGGCTGTAAGATAGCTGGAGGGCATGTAAACTGAGAGCTCTGAGTTATGGGTGATGGGAAGAGGGTGCCAAGTTACTCCGTGCCAACAGACCCAACCTCAACACAGAAGCAAATTTCAAATGAACTACTACCACTCTGCAGAAACTATATCCTAAAGGCCTGTTCACACCGGGACGAATTTCGCGCGCGATATTCACCGACGTTTAACGCCTCGTGACTAAACAAAGGGCACCAATGTGAGTGTGCACACCGACGTGAAAAAACGCCACGCGTCAAAGCGTCACTTTTTAAAAAACGCCTCGGGTTCGTTTTTTTTGGTTTGACGCGCCGCGTCTAAAACTATACGACCAATGAGAATGGCGCTTTTGCACACGTGTCTGGAGCTTCTGAAGTTACAGTAAAACACAACTTGGGGGCGCTCAAACACAAAACTGCCTTTCTGAGCACTCATACCAGCGAAGAAGATAGACGCCAAGTAACGTCTACACTGCCGCAAAGAAATAATGACGGACGTTCTAAAATATCCCCGAAAACGCTCCTGATACATTTTCAGCTCTTGTACCAGTCGATAAAACTCCCCATGTTCTTCTCTTCTCGTAATTATGGGATGTACCCAAAATCTGCGTCTTTTCCGGCGTCTTTCATCATTCAACAGAACAATAATTTCTTCATCGCTGTAACTGGTGCTTTAAATATTAATGTTTTCTTTGTTTGATTCTGACAAGCGCGTAAATACTTGCTCTCTTCTTCTGACTGAAAAGCGACTTTAAGAAGCGTAAAGTTGCGCAGCGCCACCTTGTGTACAGGGGTATTTCTGTTTTACATTAAGCGCCATCTAATGTCAGGGAATGAAATTGCATGTTCGCTCGGCTCATCGTCAGCGAAAATCGCCTGAGTGTGAACACAAAAAACGTGGCGAAAAACTCTGGCGACTAACGGCTGGCGAATATTCGTCCCGGTGTGTACGGGCCTTTACTTTGGCTAAAAAACTGCCTTATGATCCTTAAAAGACCACATGGGAATGCTATTAAAATAGATCAAGAGGATCGGAGAGGGACTTTAGGAGACATAAGGAAAATAAACTCCAGAGATATTTGTCTCATGGGTAAATATAGCTTTAAATGTGATGTTGCACATAAAAAAACAAAGAATGATCTTATTTTAAATCATTAGAGTTTGTTTACTATGTAAGTTGCTAAAAACAAACAAACCCTGAAAGTTTTTTATTTTTTTTTAAAACTTTAAAAAAAAACCTTTTCTCTCACATATTTCATTTAAAGTTATAATAAACTAATATAACAGCAGCATCTAGCCACACAGCTTCCCACGCTCTATTAAAAATGTTCAGACGTTTGCTGACATGCATAGCATTCCAATACTAATGACCACAAAATCATGGTCAAAATTATGACCACTGTGGGGGATTATGTAATCTAGGATTCAATCTTCTCATAAAAGTTGTTTTTCTTTATTTATTGGTTAGATTTGTGCTGTTTTTACCTTTTTCCTCTTTGAAGTTTTCCAGGTTAATGTTATTGGGTTTTACTTTGTGGGGAAAATGCGAGGAAAATAAACACAACATATTTATTTTCAAAAAAAACCTCAATCCGTTCACATGAAAGTCATTTCCCCAAATGATTAGTTTCTCAGAGAAATTCCCAAACTGCTCATGAATTTACATGAAAACTTGTGAAAGTTCAGGATTTTCTGCTTGAAACTTAACAGACATGCAAGATCATTGTTCTCCACGGTGGTTACTAAATAAGAAAAGAGAGAGAAAAAAGATCAATGTTGAGAATACCACCTTAGTTGTGAAAGGGTAACTACCAGCTAAACGTTGCTTTAGTGTACATGGTCTCTGCTCTTGTTGTCACAAACAGCCTGCACCACAATTCCCCTTCGGGGAGATAGGGAGGGGATTTCATGATCGGAAACAGTCTTCTCACACTCTCCACCCATCAGGCCCCCTTTAAACTCCTCCTGCAGTCTCCCTCAGTCGCTCTTGTCTCAGTGAAAACCCTCGCTGCTGCAAAAACAAACAGGAGAAAATGGGAAAAGTGAGCATCTGGTTGAAACGGAGCTATGTGGGATTGACATGTTTTATAATGGTACGTTGTTTTTGTTTTGTTCTTGTTGCTCCACAAAAATGTGATTTTATTATTCTATTGTGTAGAATGTATATGACTGCTGGTGGATTTTCTGTGGGATTTGGAAAACCTTTGTAGAATTTTCTCACTTATTTTTAAAAGTACAAATGTAACCCAGCTCACATGCTGAAGAATGGAAGTGAGTTAAGTAAAAAAAACACCAGAGAGGTGAAAAAAACTTCTTACATAAAAATAAAATAAAAACAGGGATGGAAATCCAGGAAATGTTTTCCAGGTTGGTTATAGCTCACTTGAAAAGAGAAGAAATACTAGAAAACTAGAAATATTGTTTGGCAACGTAAAACATGTAGCTTCATGTTTACCTCTTGGCATTATGTATTTATTGTCTGGTAACTTACAAACCAAATTTGGCCTTTTGTGTCAAAAGAAACCAAATAAAGGGTTAAAAAAGAAACATTTTGAATTCCACTTAAGAAAAAGGAGTCAGTGATGTACACAAGGGTGGAAAAAGTGTGATTTGTCTGGCCTGAATGTGTTATTTTGACATCTTTAATGATGCAACACTTCAGCAATGGATCCTGCAGAGGGATGAAGATGCAGCATCTGTCAGAAATTCCTGTTTCAGTGCTGCGCTTGACCTTTCAGTTAACTATGTACTAATTCCCTCCCTACACCCTAACTACTAAAGGCACACAACCACTTTTGCACATATTGCACAGATGAAAATTGGTCATCCCTGAATATATGTGAAAAAGCAAGAAAAGTTGTGGTCTGTACGTGAAATTTTCTCAGATGTATCACAAATGAACCACGCAAAGAACACGGAAATCAACGTAGAACATGAACCACGCGTTGTTTATATGCAATTCATTATTGATTTGTGCGTCAATTTGAACGTGATATGTGCGCCGTATAAAAACTATAAAAGTTATACATCGGTGAAAAATCTGTTAGTCTTGCATGAATGCAAGAGTTTTGAACGCGAAAGCCCTGAAGTACCCATTTACACTCATTTAGGTAGACTATTCACTGGAAGTGACGGAGGGTGATGTGAACATAGCTTTGCAACAGAGAATTATAAATCCTCAGACACACAAGGAGTCTATTTGTATAAACCCCTTTTGAACCTAAGGCTAAACTTCATTTATATCAATTATATAAATCATCTTAGTTTTATTCATCTGAACCCAGTAGATTAATCAATAATCTTTGTAAAATGATTATATTTATTAGGTTTTTATGTCAGGAAATCTGTGATGTCACAAGACAGCACGCTGAACTAAAAGAAAAGAAAAATAGAGAGAGTGGGATAGCGAAGATGGGGGATAAGGGTACAAAAGGGAAGAAAATTGGTCAAGAAGTTAGTATTACAGGAATGACAGGAAACGTCTCTGCTGCCATGTCTGAAACTGACACTTAACAACATCCTAGGAAAGATTTCTGCAGCAAGTATAAAAATTGGACATGTGTTTTTGATAAGCGTCTAGCTCCACTGATGAAGAACTCTTGTTATATGTAAAGAGGTCATCGCATTATTCTTCATTGCTGCCTGGTCTTAAAAACGATGGCAAAATTCCGTCCAGTGTGAGCATAGTTACTACTTTTGGGTAAAGAAACGCCTGGATTCCTCAGGCTCCATCAAGATCTTTGCGAATATTTTCTTAGCTGCACATGCCTAAAGTGTTGAAATCTGGTGTTCCCAGCCAGATTTGGGGAAACAGTGTGGGACAAACGAGACTCTGGGTGGTTTTTGGTTTTAAAAAAAACAGACATTTGCTGTGTGGACGTTTGTGGACGACTGAGATAGGAAAAAGCATGTTGAAGCGGTGTGAGGCCATATGTCATGGTTCCTGCCCACAAGTGCGTTTTTATTGTTCCCAAAAGTTTAACAACACTAGGCAACAGCCAACTGCAGATGGGGCAGGAAATGCCATCTTTTTTTTTTTTTTTTTTTTTTTTTACAGTGACAGGTTTAATATTTTTTTCAGAGTACAGATGTTGAACTGAACATTGTTGCCTCATTGTTGTTGCAGATCACCTGTCTCGTCTTGTGTGGATTCACTCTGTTCAGCCATGGAGTCATGTCCAGAGAGGAAGAGGTAAAGCTAAACTACTAACAACTAAATAACTTGATTCCCTCAAACAATCACAAACCAAGTTTTTCTTAAAAGCAAATATTTTACTGCCAGATTGGTAAGTTGTAATTGTAGTAGAGAATATTTTAGCAATAAAGAGGACAAAAAAAAACAAATTGAGAACTTTTTTTTGGCATTTTTTTTAACTTGTACTTAAACTTTTTATGGTTGTAAAAAAAAAAATCACTATTTAATTATCTAATGCGCTTTTCCCTGCATGCTTTCCCCTTCAAAGTAAGAGTAATATTTCAATATAATTTCTTGAAAACCTATAATTTTTGAAAATATATAATTATGTACGAGAAAATATGTAAATTGAGACCATTGAATTATATTTGGCTTTTAACTGAAGTTATGACAGAATTGTTGTAGTCACATGAGTCTCAGTTCTTGTTTACTTCCTTGTTCCTTGGGAACACTTCTAGATCGTAGACCCACCAATTGATATGATATGCTATGACAAGTCTGTTTTTGTTAAACCTGTTATAGATAAAATACAGTAGAATGTTTTTTTTCTAAGAATATGTTGTTTAGATTTAAATTTGTTTAGTAATTGGGTTGGTTTTGTGAAGGGGAGGGGCCAACCACCTATAAAAGAGGACTTCTTTTCAAGATGGAGAGTCTTTGTGTTATGGGTGACGCTATCCGATCTGTAACGGCAACCCAACTGGTCCACGCATTTGCAAATCGCGCCATTTACCCAATTTGACTGCAATTGGAATTAGATTAGCTCCTAATATTTGTTTATTTTTTGTGCGTTTGTTGTTCCAAGATTGTAGAAATTGTCATTCATGGATAAGTAAATAAAATAAAATAAAAATACAAAAAAGATCAGCTCCCAGTAACACCTCCCGGCAGTTTTGTCTTCTTTATGATTGTCTGAACCATTTAAACAATGGATTGCTCCATGATTACACGTAGTTACATATGCATTTACATATACCCGTATATTTTTGTCAAAGCAATCAGAGTATGCTATCCCACAACTTTTTTGTTGCTTTTTATTATTAATAATCTGCCGTATTCTTGCGGTGCTTCTCCTAGACAAAAGCAGGGAGTTGTGCAATCCAAGGCATGCTAATGTTGGGAGTGCGGTCATCTGGAACCCACAAGACAGCGCACTGAACTTTTTTTGTCAATGATTTTTGATTTTCACTGGTGTCCATGGCAGACAAGTAATTCAAGATTCAAGATTCAAGAAGAACTTTATTAATCCCCGAAGGGAAATTTAGTTAAAGTAGCAGTACTAAGGAAAAGGGGGGGGGGGGGGGGGGGTAAAGACAAACACAGACACAAAAAATACAGAGAGTAGAACAGGACAAAAATTGAGTAAAATACAATTTGAAAAGTGTAGTCTGTGACTAGAATTTTCATGTACATCCGAGTCTGCCAGATGAGTTGTGGAGTCTAATGGCTGATGGCAGGAATGACTTCCTGTATCGTTCTCTGGCACAGCGAGGGTGTATGATCCTGCCACTGAAACTGCTTCTCAGGTTGTCCACCTCCCTGAAGAGGGGATGGGAGGGATTGTCCATGATGGTCCCCAGTTTAGCCAGTAGTCTGTCCCCTCTGTCATGGGAGGAATAACACATGAGTATCAGGATGGGGTCATCTACATAAGATAGCACAGGGGCTATCAAAATGAAATCTTTGAAAAGCTCCTTTTGGTACCAAAATTCCTTATAGTTTATCTATGAATAATATTTTTATCTTTTTTCCCATAGGAAATTAATGGGACCAAGCCATTACACATGATTCCTGAAAACCTAGAGACAAAATGCCTCTTTCTTCTAAAAGGAATCTACTTGAAGCTTTAAAACATTTAAAAGCTCCATTCACTGTTCAATAATAATATTAAATAAGCTTTTTTTTGCTGTTTAATTGCTTGAAATAATTAATCAGTGATTGATATTTAAGAGACGGGATGATTGTAAAACGCAAATAATGCTGTAGGTGGTACTTAGAGAGATGCTAATGCATTTAAGCTTGGATCTCTGAAACTACTGCAGATGAAAGAATAAAATGTGACTTTTTAGCTAATTAATCCGTTGTAACATACAAAGAAATCAAATATCAAGCGCCACCAGGTGGTAATTAATAGAGTATATGAACAGCTATGTCACTTTAGTGAAACCTGGAGGTGCATCCATTTTTAAATTAGGTATCTTAGCAACAGCTGAAAAATGTAATATTGCTTTCAGCCATAAGAGGCAATTTCTTTGAAGGAATTGCAAATGTGTGTTAATAGATGTACTCTGACCATAAAATAAATTAGGGGAATTAGAAGCATTTTTGTGCATGCAGGAGCGGGTTGGGTAGTCATTTCTGATAGCGTATAGAGCCAATGACTTGCGATACAATGTTGGTTTTTGAATAGTAATGGTTTGTTCTTCTGACAGAAGGTTATCATTTAGATCAATAAAACTCTCTGTACTGCATTATCTTTCTGGGGCTTTTACTCCCCTGGATTAAATGGGTTCCTCTTGTTTCATCTACAGATCGATAACTCATCCAGCGCTGCCATAGCCGTGCACATGTTCTACATTTTCTATGCTGCAAGTTTCCTGTTCAGCATCTTTGGTTTGTTTGGGATCTTTAAGAGGAAGACGTGGGCTCTTATAGTGGTAGGAACAAAACAAAATATGTTCCAGAAGGACTAAACTGGCATTTCTGACTCACTTCTTCTGTTCAGTTCACAGTTGGAATCATCATTTGCTCCCTAGCTAGTCTACTAGTTGCCACCGTATTAATGATTGGACAATCAATGGTATTACTGTAATTTTTTTTTTGTTTTTGCACATTTTGAACCACAAACATGGCCATTAACTCTTCTCACCGTGACCCTTTTTCTTTTCGATTTTCCATCTTGCCGTGTTTGCAGTTTCCTCATTTCATTAAGGAGGAATATCTAAGCATGCTGCCGCTGACTAATGCTACTGAAAGTGCTAGAGAACACCTCGATCATTTACAGAGTGAGGTAGGTAACTCCATTTAGGTGTGCCTAAAGCTACGTACACACCAGGCATGTGATGCCCATTCTTGAAAGCTCCAAAGGCCTTGTCACACAGCCATGATGTACATTTTGCACATATGAAATTTCATTCTTTCATGGTACATGCGTGATGCACATAATTCATAATTTCTTGTGTTTATCGTTCGTCAATGTCCGCACAGTTCCGTTGAGGGTTTCGGCCGATGAGTGAAATCAGTTTTGAGCTGTTCAAAATTTTTGGTCGGTTGAGATTTATGCCGTTTATCCATATTTTAAATATAGTTTATACGCAATAATTACATAAATCTTACATAATTGTGCGTTATTATTGCAAGATGCACAAACATTTATGGCTTTTCACGGCTGTATAGCTAATTAACTTTTCACTGGCGCACACATCACATTCAAATTACGTAATTGATGAACAAAGGAAATTGCGAATGAATTGCATATAAACAGTGTAATAATTCCATTCGGTTCATGTTCTACGTTCATTCACGTGTTCTTTGTGTGTTTTTTTTCGTACGTCTTCCGTGGTTTTAACATGGTTTATTCGTGATACGTCTGTGAAAATGTCCAAAAAACGTTTCTCACTTTTCCCACGTAGATTCACGTGTGACCAATCTGTGCAGCATGCACAAAATGCAGGACTTGAAGTACTTTTGATTCTTGATTGGGCTTTTAGCTTGTGGTGTTCACACTGGACTGTCGCAAGTATCTACAGTTGGAAGAGGCTGTAAAATGTCGAAGCGGTGCAAATCCCAGGAATTTTGCTTTTATATGAAAGACTTGGTGTCAAAGAATTCCGGCTGAATCACAAATCACAGTTATTAATTTCAACTTAATCATCAATTTTTAATAGTTGATACTTCCGTGTTTTTAATAGGACACTACCCATACATCCCTACCAAATCTGAATTTCTGATCAATCAAAGTTCAACTAGTTTAACTTTTGACTTGTGTTCAATGTACATAGAGCCTGAAAACCGACTTAAAAACTTGCGTAGCTACATGCGAATGCGAGAGTTCTGAACACAGAACCCCAAAACGCGCATATACTGCGTTCATTTAGACTTTTTCTTCGGAAGCCGTCAGTGGAACATATTTCTGAACCCGATGTGAACGTAGCATTACAGATGATCCTGACAGGTTCTCTTCAGATTCTTTACTTCTCTTTTAGTATGAGTGTTGCGGAATCGAACAGGGCTACAAGGAGTGGATGGAAGACATCCCGCGTTCCTGCGTGTGCATTAAATACTCTACATACCCATGTGTAAGTTCTGGTGATGTTGTAAGCTTTGGGACAAATGTATAATCTAGCCCTCAAATTGAAGCGATCCTGAACCGATTCCACACTGTTTTGTTTTTTACTTTTAAGTAAGGAAGTGAACTACATCACTACTATTTTGGGACATTTTCTATTTGCAATGAGTACTTTTAAAAGCCTTAAGGTGGTAAAGATTTGGATTAAATTCATTTTTGTCGATCCTTTTTGACAAACTATCGTAGACATGTTAAGAGAGACAGCACTGTGTGTAAAGAGTTGAAGACCCAGTCCGGTCTTTATCTTGTGTCATTTTAGCTGGTGGTGAAGGACATATATATATATATATAATATAAATCTTAATTTGTGTTTATGAGTATTTCTTTATTGAAATTGTTGTGAATAAGGAGGAGATGAAAAAATGCAGTTAAAAAATCCTAGTAGGTGATGTAGGACCTACTTCTTCAGAGGAATTGGCCTTTAAAGATTTATCTTGACCATGTTTCTCAGCTCATCTATAAAAATTCTTCAATTCTCTCCAAGTTCAGTTTTAAAACTGAATAAGCTACTGTAAAAAGTCCTCTAGATGAACCTTTACAGTCCATTTACCCTGAAGAACAAAAATCAAAATCTAGGATGAATCTGAATCTCCACTGACAATGGCTCATCTTACATTTTTGTCCCCCCTCGTCCTTCTGTTCTGACCCCTAGCACAGAGTTGTACAATGTGCTGGCCTCCCACACAAAGGAGTTTTCAGTCCCATTTGGTTTAATTCTGGGAAGAAGCAGTCTGTTACTGAACAGGCTTGTCTGTACAATGCGGACAAAGCACAGATGGTCACTGATATTATTCACAATGGCCAGTTTAGTGCTTCTGACGCTACAGAGGACAACTTCAGTCAAACATAGCTTATTTATGGTATATATATATATATATATATATATATATACATATATATATATATATATATATATATATATATATATATATATATACAAGGAGCATACATTTGAACAAAAAATCTGAAAAAGTTGTTTGGCAACTTGAATGAATTGAAACATTTTCAGTGCAATAATAAACTTCTATCTTCTATCTATTTTAGGTGGCTACTCCTAGAAACAGTACTCTTTATGAGGACACAGATCCCCCTGTGATGATTTATGCTCAGGTAATAAAAACAGATCCAAATGATTATTTATTTATAGATTCAAATTTACTTGCTGCTGTTATTGTCTGAATACTTGTTTTATTTGAGATGTTTTTGTCCAGCAAAACGATGGTAGGTTTTGTTAAGTTTGCTAAATTCCTTGACCCAAATTGCCTCAATAAAAAAATGTGAAATTCTTACTTTTGATCTGTTGTGTAACAGCAGCACATTTAGAGATTTAAAAAAAAAATGTAATACATCATTTCTGACTTATTTTACCTGAAAAAACAACACAACATTTCGCCATGAATTATTAGACTTTTTAAACTTTTTTATTTAATTAGTAAAAAGGTTTTGTCACATGTCTAAATTTACCTGTTTGTACCCAATCGTCAAATTTGCAGTTTAAAATGCTCAACTCCTGGTGTTTATTTCCCTTGCTAATTTATTTGACATCTTGCAATCTTTTTTTAAAAAAAAGTTATGAAGCATTAAGTGATGCAATCTCTTTTTTTTCAGCCATGTCTCCCAATCTTGCTGGAAAGTGTTGACGAACTTATAAAAGGAACTATTGGCCTAATAGTGGGAATCACGCTATTATGGGTACGTATTTTCAGTGTTGGCAATTCAGTGTTGTCATAGTAATAAAATAATGATCTAAAAGTGGATGTAAACGGTTTTGGGGTCAAATGAGCTTTTTGTATCTTTAAAATGTAAAGAAAAAAAGAGTCAGTTGACTCAGCATTATGTTATATTACTGTCTGTAAAACATCAAAGTCATGTTGGCTTTAATTGGTTTGACACTTACTGCTATAGATTAATTAATTTATGTATTACATCACTATTACATCACATTTTTATTTTTTCAAATAGAAGGACTAACTTCGTTGTTTTCTAGAAATAAAACCTTTTTCTTGTTGTCCAATGTCTCGCAGGGGCTGTCAGTTGTCTTGTGCATTGTCATCTTGTGCCGAATGAACCGGAAAGAGGAAACGCCCAAAGTGGTCTACAGTAAAGAAGCCAAAGCAGGAAACTACAGCTCCCTTACAGAAGCTTGAAGCACACTTGATGATGTAGTGTTAAATGCAAAAAAAAAACAAAAAACAATCCTGCCTATTGAGTCTTTGCAAAATGTTTAATTTTGTTTAAGTTTACAAAAAAGTGATTGTAATCACCAGTCAATCTCTCATATGCATTTTAAGGATATTTTGAATTGTAATTTGAAATTGAACATTTTTTTTGTTATAATTATTTCCTTTAGTTATTAAACACAAGAAAAGCGATAACATATGTCAATTAGTAAAATGACCAAATGGTCAAGAGATGTTTTAGAAAAACATCCACTTTAACTCATTTAAAATATACATCAGGTGGGATGTATGAAAATCAAAAGTGTAATAATAGGTTTGATTTTTATCCTCGGTGCCTTCATTTCCTGCTTTACAGCTTTCATTATAAGGAATATATCACTCCTTTTTTTTACTTTGTACAATCTGTAGATAAACACTAAAAAAATACTTTTTAAATTGTGTTTTTTTTCAATTTTTACTTTCCTTTGTGAAATTCTACTGAGTTGTTATGTTTGCATTTTATTACTACATTTAAGTCTATTTTAAAACAGATTGTGAAACTTTGTTTTTTATTACTTATTCACTTAATTCATTAAATACAAACTAATCAAACATCCATTTTAGGAGCTATTTTGTTTTTTTGAGACCAACTTTATTAAAAGAATATGCAAAAAAACTGCAAATGTTTCTTGCTCTGATGCTGTTTCTTCCCATTTATTTAACTTTTGAAACTCGAATAAGAATAATAAAATTATGTGCAAGATCAGCAAAAAAGTAGTAAGCTTAAATATCCAGTCATAATTACCTAAATTCAGTAACCAAATATAACACCTGCAGTATTCTTCTTCCGTGTTCCAGCATTGTGATGTTAGTTTTGCAGCAAAGGAATATTTAGGAAAGATATGCTCAAAAAGATTTCAGTTTCTGGTGTTTTATGGTTGTTGCTTGCATGGATCAAACGGAGGCCTTTTTGTCACCACCTAGTGGCTGGATTGGAAAATGGATTAAGAAATAAAAGCATTTTTCCTTGCAAAATCTTATGGAAAAGAGTATTTGTCGCCACCTACTGGCTGGATTAGGAAATGAAAACGTATTTTCTTTCAAAATCTAATAAAAAACTTGAAACATAAAATTATTACTGCTTTTTATATTAAAAAAACACAAAAGGAAGACAAGGAATACGAGTCACACTTTATTTTTGCTATTTACACATATACAATGAGTTTCCACTCATATTGTATAACAGATTTAAAAAAAGAAGGCGTGGATGACAAATAAAAGAACACTTCATCACAACAGACAGATATCAGGCAATAATGGTGAAAGTGCACAAGTAGACACTGGATCTGCTTTTCTGGATGAAACTCATTTGACGTTGCATCAGTCAAGGAGAGATTTCCACGGCGGGAAGCGCATGCAGCAAGTTCTAACGCAGGTAAAGGGGCTTAAAGGCTTCCGTGGTGAGAGCGGCGTCAGCTGGGGGGGGTTCTGGGTCTCGGCTAAAACGGCGTTGACTTGCTTTCTGGGAGACTCAGTGACCCCTCTGCTGCGGCCCTGCCAACATCTCCCCCAAACCTTGGATTAAAACACGATGATATTGACTGCATGTCTACTAATGTGCAGCAAAAGAAACAGCGACTTCATCAAAATAAAGAAAATGAAAATGTATATTTATTTATACGATGTGCTTACGGAAAGGGCTAAACGTTTTGGTGTCACAAGGAGACATGTGACTCCTTCCTTTGTATAACCTGAATATTCATGAAAATACATTGGTTTATGATTATATTCCAGTAAAATTGTAAACAGTATAAGAGAAATATGCTACATTAAGGATAATAATTATTACTATCTTTAAAGGAGTAATAATCGCGGTGCTGATACATTTAAAAATAGCTGAGCCCAGATCATCCCCCAAAAGAAATCTCTTAATTTTACAATTTCTGGTTTCCATATTAAAACTAATTTAAAGGGTTCACTAATTTGACATAAAAAGCTTGGAAGTGTCCAAACTTCCTGAATAACGTGTTTTCTGCGCTATAAGGCACACTTAAAAGCCTTCGTTTTCTTCAAAAATGACAGTGTGCCTCAAAATCCGGAGCGATGTCGAAGCGATTTCAAGAAGCAAATGGCGCTCATGGTTGGGTGTTATCATGAATACGCTAATGCGCTTACATGTAGCGCTGTCAGACTGTCCATTTTTTTAAGTGTTACTAACAAGGTTGGGAGTTGATGGGTTTAGTGAACACGCTAGCATGGCTAATGCCTTTAATGTGGCTACATGCTACAAAGGAGGTCTGGAATTACTGTTAACGTGGTCAAAAAAGTTTGGCTGACAAATTTATCTTGGACTCTTTTGTTTCACTTGATGCACCTTATAATCTCATACACCTTATAGTGCAGAAAATCCTGTATTTTGATCTTAATCCTATACACAACCATCTACACCCAATTTATGATGTAGGGTTTGTGCGTGCAAACATGTGGAGGGCAGAGGAAGCAAAATGTAATAAAATCTACAGATTGCAAACTTTTGTTTTTCCATGGTTGTTGAAAGTTTGACAGGACCTAACCACAAACAGCAGCAGGAAAAGTGGTGTTGGAGTATCTGCAGCCAGCTCCGAACACTTGGAAGGGGTCTCTTTAAGTACAGTGAAACAAAAACAGTCTTTACATGAAGTGCAAATATAAATGAAAAATATCACAGGAAAATAATATAATGAATAAAGCAGTTTTCCAGTGCAAAGTAACGTCACTTTGGTAGATTTCTGAAAAAGCTTAAGGAGTAAAATCCTTCATATTTTCATATCAACTCGCAGAATTCATGCTGATGTCTACAAAGACAATGGTTGTGTCCGAATTCCCACCCTAACCCATAACTATTAAAAAACTATATAGTGCGGCACTCTGTGGTGCCTTGAATTTAAAAAGCAATTCGGACACCGTGCTCACAACTATTTTTTTGTTAACGGCGGATGTGACGGCAACGATTTCACAAAGTCAAAATCTAATTAAAATTTGCGTTTTGTGACGATTATTTATGAGTCCACACTTTTCTGAAGATCAAAACGTTGATGGTTTATTAAAACAATACATTTTAATACATTTTTTTGGTTAAAAAAATGTTCAGACGCAATGCAATGTGGTCTATATTCGCCGATCTAGTGAGCATCGACGCACATTGGTTTTTCACAGAGACTTCTAGGAAATTTCCAGGGCACTGGATTTTTTAAATTGTAGAATTGGACAACACTACAAAATGCCGAACGCACTATATAGTGCACTATATAGGGGTAGGGGTGGTAATTCGGACAGACCCAATGAAGTACTTAAGCAAACTATTTTTAGCTTATTGCAGTGCCCCCTTGTGGTCAAATATTCCACAATTTATTTTACAATAAGTTTGTTACATTTTTTCCTGATAAAATACATTCAACTTCAACATTTACTGCCTCCAGATGACTAATTGGTCTATAAGAACAAAAAATAGATAGAAGCAAAGGGGGTTAAAAGGTCTTTGCTTGGGTGGAAAAAAAGCAAAATTAAGGTAATTTTGCATCTTACACAAGGTTGAAACCATGGAGTAGTGTGTCTCACCCTGCACTTCCTAAATTTGCTTGGCATTATTACAATTTGGGCCTTTTAGAATTTTTCTCCAATCCAAGTGGCGCAGTTGTTCCTAAATGGTTGAGTGGAACGTGCATTTCAGGTTGAGAAAAAAGTTTGCTAAATTAAAATAAAAAAGTGTGTAGTAAGACATAACAATGGAAAGAAAGAAGAATAACTGGACAGGATTTGGGCCTATTGAAGACAGAAGATATACCCAAAAACAACCCAGGAGCAAAAAAATATATGGAAATCATCATTTAACCCTAATATTGTGTTTAGATCAAACTGACCTGTTTTCCCACTTGAAAACGGGTCACTTTGACCTAAACACAATATAATGTTTAAACATGAGCAAATTTGCTGCACTGGCTATTTTTTCACAGCAGTAATACTAAAAAAGAGTATTATGGTGTTGATTTATGCATGTAGATTACATTCGACCATTAATTACATGCATTAACTTAAAATCATAGTATATACCGCTTTAGGACAAAATAGCCAGGTTATGGTATAGAGCATCATATGCATGTTCAAACCAGGTATACTTGTTTTTCAAGTGTATTAAAATATACTTCAAAGTGGTACTAAAAAGCACCAGGTACATATCTGTTTGACTGGAGTAAAGCCAGAAAGTCCTGTTTCCTTTTTATCTGACCCATCAGCTTGATGCTCATGACGAGTAAAATGATCTGAGGATAGAAGCAGAGCGCACAATCGCAACAGTTAGTTTATCGTCCACACCTGGGAGACAACTCCTTTTCCCAGTTTACCAAGATTTGTTTAAAGCAACAAGGTCTGCCGATTCAGTGTATCGAACCGTTTAAACTCGATCACACAGGCGAATGGAACACCTACCCAAAAAATGCCACTTCCAAACTGTATCGCCATCACCAAGGAGAACGCTAACTTCAGCTCAGAAACATAAATTGGCAGGCAAGACTGTGGAAGAAGAGTAAGCACATGAAAAACAGTTACAGAGTAAATTTAATTCCCATTTCAGTTGTTCATTTTGGAAAGAAAAATTGCTTTATTTTTTGACTCAACACTTGCTTTCATGTTTTAAGCTAGAACAGGAAATTGCTAAATGGTAGCACTAAATTTCAAGGTCAGACAGCCTCTACATACATTTTGCAAATATTGCAAAATATATAATTATATACAAAATATAAACTTGGTCATGCTATGTGAATATATCTCGAAACGTGACAAAAGATGCCGTCTTTACGTAAAACTTGCACAGATGTATCACATATTAAGTACAAATAAACCACGCAAAGAACATGTAAATCAACGTAGAACATAAACTGTGCGTGATTATTGTACTGTTTATGTGTAATACATTAGTGATTGGTGCGTCAATTATGTAATTGAATGTGATTTATACCATGGTCCGGGTGAATACTCGATTCTGATTGGCTACTGGGTGTACATTAAAAAGTGATATACCACAGGTGAAGAAAGAAGTTCTGGTCAACTAGCTTAAATGTTTTGTATCACTGCGCCGGCTTCTTTAAAACAACCTTTTGCTTCATCATTTGGACAAAAACAAGCGGTAAGAGTTGAACTTTCTCTCTGAACTGATGCTTTATTCAACCCATCGGAAAGATCAGCATATATATATCACAGAATCTTGACTGCAACGGTGGTGCGGCGCGACGCCGACTATTTGTTACGTGGTGCGGCGCGACGTAACAAATAGTCTGCTTTTTGTGAGAAAAGCGATCCAAATCGGGAAAAAAACAAGAATTAAAGACTAAAAATATTATAATATTTATTGCTTTTGTAAGTGACCATGGTACACGCGGGTTATTGGCCTTCGGAGTGTGCATTATTACTTTTTAACGCACTTCGCGGAAGCAAAGCGTCAGATGGTTCAGGATTCCATGGCGTGCGTTAAAAAGTAATAATGCACACTTCGTCGGCCAATAACTCTTACATATGCACCCATGTGCAAATTTGTGTATGCGTATGCATCTCGCAAAAAATTACGCACAATTGCAAAATATTTACATAATAATTGTGTATAAAATACATAAATTTCTTCCAAAGTCTTAAGACCTGATTCATAGGTTAACTGGTCGCTCTAAAAGGTGTGAATGTGAGTCCTGCGAAAGACTGGCGACCTTTCGGCCAAAGATAGCCGGGACAGTCTCCAGCAACCCCAAAAGGGATATAGCAGGTTTAGGAAATGGATGGATGAATGGATGGATGGATGGGTAGATGGCGTGTAAAAACACCAAAGTTAACGCCACTGAAAGCTGCTTTACCTCTCGATAAATATATTGGTTCTTTGGAGCTCCAATGGTAGCACTGCCTCTCAGGCGAATCTGGTGACGGATACAAAAATCAATAAATATATCAAATAAACACATTAAAAGCCCGAAAAATTGTTGTTGTTTTTTTTTATTCATACCAATCTGAGCCCCATCTAATTTGTAAATATCTATCAAGCAGTATCAGCTGCTTAACAGTTCTGCTGACTTGTTTTTTTTTTGCTGTTCAGTGCTGGGTCTGTTAAACACAACAGTCCTTGCTAAAGCTGGATCACATTTCAGTCTTACTTTTTTCATATGCAAATATATATTTCTAGGTGGAGCCTAACCTAAACGCTTGGTTGTATTGCTCTATAGCATCAACTCTTCTGCCACTAAACTTGCACATGACTTTATAATAACAATAAATAAGGAAAAGACAAAATATCAGAATCAGAAGTACTTTCTTGTTCCCACGCGTGGGAAATGTGTGCGTTACAGTAAACATAAGATAAAATAAAATCAATAAAATAAAACAACAAAAATGTTGCAGAAATGTATACAATAAGGTGACATATATGACATATATGTCGAGACATATATGTCATATATGTCTCAACTTTTGTCCTATTAAGAAAAGTCTTACAGTACTTACACATTTTCCTGGATACTGACAGTTACAGGAGGGAGGGATGGAGGAGCCCCAGTCTTTGTAGCCGTCTACAAGACCACAGCATTCAAACTGTGGGCCATACACACAAGACACGGATGTTAAGACAGACATATATGTAGATTTAACTAAATAACATTTTTGGTTCTCCAGATGAAATAAGTTCATTATTTTCTCTTAAAATATTGTTCAAATAATGTTTTTTGTGTGTTTCTATTTTTGTTTTGCGTTTACTTTTAAAGACCCACTCCAATTCAAGTCATGTTTTTAACATGTTCTTGTGAAATTTTTCTTATGATGGATGACACTTATAAAGAAAATAAAGCTAAAAATTGCATTTCTGAGTATTTCTTTATTCAAATCACTGTGAATCAGGAGCAGACGAAAAAATGCAGTTGGAAAAAAAGCTTATTTGTGACACAGAAGAAAACGATGAGCGGGCTTAAAGCTCCATGCGTTTATTGATTCTGGCTAAAAACTGCATAATCGTAATTAAAGGCCACTGGGAACTTTGAAAATAGATCCAAAGATGATCAGATCAGGTCTTTAATGAAATTATTCATCTAAAATTGTAATCTAAAGTTGCTTACCTCCTCTTGAATGCTGTACAGCAGCGTCCTGTTGGCTTTGCTTGTTGCACTGAGTGGCATCATGGCCAGTAGTTTGGATTCTTCGCGGACGACACGTTTCTATGACGATACAAACCACAAAGAGAATTTTGCACACAAAAAAGGCTTTTTAAAAAAAAAAAAAATCAATCTTTAGAGGTTTGGCATCGTACCTCATAAACATCCTGGTAACTCAGAGCAGTTCGGATAATTATCGTTTGACTGGCCGCGGCCATCCCAGCCGCATACTGCACAGGCAAACACGGGTCATTTATATTTCCTCTCAGAAGCAGACCGCGAGAAAAAAAATAAGGCTCATTTTGAATAGTTTGTTTTTAGTTTTACCAGAATCAAACACCATCTTTTTCCTTTGCAGGCTCCAAACACGCCGATCACAGAGAGCAGCAGGCAGCCCACCTCCATGACGTACATGGTCACGATAGAAACACCGGACACCACCTGACGGGAAAAAATATTAAAAACTATACTGAACCGAAAATACAAAACAGCCCCAAATTGTTCATAATTAAATAAATAAATATGACCTTGTGCAATCACACCATCAACCACTAAATCTCCCATAAATATATGAAAAAATCATGAAACTGTGAAAAACCTGCGCACAGATTTTAAATTAGCCATTAGATTATTACATATACCGTATTTTCCGGACTATAAGTCGCCCTTTTTTTCATAGTTTGGCAAGGGGTGCGACTTATACTCCGCAGCGACTTATATTAGAAATAAATTGAAATAAATACATTGTTAACCCTACTGTTATGTTCATTTGTGAGGAACAGAGATGATGTTCCTGGGTCAATTTGATGTATGAGGTATGTTAAGTGTTAAGAGTATGTGTAGTGACTCAGAAAATCAGCAAACCTTTTTTTACAGTAAGATCTTGAAGGCTAACAACATAATATTCTATTTTCCAATGATTTCATAGATTCAGAAATGCAATAAAAATGACAACTGTTTCTACAAAAACAGGATGAAAACAGAGTATTAGTTGGCCAATGATGCTTCATGAAAGGAATAAATAAATAAGTTTGAGAAAAAATTACTGTGAAATTATTAGATAAACAGTCTGCTATGATTGTGTCATATAAGGTTGTGAAAGTTAAAATGCGACTAATAGTCCAGTGCGACTTATCTGTGTTTTTTTCTTCTTTATAATGCATTTTTGGGCTGGTGCGACTTATACTCCGGTGCGACTTATAGTCCGGAAAATACGGTATTTCACCTTGTTTTAAAAACCTGTTCATTATTTTAAAACAGCATTTTAAAATGTTCATTTTTAATCATGTTTAATATTATTATAATTCTATTGCTTTTTTCAGAAACTCGGATTTCAAAATAAATATTTTCCAAAGTAGCTTAGTTTTGATTTGACATTGCTGTTTTTCAGAATGACTTATTTATTTCATAATGCGCTTTTTCAGCAGAATTTGCTAAATAGAAAAGAATATGTTTATGGGAGATTTATTGGTGGTTGTGTGTTTGCACAAGGTCATATTTAATTTTTTTAATTATGGACAATTTGGGGCTCCATACAGAGCAACCCACCCCCCTTACAATCTTTTGAAACAATTTTTTGTGTGTGTCTGCTCCTGATTCACAATGAAATCACAATTAAATAAAGAATTACTCAGAAATACAATTTTAAGCTTAATTTTCCGGATATATCTCTTCAATTGTCATGTCAATGTCAATTAAATTGTCAAAATGCCACAAGAACATGTAAAAAAATATGATTTTCATCTGAGCGGGTCTTAAACTTTGTATATAAGTCTTGGAGGTCGTGTCTTATACTGTACGTCTTTGCATGTGAGACTAAAGTGGGATTCATATCCGCGTCTCAAGTCTCTATTTCTTGACTGAACTTTTACTGTCTACTCTGTTTTATATCTAAAAAATACCAAGTAATCTTGTTTTTAGTTGTTTTAGATTCACTGTAAAATCTGTATTTACGGCAAAGTTTCTCATCTATTCCTCAAAATCTACCTTATTTGGATAAAAAGTAGTAAATTACAGTTTTGTTTGTAAGCTCTTCCCCTTTGCTTCTCTGACTCGTCCAGAGAAACAACGTCTAAAAATGCAGTCATTAATAATTCCTCGCCTCCGCTGCTTTCTTTGAGCTGTTTGCGACTATTATCGACTCTGAAAACGATGCGATAGCCTTACTTTCCCATTCTGGATCAGGTCCCTGTGCCAAACCACCGTCATTCTCAGCATGAAGAAGCAGAGCGCCTGAGGAGAAAAGATGCAAAAACAACGTCAGCATGCAATTCATAGGGGAAAAAGTCTGCAAATCATGTCATGCTGGAGCCCGTTCTCAGAGTAAAATGTAAACTTTTAATTGAATTATAGGTGAAATGTGTCATTCTTGAAGGAGCATCGGTTCGTTTACTGAGCAGCTGCAGTGTTATGAGTCAAAACAGAGCAAGGCCCACCCTGCAGGAAGCACATCTGAGGCACAGCATGTGAATATAAGCACTAGAATGGATATTAGAGGCAACAAAAGAGGATCACAAAGATGATCAGATGAGTTATTAATAATAAATCACACAAAAATGTACTTTATCATCATTTATTTATAGTCAGAATATTAAAAAATCCAATAAAGATTGCTTATTAGTCTTTGTTTTTTTTTTACAATAAATGTAGCTTTTTAAACTATTTTTTAATAATTAAATAGTAATTTAAAGACTAACTGTAGCTTTTGTGATGAATATCCACAGTATAAACAGAGATCAGCTGGGCCTTGAAGTGAACCTCCATGCAAACCCATCGGAATGTACCCACCATGTGCACTGCGTTGGCAAAGATGAACGGCCGCTTCAGGCTCGTCTTGTCCGCGACCACGACCACCGAGCTCTTCTGCATGATGCTGCTCTGCCAGCCCACGAGAGGCTCTTCCCCACGGCCGCCACGCACCTGAGCTGGAGGATGGAAGGGCATCCGAGCTCCGGATCCGCAGCAGCAGCCGCACGCACACGTCACCGGTGCGCTGGCTGTGAGGCCTTCGAGGACACTCGGAAAGGTTGGCACCGACTGGCTGCACGTGGGATGCCCACAACGGAATTTTTGAGCGAATAAAAAGAATTTGACTCGTGTTTGGATCTATTACATGCAATTAAAGCTTAATTACTGTTAATTAAATCAATCAAACACTAAATAAAATAAAAAATTTGTATCTGCAGACATATTATGACTCGTTTTCAGAATATTCACTTTTTTAAAATCTCAAATCCAGTCATGTCAGATGTAAAACCAGATTTAGTCGGATTTTAATTGGTACGGGGTGCAGGTGAAACATTGTGTGTGTGTGTGTGTGTGTGTGTGTGTGGAGGGGGCTAAGGTGTACTGAAAGTTTGGGGTGTCCCCTCCGATGCCCCAAAATTCTCAGAAAGCCGTGCTACATTTTTTGTTGTTCAAAGATTTTCCTGACATGACCATTTGTACTTAACGGGTTAGGGCACGCCCCCTTATTTGTGTGTGTGTGCGTGTGTGTGTGGGGGGGGGTCTTTCATCAAATTGTGGATTTTTCCGGGGAAGTGGCAGTCACTGGATATGGGGGGTGGGGGGCACTGTCCCGCCAGTGCATATATCCGGCCTTGAACATGAGTGCAGTTCCACATCTCTACAATCGGAGATGGGCAGATTAGTCAAACTTTTTAAAGTCTCAGTCTGATCCTCTTTTGATTGTTTTTTATTTATTTATTTTTTTTTACAGTTTTTTATTTTATTTAATTAAGTTAGAACAATTCATATTAATCAATGTCTGAGCAGGGCTACAACATAAATATGCCAGAATTTACATCCCCAGTACTCTAAGAAAATCAATTTTTTGGACACAAAAATCCTTTTTTTTAATTATAATTGTAGCTTAATTCGCACTTAGCACAAATATAAAATAAATAGTAATAGTAATAATAAATTATTAAACTAATTATAAAGTGCATCTAGATTATTTATTTACTTAATGCTTTTAAACTTCAAGGCTGCAAAAACTGGAAAACCAGATAGTTAGCATTTGAAATCATTTTGATTTGCTCTGATTTCATTTTAGTATTTCAAAAAATGTTTTATTGGATTTGATTTTCTTTTTTTAAGTTTGTATTTTTTTAGGTAAAGTCTCTGCTTTTACCTCGTCAGATAAAAGCTGCGCCTGTTGTTTTGTCATGTTGTGGAGAAGTATTACACTGTAAAACTACATGAAATGGAGAGGTAAACTCATAAAGTTAAGCCCCATTCACTTTTACTTCCTTATACCCTCTGATAAAGGAAGCTACATCAACATTTATTACAGGGAAACAAACTTTTCATCTGTTGAGCTTGTTCTGTGGTTTTTTACTACATTTCCCACAATTCCACAGGAGCTACAAGGCAGGGCCATAACTGGAGAACAGGTGGGGCAGGTTTGTGTTGTCACCACACAAGCTATGTGGAGAGAAAGAGAAGGTTAGAGGAGAAAGTCGGAGCGTGAGAGGAGCAGGTGTCCCAGAGGATCATAACTTCCATCTCCTGACTCCTTTTTAAAAAGAAGATCCTGGAACCCAACATGAACTCACGAGGACCCAAAAGGATGTGAATTCATGCCGTGTTCTGCCGAGGGCAACAAAGTAAGTCAACACCTGAGCTAAAATGAGAAACTGAACTGAGTCTGTTCTGTCCTACAAGAGGAAAGGGGGGAGGTCGGATCTGCCTGGGGGGCGTACGGACGAAGGAGGACAAAACTGGAAAGAAAATCCCACATGTGGGGTTTTTTTGTTTTTGTTTTTAAAGACTGATCCTGTTATAACCTTTTTTGATTTGAATTTTTTTTTTTTTTTTTAAGACGGCAACTGAATTTTTGTCATTTTGTAAAAAAAAATAGAATTATTAAATTCTATTTTTTGCAAATTTAAGCAAAACACATGAGGACTTCCTAGTCTAAACAAAGTTGCTGCTGGGTGCACCACCTGCTCAATAACTGGAACTTTTTTCACTTGAACTGCAGAGTTGTCTGTCAAAACTCATAAAGAAAACACAACATTATTTGACCTTAAAGGTTAAATATTCAAGGAGCAAGAAGGAACATTTCCGTCCCAAAAAAACCCTCAAACTTTTAAAGATCTACCATGCAGGAATCGGGGCCAGAACACGACGACTCCTTCGATTTTCTGTTCAAGATCATTCTGATAGGAGACACCAACGTTGGGAAGACCTGCGTGGTCCAGAATTTCAAATCTGGGGTGTTCTCCGAGAAACAGCAGAACACCATCGGGGTTGATTTCACCGTCAGGACGTTGGACATCGAGGGCAAGAAGGTCAAGGTTGGTCTCCATTGTGATGCGTGGTTCTGTATGGACATGGTGACCTATGCCCACAAACTGTCATTCATCTTCTCAAACGATTTAGAGGTGACGCCTCCTTTTGGTTACAGCGCACTTTGGCTCCGCCCGAAACAAGTTAAGTGAGCCGTTTACCTGAGGAACCTGTTGTTCGGGTTCTTCTGCCTGAGCTGTCTGTGCAGACAAAGAGTAGAACGCCCCTTGAACTCCTTCCTGTTGTTCTAAAAAAGGAAGTTAGCATCATGATTAGTTCTGCATTCACTTTTCTGAAAAGCACTTTCTATCGATCAAAACTTAGTATAAGAAAGGAGCTAAAATGGGTTTTACGGAGTTCAACTTTTTTTTTAATGCTCTCACCAATAAAATATTCAAACAAGAAAGACTCCGCAACGCAAATAAATAAATCAAGCAATTCATGACTAATTATCAAACTTAAACCTGTTTTTCAAGTCATAAAGTGCATTAAGATGAATTATTTATTTCATCTTAATGCCCCTTTTTTATGAACCTCAAGGCTGTAAAAATTGATAAAAGGAAGCTTTTGGCTTCATTTGGCTTTTCCGATGTTTGGTTTGATTTGATTTCCCTTTTTCAATCACAAAGTAAAGGAGGAGTAAAGGAGTGAAAGAAAATCTTTCTTTTAAAACATCTTACAATGATTGTTTTTACGTGTTAAACATATAATAAATTAAAGATAAAAAAAACACATTAAGGTATCAGAAATAACTTCAGGAAATTGTCTGTACATGGTCCCATTAAGCCTCTTGTTTCTAATTTATACACTTAAAATTCTCAACTCATTTTTAAACATTTGAACATGTTTATGATACTTCCCTCTGTGTTATTCCAGATCCTCATTCCACTGACAGAAATGCACACACTTTCTTGTGTCATCATAAGCAGTTATTGTGACAGGTCTTTTTTTATTATAAAAAAAAACAATCTACAGTATGTACTGGTTTATCTGGAATGTTTGCAAAGCCAACACGTGAGAAAAACGAAAAATATATTTTTTAAACGGACTGTTAGTCATACATGTAAAAGGATTGATATAGTTAAAAATATTCTAAATAAATGTTGTTTCTGGTTTGGTAAAAGGAGACCCTGCATGGTCTCTGGTGATTCTGAAGTAGTTGCTACGACACCAGAGAGGTTGGTTCAGTCCTTGGGGAGTTTTCTCAATGACAACACAAAGTTCTTTGTATTCTCCCCATCGGGGCCAAGACAACTGCTCTCCTGACACTTTCCAGTGTTCCTGTGCGCAAATATTGAAGAGTTTCTTGAGTGCTGGTGTAATGCTGTGCTTTGCTCAGATGCAGGTTTGGGACACCGCTGGTCAGGAGAGGTTCCGAACCATCACCCAAAGCTATTACCGCAGTGCACACGGCGCCATGATCGCCTATGACATCACGCGACGGGCGACCTTTGACTCGGTGAGCCACTGGATCAGGGAGGTGGAACTGTATGGGGCGGCAAACGTGGTCCTGGTGCTTATAGGTGAGTGGGAACTGGACTTTTCTTTGTCTGTTTTTTCAAAACCCATTTAATCCAATTCAGGGTTGCTGGAGCCTATCCCAACCGCAAAGGCAAGCTACACCCTGGACTTCTAACACATACACAGCCCTGCGATGGACTGGCAACTTGTCCAGGTTATACTCTGCCAATGCCCAACAGTAGTTGGGATAGGCTCCAGCAACTCTGTGACCCCAAAAAAGATTAAGTGGGTTTAGAAAATACATGGATGGATGGATTATCACAAATCTGATCTTCTTGCTAGATTGCACTAAAACTTTGTGGATCATAGAGTTTGGAATCATATGAGGGCTTCATGGAATACTTTTTAACAATTTAGAGTGGCATTTTAAAAAACAACACCACAATATCGTACATGTAAATGCTATACTACCATTAGTATCTTATTTGATACACATATTTCTGAGACCTCTGTCCCTGTGTTTTTCAACCTTTTTTGAGCCACGGCACACTTTAACCTTGACAAAAATCCGGCGGCACGCCAGCATCCAAAAAAAAAAAAAAAGCAGAAACTCATAGTCTGTATTGATCGACAGACCCCCCCCCCCGCAATCTCACGTGCATTTTGTGATAATTGTGGCAGAAAAAGCAGGAAGTTGCAGCTGTTTTATATAAAAGATGAAATAAAGTTAGAACATTTAAAAACTGTTTGCTGTGTGTTCCTTGTGGTTTTAAGACGTTAACAAGGACGACTCATTGTGCGCTGAGGCGCTGTCCCTATAACCCAATGCATTATGGGAGATGTAGTGTGAAAACTGCAGCAAAAATGCAGAAAGACTCTCGTCTCTGAGCTTCATTGTTTTGTTCACTTTTTCCACGGTCTGATACCAGATTCTGTGGAAAGCTACACCGATAAAGACGAGCTTTAGCTGGAATTTTTGTTAGAACTGAGCGACTTTTTGAGCTAAATTGGAACAAGGAAGTGAGGACTTTAACCACTTCTGATTGGTCAGACTGATGACGTGTGATTAAGCCTTCAAGAATGATTGGCGGAGACAGTTAAAGGGGCGGGACTTTTCCGCAAACAACTTTAGTTGCAGCTAAATCGCGGTACCGTCATTCTTATTAAAATGTCTTTAATAGAATTAAATAAACACAAAGAAAAAATAATTTCATTATTTTTATATTCCTAACTACTCAGTGTTTTATCAGGGCCTGTTTGGGTGAACAAAGAGCTGATTTCCTGGAGAGGGGAAATGTTTTTAGATCAGTTAATGAGGGCAATTTCCCACGGCACACTTGACCATCTCTCACGGCACATTAGTGTGCCGCGGCACACTGGTTGAAAAACACTGCTCTATCCCTAACCCTTGTGCTATCTTAGATGACCCCACCCTTACATTGACGTGTTCTCCCTACCATGACAAAGGTGGATAAAGGTGGAAAGATTTCATGTAATCCATGGACACCAGTGAAGATCACAAATCATTGAAGAAAAAAGGTTCAGAGCACTGTCTAGTGGGTCTAGATGACCCGACTCCCAATGTTATAGTGCCTAGGATAGCACAAGGGTTACCATGATTAAAACTTTCCTTAAAAATCAATTCTATAAAACTTGGTCCATGTTTTATGCCATCATCATTTCATTTGGGGATTAGCTTTTCCTACTCATTTTAAAACGGCTGCCTCCATGACACTTTTGGCGGGACAAGGTTTATTTTTCTAAAGTTTATGATGGGGAAAACTTATTTATTGTTATTCATATTTATAAATGACTACCTACAGCATTGAAAGAATGAAAAAGCTGTTTAGAATTAATTCTTTATAATACAGCTACAGCGTTTTAAAAACATGGATCCAATTTGAGACCATGGGTAAATAAGGGAATTTTTTTTCCTGGACACTCATGCTAATATTTACTAAACCACCCAATGTATCATAACTTATATTATCTGTATCTTCAAATTCTATAATTCAAAATTGTATTACAATTTTTTTGGGTTACAAAAAAAAAGTTTGAATTTAAAAATTTGAATTTTTTGTCTGTTCTTTAATGTAGCTGGCTTTACAGGGTAAAGTGTTTGAAGGTCAACTTATAAAAGAAACATAATTATTTAAGAAATGAGGTTCCTGACTTGGTTGAATATAGTTTTCAATAATTTTGAAAAAGTACAAATAGACAAAAAGTAACATGCAAATAGTCTAGCCCACAAACCAACATTTGCTGCTGCTGTAGATGTGGGATAAACATTTAGAGTCAACTTTAATTCCCAAGGGTTTTTCCATAATGTTCTAATTAAAAAATGTTTTGGCATATTTAATTGCAGACATTTCTGTTTCCTTCTGTCGACTTTTAGGTAACAAATGTGATCTGGAGGAGGAACGGCAGGTCCGGTTCCAGGATGCCTGCAACCTGGCAAAAGAGATAGGCATTTTGGCGGCTTTGGAAACATCAGCAAAGGTAATCCTCAACGCAAGTGTGAGACGTAAAGAAAAAAAAAAAGGTCTGGATTTGTTATTTGTTTGGCATGGCTCCCGTCTTTTTCCAGGCAAGCCAGAATGTGGAGGAGGCCTTTGTGATGATGGCCAGGGAGCTGATGTCGAGAAATGGCCTTCTGTTCCAGCACGAGGACATCAACGGCCTGCCGCGGATTCTACTCCAAGCCAACTCTCAACCGGTTGACCTCAACACTGCCGCCTACACGCCGCCGCCAGAGAAGAAGTCGTGCTGCTGAAAAATGGACAATGAAGTTGAAAGAATCATATCAAGCTTTTTTTTTATAAAACGGTGTGCGTGTTGCAGAAAGCCGCACATCCTTGAAAAATGTTGCATAACCAGTACAGGTACAGGTGCGTGTGACTTATCTGACAGAACCGAGAGAAAGTGAATAATGTGTGCCGGAAGTTTTCCTGAAATTCCTACCGTCCCAGGAGATTGACTCTTGAAGACACTTTAAATCCAAATAAACTTATTTTAGACTGAGTTTGAATCGAAAGCACATATGCTGGGATCAGATTCAAGATTCCAAGACATCAGTGCATTTATTTTATCATAGTTTTTTAGTAACTTTGGGGGTTTACAACCAAATCGTTGATTGTTTTTTTGTTTTGTTTTTTTGTAAAATGATGAGTATTTCCTCTTGGATAAAGTCCTACTAAAGTATGTTGCTTTTTTGTGTCACCTTGGAGGAAAAACAAGCTAAAGAACTGAATTATACCTTCTGGTTTGACTTTGTTCTGTTACAAAACAGCGTTAAAACATCATTTCTTCAGGCTGTGAGAGCAGAAAGTGTTTTTTATTTCATTTTAGTATTTTCTTTTTAAGTTGTCATCCCATCATGATGAACTGCATTGGTTTGGGCAAAATGATAGAAGAACACAAACACATTTATTTTGAGTGGAGTTACTTTGTAGAAACACTAGGGGGCAGCATAAAGTAAAAATAATCAAGTTTGGAAATTAAAACTTGTGTAAAAAGGGTTTTTTTTTTTTTTGTAACAGCATAAGTATACAAAGTACTGGAGAGGAAAAATATTTTTAAAATGTCCTTTTAAAACTCCAATGAAGATTGTAGCTGTAAGAGGAAACTCGGTTAATTGAGCCTAAACAGAATCTGAGGACAAATGAAATTTCTGTTGAAGTCTTTTATTTTTCTATTAATAACATTTAAAGCCTTTTAATAAACTGATGTGTTTTAAAGGAGTTGAATTTGAGAAGTTTCTAGAACATTTTCATATCACAAACTGACAGGAATCAGTATGTTTTATCCCTTCTGCTTCCATTCAGGGCACGCTTGTGCAGCATTTTACCGCTGTCTGTCGCTCAAAGAAATTGATTCTCAGACAAAAATAAATTTGACTTTATTTTCTCAAAACCACGCAGGTCACCTCATACAATAACATAAACCCAGAACAAAGGATCACTTAAAAGCTAAAAGATGAATATCCTGATTTTCAAATCTAAATTACCCTAGTTTCCACACTATGAGGCGCACGAAAAGCCTTCATTTTTTTCAAAAAACAACATTGTGCCCTGAAATCCGGAGCACCTTATATATCGATTTATTTTGGTTGTGCTTAGTGACGTTGAAGCGATTTAGAAAGGTACAGAACGCTCTGTCAAAATATTTGGTTGGGTGTTATGTGAATATGTTTACGCGGCTAACATCCAGCGGTGTCTGACTATTTCTTCTTATGCATTACCATCAAAGGTTGGGAATTAGCGTAGTCACAGAAAAGTTTGTTTTAGAGGTATCATCCCGTTTTGTTACGTGTTCTAACAAGGTAGGGTGTTATTGTGAATTAGCTAATGTGGCTAACGTGTATCGTGTCGGGGTATGTATTTTTTTTTACGTGTTACTAACAATTTTAGGAGTTAGCGTAGTCATAGTAACCCTTGTTTTAGAGGTGTGCGTTTTTTTACGTGTTGCTAACAAGGTAGGGTTTTATTGTGAATATGCTAACGTAGCTAACGTGTATCGTGTCGGGCTATGTATTTTTAGCAGAATCGCAGTAACGCTTGTTTTAGCTGTATCAGTTGTTTTTTTTTACTTGTTGCAAACAAGGTCGGGAGTTACTGGTATTGTGACTACGCCAACACGGCTAATGCTGCTAACATGGCTAATGTGTAGCATGTTACTCTGACTCAAACCAAGGTTACTGTGAACGCAGTTTGTCTCGCTTAATCCGCCTTATAGTTTGGTGGCCCTTGAAAATAGACCATTGATTGACGGTGCGCCCTATAGTATGAAAATGTGGTACATTTAAAAAAAAAGCAACATGTCCTCTACATAACTCCTAGCACTCTGAAGAAAAGAAATAAAATTAAAAGTAGTTAAATATGTAAACAGACAGGACTGGGAATAGTCTTGTGTAAAATAAAAGAAATAATAGCGCCATGTTCTTGTGCTTTATGCAGAATTCTATAACAGCATAGCCATTTTTAGTAAAAAGAAAAACTTTCAACTAAAGTTATTCCTACCTAACTTTCTAGACAGGAAAGATCAGTTGGGACATGCTTTTCAGATTCTTATCGCAAAAATACACTCAAACTTGACATTTCTGAAACATAAAATCCCAAGATTAACCTTTTATTGAGCATTTTCACCTATGGAATTTAACCCTCAACTATTCTAACTCAACCTGATGATTTCGTACGGGCTGGGCTCTTTCTTCTTTATGGGCTGTGGTAGAAGTATGCCTTGCCCCTCAGCCATTTCCCCCATCACCCCCTGGACCTCGTTTTCGGACCCTCCATGCTCTGCCGCTTCATTATCGATGCCCTCTGTCTGTTTGTCGATGGGACATTCCCCGTTGTAGGTCTTGACGTAATCTTCCACCCGCCAGCCCCTGAACTCTGCCGGATGGGAGCAGAACAAGCCCCTGTAGGAGACACCGGGATGGAGCTTGAGCCAGTAGACCAGGTAGTGGATGTTGTAGTCACAGGTCCATGGGTTGTTGTCAAGGAGGAGGGTCCGCAGGAAGTAGAGGTCCTCCAGCACGCCGTACTGGAAGTACCTGAGGCTGTTGTTGGACAGGTCGAGGTCGTGTAGGTGCAGCAGGCCTGAAAAAGCAGCTGGAAGAAAAAAATAAATAAATACCGGTAAATGCCTGTAAATGCGCGTTTTGGGGCTTCCATGTTCAAAACTCTTGCATAGCTATGCAGGTTTTTATGACCATTTTCAGGCTTTACATACAAAATTTGCACCAGCACCACAAGGAGTCAGAAGAGTTTAAAATATATCGTAAAAAAAATACATACATTAAATTAAAAGAATATACTTTTTGATATTGAAAATAAAAATTAAATATTAATTTTTTGACATGTCTTTTTTATGATTTCTTTTTTCTGTGAGTGTTTTTCAATGTTTCGTTGTTTAAAAGAAAAAGTAGCCAATTTGCAAATTTTCTGTTCAAATATGCAAGAAAGCGGCAGGTGAGGCACCAGCAGTCTGTGCCTCCCCTGTGCCGCACACAGCTGCAGCATGCGCTTTACTGTTTCGGTCTTTCTATCGTAGTGAAATGTTTTTTAATTACTTCATTTGCTTATTTCTCAACAACTGTCTGATTACATTGGTGCTAGTTTGGGACTCCTTGAGCCTTTTTTTATCTCCTAACAATGCACATTAGAAATACACTTGGTGAGGCCCGCAGTACGCATGCCTCAAGGCAGAGGGCGCTGGTGATCCAAGAGAAAATAACACCTCGGCCAAAAGAATCAGTGGTACCAATTCAAGTGCATCCAGTTATTGTTTAGCATCATTTTCTAAATGGAGGATTATGTGTCTAAACTTGACAGGTTGGGGGGGACACGTCACTGGCAGTGATCTCCCTTGAGACAGAGATTTTTAAAACTGAAGAAAGAAAAGGAAAACTTCCACAAACAGGTTGTCCATGTGTTTCCTGAAGGAGCGGCGCACAGACTTCATTTACAGGTAAATGTAGGTTCATCATAACAAACTTGGTGATTTTCTTTTTTCAATACAGTTTGCAAACAGAAGACAAATGTTGAAATGAAATTTTGTACAACGCATTTTAACTGTCGCCAGGAAAATGTTGTAAATCTGACTGATGATGTCAGATCCTCTCTGCATGCCAGCTGAACCAGGTTGAACCTTTGACCAATCAGGGACTTGGATTTGGTGATGTTGGGAGTGGATAATGAAATTCACCAAACTCAGAGCATAGCCGGTTTATCTAGTGGACCCTGACCCAAAGACGAGCCTGACGACGTTTGTTATTCAAATAAAGATAAACCAAGGCCACTTTTGGTTATCAAAATCATTTCGCACCAAGCCTCTTTCAAGTGTAAATAATCAAACTTACAGCTTTGGTGTAAAAACAGAATCTGTTTTCTTTTTTTATATCTCAAAGAAACTGTTAAACTATTTTGCATTTTAAGAGCAAATCAGAACTTTAAAGGTATTTTATTACCATCTTTAGTATGACAACATTCCCTTATCAAAAAAACAGGTAACTTATTAGAAAAGATGAGAAATTAAAAAATATATATATTTATTTATTCATTTATTTAACAGGGACAGTGCACATTAAAAGCATGGCTGCAATGCCCCAGAATTAGCCCAAAGGCTATTTTTCATCTATGGTCTCCTGACAGGTGTTAAAATTGTCAGTAACATGCTGTATAGGTTTGGCAACACTTGGCACTAGCTCACAAGCTTAATTCTTTTATTTTAAATAACTAGAGTATTTCAAAAATATGTTTTAAAAAATTCTTTGGGCTGCAGTAGACGGTAGACACCAGCTGGCATTATTAGGTGAATCTCGTGCCGTTCAGCAGAGCTAATGAACTCCAAAAAAGCTTCCAGACCCGCCATACTCCTTCAGCTGTGGCGTTTCGTGGGCGTGATTGGAAAGCGGAGGCTGTTTGTTGCTGTCCAGCAGCCTCTGGGCCAGCTTTCATCTTTGCGGAGCGGAAGAGAGGAGGACAAGCAGGAAATGGGAGGAGTATGCGGATTATATTAAGGTGGAAACGTTTGGCAAGAAATAAAAGATTTAAAAAAGGGGGATGTCATTTAGTTAGCTTTTAGATGACAGTTATGTAAGACAGAAAAGGATATGAGGATGTTCTCCTTTCTTTTCAATCCTTTTTGTCATGAGATGAAAAACCAGGAGTTTTTGACCACTATATTAAAAAAAAACACCCGTTATAGCTTGAAATCCTTTCTTAAAGCCTAATTTATGTGAGGATAAAAGGGATTTGGGCTTTGAAAGTGCCACATGAAAGTTCTTTATGTTTTGTTTTTGTTTTTAACTCTGACACAATTGGCTCTGAAAATGATTTAATTCCTTCTCTTCCCAGTTATTATCCCCCCCAAAAAAAACTGCGGGATGTAAAATTAAATTAATAAAATGGATGGATTTACTTCCCGTCTGACTAAACAAAACCATTGTTCCCTCAAAAACCCTCAAATATTTGGCTAAACAATCCCAGATGAACATCTCAATCCATTAAGCTTCTGTTCTTTTGTGTTCTAAGAGGACATATTTTCCTATCTGATCTTTTCTTTCTTTCTTTCTTTCTTTCTTTCTTTCTTTCTTTCTTTCTTTCTTTTTTTCTTTCTTTCTTTCTTTCTTTCTTTTTATTTGATGTAAATGATTTTAATCAAGTGTAAGGGGCTGTTATGATCACAAAGAGAACATGTTTGTCATTTTCTAATTTTTTTTCTCCAGAATTAGGGGTGCAACTTATTGCTTACATCTGTGCAGTACAGCAAAGCTACAATGATTTCCCCTCCAGGCAGGAAGTTATCAGTCTCTGCAGCAATGAATAAACAGTTTTAATGGGTTTTCTTGTTGATGAAGCAAAGACATTCAAAAGTGTTGACAAGTGTAATGATATATTTCCATTTTTTTGATTGGAAAGAACCTCAAGTTGCTAAAATAAGGTTTGAAATAAGCCATATCTATAATATCCTTGGATCGTCACAAATGGAGAGAAAAACCCTTTATGCGGTGAGGTAAAGTGATTAAGTAGTCAAAAAAGTGGACTATGTACAGTTTGTTTTCTTATTAAATCTGATCCCACTCCTTTTTTTGTTACCTTCTTTGGTTTTCCTTCTGTCTCCCTCTGAATCTGTGCTTATGGTCCTAAAGTCTTTCAGAGTTTTTTATTTTAAGTTTTTTTGGGACAAGCTCTACATTTTCCTCCATCTTTATCCGCAAATATCCTTGTAGGAATTCCATCAATCCATTTTCTAAACTCGCTTAATCCCTTTTGGGGGTCACGGGGTCACTGAGACTATCCCAGCTACTGTTGAGTGGAGGCGGGGTAGATCTTGGAAGGTTTGTCATTCCATCCCAGGGCTTTTGCTGCAATTACTACTTAATGTCAATTCAATTTTATTAATATAGCTCAAAATTGCAACAACAGTCGTCTCAATTGGCTTCATACAGGTAGTGTAAAAGAACATGCAATAATATACAATAGGCAATTGCCAAACTAAACAGACCAAGCTAAACTGGGCATCCCGGCCCTTAGACCCTCCTTTTTGGTAACGAAAAAGCCTATAAAAATGGATTCTGGGAAAAAAAGAAGAAACCTTAGGGGTGTCCACATGAAGGAGGGATCCTCTCCCAGGATGGACAGGTCTGTAACTATGTAGCCACACAGGGGGCCTACGTCTGGGTCTTCCTGTGCCGGTCCGAAGCCCGAATAAAATACAGGGTTGTGTCAGGAAGGGCATCTGGCGTGAAAATCTCTGCCAAATCACCTGTGACAACGTATTTGCCGTGGCGACCCATGAAGGGATATACCAAAAAAGTAAACAATGTTTTTTCTCCAAATCTTAGATTATTTAGTGTTTCACTGCAGTGGAAAGCAGGAATGTTCTCTGTTTTTTAGAAAAAGATGACAGGCTAACATGTGGTGGTCGCAGTTGCATGAAAGCAGTCTGTATAACACGTGTTGGGGGAATAAAAATCCCGACTGAAAGGCTGTACAGCTCAGAGGAGAGGAAATATAAACTAAAATCACAAGTGCTCTCCATCCCAAAACACTGTATTCACCTCTTTTTAAAGGTTTGCTATCTCTAAAAAATAAAACAGGGAAGTCAGGAAAATTTTTTAACAGTGGCATTTTTTTGGCACAAAATTGGACGTTAATAAAAATATATATGTATATATATCGAAAACATTTGCAGATCTTTTTGGACACAAAAAAAGACGTTCTACCATTGAAGTGGCTAATTAGTAGCCAATATTTTGTTAAAAGTGGATAGACTACCTGTACTCAATTGATAAATATCAAATGTATCCTTTAACATTTGATTAAAAGTCTTTATTAAGCAATCCTTCTATTTTCAATAAACTAAGCATCACATGATAGGTTGTGGATGAATGGCTGGATGGTTACCTGTGTCTATTTGCTGCAGGTTGTTGCTGCTGAGGTTGAGCGTCTTGAGGTCTTTGGACAGAAGAAACTGTTTGGGCCTGAGATGTTTGATGCCATTCCTGGACAGATCGATCTTGTGCATTTCCGACGGCATCTCAGAGGGGATGTAGCTCATATCTGAGGAGGAGGGGAGACAAAATAAAAATAATAAAATGTAACCCTGACATTTTCAATAAAACCACAAGAATAAGGGGGGGGGGGGGGGGGGGGGGAGTATAGAAGTTTAATATAAGAGCGTTAAAATCACATTTGATATCTTTCAGCACAGAAAATACTGATGTTTTTAAGTAAATGTCGACACAAATATGTAGTCACTGGTAGATAGATTTACAGGTTTTTGTGCAGGTGTACAAGATGTGAGCTTTGCATCTAGAGCCCGGAATTGAACATGTCTGGATCTTAGATGATTTCAAGATGTCCTGTGGGTTGTATCTAACGTTTAACATTTCAAGATGGAGCCAAGGACGACAGCATGTTCAACAATATTTGAGTTATGTGTCAATGGGGAGGTTCCCCCCCACCCCCTTCCTCTTAGTTCTTTCCAGCCTCAGACACACATTTGTCTAAAGGCTATATGAGCGGTAATGGATGCAACAGGCCAGAGTGTCCGATTCCGATAACAGACTATAAAGATTCATTTTTATGTGTAGGTAACAGCAGCATAAAGCAGTGCAAAACTTCAAACCTTCAGTGTCAAATTTACCACTTGTCTCATGGCTCTAAAAGAAACGGCGTCTCTGTAACCGTAATTAAAACCTGTTTGTTTTATCTGTCTTTATGTTAGACTTTAGAGAATTGTATATGCTGTGTAGCAGATGTATTTACAGACACTCACTGTATACTTAGCGCTAAAAAATGCTCACAGACACATTTTCGAAGCAGATGTTGCAGTCTTCACGCACCGTCTTTACTGCCACAGATGTTGCAGCCAGTTATCATAAAGTCCCGGGTGTCGTAAATCAGTTCCGGAGGACTATTAATTGCGTGCACGAAGACAGCACACGCAGGAAATGTTGAGACTATTGTTCTCCGATGGGAATGAATCTGCAGCAGGCAGAGAGGCTCGTTAAAGTTTGAAAAAAGGTTAGACTTTACCAGACATTTTGGCTGCCTTTTTGAGGCCATTGGTCAACTGAAAATCAAGCCTTTTTTGTGGGAGTTTGAGCTTTCCTCAAGCCCTACAACACATGTCAAACTCAAGGTCCGGGGGCCAAATGTAGCCCGCCATGTCATTTTATGTGGCCTGCAAGAGCATGAAAGTTTTCTTGAAAGTTTTCTTAAAATATAGATGTTTTTTAGTCGATTACATAATATTTATGTGTAGCTGCTGTTGTATTTATTCAATGTTTGGAGGTCTCAAACCATCAGTTTGATGACAATCCAACAGTCCGAAGAAAGGCTTCTTCCCCTCATTCAGGTTATGGAGCCTCTTCCGCGAAATTCTCTCTATGATTAAGGGATTTTCTGCACTATAAGGCGCACTTTTTTGAAAATCATACTATGCCTTATCCGGGGTGCCTTTTATATGGATTAATTCTGGTTGTGTTTGCTGATGTTGAAGTGATTGTGAGAGGTTGGGTGTTATTGTGAATAGACTAATGCGGCTAGCGTGTTGCAGTATCGGACTTCGTTTTTTGTTACGTTACCAACAAGGTTGGTAGCTAACATAGTCACATTAATATTTGTTTTAGCTGTATCAATCTTTTATTTTTTTTACGTGTTGCAAACGTTATTTGATAACGTGGCTAACATGTAGCAATGCCGGACTACGTTTTTGACGTTTTACTAACAAGGTTGGGAGTTAGTGTAGTTACAGTAACGTTTGTTTTAGCGGTATCAGACTGATTTAAGATTGGGAGTTACAGGTATTGTGTATACATTAACACGGCTAACATGTGTTGCAGTGTTGGAATTTGGGTTTTTTACGTGTTATCAACGAGCCTCAAAGTTAATATACTCACATTTGTTTTAGTGGTACTAGGCTGTTTTTTTACATGTTGTAAACAGGGTTGGGATTTACTGGTATAGTGTTTGTGCTAACACTGCTTTTTTACGTGTTACTAACAAAGTTGGGAGTTAGCATGGTCACAGTAAGTAAGTAAGTATAAGTAAGTTTAGTGTAGTCATTGTAACATTTGTTGTGTCCGTTTTTTCGTTTTTTACATCACAGGTATTGTAAATATGCTAACGTGGCTAACGTGTAGCACGTTACAAACAAGTTCTAGGCTATGTCGGAATTCCTTCATTTCTTACTATATGTTCGCCATTTTGTAGTTCTGTCCAAATCTAGAATTCCAAAATCGAGGGCTCTTGAAATTTCCTGGAAGTTTCTATGAAAAACCAGTGTGCATTGATGCTTGGCAATTGGTGAATATAGACCAAAATGCATTGCGTTTGAACAATTTTTGCCAAAAAAAACTGTATTTAAATGTATTATTTTATTGAACCATCAACGTTTTAAACTTCAAAACTGGTTCATAAATGGTCTTCAGAAAATGCTCACATCAGTTAGATTTTCACTTTGTGAAATTAATAACGTCATTTTGAAGTTTAATGATAATAACAATGGTTTGGCTCTATAAGGTGCGCCTTACAGAGCAAAAATACAGAAGATTCCCTGTAACTGTGCTTCCTGTTTTACTTAGTTTTCAATTCATTTTTTTATATATGTGAAAAGTTGTAAAACCTTGTCACTCAGGGGCTCAAAGGAAAAGTCCTTCAGGAGAGTAAAAGTTAGATAACATGTCAGGAAAACTAAGCTTTCCCATGTTGGACAGTCTTCTTGCTGAACCTGCTGTACTCATTACTCAGGAGAACATCTGTTCTTCCTGATTTCCCCGTCCAAAAAGAAAAAATGTTACCACACTGCAAATCTATTATTTGTTTTATAATTTTTTTTGGCCTCATAAAACCCTGTCACAGTCATCATATGATTCATTTCAGATTTTATATGCCGATAAAAAATATATGACCAACAATGAAACCTTATTTCATTGCTGCAACATATAGGATCCACGTCCCGCCTAGCACATTATGCTGATTCCATTAAAGAATAATTTGTTGTGCAGGCTATTAATCTGGATGCATTACACTGACAGGTTGCAAAAAACACGTGGAGTGAGTTACACGTCTGCAGGCCTCACCGCAAATGATTATCTTTGACTTATGGTGTCATTAGCTCTTCCAGGAACTTGGAAACCTGATTCCACGTTGGAGAAGGTGTTACATTAAGCACCATTATGTTCAGACAAGAGTTTTTATTATTTATTTTTTTCTTGCAAAACTAAAACAATTCTGCTGAGATCGGCTTCATATCTCATAGTTTTTTACATTTGGATGTAAACGCCCAGAAATTCTTACCTTAAGTTTTAGATTTTCACCAAATGGACTATCATCAACCTTTTGCTCTGACCAGCCCTTTAAAAAGCGTTCTTTTATTTATGAATTCTTTATATTAAATTATGCAGATTTCAAGTTTTGTTCAGGGTTTACTACATTTGGTATGCCTAATACTTGTCTTTTGTCTGAGAACTGTGTCAAATTAGCTGCGGTTTACCAAAAAAATTGGAAGAAAACCAGCCCCCAAACCAAAAAAGAAAAAAAAGAACATTAAAAACATGGGAAGAAGAAAAATGCACATGGCCTTAAAAGGAGTTTTATGACAGAAATATGTTTCCAATCATGTTGATGGGAACAAAGCTTGGTTGGCTTTGCTGCTGTTCCCAAAATTTATAATTCTTAAAACTTTTCCCAACGTTTCCAGGGTTTTTTCACACAAAAAAATTGATTAAAGTCACTTTTATGGCGGGGAGTCTCCAGGTCAGCCATATTGTGTTATGCTTTTGAACAATGATGGATCACCTTATGCGATCTGTTCACCTATGATGGAATCTACAAAGTCTGTCCGCGTCTTTTTTTTTGTGCCTTTTTCTTGAACAGTGCATCCTGGGAAAACACATCTCCCACTTCTGACCTCAATCCCATTTAAAATACTAATGACTAAGAAAACTGCAGTTGCATCATGGACCTCCAAACTTGCCTTTGCCAACAAAAAGTAAGGGAACATCTTTTACTGGATGTGGGGAAATGAATTCCATAAAGTTTCATCACATTTGTAGTAATGTCACACTTGTTTGGATGTGTTTTGAGGGTCTGTGGGGTTGTTTTTTGATCCAGAATACGTGAAAATCCAATTTGGGCACTCTACATGTGAGGGTTGTAAGGTTAAAAGCTTAGCTTTTATACTTTATATCGACATTATTTTAGTCCAAAACAGAAATTCAAGGCCTTTGAGACTTAAGTTTGGTTGAGTCCCCACATTTGTGTGTGTAAAGGCCCGTTCAGACCGGGACGAATTTCGCCGGCGATTTTCGCCGACGTTTAACTCCTCGTGACTAAACAAAGGGCACCAATGTGAATGTGCACACCGACGCGAAAAAACGCCACGCGTCAAAGCGTCAAAAAAAAAAAAAACGCCTCGGGTTCGTTTTTTTTTTTCGACGCTATGCGTCGAAATCTATTCGACCAATGAGAATGGCGCTTTTGCACACGTGTCTGGAGCTTCTGAAGTTACAGTAAAACACAACTTGGGGGCGCTCAAACACAAAACTGCCTTGCTGAGCACACATACCAGAGAAGAAGATAGACGCCAAGAAGCGTCTACACTGCCGCGAAGAAATAATGACGGACATTCTAAAATATCCCCGAACCAAGCACCAGTTGGAGCTACTGGTGCTTGAAATATTCATGTTTTCTTTGTATTATTCTGACAAGCGCGTAAATACTTGCTCTCTTCTTCTGAGTGAGGCGACTTTAAGAAGCGTAAAGTTGCGCAGCGCCACCTTGTGTACAGGAGTATTTCTGTTTACATTAAGCGCCATCTAATGTCAGGGAATGAAATTGCATGTTCGCTCGGCTCATCGTCAGCGAAAATCGCCTGGGTGTGAACACAAAAAACGTGGCGAAAAACGCTGGCGAATATTCGTCCCGGTGTGTACGGGCCTTTAAACTGAGGCCTAATGTGGAAAGTCAGTGTGGTATTACGGATATTTCCGAGCCAAAGCTTGAAGGATATCTCGAGATCTTTTGGGTAAGCGCAGGTCATGATGTCAGGCAAAGGTGTGTCTCAAACGCAAGGTTTGGGACTCGATCTGGAGCAAATTAAGCAGACTTGATCCGGAACAAAGGAGTTTCCCAGTCTGATTACACGCTTAAACAAAACTCAAGGGTAACGTAAAGATGAAGTAGGTGAGACGGAGGCACGTCATACAGAATTTTCTGTTGATTTCAACCCCCAAAATTCTGCGGAATGCACAAGGAGCCAATTGGTGCTGTTCAAATGATATGAGTGCTCCTATCGACTAGAAAGTAGCGTTTGGGCACCATATAAGGCAAATTTAATCTGTGCAACTCCATCTGGGTTGCATCTCTGTTGCATTGACACAAAAAGTAATCAATCAGAATGTTTACATCACCTCCATTACGTCTGCGTCTCATGCCCGTATCTTCACAATGCAAGCTTTACGCAGGAGTTCTATTTCTAGTCTGTTGACGTGTCAATGTCGCTACGAAAAGAGAAAAAGAAAAAGCTAGTTTTTCAACGTGTACTGTAGAGTCCACACAGAGGTTCATTTATTTGTAAGCTTTAGGTTGGAAATGTTAAAAGACACTTCCATTTTGGTAGGAAAAAAAAGACCTCCTGTTAAGGCTAAAAATCTTTTGCAAGTGAACCCTGGTGAGTATAAGAGCAGTCTGAATGCACACAGGCTACTCACTCAGAAATAATTACACAGACGAAAAAAGAAAAATAACAATGAAAGTCATTTCTACCAACTTAAAAAAAGAGAGAAAAGAAAATTTAAAAAAATGTCGGATTCTCCAGCTTTTTCTACTTTCCTATTTTCTGAACAGAATCCAATGCAGAACTGATTAGAATGAATAAACTTTAAAAAAAAATTTGACTGTGAACCCATCCAGCTACAACAACAGGTTTTGACATTCTCTTGGAAAAGATCTTAAAAGCTAAGAGGTATTGATAATATCATGTTTTCTCTGGTGAAACGTGCCCAGAAATGAGCCCCCTGGCTTTTTTTGTTTTGTTTTGCATTACCTCATTTCAACCCAAAGATTTTCAAGACTGTGTCATATCACAGCCCGCCAAAGTCATCCGTTCACATCTGGAAGTGTTTACTCTGCAAGGCAGACCAGATGCAACCTGAGAAGATGCACAGGGATAGCAAAATAATCTACCTGTGATCAAAATTTCACAGCGCTAACACTATTGACACAACAACAAAACTGCAAAAACCAAAGAAAAGGTTCTGCACGGCGCAAAAGATGCGGAAAGCATGCATAGTCGCTGCAGGACACAGACCAGCATTGGTGCATTATTTATAGATGGAAAGAAATAAAAGGGGATTATAAAAAACAGAGGGGCCTTACAGTGGTTAAGATAAAGACATGATTCAAACGCTTCTTTGCAGGGGAAAAAATAAGTGGAAAAACACGTTCCTAAAGCTCAAACACAGGAGCTGCATTGTGCAGTTGTGACTTGTAACTCAATGAAGAAGTTACTCTCTGTTCTGGGATGAATCTTTAATCATAGTGACATTCTTTAAGTGATCATAGCTTTATGGGAGAACCACAAAAAGGAGCCAATGTGTTCTGATTCTAAATGACATTTTTATCAAAAAAAGTGATAGGAATTGAATTTTCTGTTAACTCTGTGACGCTACGTTCACACCGCCCTCCGAAACAAGCATTCAAGCGACGACTGGCAATGAAAAGTCGTTGTGAACGCACATTTCAGGATTCCGCATTCAAAACTGTTGTGTTCCCGTATAGCTAAACACATTTTTCTGACCGTTTTTGGTCTGAAAAAAGAACACACATTGAAAGTTAAACCAGTTTGAACGTTGACCAATCAGGGACTGTCATTTGGTAGTGATGTAAGAATGGAGCGTCCACTTCAACAAATGACCAAAATGTTAATTTATTTAAATTAAATGTTTTTTAAACCCTTTAATGAAATATAGATTGTATCAAATATGCTGCATTGGATGATATGGTAAGTTTTTGCTCACAAATATTGACATGAGTGTTAAGGAAAAAGTGCCTTACTTACCCACTGTCTCACATTTGATCCAGACATTTTTAACATGGTGTAACTGCCTTATAACTAATTAATTATCAACAAATTTTGCATTTTAAATGAGCTGCAATATCCCTGCCCTATGTGGGACGATGATGAACTTCAGGGAAGAAAACATTGACTAAGATATACACAATGGGTTTTAAGGAAAGTTTGCATCACGCAAGTGAGATAGGGGATTTCAGAAATACGTGTATCCAAAATGAAACAAATGGTTAAATAGGGTCAATCAAAAGACCAGATATAGAAGCTGTAGGATCATAAAAAAGTAACAAAAAGCTACTTTAAAATCTAAAATGGAGCTTTTTTCCCCTTCTAAATCCATGTAGGCCTTTAAATCATTCAAAAGTTTATTACAAAACCTTTTTTAAATAAAGCAGCTTTGCCCAAACATACAAACCAAAGCCAAATCAAACTGATTTAATCAAATTTTGCAGTATAAAATTTTGAGATACACTTTTGATAAGAAATAAAAACAAATATGGAGTAATTAGGCTGAACTTTTCCTCCAAAAGCTGCTGCAAGACCGGACTTTAGTTTAAACCTTCAGAGCATAAGCAGCTCTTTCCGTTCCACTGAGACTCTTGAAGCAAATTCAAACAAAACAAACAACATTCTGCTCACTGTCTGGCTGCAACCAAAACATTACACAGCCATTTTTAAACTTTGGCGTCCAAGCTTCTCTGGAAGCACGAGGCACTGTGCTGTGGACTGCAATGCGCCTTGTAATGGGTAGCGATGGTAGAAGATAGTCAGATTAAAGACCCACTCCAATAAAAACTGTGTTTTTGGTGTTTTCTTGTGATTGAGGACATAAATAAATAACAAATTATGCTTAAAATGTCAGTTCTGAGTATTTATTTCTTCAAATCGCAGTGAATCAGGAGCAGATGAAAAAATACAGTTTGAAAAAGATCATATGTGTGATGTGTAAAATATGTTAGGACGGTTACAAACTCAAAAGATGACAAAAATGTCTGAAACTATGAAAGAAAAGTGGCAAAAAAAAACTCCATCAGAGTCCTGACTGCTGATAGCTTGGGGATTTTATTCAAATTAGAACATTTGGTAACTCACTTTTGTTGCTGCAATCCATCCGAGGCTGCGGAAAGTACTGCACTCTGCATAAAGACATGGCCTCCGGGTTCTTTTTTATTGATGGGAGCGTCGCTGGTGGATCCTCTTCATCCACAGCTTTAGTGCCCTCATCACACAGCACATCCGCCTTAAGCGTTTTCAACTTCTCGCCTTTCAGAGAAGCCGGCTCTGCACACTTGGCGTAGTTTCCCAGATTGCGGTTGCTAGGCACCTGCAGGAACCTGACCAGACCGTCCAGAGGACACTGGCAGCTCCAGGGGTTGTCATAGATACGGAGGTAGATGAGGTGTGGCATGGGGACCAGGACCTCCTCAGAGACAGATTTCAGATTGTTATGCTGGAGGAGCAGGGTTGTGAGCTTGGAGAGGCCGCTGAAGGCGTGATCCTCAACCATAAAGATGGCGTTTTGCTGGAGATCCAAGCTCTTCAGCTTCTTGAACTGGGCAAACATGTTGTCCCTCAAAACCTGGTGGGAGAAGCATCGACAATTGGTTTAACAGAATCACCTACAAGACTTGTATGAGGTAACACAGCTGAATTGAAAGTTATCTGGTGGTACATTTCTCTGTGCTATTTTTCCAAAATCATTTCTGGTCATCATCTCTGTTGTTAGAACCCATGCTTCCACTCCATGTGTCATGGAGTGGAAGCTCCATGTGTCATGGAGTGGAAGAGTTTTTTAAAGAGATGGAAAAGTGGAAGAAACAATCTGATCAGGTGGATGGTTCCAAATTTGTGTATGGTATTTAAAAATTGTGTATTCATGTATGAAAAACCAACATATTGTGCAGTCCTGCTTTCTTGAGCTCATTGAATTCTAATTAAAGGTGTTTACTAGTCTATTTTTAAGGTAGTAAATCCATACTACAAAGAAGATAATATAACCAATGTGAACTATAAGATACAGTAACTTTAAAAATTAAAGTTTACAAAGTTATGTGCCTTTAAAGCTCAGACTGCCCCTTTCATATGATCTCGTGCACAATCATCAAAAAGTAAAACTGTCATTTCTTTACTTCGATTGATCCATAAGTAATCTTCTTTATCTAATATTTTACTGGGAAAGTATTTCGTTTGGACTCATTCAGCACCTGTAGCACACGCGTGTTGCAGGGCAGCCCAAACCCGCAATGACTGCGTCTGATCCGGCCTCCTGAGCATCAAAAAGAGGCCAGGTTTACATTCACTCGGAGATAATTGGGGTCTCATTAGCGGCCGCAAAACTGCAGTAAACATCCTCAGGAAATGTTCCTTCTCCGTTTTTGCAAACAGATTTGTCTGGGCGGACGATAGTCGATCATATTTGTGATGTGGTGGAGCTAAGTGTCAGCGGAAGTTTGTGAAAGTCTTCAGACAGACTGACATTTCATTGGTCAAGGAAGAGTTCACAAAAAACTTTTCAAGTGCATTTCATTATAAACCAGTTAGAAAGAGATTTACAACCTAAACAGACGTACACATACAAAAACAAGGAGCTTCTTGCATTCATTCAAGTACAAGAAGTAACTCTAAAATCTAGGGCTGCGTATTGACAAGAGTCTAGGAAATACAGATATAGATAGGAACCACAATACACATGACGACACAATATATCCCAATGCTGCGGCACAGGCAGTATATCACAATTTTTGAAGGAACATTAATTCAAAAAAACATTTTCTGAATACTAATACATCTTTGCTATGGTTAAAATTGGTAAAGCTTCAAAAAGTAATCCTAGTTATAAGTAAGAAGCAATTTGTTTCTAAAGCCCTCAGTTGCTTATTAATAATACATAAGATATTTGTAAAACATCTAAATTTGCTAATAAACGTATTTGTAAGGAGCTGATTAATATCTATAAGACATCCATAAATGTCCCATAATTGGCTCATGAAGTCTTTACAAATGCTAAAGAAATGTTTAATAAATGTTCAATAATGGCTTTACCAATGGTTGTCTTTATAAGTTAATCCTGATGAAGCTGTGTTTGGGCCGAAAAGCGATTCGTGCAGCAGAGGCGGCCAGTTTGAATGTTTAATTGATGTACAGAGTAGACGTGATCTGAGTTCCTGCAGTGCGATTTGGGCGCTTACTCGGAATTCCAGAATTGAAGAATCTAAACTTTGGCGAAGACGATGTATCGCATGAACCAAACAGGGACTCGGCTTTGGACACGTGACGTTTTCAGTGACACGATCAGCGAGTGCAGTTCTAATCCCAAAAGGGTGAGAATGAAGTGGTTTTTGTCCTTTACATATATGATATTTTTCTTATTCTTACAGTAAAAAGATTTTTTAATTTTATTCTTAATTTCATTTTTTCCCTCCACGGACTCATGCGAGACACAAAGACGCCGCAGACAGCGGCTGTCATTCAAGTTCAGCGTACTGGGAGAGTCTCTGAATGATGTCATGAACCTAGACATGGAGACGCATTTACTGACGCTTTAGTAGCATCCTTCGTGTTTTCCACGCATCGTAAATGAGATATACACAGACACCGCTCCATGTGATCAGGGCTAAAGACATCTAGCAGTAGCTCCTCCCACACACATCTGGGGGAGCAGGTTTTTTTAAACAGCAGTGACTTCGCCGCGCGGCCCAATAGAGACAGCCAACAGGAATTTGACAGGCCAATCACATTTGAAGTGAACGCAGCTTAAGGCATTAGTAAAACTACTACAAATGCCAACATTTTTATTAAGTATCCTATTAAGGCTTATGAACAGATTACTAAGGCTTGTTAATGTTCTATAACCAGCTTATTAAGGAATCCTATTATTAGACTGACACTGCAACTTTATCCCACAGACGAGTTGCTTTTACCCACGGAAATTCTGATTGCTTTAGGTAAATTATGAAAAGTTGTTTTAAAAACTCTGTTTTTGTTTCCACAAGAAAATATATTTTAGCATAAAAAAAACAAAGCTTAAAGTACCCTGACCAAAGAAGTTTTTTAAGTAGGATTAAGACAAATGAAGGGGTTTCCAACTCTGCTGAAATGTATTTTATAAATTTAGCAAATGGATGCTGGAATAAACGACCAAAAAACAATCAACAACAAACAATCTGCAACATGCCAATCTCTCTATTTCTGGTAAGACTGCACAGACGCCATTGAATTGTAAAATAACAACTGCAAGTCTAATAAGTGTATAACTACCGCAAGGTGATTCTCGCAAGATCTTCTGGTTGTTTTGGTGCAGAGTTGTTGAAAAACGCCTGATGAGCTGCCAACTAGTGCTCAGGGGTTTAAGTGAAAGACAAAAGTTAGATGCTCAGCTTAATGTTTGTCTTTAAATATTTGATTATAACATTTCTGCAGCTTTTAAAGTGGATTCCAGGATTGCCAAAAAATAAAAATGTTCCAGCTTCCCTTCTCTTGCAGCAAATACCTTAAACTTGTTTCTAGAGAGGATGAGGTGTTGAATATCTCTGGGCCAATTCTGCATCACAGAGGTCAGCTGCCTGCCCTGGCAGTCCAGGTACTTCTCTCCGGCCTCCGTGTATTCCGTACACTCCTGAGTTTGACGCCTCATGACACCGGCTCTGCCCCTGCCACGCACTATCCCCTTCAGTTTGCCCGCTGGGCCCCTCTCCCCATCCTTGGACCGGGGGCCTTTCCGGGCTTCAGCAGAGCAGATGAGCAGCAGGAGCAGGAGGGAGATGATGAAGCGCATGATGAGGGCTAGAGGAAGAGGCAGCCAGGGGGTTGGAGAGAAGGGACACAGGAGGCTGGTCAAACCTACGGGGATGATGGAAAAATCATCAGTGAATGCAGAATTGCTTCAAATAAATTTCGTTTTTTGAAATCTTTTTCCTTTACTTCCATGTTAGAATCATTCGTAAGAACATACAAACATTTAAAGACCCACTCCAATCATCGCTGGATCTATTTTATAAGCGTTTCCAGTGTATTTTTAATTATGATGATGCAATTTTTAGCCCAAAAAAAAAAGAAACTTGTGTCGTTTTCTAAGACATAGGTCCTGCATGGCGGCTTTTAAACTGTATTACTACAGTATAAAATTAAACACATTTTAGCTAGGTAAAGTTTTTGTTTACTTCTGGTTTTGAAAGTATTCTCTTTCCGTTAAGCTTGGCTGGCAAGTGCAAAAAAGCAGAAGAAGAAGAAAAAATGAACGAAAGCGAGCAGCTGTTAAAGGAAAGGGAAAACCTTTAATACCAAAAGTGATGCAAAAACTTTACCTTTCTAAACAGTGTTATCAAAAAAGGTTATTGTAGTATTGAAAAAATGCTTTTGGACAGTTTCAAGGTTTTATTTGTAAAAAAAACAGTAATAAATAACTTTAAACTTATAAAACTTTAAAAAACTTTAAAAAATCAAACACAAATGGTTTTATATTAGGTCCACTTTCTGTTAGAAGCCGTGTCTCTGCTTTTATTGTTGTGTTTCTGGATTTGGTCATTTGTAACAGGATTGTTTTTTATGATTTGGTATTGGTAGTTTGCACCCGGATTTGCTGTTGTGTTTCTGTATTTGTTCATTTGTTCTGGGATTTGTTGTTGTTGTATCTTAAATGTAAATGTGTCTTGCACCTCTGGGCCACCCTACAGTAGAATCACAATACAACACTATAGATTTCACAACACAACACAGAATAACATGCCACAATTCGTCAAAACACTAAAAAATTTAACTGACATCACGAAACAATAACTCATAACAGAATAACTTACAACACAAATACTCACAACGCAATAATTCACAACATTAATTCACAACATGAAACAATAACTCACAACACAACACTTGAACTCACAACACAACACTTTAAATCACAACACATTGTTTCGTGTAGTGAGTTAATTGTAGTATGTTATTCTGTGTTGTGTTGCGAAATCTAAAGTATTGTGTTGTTACCCTTCTGGGCCACCGCACATACGAGTAGACACAGCCTGCAGGAATCAAAAGTTGAATGAATTTGTCGGTTTTTACCAGTCTACAGAGGTTAAAGTTTCTGAATATGCTGTTATGACTTTTCACATACAGTATATTATTGTAACTCCACCCGTGCTGGATCAGCACCAATGTAGCTCCAAACTATGACTGTGTGAGAACTGGACTGAGTGACTCCTCCCTTCTGGCGTTCCAAACAGGAAGTACCTGCTGGCTTCAAGAAGCCAAAATCCCATAGACTTCTATTGAGAAAATAAACAGCTATTATTCAGTCATCACATTTGTTGGCAAAACCAATTTTGCTCTGATTGCTTTTTTACCATGTTCATACTATACCTTATTTTTTCCACAATATTATTTCTTTATTGTAAGTTATTTAAGTCATAAACTGGCCAACAGATGCCTAAATAAAAGCATGTGGTGCCCAGTGGCCCTCACCTCAAAAGGTAGTCGTAGGTAAGACATCACACTCAATCAGTCCATTTCTCTTATGCAGTCAAAAGCAAAATAACAGCTTTGTGTTTGTTTTGCTTTTTTCTCAGTTGGAAAAAAGCCTCAACCAGCATTGTAGCCTAATCACTTACTATTACACATTCATTCACAGAAGCCAAATGATCTCAAATAAAATGCATTTCACTTGAAAAAAGGTTTAATCAATTTTATACAGACTGAATATTTTACATCTGACACTGAAGCAATCCCGATAGAAAACTCAAGAGAGGGGCTACAGAAAAAAATGAAACACCCTGCTTAAAATGTAAATGTGCAAATCAGTGAAAAACTAGACTAAAATAGATTCAAACATTTGTGAACATAACAAGAATTTGGAGTAAAAAGAATAAAAAACACAGAAAACGACCCTTTCCGAAATTTAAAGGTGATTGCATCATTTCACTACATATTACACCACCAGTGACATCATCTGATGACTTCACTGATGTCATGGTTTGACGTCATATAAAATCAAATCATGACTTCATGTCATGATATGATTTCATATGATGTCATATGAAATCATATCATGACTTCATGTCATGATTTGATTTCATATGATGTCATATGATGTAACATCATCTGTAATGAAGTTTTGTTAAAAGTTTATAAATACACCTTAAAACTTAAGATTCTGATCAATTTTTGTGCCCAGGTTTTCGTGTATTGCAAAGAACCAAAGACCAAGTTAAAGAAGAGTCTTCGGTTACAAAGAACCTTTCTTGTCAAACTGTGATTAGAAACCTCAATTAATAGTACCATGGAACCATCAACAAGCCGTGCTGTCCGAAAAACCCTAAAGAATTTAAAACTCAGCAATTTGGAATCTGTTGTGGAGAACAAGGCCACTTCTGAGTTGATGTTTCAGCCTACTCGTCCTAAAAAACGAGACACTTTTGTGGACTGGTGTGACATTGACGGAGAGTGTGATTACTCCCCCCTTTCTGACGATCATGAGGATTTTCCTGACGTGCCAGAACCTCCGCAACCAAAAAGACAGCGGGATTGGGAAAAACCCAAGCCCACAATCTGCCGTCAAAAACTGGATAAGCCGACTTCAACATCTGAGTCAACCTCAGTGGAGAACGCAGGAGCACTTCAAGTAGAGAACGCTGCTCTGAAAGGGGAAGTAAAGCGTCTGAAGGAGCTTCTCCGGCAGGAAGATCAGAAGCTGACGGACTCTGCTCTGAAAGCTGATCACCGTAAAGTAGAGATGAGCCACAAGAAAGAACTTTTAGCAAAAGTGGAAACCTCTTTGAGCCACCTGACAAAAGAAAGGCAGCAATGGGAGGTAGAAAAGTCCTCTTTCATGCAAGAAATCGCTCAGCTAAAGACGGCTCAGAAGGAGACCGATTCTAAAAAAGCCTCCAAGCAAAAGAAAAGGATCGTCCAACTACTCCGTCTGACGGACGACCTAAAAATGCAGCAAGAGCGTCTTCTAAATGACCATCAGTTGGCATTAACAGAAGCACAGAATCAGCTGGCTAAAGAAAGAGAAGACTGGCAGAGGAAAATGGCTGAATTAAGAAAACCTTGTGAGGAGGATAAGGCCTCCAGGACAAGGATGGCAGAACTACAGGGTCAGATTGAACACCTAAAAATGGATCAACGGAAGAAAGATGACATGCTGCGGGAAGCTGCTCAGAAAGCTGCTCAGCTTGAAGAACAGATGAGCCGAGAAAGACAACATTGGAAAGAAGAAGAGTCCTGTTACATTGCAGAAATCAAAGAGGTCATGTCCAATATGAATGAAATGCAGACCGAGATGATGGATTGTGAAGAGTTCTCCAAGAAAAAGGTCTTCCGGCTCCAAAAACAGAATGAGTTCCTAAAAAGGCAGATACGGGAGGAAGGTTTGGAGCTTACCAGAAACTTTGAAAGAGAGAAAGGTAAGCTGGATAAAGAAAGAGAAGGATGGAAGAGAGAAAAAGAATCCCTTGTGAAAGAATTGGCTGAATTAAGAAGAAATTGTAAGGAGCTCAAGGCAGCATGTTACCAAACTGAAAAGACCTTTTTGGAACAGCTCTCCAATAATGAGAAGGCCATGCATAAATTAAAAGAAACCATCAGAGAAAAAGACGCCATCATCAGCAAATATGAAGTCACCTTGAAGGAAAAGCTGCAGCAAGAAGACCAACGGCTTCAGATGGCAAAACAGGCCCATCACAAGAACAAGTTGGACCGTGGTTTGAAACTACAGCAAATGGGAGAAGAGCTGAAGCAAGAGAGGATCCAAACAAATCAAGCCAAACTCAGCTTGGACCTGGAGGTGAAGGAGTCCACCAAACTAAGAGCTGCTTTGGCCCAAGTCCAGAGAGAACTTGAAGGCCAGCAGCAGCAGCTGGAAGAAGAAAAGTCCAGCCTTTCACAACAAGTCGCTCACCTCAAGAAAGTTGTGAAGACGAAAAAGAAAACCATCAGAAAGACTCAAGAGGACTTCCAGATCCAAATCCATCAACTGCAGCAGCAGGTGGACGAGCTGAAAAAGAAGACTTCAAAGAAAAGTCTTGGTCAGAGGTTCCTGAACCTGTTTAAAAGGTCCCCGACCACAGCTCCGGATAGAAAGCCTTCTTCCTGTAACACCCCCGCCCCCCCACGCACACACACCAAGCCCCCCCACAACCCACACAGACACAAAGTCCCCCCACAATCCCCTCCCCATTTAGTCTTTAGCCCTTTAGCAGCTTAGATGGAGTTATGATGTTCTAAGTAGAGCAAACTGTAGGAAAAGCTCCAGTGTTAAAGGGTTAAACATTTAGTTAGTATTTTACTGGTAGGAACTAGTGTGGCTTTTTCTATTCTAAATGTGTAATTTGTAAATATTTATTTTCTATTCTCTTTTTTTATTCTATTGCAATAAAGGTAACTTTCCACAACAGCCCTTTTAAGTTTAAGCTAGGTTTACTTTAACAGTTTTGTTTTAATTTTTATTTTAGTTTTTCATTTTGTTTGTTTAAAATAATTACTATAAAAAATATTATATTAGTGACAGTGCAGTTCTATTTTTCTCGATGTCAGGCAATTGTGTGGAAAGTAACCCACCCCCCCCTTAATGCCTGACACTCAAGTCTAAACAGGGTTTTCTCCAGGTGCCCTGGTTTCTCCCTCTGTCAAAAAAAAAACCCCAAACCCTAGTCCCCTAATACTTAAAATAAATAAATAGATAAAATAAAATAAAAAAATTAGCATTGCATTAAAGGTGACTTTCCAAAACAACCCTTTTAAATCTAAGCTTCTAAGCTATGCTTCCTTAACTTCATTATTATTTTAGTTCTTCTTTTGTTTGATTAAAAAAACTATTATATTAGTAACAGTGCAGTTCTCTTTTTCTCGAGGGCAGGCAATTGTGTTGTGGAAAGTCTCCCCCCCCCCTCCCCAATGCCTGACATTTGAGTCTAAACAGGGTTTTCTCCAGGTGCTCTGGTTTCTCCTTCTGTCCAAAATAAATCCCGCAAATTCTAAATCTCCTACATCTTTAAAGTAAAATTTCAAAGCAAGAAATATATTTTAAAAAATTAAAAAAGAAAAAAGATATTGTAACTGCAACGAGGGTGAAACACTCAAAAAGGTTAAAGGTGTCAAAAAAAAAGCGTCAAGACGCCAAAAAATCAGGTCAAAAGTCGCCCAAAGCACAAAACAACATGACAATTGTGTAACGCAACAAAAATACACACATGCACAAAATCACCGAAAAAATGTCGAAACTGTAATCGCAAAAATGACGATGACGGCAAAAATGAGGACAAAAATTCCCCCTCCTTGAATGCCACCTTATCACGGTGGATGGGTTTGCGTGCCCAAGAAAATCCCCATTTGATAGCCCCAGCCTGGGCCTATTGATGTTAAGGGATGGGCCAGACTAAGAGCAATTCACACAAAGAAAGAACAATGACTTGAGACATTACTAATGCAGGGTTGCTCATTCCTGCTCCTCCAGATCTCCCAACCTGCCTGTTTTCCAGCTCTCCCTGCACTGCTTCCTGCTGGTTACCTGGACCAGATGTGTTCATTCAACCAAAATGTGGAGACGTCTGATTAAGCCAATCAGCAGCTAGCAGGACTTGGAGATCTGGAAAAAAGTCAGGGTGGTAGATCTCCAGGACCAGGAATGAGCAGCCCTGAGTTACCAAAGCCTTACTCTAAACGAAACAAAGCCCCATTGAGCCTCAGTCACAGCTATCCTTACAGGTGGCAACAGGCTGTCTGCAGGGAAAAATGGCAAAATCTGTCAAATCAGTCCCGGCCTGAAACTGCAAACAGAACCCAAAGTAAAAATATTTTCAAAGCAAACGGTCAGGAGTGAGATTTCTCACCTGTGTGGATGTTGCTTCACTCTGAGATTTTGTAAAGTTAGAACAGTCCCATCACTAAACAAGCAGAATAAGAAGTAAAGCTCTTTGCTGTGCATTTTTGAAACACATACGTACGGTGGCTGAGAGGTGCAGGAAATGTGTACATTTAAGATAAAACAACAACAAATCCCAGTACAAATACACAAATCCAGAAACAGAACGAATGAAAGCGGAGACACGGCTTTTAACGGAAAGGGAACGTCCTGAATCCCAGAAGTGACGTTATATAAAACTACTTGTGTGTTTTTTTTACATTTATTTATTACTGTTTTTATATGGACATTTGAGATACATGAGACAATCCAAAAGCATTTTTAAAATTGTTTACTACAATAAAAATGACAACATTGTTTATTAAGGTAAAGTTTTTGCATCACTTTGGGTATTAAGGGGATTCCCTTTCCATTAAGCTTCCAAAACACGACAGCAGAAGAAGAAAAAATGAACAAAAGCGAGCAGCTGCTAATGGATAGGGAATTCCTTTAATACCAGAAGTGACGCAAAAACTTTACCTTTCTAAACAGTGTTTTCTTATTTTTATTTTATCGTAGTAATACAATAAAAAATTGCTTTTGGTTTGTTTTATGTATTTATAATGTCCTCATATATAAAACAGTAATAAATAACTTTAAAAATCAAACACAAATGGTTTTATATGACATCCCTTTCTGTTAGAAGCTGTGTCTCTGCTTTTATTGTTGTGTTTCTGGATTTGGTCATTTGTAACAGGATTGTTTTTTATGATTTGGTATTGGTAGTTTGCACCCGGATTTGCTGTTGTGTTTCTGTATTTGTTCATTTGTTCTGGGATTTGTTATTGTTGTATCTTAAATGTAAATGTGTCTTGCACCTCTGGGCCACCCTACAGTAGAATCACAATACAACACTATAGATTTCACAACACAACACAGAATAACATGCCACAATTCGTCAAAACACTAAAAAATTTAACTGACATCACGAAACAATAACTCATAACAGAATAACTTACAACACAAATACTCACAACGCAATAATTCACAACATTAATTCACAACATGAAACAATAACTCACAACACAACACTTGAACTCACAACACAACACTTTAAATCACAACACATTGTTTCGTGTAGTGAGTTAATTGTAGTATGTTATTCTGTGTTGTGTTGCGAAATCTAAAGTATTGTGTTGTTACCCTTCTGGGCCACCGCACATACGAGTAGACACAGCCTGCAGGAATCAAAAGTTGAATGAATTTGTCGGTTTTTACCAGTCTACAGAGGTTAAAGTTTCTGAATATGCTGTTATGACTTTTCACATACAGTAGATTATTGTAACTCCACCCGTGCTGGATCAGCACCAATGTAGCTCCAAACTATGACTGTGTGAGAACTGGACTGAGTGACTCCTCCCTTCTGGCGTTCCAAACAGGAAGTACCTGCTGGCTTCAAGAAGCCAAAATCCCATAGACTTCTATTGAGAAAATAAACAGCTATTATTCAGTCATCACATTTGTTGGCAAAACCAATTTTGCTCTGATTGCTTTTTTACCATGTTCATACTATACCTTATTTTTTCACAATATTATTTCTTTATTGTAAGTTATTTAAGTCATAAACTGGCCAACAGATGCCTAAATAAAAGCATGTGGTGCCCAGTGGCCCTCACCTCAAAAGGTAGTCGTAGGTAAGCCATCACACTCAATCAGTCCATTTCTCTTATGCAGTCAAAAGCAAAATAACAGCTTTGTGTTTGTTTTGCTTTTTTCTCAGTTGGAAAAAAGCCTCAACCAGCATTGTAGCCTAATCACTTACTATTACACATTCATTCACAGAAGCCAAATGATCTCAAATAAAATGCATTTCACTTGAAAAAAGGTTTAATCAATTTTATACAGACTGAATATTTTACATCTGACACTGAAGCAATCCCGATAGAAAACTCAAGAGAGGGGCTACAGAAAAAAATGAAACACCCTGCTTAAAATGTAAATGTGCAAATCAGTGAAAAACTAGACTAAAATAGATTCAAACATTTGTGAACATAACAAGAATTTGGAGTAAAAAGAATAAAAAACACACAGAAAACGACCCTTTCCGAAATTTAAAGGTGATTGCATCATTTCACTACATATTGCACCACCAGTGACATCATCTGATGACTTCACTGATGTCATGGTTTGACGTCATATAAAATCAAATCATGACTTCATGTCATGATATGATTTCATATGATGTCATATGAAATCATATCATGACTTCATGTCATGATTTGATTTCATATGATGTCATATGATGTAACATCATCTGTAATGAAGTTTTGTTAAAAGTTTATAAATACACCTTAAAACTTAAGATTCTGATCAATTTTTGTGCCCAGGTTTTCGTGTATTGCAAAGAACCAAAGACCAAGTTAAAGAAGAGTCTTCGGTTACAAAGAACCTTTCTTGTCAAACTGTGATTAGAAACCTCAATTAATAGTACCATGGAACCATCAACAAGCCGTGCTGTCCGAAAAACCCTAAAGAATTTAAAACTCAGCAATTTGGAATCTGTTGTGGAGAACAAGGCCACTTCTGAGTTGATGTTTCAGCCTACTCGTCCTAAAAAACGAGACACTTTTGTGGACTGGTGTGACATTGACGGAGAGTGTGATTACTCCCCCCTTTCTGACGATCATGAGGATTTTCCTGACGTGCCAGAACCTCTGCAACCAAAAAGACAGCAGGATTGGGAAAAACCCAAGCCCACAATCTGCCGTCAAAAACTGGATAAGCCGAATTCAACATCTGAGTCAACCTCAGTGGAGAACGCAGGAGCACTTCAAGTAGAGAACGCTGCTCTGAAAGGGGAAGTAAAGCGTCTGAAGGAGCTTCTCCGGCAGGAAGATCAGAAGCTGACGGACTCTGCTCTGAAAGCTGATCACCGTAAAGCAGAGATGGGCCACAAGAAAGAACTTTTAGCAAAAGTGGAAACCTCTTTGAGCCACCTGACAAAAGAAAGGCAGCAATGGGAGGTAGAAAAGTCCTCTTTCATGCAAGAAATCGCTCAGCTAAAGACGGCTCAGAAGGAGACCGATTCTAAAAAAGCCTCCAAGCAAAAGAAAAGGATCGTCCAACTACTCCGTCTGACGGACGACCTAAAAATGCAGCAAGAGCGTCTTCTAAATGACCATCAGCTGGCATTAACAGAAGCACAGAATCAGCTGGCTAAAGAAAGAGAAGACTGGCAGAGGAAAATGGCTGAATTAAGAAAACCTTGTGAGGAGGATAAGGCCTCCAGGACAAGGATGGCAGAACTACAGGGTCAGATTGAACACCTAAAAATGGATCAACGGAAGAAAGATGACATGCTGCGGGAAGCTGCTCAGAAAGCTGCTCAGCTTGAAGAACAGATGAGCCGAGAAAGACAACATTGGAAAGAAGAAGAGTCCTGTTACATTGCAGAAATCAAAGAGGTCATGTCCAATATGAATGAAATGCAGACCGAGATGATGGATTGTGAAGAGTTCTCCAAGAAAAAGGTCTTCCGGCTCCAAAAACAGAATGAGTTCCTAAAAAGGCAGATACGGGAGGAAGGTTTGGAGCTTACCAGAAACTTTGAAAGAGAGAAAGGTAAGCTGGATAAAGAAAGAGAAGGATGGAAGAGAGAAAAAGAATCCCTTGTGAAAGAATTGGCTGAATTAAGAAGAAATTGTAAGGAGCTCAAGGCAGCATGTTACCAAACTGAAAAGACCTTTTTGGAACAGCTCTCCAATAATGAGAAGGCCATGCATAAATTAAAAGAAACCATCAGAGAAAAAGACGCCATCATCAGCAAATCTGAAGACACCTTGAAGGAAAAGCTGCAGCAAGAAGACCAACGGCTTCAGATGGCAAAACAGGCCCATCACAAGAACAAGTTGGACCTTGGTTTGAAACTACAGCAAATGGGAGAAGAGCTGAAGCAAGAGAGGATCCGAACAAATCAAGCCAAACTCAGCTTTGACCTGGAGGTAAAGGAGTCCACCAAACTAAGAGCTGCTTTGGCCCAAGTCCAGAGAGAACTTGAAGGCCAGCAGCAGCAGCTGGAAGAAGAAAAGTCCAGCCTTTCACAACAAGTCGCTCACCTCAAGAAAGTTGTGAAGACGAAAAAGAAAACCATCAGAAAGACTCAAGAGGACTTCCAGGTCCAAATCCATCAACTGCAGCAGCAGGTGGACGAGCTGAAAAAGAAGACTTCAAAGAAAAGTCTTGGTCAGAGGTTCCTGAACCTGTTTAAAAGGTCCCCGACCACAGCTCCGGATAGAAAGCCTTCTTCCTGTAACACCTCCGCCCCCCCACGCACACACACCAAGCCCCCCCACAACCCACACAGACACAAAGTCCCCCCACAATCCCCTCCCCATTTAGTCTTTAGCCCTTTAGCAGCTTAGATGGAGTTATGATGTTCTAAGTAGAGCAAACTGTAGGAAAAGCTCCAGTGTTAAAGGGTTAAACATTTAGTTAGTATTTTACTGGTAGGAACTAGGGTGGCTTTTTCTATTCTAAATGTGTAATTTGTAAATATTTATTTTCTATTCTCTTTTTTTATTCTATTGCAATAAAGGTAACTTTCCACAACAGCCCTTTTAAGTTTAAGCTAGGTTAACTTTAACAGTTTTGTTTTAGTTTTTATTTTAGTTTTTCATTTTGTTTGTTTAAAATAATTACTATAAAAAATATTATATTAGTGACAGTGCAGTTCTATTTTTCTCGATGTCAGGCAATTGTGTGGAAAGCTATGCTACCACCGCACATACGAGTAGACACAGCCTGCAGGAATCAAAAGTTGAATGAATTTGTCGGTTTTTACCAGTCTACAGAGGTTAAAGTTTCTGAATATGCTGTTATGACTTTTCACATACAGTAGATTATTGTAACTCCACCCGTGCTGGATCAGCACCAATGTAGCTCCAAACTATGACTGTGTGAGAACTGGACTGAGTGACTCCTCCCTTCTGGCGTTCCAAACAGGAAGTACCTGCTGGCTTCAAGAAGCCAAAATCCCATAGACTTCTATTGAGAAAATAAACAGCTATTATTCAGTCATCACATTTGTTGGCAAAACCAATTTTGCTCTGATTGCTTTTTTACCATGTTCATACTATACCTTATTTTTTCACAATATTATTTCTTTATTGTAAGTTATTTAAGTCATAAACTGGCCAACAGATGCCTAAATAAAAGCATGTGGTGCCCAGTGGCCCTCACCTCAAAAGGTAGTCGTAGGTAAGACATCACACTCAATCAGTCCATTTCTCTTATGCAGTCAAAAGCAAAATAACAGCTTTGTGTTTGTTTTGCTTTTTTCTCAGTTGGAAAAAAGCCTCAACCAGCATTGTAGCCTAATCACTTACTATTACACATTCATTCACAGAAGCCAAATGATCTCAAATAAAATGCATTTCACTTGAAAAAAGGTTTAATCAATTTTATACAGACTGAATATTTTACATCTGACACTGAAGCAATCCCGATAGAAAACTCAAGAGAGGGGCTACAGAAAAAAATGAAACACCCTGCTTAAAATGTAAATGTGCAAATCAGTGAAAAACTAGACTAAAATAGATTCAAACATTTGTGAACATAACAAGAATTTGGAGTAAAAAGAATAAAAAACACACAGAAAACGACCCTTTCCGAAATTTAAAGGTGATTGCATCATTTCACTACATATTGCACCACCAGTGACATCATCTGATGACTTCACTGATGTCATGGTTTGACGTCATATAAAATCAAATCATGACTTCATGTCATGATATGATTTCATATGATGTCATATAAAATCAAATCATGACTTCATGTCATGATTTGATTTCATATGATGTCATATGATGTAACATCATCTGTAATGAAGTTTTGTTAAAAGTTTATAAATACACCTTAAAACTTAAGATTCTGATCAATTTTTGTGCCCAGGTTTTCATGTATTGCAAAGAACCAAAGAACAAGTTAAAGAAGAGTCTTCGGTTACAAAGAACCTTTCTTGTCAAACTGTGATTAGAAACCTCAATTAATAGTACCATGGAACCATCAACAAGCCGTGCTGTCCGAAAAACCCTAAAGAATTTAAAACTCAGCAATTTGGAATCTGTTGTGGAGAACAAGGCCACTTCTGAGTTGATGTTTCAGCCTACTCGTCCTAAAAAACGAGACACTTTTGTGGACTGGTGTGACATTGACGGAGAGTGTGATTACTCCCCCCTTTCTGACGATCATGAGGATTTTCCTGACGTGCCAGAACCTCCGCAACCAAAAAGACAGCAGGATTGGGAAAAACCCAAGCCCACAATCTGCCGTCAAAAACTGGATAAGCCGAATTCAACATCTGAGTCAACCTCAGTGGAGAACGCAGGAGCACTTCAAGTAGAGAACGCTGCTCTGAAAGGGGAAGTAAAGCGTCTGAAGGAGCTTCTCCGGCAGGAAGATCAGAAGCTGACGGACTCTGCTCTGAAAGCTGATCACCGTAAAGCAGAGATGGGCCACAAGAAAGAACTTTTAGCAAAAGTGGAAACCTCTTTGAGCCACCTGACAAAAGAAAGGCAGCAATGGGAGGTAGAAAAGTCCTCTTTCATGCAAGAAATCGCTCAGCTAAAGACGGCTCAGAAGGAGACCGATTCTAAAAAAGCCTCCAAGCAAAAGAAAAGGATCGTCCAACTACTCCGTCTGACGGACGACCTAAAAATGCAGCAAGAGCGTCTTCTAAATGACCATCAGCTGGCATTAACAGAAGCACAGAATCAGCTGGCTAAAGAAAGAGAAGACTGGCAGAGGAAAATGGCTGAATTAAGAAAACCTTGTGAGGAGGATAAGGCCTCCAGGACAAGGATGGCAGAACTACAGGGTCAGATTGAACACCTAAAAATGGATCAACGGAAGAAAGATGACATGCTGCGGGAAGCTGCTCAGAAAGCTGCTCAGCTTGAAGAACAGATGAGCCGAGAAAGACAACATTGGAAAGAAGAAGAGTCCTGTTACATTGCAGAAATCAAAGAGGTCATGTCCAATATGAATGAAATGCAGACCGAGATGATGGATTGTGAAGAGTTCTCCAAGAAAAAGGTCTTCCGGCTCCAAAAACAGAATGAGTTCCTAAAAAGGCAGATACGGGAGGAAGGTTTGGAGCTTACCAGAAACTTTGAAAGAGAGAAAGGTAAGCTGGATAAAGAAAGAGAAGGATGGAAGAGAGAAAAAGAATCCCTTGTGAAAGAATTGGCTGAATTAAGAAGAAATTGTAAGGAGCTCAAGGCAGCATGTTACCAAACTGAAAAGACCTTTTTGGAACAGCTCTCCAATAATGAGAAGGCCATGCATAAATTAAAAGAAACCATCAGAGAAAAAGACGCCATCATCAGCAAATCTGAAGACACCTTGAAGGAAAAGCTGCAGCAAGAAGACCAACGGCTTCAGATGGCAAAACAGGCCCATCACAAGAACAAGTTGGACCTTGGTTTGAAACTACAGCAAATGGGAGAAGAGCTGAAGCAAGAGAGGATCCGAACAAATCAAGCCAAACTCAGCTTTGACCTGGAGGTAAAGGAGTCCACCAAACTAAGAGCTGCTTTGGCCCAAGTCCAGAGAGAACTTGAAGGCCAGCAGCAGCAGCTGGAAGAAGAAAAGTCCAGCCTTTCACAACAAGTCGCTCACCTCAAGAAAGTTGTGAAGACGAAAAAGAAAACCATCAGAAAGACTCAAGAGGACTTCCAGGTCCAAATCCATCAACTGCAGCAGCAGGTGGACGAGCTGAAAAAGAAGACTTCAAAGAAAAGTCTTGGTCAGAGGTTCCTGAACCTGTTTAAAAGGTCCCCGACCACAGCTCCGGATAGAAAGCCTTCTTCCTGTAACACCTCCGCCCCCCCACGCACACACACCAAGCCCCCCCACAACCCACACAGACACAAAGTCCCCCCACAATCCCCTCCCCATTTAGTCTTTAGCCCTTTAGCAGCTTAGATGGAGTTATGATGTTCTAAGTAGAGCAAACTGTAGGAAAAGCTCCAGTGTTAAAGGGTTAAACATTTAGTTAGTATTTTACTGGTAGGAACTAGGGTGGCTTTTTCTATTCTAAATGTGTAATTTGTAAATATTTATTTTCTATTCTCTTTTTTTATTCTATTGCAATAAAGGTAACTTTCCACAACAGCCCTTTTAAGTTTAAGCTAGGTTAACTTTAACAGTTTTGTTTTAGTTTTTCATTTTGTTTGTTTAAAAAAATTATTATAAAAAAATTATTATATTAGTGACAGTACAGTTCTATTTTTCTTGATGTCAGGCAATTGTGTGGAAAGTAACACCCCTCCCCCCTTAATGCCTGACATTCAAGTCTAAACAGGGTTTTCTCCGGGTGCCCTGGTTTCTCCCTCTGTCAAACCCCCCCCCCCCCCCCCCCCCCCCCCCCCCCCCAAAACCCTAGTCCCCTAATACTTAAAATAAATAAATAAATAAAATAAAATAAAAAAATTAGCATTGCATTAAAGGTAACTTTCCAAAACAACCCTTTTAAATCTAAGCTTCTAAGCCATGCTTCCTTAACTTCATTATTATTTTAGTTTTTCTTTTGTTTGATTAAAAAAAATTATTAAGTTAGTAACAGTACAGTTCTCTTTTTCTCGAGGTCAGGCAATTGTGTTGTGGAAAGTCCCCCCCCCCCCCCCCCCAATGCCTGACATTTGAGTCTAAACAGGGTTTTCTCCAGGTGCTCTGGTTTCTCCTTCTGTCCAAAATAAATCCCCCAAATTCTAAATCTCCTACATCTTTAAAGTAAAATTTCAAAGCAAGAAATATATTTTAAAAAATTAAAAAAGAAAAAAGATATTGTAACTGCAACGAGGGTGAAACAATCAAAAAGGTTAAAGGTTTCAAAAAAAAAGCGTCAAAACGCCAAAAAATCAGGTCAAAAGTCGCCCAAAGCACAAAACAACATGACAATTGTGTAACGCAACAAAAATACACACATGCACAAAATCACCGAAAAAATGTCGAAACTGTAATCGCAAAAATGACGATGACGGCAAAAATGAGGACAAAAATTCCCCCTCCTTGAATGCCACCTTATCACGGTGGATGGGTTTGCGTGCCCAAGAAAATCCCCATTTGATAGCCCCAGCCTGGGCCTATTGATGTTAAGGGATGGGCCAGACTAAGAGCAATTCACACAAAGAAAGAACAATGACTTGGGACATTACTAATGCAGGGCTGCTCATTCCTGCTCCTCCAGATCTCCCAACCTGCCTGTTTTCCAGCTCTCTCTGCACTGCTTCCTGCTGGTTACCTGGACCAGATGTGTTCATTCAACCAGAATGTGGAGACGTCTGATTAAGCCAATCAGCAGCTAGCAGGACTTGGAGATCTGGAAAAAAGTCAGGGTGGTAGATCTCCAGGACCAGGAATGAGCAGCCCTGAGTTACCAAAGCCTTACTCTAAACGAAACAAAGCCCCATTGAGCCTCAGTCACAGCTATCCTTACACATGGCAACAGGCTGTCTGCAGGGAAAAATGGCAAAATCTGTCAAATCAGTCCCGGCCTGAAACTGCAAACAGAACCCAAAGTAAAAATATTTTCAAAGCAAACGGTCAGGAGTGAGAATTCTCACCTGTGTGGATGTTGCTTCACTCTGAGATTTTATAAAGTTAGAACAGTCCCATCACTAAACAAGCAGAATAAGAAGTAAAGCTCTTTGCTGTGCATTTTTGAAACACATACGTACGGTGGCCCAAAAGTACGGTGGCTGAGAGGTGCAGGAAATGTGTACATTTAAGATAAAACAACAACAAATCCCAGTACAAATACACAAATCCAGAAACAGAACGAATGAAAGCGGAGACACGGCTTTTAACGGAAAGGGAACGTCCTGAATCCCAGAAGTGACGTTATATAAAACTACTTGTGTGTTTTTTTTACATTTATTTATTACTGTTTTTATATGGACATTTGAGATACATGAGACAATCCAAAAGCATTTTTAAAATTGTTTACTACAATAAAAATGACAACATTGTTTATTAAGGTAAAGTTTTTGCATCACTTTGGGTATTAAGGGGATTCCCTTTCCATTAAGCTTCCAAAACACGACAGCAGAAGAAGAAAAAATGAACAAAAGCGAGCAGCTGCTAATGGAAAGGGAATTCCTTTAATACCAGAAGTGACGCAAAAACTTTACCTTTCTAAACAGTGTTTTCTTATTTTTATTTTATCGTAGTAACACAATAAAAAATTGCTTTTGGTTTGTTTTATGTATTTATAATGTCCTCATATATAAAACAGTAATAAATAACTTTAAAAATCAAACACAAATGGTTTTATATGACATCCCTTTCTGTTAGAAGCCGTGTCTCTGCTTTTATTGTTGTGTTTCTGGATTTGGTCATTTGTAACAGGATTGTTTTTTATGATTTGGTATTGGTAGTTTGCACCCGGATTTGCTGTTGTGTTTCTGTATTTGTTCATTTGTTCTGGGATTTGTTGTTGTTGTATCTTAAATGTAAATGTGTCTTGCACCTCTGGGCCACCCTACAGTAGAATCACAATACAACACTATAGATTTCACAACACAACACAGAATAACATGCCACAATTCGTCAAAACACTAAAAAATTTAACTGACATCACGAAACAATAACTCATAACAGAATAACTTACAACACAAATACTCACAACACAATAATTCACAACATTAATTCACAACATGAAACAATAACTCACAACACAACACTTGAACTCACAACACAACACTTTAAATCACAACACATTGTTTCGTGTAGTGAGTTATTTGTAGTATGTTATTCTGTGTTGTGTTGCGAAATCTAAAGTATTGTGTTGTTACCCTTCTGGGCCACCGCACATACGAGTAGACACAGCCTGCAGGAATCAAAAGTTGAATGAATTTGTCGGTTTTTACCAGTCTACAGAGGTTAAAGTTTCTGAATATGCTGTTATGACTTTGAATATGCTGTTATGACATACAGTAGATTATTGTAACTCCACCCGTGCTGGATCAGCACCAATGTAGCTCCAAACTATGACTGTGTGAGAACTGGACTGAGTGACTCCTCCCTTCTGGCTTTCCAAACAGGAAGTACCTGCTGGCTTCAAGAAGCCAAAATCCCATAGACTTCTATTGACAAAATAAACAGCTATTATTCAGTCATCACATTTGTTGGCAAAACCAATTTTGCTCTGATTGCTTTTTTACCATGTTCATACTATACCTTATTTTTTCACAATATTATTTCTTTATTGTAAGTTATTTAAGTCATAAACTGGCCAACAGATGCCTAAATAAAAGCATGTGGTGCCCAGTGGCCCTCACCTCAAAAGGTAGCCGTAGGTAAGACATCACACTCAATCAGTCCATTTCTCTTATGCAGTCAAAAGCAAAATAACAGCTTTGTGTTTGTTTTGCTTTTTTCTCAGTTGGAAAAAAGCCTCAAGCAGCATAGTAGCCTAATCACTTACTATTACACATTCATTCACAGAAGCCAAAGGATCTAAAATAAAATGCATTTCACTTGAAAAAAGGTTTAATCAATTTTATACAGACTGAATATTTTACATCTGACACTGAAGCAATTCCGATAGAAAACTCAAGAGAGGGGCTACAGAAAAAAATGAAACACCCTGCTTAAAATGTAAATGTGCAAATCAATGAAAAACTAGACTAAAATAGATTCAAACATTTGTGAACATAACAAGAATTTGGAGTAAAAAGAATAAAAAACACACAGAAAATGACCCTTCCCGAAATTTAAAGGTGATTGCATCATTTCACTACATATTACACACCCAGTGACATCATCTGATGACTTCACTGATGTCATGGTTTGACGTCATATAAAATCAAATCATGACTTCATGTCATGATATGATTTCATATGATGTCATATGATGTAACATCATCTGTAATGAAGTTTTGTTAAAAGTTTATATATACACCTTAAAACTTAAGATTCTGATCAATTTTTGTGCCCAGGTTTTCATGTATTGCAAAGAACCAAAGAACAAGTTAAAGAAGAGTCTTCGGTTACAAAGAACCTTTCTTGTCAAACTGTGATTAGAAACCTCAATTAATAGTACCATGGAACCATCAACAAGCCGTGCTGTCCGAAAAACCCTAAAGAATTTAAAACTCAGCAATTTGGAATCTGTTGTGGAGAACAAGGCCACTTCTGAGTTGATGTTTCAGCCTACTCGTCCTAAAAAACGAGACACTTTTGTGGACTGGTGTGACATTGACGGAGAGTGTGATTACTCCCCCCTTTCTGACGATCATGAGGATTTTCCTGACGTGCCAGAACCTCCTCAACCAAAAAGACAGCAGGATTGGGAAAAACCCAAGCCCACAATCTGCCGTCAAAAACTGGATAAGCCGACTTCAACATCTGAGTCAACCTCAGTGGAGAACGCAGGAGCACTTCAAGTAGAGAACGCTGCTCTGAAAGGGGAAGTAAAGCGTCTGAAGGAGCTTCTCCGGCAGGAAGATCAGAAGCTGACGGACTCTGCTCTGAAAGCTGATCACCGTAAAGTAGAGATGAGCCACAAGAAAGAACTTTTAGCAAAAGTGGAACCCTCTTTGAGCCACCTGACAAAAGAAAGGCAGCAATGGGAGGTAGAAAAGTCCTCTTTCATGCAAGAAATCGCTCAGCTAAAGACGGCTCAGAAGGAGACCGATTCTAAAAAAGACTCCAAGCAAAAGAAAAGGATCGTCCAACTACTCCGTCTGACGGACGACCTAAAAATGCAGCAAGAGCGTCTTCTAAATGACCATCAGTTGGCATTAACAGAAGCACAGAATCAGCTGGCTAAAGAAAGAGAAGACTGGCAGAGGAAAATGGCTGAATTAAGAAAACCTTGTGAGGAGGATAAGGCCTCCAGGACAAGGATGGCAGAACTACAGAGTCAGATTGAACACCTAAAAATGGATCAACGGAAGAAAGATGACATGCTGCGGGAAGCTGCTCAGAAAGCTGCTCAGCTTGAAGAACAGATGAGCCGAGAAAGACAGCATTGGAAAGAAGAAGAGTCCTGTTACATTGCAGAAATCAAAGAGGTCATGTCCAATATGAATGAAATGCAGACCGAGATGATGGATTGTGAAGAGTTCTCCAAGAAAAAGGTCTTCCGGCTCCAAAAACAGAATGAGTTCCTAAAAAGGCAGATACGGGAGGAAGGTTTGGAGCTTACCAGAAACTTTGAAAGGGAGAAAGGTAAGATGGAAAAGGAAAGAGAAGGATGGAAGAGAGAAAAAGAATCCCTTGTGAAAGAATTGGCTGAATTAAGAAGAAATTGTAAGGAGCTCAAGGCAGCATGTTACCAAACTGAAAAGACCTTTTTGGAACAGCTCTCCAATAATGAGAAGGCCATGCATAAATTAAAAGAAACCATCAGAGAAAAAGACGCCATCATCAGCAAATCTGAAGTCACCTTGAAGGAAAAGCTGCAGCAAGAAGATCAAAGGCTTCAGATGGCAAAACAGGCCCATCACAAGAACAAGTTGGACCTTGGTTTGAAACTACAGCAAATGGGAGAAGAGCTGAAGCAAGAGAGGATCCAAACAAATCAAGCCAAACTCAGCTTTGACCTGGAGGTGAAGGAGTCCACCAAACTAAGAGCTGCTTTGGCCCAAGTCCAAAGAGAACTTGAAGGCCAGCAGCAGCAGCTGGAAGAAGAAAAGTCCAGCCTTTCACAACAAGTCGCTCACCTCAAGAAAGTTGTGAAGACGAAAAAGAAAACCATCAGAAAGACTCAAGAGGACTTCCAGGTCCAAATCCATCAACTGCAGCAGCAGGTGGACGAGCTGAAAAAGAAGACTACAAAGAAAAGTCTTGGTCAGAGGTTCCTGAACCTGTTTAAAAGGTCCCCGACCACAGCTCCGGATAGAAAGCCTTCTTCCTGTAACACCCCCGCCCCCCCACGCACACACACCAAGCCCCCCCACAACCCACACAGACACAAAGTCCCCCCACAATCCCCTCCCCATTTAGTCTTTAGCCCTTTAGCAGCTTAGATGGAGTTATGATGTTCTAAGTAGAGCAAACTGTAGGAAAAGCTCCAGTGTTAAAGAGTGAATCTTTTAGTTAGTATTTTACTGGTAGGAACTAGTGTGGCTTTTTCTATTCTAAATGTGTAATTTGTAAATATTTATTTTCTATTCTCTTTTTTTATTCTATTGCAATAAAGGTAACTTTCCACAACAGCCCTTTTAAGTTTAAGCTAGGTTTACTTTAACAGTTTTGTTTTAGTTTTTCATTTTGTTTGTTTAAAAAAATTATTATAAAAAAATTATTATATTAGTGACAGTACAGTTCTATTTTTCTTGATGTCAGGCAATTGTGTGGAAAGTAACACCCCTCCCCCCTTAATGCCTGACACTCAAGTCTAAACAGGGTTTTCTCCAGTTGCCCTGGTTTCTCCCTCTGTCAAAAAAAAAACCCCCAAACCCTAGTCCCCTAATACTTAAAATAAATAAATAAATAAAATAAAATAAAAAAATTAGCATTGCATTAAAGGTAACTTTCCAAAACAACCCTTTTAAATCTAAGCTTCTAAGCTATGATTCCTTAACTTCATTATTATTTTAGTTCTTCTTTTGTTTGATTAAAAAAATTATTATATTAGTAACAGTACAGTTCTCTGTTTCTCGAGGTCAGGCGGCAATCGTGTGGAAAGTAACACCCCCCCCCCCTTTAATGCATGACATTTGAGTCTAAACAGGGTTTTCTCCAGGTGCTCTGGTTTCTCCTTCTGACCAAAATAAATCCCCCAAATTCTAAATCTCCTACATCTTTAAAGCAAAATTTCAAAGCAAGAAATATATTTTAAAAAATTAAAAAAGAAAAAAGATATTGTAACTGCAACGAGGGTGAAACACTCAAAAAGGTTAAAAGTGTCAAAAAAAGCGTCAAAACGCCAAAAAATCAGGTCAAAAGTCGCCCAAAGCACAAAACAACATGACAATTGTGTAACGCAACAAAAATACACACATGCACAAAATCACCGAAAAAAATGTCAAAACTGTAATCGCAAAAATGACGATGACGGCAGAAATGAGGACAAAAATTCCCCCTCCTTGAATGCCACCTTATCGCGGTGGAGGGGTTTGCGTGCCCAAGAAAATCCCCATTTGATGGCCCCAGCCTAGGCCTATTGATGTTAAGGGATGGGCCAGACTAAGAGCAATTCACACAAAGAAAGAACAATGACTTGAGACATTACTAATGCAGGGCTGCTCATTCCTGCTCCTCCAGATCTCCCAACCTGCCTGTTTTCAAGCTCTCCCTGCACTGCTTCCTGCTGGTTACCTGGACCAGATGTGTTCATTCAACCAGAATGTGGAGACGTCTGATTAAGCCAATCAGCAGCTAGCAGGACTTGGAGATCTGGAAAACAGTCAGGGCGGTAGATCTCCAGGATCAGGAATGAGAAGCCCTGAGTTACCAAAGCCTTAAGGCCCGTACACACCGGGACGAATATTCGCCAGGCGTTATTCGCCAGCGTTTTTCGCCACGTTTTTTGTGTTCACACCCAGGCGATTTTCGCTGACGATGAGTGGAGTGAACATGCAATTTCATTCCCTGACATTAGATGGCGCTTAATGTAAAAGAGAAACACTCCTGTACACAAGGTGGCGCTGCGCAACTTTACGCTTCTTAAAGTCGCTTTTCACTCAGAAGAAGAGAGCAAGTATTTACACGCTTGTCAGAATCAAACAAAGAAAACATGAATATTTCAAGCACCAGTAGCTCCAACTGGTGCTTGGTTCGGGGATATTTTAGAATGTCCGTCATTATTGCTTCGCGGCTGTGTAGACGCTACTTGGCGTCTATCTTCTTCGCTGGTATGTGTGCTCAGCAAGGCAGTTTTGTGTTTGAGCGCCCCCAAGTTGTGTTTTACTGTAACTTCAGAAGCTCCAGACACGTGAGCAAAAGCGCCATTCTCATTGGTCGAGTAGATTTCGACGCGACGCGTCGAAAAAAAAAAACGAACCCGAGGCGTTTTTTTTTTTTTTTGACGCTTTAACGCGTGGCGTTTTTTCGCGTCGGTGTGGACACTCTCGTTGGTGCCCTTTGTTTAGTCACGAGGCGTTAAACGTCGGCGAAAATCGCCGGCGAAATTCGTCCCGGTGTGAACAGGCCTTTACTCTAAATGAAACAAAGCCCCATTGAGCCTCAGTCACAGCTATCCTTACAGGTGGCAACAGGCTGTCTGCAGGGAAAAATGGCAAAATCTGTCAAATCAGTCCCGGCCTGAAACTGCAAACAGAACCCAAAGTAAAAATATTTTCAAAGCAAACGGTCAGGAGTGAGATTTCTCACCTGTGTGGATGTTGCTTCACTCTGAGATTTTGTAAAGTTAGAACAGTCCCATCACTAAACGTGCAGAATAAGAAGTAAAGCTCTTTGCTGTGCATTTTTGAAACACATACGTACGGTGGCCCAAAAGTACGGTGGCTGAGAGGTGCAGGAAATGTGTACATTTAAGATAAAACAACAACAAATCCCAGTACAAATACACAAATCCAGAAACAGAACGAATGAAAGCGGAGACACGGCTTTTAACGGAAAGGGAACGTCCTGAATCCCAGAAGTGACGTTATATAAAACTAATTGTGTGTTTTTTTTACATTTATTTATTACTGTTTTTATATGGACATTTTAGATACATGAGACAATCCAAAAGCATTTTTTAAATTGTTTACTACAATAAAAATGACAACATTGTTTATTAAGGTAAAGTTTTTGCATCACTTCGGGTATTAAGGGGATTCCCTTTCCATTAAGCTTCCAAAACACGACAGCAGAAGAAGAAAAAATGAACAAAAGTGAGCAGCTGCTAATGGATAGGGAATTCCTTTAATACCAGAAGTGACGCAAAAACTTTACCTTTCTAAACAGTGTTTTCTTATTTTTATTTTATCGTAGTAATACAATACAAAATTGCTTTTGGTTTGTTTTATGTATTTATAATGTCTTCATATATAAAACAGTAATAAATAACTTTAAAAATCAAACACAAATGGTTTTATGTGACATCCCTTTCTGTTAGAAGCCGTGTCTCTGCTTTTATTGTTGTGTTTCTGGATTTGGTCATTTGTAACAGGATTGCTTTTTGTGATACAGTATTTGCACCCAGATTTGCTGTTGTGTTTCTGTATTTGTTCATTTGTACTGGGATTTGTTGTTGTTGTATCTTAAATGTAAATGTGTCTTGCACCTCTGGGCCACCCTACAGTAGAATCACAATACAACACTTTAGATTTCACAACACAACACAGAATAACATGCCACAATTCGTCAAAACACTAAAAAATTTAACTGACATCACGAAACAATAACTCATAACAGAATAACTTACAACACAAATACTCACAACACAATAATTCAAAACATTAATTCACAACATGAAACAATAACTCACAACACAACACTTGAACTCACAACACTTTAAATCACAACACATTGTTTTGTGTAGTGAGTTAATTGTAGTATGTTATTCTGTGTTGTGTTGCGAAATCTAAAGTATTGTGTTGTTACCCTTCTGGGCCACCGCACATACGAGTAGACACAGCCTGCAGGAATCAAAAGTTGAATGAATTTTTCGGTTTTTACCAGTCTACAGAGGTTAAAGTTTCTGAATATGCTGTTATAACTTTTCACATACAGTAGATTATTGTAACTCCACCCGTGCTGGATCAGCACCAATGTAGCTCCAAACTATGACTGTGTGAGAACTGGACTGAGTGACTCCTCCCTTCTGGCGTTCCAAACAGGAAGTACCTGCTGGCTTGAAGAAGCCAAAATCCCATAGACTTCTATTGAGAAAATAAACAGCTATTATTCAGTCATCAGATTTGTTGGCAAAACCAATTTTGCTCTGATTGCTTTTTTACCATGTTCATACTATACCTTATTTTTTCACAATATTATTTCTTTATTGTAAGTTATTTAAGTCATAAACTGGCCAACAGATGCCTAAATAAAAGCATGTGGTGCCCAGTGGCCCTCACCTCAAAAGGTAGCCGTAGGTAAGACATCACACTCAATCAGTCCAGTTCTCTTATGCAGTCAAAAGCAAAATAACAGCTTTGTGTTTGTTTTGCTTTTTTCTCAGTTGGAAATAAGCCTCAACCAGCATAGTAGCCTAATCACTTACTATTACACATTCATTCACAGAAGCCAAAGGATCTCAAATAAAATGCATTTCACTTGAAAAAAGGTTTAATCAATTTTATACAGACTGAATATTTTACATCTGACACTGAAGCAATCCCGATAGAAAACTCAAGAGAGGTGCTACAGAAAAAAATGAAACACCCTGCCTAAAATGTAAATGTGCAAATCAATGAAAAACTAGACTAAAATAGATTCAAACATTTGTGAACATAAGAATTTGGAGTAAAAAGAATAAAAAACATACAGAAAACGACCCTTCCCGAATTTTAAAGGTGATTGCATCATTTCACTACATATTACACCACCAGTGACATCATCTGATGACTTCACTGATGTCATGGTTTGACGTCATATAAAATCAAATCATGACTTCATGTCATGATATGATTTCATATGATGTCATATGAAATCATATCATGAGTTCATGTCATGATTTGATTTCATATGATGTCATATGATGTAACATCATCTGTAATGAAGTTTTGTTAAAAGTTTATATATACACCTAAAACTTAAGATTCTGATAAATTTTTGTGCCCAGGTTTTCGTGTATTGCAAAGAACCAAAGACCAAGTTAAAGAAGAGTCTTCGGTTACAAAGAACCTTTCTTGTCAAACTGTGATTAGAAACCTCAATTAATATTACCATGGAACCATCAACAAGCCGTGCTGTCCGAAAAAACCTAAAGAATTTAAAACTCAGCAATTTGGAATCTGTTGTGGAGAACAAGGCCACTTCTGAGTTGATGTTTCAGCCTACTCGTCCTAAAAAACGAGACACTTTTGTGGACTGGTGTGACATTGACGGAGAGTGTGATTACTCCCCCCTTTCTGACGATCATGAGGATTTTCCTGACGTGCCAGAACCTCCTCAACCAAAAAGACAGCAGGATTGGGAAAAACCCAAGCCCACAATCTGCCGTCCAAAACTGGATAAGCCGACTTCAACATCTGAGTCAACCTCAGTGGAGAACGCAGGAGCACTTCAAGTAGAGAACGCTGCTCTGAAAGGGGAAGTAAAGCGTCTGAAGGAGCTTCTCCGGCAGGAAGATCAGAAGCTGACGGACTCTGCTCTGAAAGCTGATCACCGTAAAGTAGAGATGAGCCACAAGAAAGAACTTTTAGCAAAAGTGGAACCCTCTTTGAGCCACCTGACAAAAGAAAGGCAGCAATGGGAGGTAGAAAAGTCCTCTTTCATGCAAGAAATCGCTCAGCTAAAGACTGCTCAGAAGGAGACCGATTCTAAAAAAGCCTCCAAGAAAAAGAAAAGGATCGTCCAACTACTCCGTCTGACGGACGACCTAAAAATGCAGCAAGAGCGTCTTCTAAATGACCATCAGCTGGCATTAACAGAAGCACAGAATCAGCTGGCTAAAGAAAGAGAAGACTGGCAGAGGAAAATGGCTGAATTAAGAAAACCTTGTGAGGAGGATAAGGCCTCCAGGACAAGGATGGCAGAACTACAGGGTCAGATTGAACACCTAAAAATGGATCAACGGAAGAAAGATGACATGCTGCGGGAAGCTGCTCAGAAAGCTGCTCAGCTTGAAGAACAGATGAGCCGAGAAAGACAGCATTGGAAAGAAGAAGAGTCCTCTTACATTGCAGAAATCAAAGAGGTCATGTCCAATATGAATGAAATGCAGACCGAGATGATGGATTGTGAAGAGTTCTCCAAGAAAAAGGTCTTCCGGCTCCAAAAACAGAATGAGTTCCTAAAAAGGCAGATACGGGAGGAAGGTTTGGAGCTTACCAGAAACTTTGAAAGGGAGAAAGGTAAGCTGGATAAAGAAAGAGAAGGATGGAAGAGAGAAAAAGACTCCCTTGTGAAAGAAATGGCTGAATTAAGAAGAAATTGTAAGGAGCTCAAGGCAGCATGTTACCAAACGGAAAATACCTTTTTGGAGCAGCTCTCCAATAATGAGAAGGCCATGCATAAATTAAAAGAAACCATCAGAGAAAAAGACGCCATCATCAGCAAATCTGAAGTCACCTTGAAGGAAAAGCTGCAGCAAGAAGATCAAAGGCTTCAGATGGCAAAACAGGCCCATCACAAGAACAAGTTGGACCTTGGTTTGAAACTACAGCAAATGGGAGAAGAGCTGAAGCAAGAGAGGATCCAAACAAATCAAGCCAAACTCAGCTTTGACCTGGAGGTAAAGGAGTCCACCAAACTAAGAGCTGCTTTGGCCCAAGTCCAGAGAGAACTTGAAGGCCAGCAGCAGCAGCTGGAAGAAGAAAAGTCCAGCCTTTCACAACAAGTCGCTCACCTCAAGAAAGTTGTGAAGACGAAAAAGAAAACCATCAGAAAGACTCAAGAGGACTTCCAGGTCCAAATCCATCAACTGCAGCAGCAGGTGGACGAGCTGAAAAAGAAGACTACAAAGAAAAGTCTTGGTCAGAGGTTCCTGAACCTGTTTAAAAGGTCCCCGACCACAGCTCCGGATAGAAAGCCTTCTTCCTGTAACACCCCCGCCCCCCCACGCACACACACCAAGCCCCCCCACAACCCACACAGACACAAAGTCCCCCCACAATCCCCTCCCCATTTAGTCTTTAGCCCTTTAGCAGCTTAGATGGAGTTATGATGTTCTAAGTAGAGCAAACTGTAGGAAAAGCTCCAGTGTTAAAGAGTGAATCTTTTAGTTAGTATTTTACTGGTAGGAACTAGTGTGGCTTTTTCTATTCTAAATGTGTAATTTGTAAATATTTATTTTCTATTCTCTTTTTTTATTCTATTGCAATAAAGGTAACTTTCCACAACAGCCCTTTTAAGTTTAAGCTAGGTTTACTTTAACAGTTTTGTTTTAGTTTTTCATTTTGTTTGTTTAAAAAAATTATTATAAAAAAATTATTATATTAGTGACAGTACAGTTCTATTTTTCTCGATGTCAGGCAATTGTGTGGAAAGTAACACCCCTCCCCCCTTAATGCCTGACACTCAAGTCTAAACAGGGTTTTCTCCAGTTGCCCTGGTTTCTCCCTCTGTCAAAAAAAAAAACCCCAAACCCTAGTCCCCTAATACTTAAAATAAATAAATAAATAAAATAAAATAAAAAAATTAGCATTGCATTAAAGGTAACTTTCCAAAACAACCCTTTTAAATCTAAGCTTCTAAGCTATGATTCCTTAACTTCATTATTATTTTAGTTCTTCTTTTGTTTGATTAAAAAAATTATTATATTAGTAACAGTACAGTTCTCTGTTTCTCGAGGTCAGGCGGCAATCGTGTGGAAAGTAACACCCCCCCCCCCCTTTAATGCATGACATTTGAGTCTAAACAGGGTTTTCTCCAGGTGCTCTGGTTTCTCCTTCTGACCAAAATAAATCCCCCAAATTCTAAATCTCCTACATCTTTAAAGCAAAATTTCAAAGCAAGAAATATATTTTAAAAAATTAAAAAAGAAAAAAGATATTGTAACTGCAACGAGGGTGAAACACTCAAAAAGGTTAAAAGTGTCAAAAAAAGCGTCAAAACGCCAAAAAATCAGGTCAAAAGTCGCCCAAAGCACAAAACAACATGACAATTGTGTAACGCAACAAAAATACACACATGCACAAAATCACCGAAAAAAATGTCAAAACTGTAATCGCAAAAATGACGATGACGGCAGAAATGAGGACAAAAATTCCCCCTCCTTGAATGCCACCTTATCGCGGTGGAGGGGTTTGCGTGCCCAAGAAAATCCCCATTTGATGGCCCCAGCCTAGGTCTATTGATGTTAAGGGATGGGCCAGACTAAGAGCAATTCACACAAAGAAAGAACAATGACTTGAGACATTACTAATGCAGGGCTGCTCATTCCTGCTCCTCCAGATCTCCCAACCTGCCTGTTTTCAAGCTCTCCCTGCACTGCTTCCTGCTGGTTACCTGGACCAGATGTGTTCATTCAACCAGAATGTGGAGACGTCTGATTAAGCCAATCAGCAGCTAGCAGGACTTGGAGATCTGGAAAACAGTCAGGGCGGTAGATCTCCAGGATCAGGAATGAGAAGCCCTGAGTTACCAAAGCCTTAAGGCCCGTACACACCGGGACGAATATTCGCCAGGCGTTATTCGCCAGCGTTTTTCGCCACGTTTTTTGTGTTCACACCCAGGCGATTTTCGCTGACGATGAGTGGAGTGAACATGCAATTTCATTCCCTGACATTAGATGGCGCTTAATGTAAAAGAGAAACACTCCTGTACACAAGGTGGCGCTGCGCAACTTTACGCTTCTTAAAGTCGCTTTTCACTCAGAAGAAGAGAGCAAGTATTTACACGCTTGTCAGAATCAAACAAAGAAAACATGAATATTTCAAGCACCAGTAGCTCCAACTGGTGCTTGGTTCGGGGATATTTTAGAATGTCCGTCATTATTGCTTCGCGGCTGTGTAGACGCTACTTGGCGTCTATCTTCTTCGCTGGTATGTGTGCTCAGCAAGGCAGTTTTGTGTTTGAGCGCCCCCAAGTTGTGTTTTACTGTAACTTCAGAAGCTCCAGACACGTGAGCAAAAGCGCCATTCTCATTGGTCGAGTAGATTTCGACGCGACGCGTCGAAAAAAAAAAACGAACCCGAGGCGTTTTTTTTTTTTTTTTGACGCTTTAACGCGTGGCGTTTTTTCGCGTCGGTGTGGACACTCTCGTTGGTGCCCTTTGTTTAGTCACGAGGCGTTAAACGTCGGCGAAAATCGCCGGCGAAATTCGTCCCGGTGTGAACAGGCCTTTACTCTAAATGAAACAAAGCCCCATTGAGCCTCAGTCACAGCTATCCTTACAGGTGGCAACAGGCTGTCTGCAGGGAAAAATGGCAAAATCTGTCAAATCAGTCCCGGCCTGAAACTGCAAACAGAACCCAAAGTAAAAATATTTTCAAAGCAAACGGTCAGGAGTGAGATTTCTCACCTGTGTGGATGTTGCTTCACTCTGAGATTTTGTAAAGTTAGAACAGTCCCATCACTAAACGTGCAGAATAAGAAGTAAAGCTCTTTGCTGTGCATTTTTGAAACACATACGTACGGTGGCCCAAAAGTACGGTGGCTGAGAGGTGCAGGAAATGTGTACATTTAAGATAAAACAACAACAAATCCCAGTACAAATACACAAATCCAGAAACAGAACGAATGAAAGCGGAGACACGGCTTTTAACGGAAAGGGAACGTCCTGAATCCCAGAAGTGACGTTATATAAAACTAATTGTGTGTTTTTTTTACATTTATTTATTACTGTTTTTATATGGACATTTTAGATACATGAGACAATCCAAAAGCATTTTTTAAATTGTTTACTACAATAAAAATGACAACATTGTTTATTAAGGTAAAGTTTTTGCATCACTTCGGGTATTAAGGGGATTCCCTTTCCATTAAGCTTCCAAAACACGACAGCAGAAGAAGAAAAAATGAACAAAAGTGAGCAGCTGCTAATGGATAGGGAATTCCTTTAATACCAGAAGTGACGCAAAAACTTTACCTTTCTAAACAGTGTTTTCTTATTTTTATTTTATCGTAGTAATACAATACAAAATTGCTTTTGGTTTGTTTTATGTATTTATAATGTCTTCATATATAAAACAGTAATAAATAACTTTAAAAATCAAACACAAATGGTTTTATGTGACATCCCTTTCTGTTAGAAGCCGTGTCTCTGCTTTTATTGTTGTGTTTCTGGATTTGGTCATTTGTAACAGGATTGCTTTTTGTGATACAGTATTTGCACCCAGATTTGCTGTTGTGTTTCTGTATTTGTTCATTTGTACTGGGATTTGTTGTTGTTGTATCTTAAATGTAAATGTGTCTTGCACCTCTGGGCCACCCTACAGTAGAATCACAATACAACACTTTAGATTTCACAACACAACACAGAATAACATGCCACAATTCGTCAAAACACTAAAAAATTTAACTGACATCACGAAACAATAACTCATAACAGAATAACTTACAACACAAATACTCACAACACAATAATTCAAAACATTAATTCACAACATGAAACAATAACTCACAACACAACACTTGAACTCACAACACTTTAAATCACAACACATTGTTTTGTGTAGTGAGTTAATTGTAGTATGTTATTCTGTGTTGTGTTGCGAAATCTAAAGTATTGTGTTGTTACCCTTCTGGGCCACCGCACATACGAGTAGACACAGCCTGCAGGAATCAAAAGTTGAATGAATTTGTCGGTTTTTACCAGTCTACAGAGGTTAAAGTTTCTGAATATGCTGTTATAACTTTTCACATACAGTAGATTATTGTAACTCCACCCGTGCTGGATCAGCACCAATGTAGCTCCAAACTATGACTGTGTGAGAACTGGACTGAGTGACTCCTCCCTTCTGGCGTTCCAAACAGGAAGTACCTGCTGGCTTGAAGAAGCCAAAATCCCATAGACTTCTATTGAGAAAATAAACAGCTATTATTCAGTCATCAGATTTGTTGGCAAAACCAATTTTGCTCTGATTGCTTTTTTACCATGTTCATACTATACCTTATTTTTTCACAATATTATTTCTTTATTGTAAGTTATTTAAGTCATAAACTGGCCAACAGATGCCTAAATAAAAGCATGTGGTGCCCAGTGGCCCTCACCTCAAAAGGTAGCCGTAGGTAAGACATCACACTCAATCAGTCCAGTTCTCTTATGCAGTCAAAAGCAAAATAACAGCTTTGTGTTTGTTTTGCTTTTTTCTCAGTTGGAAATAAGCCTCAACCAGCATAGTAGCCTAATCACTTACTATTACACATTCATTCACAGAAGCCAAAGGATCTCAAATAAAATGCATTTCACTTGAAAAAAGGTTTAATCAATTTTATACAGACTGAATATTTTACATCTGACACTGAAGCAATCCCGATAGAAAACTCAAGAGAGGTGCTACAGAAAAAAATGAAACACCCTGCCTAAAATGTAAATGTGCAAATCAATGAAAAACTAGACTAAAATAGATTCAAACATTTGTGAACATAAGAATTTGGAGTAAAAAGAATAAAAAACATACAGAAAACGACCCTTCCCGAATTTTAAAGGTGATTGCATCATTTCACTACATATTACACCACCAGTGACATCATCTGATGACTTCACTGATGTCATGGTTTGACGTCATATAAAATCAAATCATGACTTCATGTCATGATATGATTTCATATGATGTCATATGAAATCATATCATGAGTTCATGTCATGATTTGATTTCATATGATGTCATATGATGTAACATCATCTGTAATGAAGTTTTGTTAAAAGTTTATATATACACCTAAAACTTAAGATTCTGATAAATTTTTGTGCCCAGGTTTTCGTGTATTGCAAAGAACCAAAGACCAAGTTAAAGAAGAGTCTTCGGTTACAAAGAACCTTTCTTGTCAAACTGTGATTAGAAACCTCAATTAATATTACCATGGAACCATCAACAAGCCGTGCTGTCCGAAAAAACCTAAAGAATTTAAAACTCAGCAATTTGGAATCTGTTGTGGAGAACAAGGCCACTTCTGAGTTGATGTTTCAGCCTACTCGTCCTAAAAAACGAGACACTTTTGTGGACTGGTGTGACATTGACGGAGAGTGTGATTACTCCCCCCTTTCTGACGATCATGAGGATTTTCCTGACGTGCCAGAACCTCCTCAACCAAAAAGACAGCAGGATTGGGAAAAACCCAAGCCCACAATCTGCCGTCCAAAACTGGATAAGCCGACTTCAACATCTGAGTCAACCTCAGTGGAGAACGCAGGAGCACTTCAAGTAGAGAACGCTGCTCTGAAAGGGGAAGTAAAGCGTCTGAAGGAGCTTCTCCGGCAGGAAGATCAGAAGCTGACGGACTCTGCTCTGAAAGCTGATCACCGTAAAGTAGAGATGAGCCACAAGAAAGAACTTTTAGCAAAAGTGGAACCCTCTTTGAGCCACCTGACAAAAGAAAGGCAGCAATGGGAGGTAGAAAAGTCCTCTTTCATGCAAGAAATCGCTCAGCTAAAGACTGCTCAGAAGGAGACCGATTCTAAAAAAGCCTCCAAGAAAAAGAAAAGGATCGTCCAACTACTCCGTCTGACGGACGACCTAAAAATGCAGCAAGAGCGTCTTCTAAATGACCATCAGCTGGCATTAACAGAAGCACAGAATCAGCTGGCTAAAGAAAGAGAAGACTGGCAGAGGAAAATGGCTGAATTAAGAAAACCTTGTGAGGAGGATAAGGCCTCCAGGACAAGGATGGCAGAACTACAGGGTCAGATTGAACACCTAAAAATGGATCAACGGAAGAAAGATGACATGCTGCGGGAAGCTGCTCAGAAAGCTGCTCAGCTTGAAGAACAGATGAGCCGAGAAAGACAGCATTGGAAAGAAGAAGAGTCCTCTTACATTGCAGAAATCAAAGAGGTCATGTCCAATATGAATGAAATGCAGACCGAGATGATGGATTGTGAAGAGTTCTCCAAGAAAAAGGTCTTCCGGCTCCAAAAACAGAATGAGTTCCTAAAAAGGCAGATACGGGAGGAAGGTTTGGAGCTTACCAGAAACTTTGAAAGGGAGAAAGGTAAGCTGGATAAAGAAAGAGAAGGATGGAAGAGAGAAAAAGACTCCCTTGTGAAAGAAATGGCTGAATTAAGAAGAAATTGTAAGGAGCTCAAGGCAGCATGTTACCAAACGGAAAATACCTTTTTGGAGCAGCTCTCCAATAATGAGAAGGCCATGCATAAATTAAAAGAAACCATCAGAGAAAAAGACGCCATCATCAGCAAATCTGAAGTCACCTTGAAGGAAAAGCTGCAGCAAGAAGATCAAAGGCTTCAGATGGCAAAACAGGCCCATCACAAGAACAAGTTGGACCTTGGTTTGAAACTACAGCAAATGGGAGAAGAGCTGAAGCAAGAGAGGATCCAAACAAATCAAGCCAAACTCAGCTTTGACCTGGAGGTAAAGGAGTCCACCAAACTAAGAGCTGCTTTGGCCCAAGTCCAGAGAGAACTTGAAGGCCAGCAGCAGCAGCTGGAAGAAGAAAAGTCCAGCCTTTCACAACAAGTCGCTCACCTCAAGAAAGTTGTGAAGACGAAAAAGAAAACCATCAGAAAGACTCAAGAGGACTTCCAGGTCCAAATCCATCAACTGCAGCAGCAGGTGGACGAGCTGAAAAAGAAGACTACAAAGAAAAGTCTTGGTCAGAGGTTCCTGAACCTGTTTAAAAGGTCCCCGACCACAGCTCCGGATAGAAAGCCTTCTTCCTGTAACACCCCCGCCCCCCCACGCACACACACCAAGCCCCCCCACAACCCACACAGACACAAAGTCCCCCCACAATCCCCTCCCCATTTAGTCTTTAGCCCTTTAGCAGCTTAGATGGAGTTATGATGTTCTAAGTAGAGCAAACTGTAGGAAAAGCTCCAGTGTTAAAGAGTGAATCTTTTAGTTAGTATTTTACTGGTAGGAACTAGTGTGGCTTTTTCTATTCTAAATGTGTAATTTGTAAATATTTATTTTCTATTCTCTTTTTTTATTCTATTGCAATAAAGGTAACTTTCCACAACAGCCCTTTTAAGTTTAAGCTAGGTTTACTTTAACAGTTTTGTTTTAGTTTTTCATTTTGTTTGTTTAAAAAAATTATTATAAAAAAATTATTATATTAGTGACAGTACAGTTCTATTTTTCTTGATGTCAGGCAATTGTGTGGAAAGTAACACCCCTCCCCCCTTAATGCCTGACACTCAAGTCTAAACAGGGTTTTCTCCAGTTGCCCTGGTTTCTCCCTCTGTCAAAAAAAAAACCCCCAAACCCTAGTCCCCTAATACTTAAAATAAATAAATAAATAAAATAAAATAAAAAAATTAGCATTGCATTAAAGGTAACTTTCCAAAACAACCCTTTTAAATCTAAGCTTCTAAGCTATGATTCCTTAACTTCATTATTATTTTAGTTCTTCTTTTGTTTGATTAAAAAAATTATTATATTAGTAACAGTGCAGTTCTCTTTTTCTCGAGGGCAGGCAATTGTGTTGTGGAAAGTCTCCCCCCCCCCTCCCCAATGCCTGACATTTGAGTCTAAACAGGGTTTTCTCCAGGTGCTCTGGTTTCTCCTTCTGACCAAAATAAATCCCCCAAATTCTAAATCTCCTACATCTTTAAAGCAAAATTTCAAAGCAAGAAATATATTTTAAAAAATTAAAAAAGAAAAAAGATATTGTAACTGCAACGAGGGTGAAACACTCAAAAAGGTTAAAAGTGTCAAAAAAAGCGTCAAAACGCCAAAAAATCAGGTCAAAAGTCGCCCAAAGCACAAAACAACATGACAATTGTGTAACGCAACAAAAATACACACATGCACAAAATCACCGAAAAAAATGTCAAAACTGTAATCGCAAAAATGACGATGACGGCAGAAATGAGGACAAAAATTCCCCCTCCTTGAATGCCACCTTATCGCGGTGGAGGGGTTTGCGTGCCCAAGAAAATCCCCATTTGATGGCCCCAGCCTAGGCCTATTGATGTTAAGGGATGGGCCAGACTAAGAGCAATTCACACAAAGAAAGAACAATGACTTGAGACATTACTAATGCAGGGCTGCTCATTCCTGCTCCTCCAGATCTCCCAACCTGCCTGTTTTCAAGCTCTCCCTGCACTGCTTCCTGCTGGTTACCTGGACCAGATGTGTTCATTCAACCAGAATGTGGAGACGTCTGATTAAGCCAATCAGCAGCTAGCAGGACTTGGAGATCTGGAAAACAGTCAGGGCGGTAGATCTCCAGGATCAGGAATGAGAAGCCCTGAGTTACCAAAGCCTTAAGGCCCGTACACACCGGGACGAATATTCGCCAGGCGTTATTCGCCAGCGTTTTTCGCCACGTTTTTTGTGTTCACACCCAGGCGATTTTCGCTGACGATGAGTGGAGTGAACATGCAATTTCATTCCCTGACATTAGATGGCGCTTAATGTAAAAGAGAAACACTCCTGTACACAAGGTGGCGCTGCGCAACTTTACGCTTCTTAAAGTCGCTTTTCACTCAGAAGAAGAGAGCAAGTATTTACACGCTTGTCAGAATCAAACAAAGAAAACATGAATATTTCAAGCACCAGTAGCTCCAACTGGTGCTTGGTTCGGGGATATTTTAGAATGTCCGTCATTATTGCTTCGCGGCTGTGTAGACGCTACTTGGCGTCTATCTTCTTCGCTGGTATGTGTGCTCAGCAAGGCAGTTTTGTGTTTGAGCGCCCCCAAGTTGTGTTTTACTGTAACTTCAGAAGCTCCAGACACGTGAGCAAAAGCGCCATTCTCATTGGTCGAGTAGATTTCGACGCGACGCGTCGAAAAAAAAAAACGAACCCGAGGCGTTTTTTTTTTTTTTTTGACGCTTTAACGCGTGGCGTTTTTTCGCGTCGGTGTGGACACTCTCGTTGGTGCCCTTTGTTTAGTCACGAGGCGTTAAACGTCGGCGAAAATCGCCGGCGAAATTCGTCCCGGTGTGAACAGGCCTTTACTCTAAATGAAACAAAGCCCCATTGAGCCTCAGTCACAGCTATCCTTACAGGTGGCAACAGGCTGTCTGCAGGGAAAAATGGCAAAATCTGTCAAATCAGTCCCGGCCTGAAACTGCAAACAGAACCCAAAGTAAAAATATTTTCAAAGCAAACGGTCAGGAGTGAGATTTCTCACCTGTGTGGATGTTGCTTCACTCTGAGATTTTGTAAAGTTAGAACAGTCCCATCACTAAACGTGCAGAATAAGAAGTAAAGCTCTTTGCTGTGCATTTTTGAAACACATACGTACGGTGGCCCAAAAGTACGGTGGCTGAGAGGTGCAGGAAATGTGTACATTTAAGATAAAACAACAACAAATCCCAGTACAAATACACAAATCCAGAAACAGAACGAATGAAAGCGGAGACACGGCTTTTAACGGAAAGGGAACGTCCTGAATCCCAGAAGTGACGTTATATAAAACTAATTGTGTGTTTTTTTTACATTTATTTATTACTGTTTTTATATGGACATTTTAGATACATGAGACAATCCAAAAGCATTTTTTAAATTGTTTACTACAATAAAAATGACAACATTGTTTATTAAGGTAAAGTTTTTGCATCACTTCGGGTATTAAGGGGATTCCCTTTCCATTAAGCTTCCAAAACACGACAGCAGAAGAAGAAAAAATGAACAAAAGTGAGCAGCTGCTAATGGATAGGGAATTCCTTTAATACCAGAAGTGACGCAAAAACTTTACCTTTCTAAACAGTGTTTTCTTATTTTTATTTTATCGTAGTAATACAATACAAAATTGCTTTTGGTTTGTTTTATGTATTTATAATGTCTTCATATATAAAACAGTAATAAATAACTTTAAAAATCAAACACAAATGGTTTTATGTGACATCCCTTTCTGTTAGAAGCCGTGTCTCTGCTTTTATTGTTGTGTTTCTGGATTTGGTCATTTGTAACAGGATTGCTTTTTGTGATACAGTATTTGCACCCAGATTTGCTGTTGTGTTTCTGTATTTGTTCATTTGTACTGGGATTTGTTGTTGTTGTATCTTAAATGTAAATGTGTCTTGCACCTCTGGGCCACCCTACAGTAGAATCACAATACAACACTTTAGATTTCACAACACAACACAGAATAACATGCCACAATTCGTCAAAACACTAAAAAATTTAACTGACATCACGAAACAATAACTCATAACAGAATAACTTACAACACAAATACTCACAACACAATAATTCAAAACATTAATTCACAACATGAAACAATAACTCACAACACAACACTTGAACTCACAACACTTTAAATCACAACACATTGTTTTGTGTAGTGAGTTAATTGTAGTATGTTATTCTGTGTTGTGTTGCGAAATCTAAAGTATTGTGTTGTTACCCTTCTGGGCCACCGCACATACGAGTAGACACAGCCTGCAGGAATCAAAAGTTGAATGAATTTGTCGGTTTTTACCAGTCTACAGAGGTTAAAGTTTCTGAATATGCTGTTATAACTTTTCACATACAGTAGATTATTGTAACTCCACCCGTGCTGGATCAGCACCAATGTAGCTCCAAACTATGACTGTGTGAGAACTGGACTGAGTGACTCCTCCCTTCTGGCGTTCCAAACAGGAAGTACCTGCTGGCTTGAAGAAGCCAAAATCCCATAGACTTCTATTGAGAAAATAAACAGCTATTATTCAGTCATCAGATTTGTTGGCAAAACCAATTTTGCTCTGATTGCTTTTTTACCATGTTCATACTATACCTTATTTTTTCACAATATTATTTCTTTATTGTAAGTTATTTAAGTCATAAACTGGCCAACAGATGCCTAAATAAAAGCATGTGGTGCCCAGTGGCCCTCACCTCAAAAGGTAGCCGTAGGTAAGACATCACACTCAATCAGTCCAGTTCTCTTATGCAGTCAAAAGCAAAATAACAGCTTTGTGTTTGTTTTGCTTTTTTCTCAGTTGGAAATAAGCCTCAACCAGCATAGTAGCCTAATCACTTACTATTACACATTCATTCACAGAAGCCAAAGGATCTCAAATAAAATGCATTTCACTTGAAAAAAGGTTTAATCAATTTTATACAGACTGAATATTTTACATCTGACACTGAAGCAATCCCGATAGAAAACTCAAGAGAGGTGCTACAGAAAAAAATGAAACACCCTGCCTAAAATGTAAATGTGCAAATCAATGAAAAACTAGACTAAAATAGATTCAAACATTTGTGAACATAAGAATTTGGAGTAAAAAGAATAAAAAACATACAGAAAACGACCCTTCCCGAATTTTAAAGGTGATTGCATCATTTCACTACATATTACACCACCAGTGACATCATCTGATGACTTCACTGATGTCATGGTTTGACGTCATATAAAATCAAATCATGACTTCATGTCATGATATGATTTCATATGATGTCATATGAAATCATATCATGAGTTCATGTCATGATTTGATTTCATATGATGTCATATGATGTAACATCATCTGTAATGAAGTTTTGTTAAAAGTTTATATATACACCTAAAACTTAAGATTCTGATAAATTTTTGTGCCCAGGTTTTCGTGTATTGCAAAGAACCAAAGACCAAGTTAAAGAAGAGTCTTCGGTTACAAAGAACCTTTCTTGTCAAACTGTGATTAGAAACCTCAATTAATATTACCATGGAACCATCAACAAGCCGTGCTGTCCGAAAAAACCTAAAGAATTTAAAACTCAGCAATTTGGAATCTGTTGTGGAGAACAAGGCCACTTCTGAGTTGATGTTTCAGCCTACTCGTCCTAAAAAACGAGACACTTTTGTGGACTGGTGTGACATTGACGGAGAGTGTGATTACTCCCCCCTTTCTGACGATCATGAGGATTTTCCTGACGTGCCAGAACCTCCTCAACCAAAAAGACAGCAGGATTGGGAAAAACCCAAGCCCACAATCTGCCGTCCAAAACTGGATAAGCCGACTTCAACATCTGAGTCAACCTCAGTGGAGAACGCAGGAGCACTTCAAGTAGAGAACGCTGCTCTGAAAGGGGAAGTAAAGCGTCTGAAGGAGCTTCTCCGGCAGGAAGATCAGAAGCTGACGGACTCTGCTCTGAAAGCTGATCACCGTAAAGTAGAGATGAGCCACAAGAAAGAACTTTTAGCAAAAGTGGAACCCTCTTTGAGCCACCTGACAAAAGAAAGGCAGCAATGGGAGGTAGAAAAGTCCTCTTTCATGCAAGAAATCGCTCAGCTAAAGACTGCTCAGAAGGAGACCGATTCTAAAAAAGCCTCCAAGAAAAAGAAAAGGATCGTCCAACTACTCCGTCTGACGGACGACCTAAAAATGCAGCAAGAGCGTCTTCTAAATGACCATCAGCTGGCATTAACAGAAGCACAGAATCAGCTGGCTAAAGAAAGAGAAGACTGGCAGAGGAAAATGGCTGAATTAAGAAAACCTTGTGAGGAGGATAAGGCCTCCAGGACAAGGATGGCAGAACTACAGGGTCAGATTGAACACCTAAAAATGGATCAACGGAAGAAAGATGACATGCTGCGGGAAGCTGCTCAGAAAGCTGCTCAGCTTGAAGAACAGATGAGCCGAGAAAGACAGCATTGGAAAGAAGAAGAGTCCTCTTACATTGCAGAAATCAAAGAGGTCATGTCCAATATGAATGAAATGCAGACCGAGATGATGGATTGTGAAGAGTTCTCCAAGAAAAAGGTCTTCCGGCTCCAAAAACAGAATGAGTTCCTAAAAAGGCAGATACGGGAGGAAGGTTTGGAGCTTACCAGAAACTTTGAAAGGGAGAAAGGTAAGCTGGATAAAGAAAGAGAAGGATGGAAGAGAGAAAAAGACTCCCTTGTGAAAGAAATGGCTGAATTAAGAAGAAATTGTAAGGAGCTCAAGGCAGCATGTTACCAAACGGAAAATACCTTTTTGGAGCAGCTCTCCAATAATGAGAAGGCCATGCATAAATTAAAAGAAACCATCAGAGAAAAAGACGCCATCATCAGCAAATCTGAAGTCACCTTGAAGGAAAAGCTGCAGCAAGAAGATCAAAGGCTTCAGATGGCAAAACAGGCCCATCACAAGAACAAGTTGGACCTTGGTTTGAAACTACAGCAAATGGGAGAAGAGCTGAAGCAAGAGAGGATCCAAACAAATCAAGCCAAACTCAGCTTTGACCTGGAGGTAAAGGAGTCCACCAAACTAAGAGCTGCTTTGGCCCAAGTCCAGAGAGAACTTGAAGGCCAGCAGCAGCAGCTGGAAGAAGAAAAGTCCAGCCTTTCACAACAAGTCGCTCACCTCAAGAAAGTTGTGAAGACGAAAAAGAAAACCATCAGAAAGACTCAAGAGGACTTCCAGGTCCAAATCCATCAACTGCAGCAGCAGGTGGACGAGCTGAAAAAGAAGACTACAAAGAAAAGTCTTGGTCAGAGGTTCCTGAACCTGTTTAAAAGGTCCCCGACCACAGCTCCGGATAGAAAGCCTTCTTCCTGTAACACCCCCGCCCCCCCACGCACACACACCAAGCCCCCCCACAACCCACACAGACACAAAGTCCCCCCACAATCCCCTCCCCATTTAGTCTTTAGCCCTTTAGCAGCTTAGATGGAGTTATGATGTTCTAAGTAGAGCAAACTGTAGGAAAAGCTCCAGTGTTAAAGAGTGAATCTTTTAGTTAGTATTTTACTGGTAGGAACTAGTGTGGCTTTTTCTATTCTAAATGTGTAATTTGTAAATATTTATTTTCTATTCTCTTTTTTTATTCTATTGCAATAAAGGTAACTTTCCACAACAGCCCTTTTAAGTTTAAGCTAGGTTTACTTTAACAGTTTTGTTTTAGTTTTTCATTTTGTTTGTTTAAAAAAATTATTATAAAAAAATTATTATATTAGTGACAGTACAGTTCTATTTTTCTTGATGTCAGGCAATTGTGTGGAAAGTAACACCCCTCCCCCCTTAATGCCTGACACTCAAGTCTAAACAGGGTTTTCTCCAGTTGCCCTGGTTTCTCCCTCTGTCAAAAAAAAAACCCCCAAACCCTAGTCCCCTAATACTTAAAATAAATAAATAAATAAAATAAAATAAAAAAATTAGCATTGCATTAAAGGTAACTTTCCAAAACAACCCTTTTAAATCTAAGCTTCTAAGCTATGATTCCTTAACTTCATTATTATTTTAGTTCTTCTTTTGTTTGATTAAAAAAATTATTATATTAGTAACAGTACAGTTCTCTGTTTCTCGAGGTCAGGCGGCAATCGTGTGGAAAGTAACACCCCCCCCCCCCCTTTAATGCATGACATTTGAGTCTAAACAGGGTTTTCTCCAGGTGCTCTGGTTTCTCCTTCTGACCAAAATAAATCCCCCAAATTCTAAATCTCCTACATCTTTAAAGCAAAATTTCAAAGCAAGAAATATATTTTAAAAAATTAAAAAAGAAAAAAGATATTGTAACTGCAACGAGGGTGAAACACTCAAAAAGGTTAAAAGTGTCAAAAAAAGCGTCAAAACGCCAAAAAATCAGGTCAAAAGTCGCCCAAAGCACAAAACAACATGACAATTGTGTAACGCAACAAAAATACACACATGCACAAAATCACCGAAAAAAATGTCAAAACTGTAATCGCAAAAATGACGATGACGGCAGAAATGAGGACAAAAATTCCCCCTCCTTGAATGCCACCTTATCGCGGTGGAGGGGTTTGCGTGCCCAAGAAAATCCCCATTTGATGGCCCCAGCCTAGGCCTATTGATGTTAAGGGATGGGCCAGACTAAGAGCAATTCACACAAAGAAAGAACAATGACTTGAGACATTACTAATGCAGGGCTGCTCATTCCTGCTCCTCCAGATCTCCCAACCTGCCTGTTTTCAAGCTCTCCCTGCACTGCTTCCTGCTGGTTACCTGGACCAGATGTGTTCATTCAACCAGAATGTGGAGACGTCTGATTAAGCCAATCAGCAGCTAGCAGGACTTGGAGATCTGGAAAACAGTCAGGGCGGTAGATCTCCAGGATCAGGAATGAGAAGCCCTGAGTTACCAAAGCCTTAAGGCCCGTACACACCGGGACGAATATTCGCCAGGCGTTATTCGCCAGCGTTTTTCGCCACGTTTTTTGTGTTCACACCCAGGCGATTTTCGCTGACGATGAGTGGAGTGAACATGCAATTTCATTCCCTGACATTAGATGGCGCTTAATGTAAAAGAGAAACACTCCTGTACACAAGGTGGCGCTGCGCAACTTTACGCTTCTTAAAGTCGCTTTTCACTCAGAAGAAGAGAGCAAGTATTTACACGCTTGTCAGAATCAAACAAAGAAAACATGAATATTTCAAGCACCAGTAGCTCCAACTGGTGCTTGGTTCGGGGATATTTTAGAATGTCCGTCATTATTGCTTCGCGGCTGTGTAGACGCTACTTGGCGTCTATCTTCTTCGCTGGTATGTGTGCTCAGCAAGGCAGTTTTGTGTTTGAGCGCCCCCAAGTTGTGTTTTACTGTAACTTCAGAAGCTCCAGACACGTGAGCAAAAGCGCCATTCTCATTGGTCGAGTAGATTTCGACGCGACGCGTCGAAAAAAAAAAACGAACCCGAGGCGTTTTTTTTTTTTTTTTGACGCTTTAACGCGTGGCGTTTTTTCGCGTCGGTGTGGACACTCTCGTTGGTGCCCTTTGTTTAGTCACGAGGCGTTAAACGTCGGCGAAAATCGCCGGCGAAATTCGTCCCGGTGTGAACAGGCCTTTACTCTAAATGAAACAAAGCCCCATTGAGCCTCAGTCACAGCTATCCTTACAGGTGGCAACAGGCTGTCTGCAGGGAAAAATGGCAAAATCTGTCAAATCAGTCCCGGCCTGAAACTGCAAACAGAACCCAAAGTAAAAATATTTTCAAAGCAAACGGTCAGGAGTGAGATTTCTCACCTGTGTGGATGTTGCTTCACTCTGAGATTTTGTAAAGTTAGAACAGTCCCATCACTAAACGTGCAGAATAAGAAGTAAAGCTCTTTGCTGTGCATTTTTGAAACACATACGTACGGTGGCCCAAAAGTACGGTGGCTGAGAGGTGCAGGAAATGTGTACATTTAAGATAAAACAACAACAAATCCCAGTACAAATACACAAATCCAGAAACAGAACGAATGAAAGCGGAGACACGGCTTTTAACGGAAAGGGAACGTCCTGAATCCCAGAAGTGACGTTATATAAAACTAATTGTGTGTTTTTTTTACATTTATTTATTACTGTTTTTATATGGACATTTTAGATACATGAGACAATCCAAAAGCATTTTTTAAATTGTTTACTACAATAAAAATGACAACATTGTTTATTAAGGTAAAGTTTTTGCATCACTTCGGGTATTAAGGGGATTCCCTTTCCATTAAGCTTCCAAAACACGACAGCAGAAGAAGAAAAAATGAACAAAAGTGAGCAGCTGCTAATGGATAGGGAATTCCTTTAATACCAGAAGTGACGCAAAAACTTTACCTTTCTAAACAGTGTTTTCTTATTTTTATTTTATCGTAGTAATACAATACAAAATTGCTTTTGGTTTGTTTTATGTATTTATAATGTCTTCATATATAAAACAGTAATAAATAACTTTAAAAATCAAACACAAATGGTTTTATGTGACATCCCTTTCTGTTAGAAGCCGTGTCTCTGCTTTTATTGTTGTGTTTCTGGATTTGGTCATTTGTAACAGGATTGCTTTTTGTGATACAGTATTTGCACCCAGATTTGCTGTTGTGTTTCTGTATTTGTTCATTTGTACTGGGATTTGTTGTTGTTGTATCTTAAATGTAAATGTGTCTTGCACCTCTGGGCCACCCTACAGTAGAATCACAATACAACACTTTAGATTTCACAACACAACACAGAATAACATGCCACAATTCGTCAAAACACTAAAAAATTTAACTGACATCACGAAACAATAACTCATAACAGAATAACTTACAACACAAATACTCACAACACAATAATTCAAAACATTAATTCACAACATGAAACAATAACTCACAACACAACACTTGAACTCACAACACTTTAAATCACAACACATTGTTTTGTGTAGTGAGTTAATTGTAGTATGTTATTCTGTGTTGTGTTGCGAAATCTAAAGTATTGTGTTGTTACCCTTCTGGGCCACCGCACATACGAGTAGACACAGCCTGCAGGAATCAAAAGTTGAATGAATTTGTCGGTTTTTACCAGTCTACAGAGGTTAAAGTTTCTGAATATGCTGTTATAACTTTTCACATACAGTAGATTATTGTAACTCCACCCGTGCTGGATCAGCACCAATGTAGCTCCAAACTATGACTGTGTGAGAACTGGACTGAGTGACTCCTCCCTTCTGGCGTTCCAAACAGGAAGTACCTGCTGGCTTGAAGAAGCCAAAATCCCATAGACTTCTATTGAGAAAATAAACAGCTATTATTCAGTCATCAGATTTGTTGGCAAAACCAATTTTGCTCTGATTGCTTTTTTACCATGTTCATACTATACCTTATTTTTTCACAATATTATTTCTTTATTGTAAGTTATTTAAGTCATAAACTGGCCAACAGATGCCTAAATAAAAGCATGTGGTGCCCAGTGGCCCTCACCTCAAAAGGTAGCCGTAGGTAAGACATCACACTCAATCAGTCCAGTTCTCTTATGCAGTCAAAAGCAAAATAACAGCTTTGTGTTTGTTTTGCTTTTTTCTCAGTTGGAAATAAGCCTCAACCAGCATAGTAGCCTAATCACTTACTATTACACATTCATTCACAGAAGCCAAAGGATCTCAAATAAAATGCATTTCACTTGAAAAAAGGTTTAATCAATTTTATACAGACTGAATATTTTACATCTGACACTGAAGCAATCCCGATAGAAAACTCAAGAGAGGTGCTACAGAAAAAAATGAAACACCCTGCCTAAAATGTAAATGTGCAAATCAATGAAAAACTAGACTAAAATAGATTCAAACATTTGTGAACATAAGAATTTGGAGTAAAAAGAATAAAAAACATACAGAAAACGACCCTTCCCGAATTTTAAAGGTGATTGCATCATTTCACTACATATTACACCACCAGTGACATCATCTGATGACTTCACTGATGTCATGGTTTGACGTCATATAAAATCAAATCATGACTTCATGTCATGATATGATTTCATATGATGTCATATGAAATCATATCATGAGTTCATGTCATGATTTGATTTCATATGATGTCATATGATGTAACATCATCTGTAATGAAGTTTTGTTAAAAGTTTATATATACACCTAAAACTTAAGATTCTGATAAATTTTTGTGCCCAGGTTTTCGTGTATTGCAAAGAACCAAAGACCAAGTTAAAGAAGAGTCTTCGGTTACAAAGAACCTTTCTTGTCAAACTGTGATTAGAAACCTCAATTAATATTACCATGGAACCATCAACAAGCCGTGCTGTCCGAAAAAACCTAAAGAATTTAAAACTCAGCAATTTGGAATCTGTTGTGGAGAACAAGGCCACTTCTGAGTTGATGTTTCAGCCTACTCGTCCTAAAAAACGAGACACTTTTGTGGACTGGTGTGACATTGACGGAGAGTGTGATTACTCCCCCCTTTCTGACGATCATGAGGATTTTCCTGACGTGCCAGAACCTCCTCAACCAAAAAGACAGCAGGATTGGGAAAAACCCAAGCCCACAATCTGCCGTCCAAAACTGGATAAGCCGACTTCAACATCTGAGTCAACCTCAGTGGAGAACGCAGGAGCACTTCAAGTAGAGAACGCTGCTCTGAAAGGGGAAGTAAAGCGTCTGAAGGAGCTTCTCCGGCAGGAAGATCAGAAGCTGACGGACTCTGCTCTGAAAGCTGATCACCGTAAAGTAGAGATGAGCCACAAGAAAGAACTTTTAGCAAAAGTGGAACCCTCTTTGAGCCACCTGACAAAAGAAAGGCAGCAATGGGAGGTAGAAAAGTCCTCTTTCATGCAAGAAATCGCTCAGCTAAAGACTGCTCAGAAGGAGACCGATTCTAAAAAAGCCTCCAAGAAAAAGAAAAGGATCGTCCAACTACTCCGTCTGACGGACGACCTAAAAATGCAGCAAGAGCGTCTTCTAAATGACCATCAGCTGGCATTAACAGAAGCACAGAATCAGCTGGCTAAAGAAAGAGAAGACTGGCAGAGGAAAATGGCTGAATTAAGAAAACCTTGTGAGGAGGATAAGGCCTCCAGGACAAGGATGGCAGAACTACAGGGTCAGATTGAACACCTAAAAATGGATCAACGGAAGAAAGATGACATGCTGCGGGAAGCTGCTCAGAAAGCTGCTCAGCTTGAAGAACAGATGAGCCGAGAAAGACAGCATTGGAAAGAAGAAGAGTCCTCTTACATTGCAGAAATCAAAGAGGTCATGTCCAATATGAATGAAATGCAGACCGAGATGATGGATTGTGAAGAGTTCTCCAAGAAAAAGGTCTTCCGGCTCCAAAAACAGAATGAGTTCCTAAAAAGGCAGATACGGGAGGAAGGTTTGGAGCTTACCAGAAACTTTGAAAGGGAGAAAGGTAAGCTGGATAAAGAAAGAGAAGGATGGAAGAGAGAAAAAGACTCCCTTGTGAAAGAAATGGCTGAATTAAGAAGAAATTGTAAGGAGCTCAAGGCAGCATGTTACCAAACGGAAAATACCTTTTTGGAGCAGCTCTCCAATAATGAGAAGGCCATGCATAAATTAAAAGAAACCATCAGAGAAAAAGACGCCATCATCAGCAAATCTGAAGTCACCTTGAAGGAAAAGCTGCAGCAAGAAGATCAAAGGCTTCAGATGGCAAAACAGGCCCATCACAAGAACAAGTTGGACCTTGGTTTGAAACTACAGCAAATGGGAGAAGAGCTGAAGCAAGAGAGGATCCAAACAAATCAAGCCAAACTCAGCTTTGACCTGGAGGTAAAGGAGTCCACCAAACTAAGAGCTGCTTTGGCCCAAGTCCAGAGAGAACTTGAAGGCCAGCAGCAGCAGCTGGAAGAAGAAAAGTCCAGCCTTTCACAACAAGTCGCTCACCTCAAGAAAGTTGTGAAGACGAAAAAGAAAACCATCAGAAAGACTCAAGAGGACTTCCAGGTCCAAATCCATCAACTGCAGCAGCAGGTGGACGAGCTGAAAAAGAAGACTACAAAGAAAAGTCTTGGTCAGAGGTTCCTGAACCTGTTTAAAAGGTCCCCGACCACAGCTCCGGATAGAAAGCCTTCTTCCTGTAACACCCCCGCCCCCCCACGCACACACACCAAGCCCCCCCACAACCCACACAGACACAAAGTCCCCCCACAATCCCCTCCCCATTTAGTCTTTAGCCCTTTAGCAGCTTAGATGGAGTTATGATGTTCTAAGTAGAGCAAACTGTAGGAAAAGCTCCAGTGTTAAAGAGTGAATCTTTTAGTTAGTATTTTACTGGTAGGAACTAGTGTGGCTTTTTCTATTCTAAATGTGTAATTTGTAAATATTTATTTTCTATTCTCTTTTTTTATTCTATTGCAATAAAGGTAACTTTCCACAACAGCCCTTTTAAGTTTAAGCTAGGTTTACTTTAACAGTTTTGTTTTAGTTTTTCATTTTGTTTGTTTAAAAAAATTATTATAAAAAAATTATTATATTAGTGACAGTACAGTTCTATTTTTCTTGATGTCAGGCAATTGTGTGGAAAGTAACACCCCTCCCCCCTTAATGCCTGACACTCAAGTCTAAACAGGGTTTTCTCCAGTTGCCCTGGTTTCTCCCTCTGTCAAAAAAAAAAAACCCAAACCCTAGTCCCCTAATACTTAAAATAAATAAATAAATAAAATAAAATAAAAAAATTAGCATTGCATTAAAGGTAACTTTCCAAAACAACCCTTTTAAATCTAAGCTTCTAAGCTATGATTCCTTAACTTCATTATTATTTTAGTTCTTCTTTTGTTTGATTAAAAAAATTATTATATTAGTAACAGTACAGTTCTCTGTTTCTCGAGGTCAGGCGGCAATTGTGTGGAAAGTAACACCCCCCCCCCCCCTTAATGCCTGACATTTGAGTCTAAACAGGGTTTTCTCCAGGTGCTCTGGTTTCTCCTTCTGTCCAAAATAAATCCCCCAAATTCTAAATCTCCTACATCTTTAAAGTAAAATTTCAAAGCAAGAAATATATTTTAAAAAATTAAAAAAGAAACAAAATGTTGTAACTGCAACGAGGGTGAAACACTCAAAAAGGTTAAAAGTGCCAAAAAAAAGCGTCAAAACGCCAAAAAATCAGGTCAAAAGTCGCCCAAAGCACAAAACAACATGACAATTGTGTAACGCAACAAAAACACACACATGCACAACATCACCGCAAAATGTCGAAACTGTAATCGCAAAAATGAGGATGATGGCAAAAATGAAGACAAAAATTCCCCCTCCTTGAATTGCCACCTTATCGCGGTGGAGGGGTTTGCGTGCCCAAGAAAATCCCCATTTGATAGCCCCGGCCTGGGCCTATTGATGTTAAGGGATGGGCCAGACTAAAGGCCCGTACACACCGGGACGAATATTTGCCAGGCGTTATTCGCCAGCGTTTTTCGCCACGTTTTTTGTGTTCACACCCAGGCGATTTTCGCTGACGATTAGCCAAGCGAACATGCAATTTCATTCCCTGACATTAGATGGCCCTTAATGTAAACAGAAATACTCCTGTACACAAGGTGGCGCTGCGCAACTTTACGATTCTTAAAGTCGCTTTTCACTCAGAAGAAGAGAGCAAGTATTTACGCGCTTGTCAGAATAATACAAAGAAAACATGAATATTTCAAGCATCAGTAGCTCCAACTGGTACTTGGTAAGGGGATATTTTAGAATGTCCGTCATTATTTCTTTGCGGCAGCGTAAACGCTACTTGGCGTCTATCTTCTTCGCTGGTATGTGTGCTCAGCAAGGCAGTTTTGTGTTTGAGCGCCCCCAAGTTGTGTTTTACTGTAACTTCAGAAGCTCCAGACACGTGTGCAAAAGCGCCATTCTCATTGGTCGAATAGTAACCCGCGTCGAAAAAAAAAACGAACCCGAGGCGGTTTTTTTTTTTGACGCTTTAGCGCGTGGCGTTTTTTCGCGTCGGTGTGCACACTCTCATTGGTGACCTTTGTTTAGTCACGAGGCGTTAAACGTCGGCGAAAATCGCCGGCGAAATTCGTCCCGGTGTGAACAGGCCTTAAGAGCAATTCACACAAAGAAAGAACAATGACTTGAGACATTATCAAGGTTGAAGTTTGTTCTGTCAAAGCTTTACTCTAAATGAAACAAATTTGACCCATTGAGCCTCAGTCACAGCTATCCTTACAGGCGGAAACAGGTTGTCTGCAGGGAAAAATGGCTAAATCTGTCAAATCAGTCCCGGCCTGAAACCGCAAACAGAACCCAAAGTAAAAAAAAATTCAAAGCAAACGGTCAGGAGGGAGATTTTTCACCTGTGTGGATGTTGCTTCATTTTGAGATTTTCTAAAAAAAAATGGGGCAGAGTTAGAACAGTTCCATCACTAAACGTGCAGAAGAAGAAGTAAAGCTCTCTGCTAAGAGTTTCTGAAAACACATACGTACTGTGGCCCAGAAGTAGAGGTGCAAGACACTTTCACCTATAAGATACAACAGCAACAAATCCCAGTACAAATGAACTAATACTGAAACACAACAGCAAATCACGGAACAAATGAATGAGTCCTGGAACACAAAAGCAAATCAGTGTGCAAATGACCAAATACTGAAACCCAAAAACAATCCCTGGACAAATAAAGAAATCCAGAAACACAACGAATGAAAGCGGAGACACAGCTTTTAATGGAAAGGGACGAGATATAAAACGAATTGTTTTATTTTTACATGTCTTTACTACTGTTTTTTATGTGAACATTTTAAATACAGGAGACAGTTCAAAAGCATTTTAGGGAATTCCTTTAATACCAGAAGTGACGCAAAAACTTTACCTTTCTAAACAGTGTTTTCTTATTTTTATTTTATCGCAGTAATACAATAACAAATTGCTTTTGGTTTGTTTCATGTATTTATAATGTCCTCATAAAGAAACAGTAATAAATAACTTTAAAAATCAAACACAAATGGGTTTTATATGACGTCCCTTTCTGTTAGAAGCCGTGTCTCTGCTTTTATTGTTGTGTTTCTGGATTTGGTCATTTGTAACAGGATTGCTTTTTGTGATACAGTATTTGCACCCAGATTTGCTTTTGTGTTTTTGTATATGTTCATTTTTACTGGGATTTGTTGTTGTTGTATCTTAAATGTAAATGTGTCTTGCACCTCTCGGCCACCCTACAGTAGAATTACAACGAAATCACCAAAAAATATGCTACAATTTGTCAAAACATTAAAAAATTGAAATTGCAGCACTTGACAATAACTCACAAAACAATAATTTACAACACAGTAACACGCAACACAACACAATAACTCATTACACAAAACAATAACTAACAACACAATAACTCACAACACAATAACTCAAAACACAACACAATAACTCATAGGTCCCATCATGCAGCACTGTTACTGTGACCCCGCCTACCTTTACAAACATCCCCCACCCGGGACTTCTTGCTGCTAGGAAGCAGCGCTAACCACTGCACTTCGGCTGTACCATAGTGCAGCAGAATGAAAGTAAATGACATTTCAGATTGATTGAAAATATTTCCATTTCTTTCTATTAGAGTTCAGATTATAGTTGGTGATGCCACAGTTGTCAAGGGGGGAAATTTTAATTGGCACTTCATGTCATAAATGTCGCTGAGTTCTGGTTTACTCGTTCTTCCGTTAGTTTACAGCCCCTCACAACCTAGTGTTTCTTTTTGTTTTTTTTGCAACCTTACATAAGCGGTGCAACAAAAAACAGCGAACACTATTGATGCAGTCCAGTCGTACAGTTTTAAGCCAGATTCCTGCTCAGACGAGGAAAACAAAGACGTACGCTACATAGATCTAGTTGTCTACCAGCAGATGCATCGGAATGGAGCGGAGCAGGAAGCTTGTGGCCCCGCCCAGTTAATTTTCAATGTAACAAATACAACCATTTTCAAACAGCATTTCTTCTGATTCACGACGATTTAAATCAATAAATCTTTAGAAAAAGCTTCATTTTCTTTATGTGTGTCCTCCATCGTGAGAAAGATGCTAGAAGGACCTGTTAAGAGCACATTTATGATCAGAGTGGGTCTTTAAAACTAAATCACATCATTCCTAGAACCCAAAAATGCAATGCTGAGAATTGCAGTTGACCAAAAAAAAGAAGAAAAGCAGGATTGTTGCACTAATGGGAAAAGCAGATCTTGCACGGATTTTTTCAGGTGGTTTGTTGAAAGACGTCTGCAATGTCAACAAAGGCGCATGTTGAAGGCATTAGAGGTGATTTACCCAGAGTGGACTGGGGGCTGAACTAAAAAGAATGGAGGACAAGAGATGGGAATTTATGGAGGAGCCTTAAAACCTTGTTTGATCTGCCCAGCTTCAACCAAAAAATAGTAAGAGATTCTTTTAGTGGACGGAGCATTTTAGAAGGCACTTAGAGACCTTTGAGACATTTTTGCAAATAAAGAGAAAAGGTTGAAAACCTCTACAAATGGAGGAAAAACCTGTTTTTCTGCAGCCGTTGCCTTCCCAATGATTTCCACCAATATCTAATGTCCAGCATTAGGACTATTTGTGTTTCCTGGCATGGGATCCTTTGAATGACATGGTCTAGAAAACCCTCAGAAAGACACAGACTGACTGTGCCAAACCCAAGCCCTCCTACTGTTTCCCAGTCTGGAACAGTGGAGTGATGGTTTTATTCCACTGTGAATAACAGACCGAACACATATCATTACACACTTTCTTTTTTTCTGGGCCTCGTTCTTTGACTTTGTCGACTGCATCAATTTACTTAAGCATGAAAAAAACTTCCCAGTTTGTGTTCCTTTACTAAAGCCATAAAATCATCGCCAAATGCTGATTATTTGCAATTCATTGGTAATAACAGCAATCATACTATTTGAGAAAAAAATAAAGGCTTATGTTACTGTTCGTGAACCTCTGCAGGGGTCAAAGTTCACTCTTTTAAATCAGTTTCAGTCAAAATGTGTAAAAAACCTGAAATTTGCTTTTTAAAACTAAAACTGTGATTGATCCAGATCATAAATATAAATAATTGTTGTTTCCTTTTCTTTGACACAGTTTTCTTATATTTTTTCTGTAATCTTTGCCACTTCTACACAGTGGTTAAGTGTAGCCAAAGGCGACTATCTGCTAAAACTATTTTTATTTGGAAAGTTTACGTCATTTCGGGGGTTAGTTTCGGTCGAAAACGCTAATTGCTAAGGCTCTACGGCCTTTGAACCAGCAAAGCTTCGCTAATTAGTTTGGTTCCGTTGAGTCAGCTGTGTGCACTTAACACCGGCTGGAACTTTTTGCTGGAGCTTCAGTTGCTTTGATAAGGCTGCAAAGGCTTTTGTTTTCCAAACCTGCAATGATTAAGAACAGTGCCATCTGCACTGGAAACTGTGGTTATGACCCATGAGCCGCCGGGTCTGATGTTTTAAAGATTTCAAACATCTGTGAGGATTTCAGCATTCTTATTTTATTCTTATGAGTAAAATGAAGACAAATGTAAAAACTCCTTTGGGAAGAAAGTTTTTACGTGGATAGGGGGCATTGCTTTTGTTTTTCTTTGTGTTTTTCTACTTCATGTCTGTATCAGAGTGGGACCCCTATGTTTTTTGTCTGTCTGCACTGATCGTGTTCAGGTGTGGTGCTGGAAAGGTGTGGCTCTCCTTGGATCAGGGCTGATGGAGGCAGCCTTTAAAAGCACCGTGTGGACCTCCATCCCTCGAGATGGGAGCAAAGCTGACGACATACCTAAATTCCTGATAACAGTTGATCCGAAACGTTCAGTGACACCACAAACTTAAGCCTCATTTCTATTATCAACAAATATATCTGACTGTCATCAGCGTAACTGTAAAGTATTTTCTCAGAAGGAAGGAGGTTCCAAAATAGTGCTCTGGGGAACCCCAAACAATAGTGGAGCATTTTAGGAATTACATTCAGAAATTTGAAAGTTCTGTCAGCCAGTTATGATAAACTGACCATAGACCCCAGACAAATCATTGAGTGCAGACAGTGAAATCTTCATGGTTTATGCCATCAAATGCAGCAGACAAATCCAGTCAAATAAATAGTAGTGAAAGTGGCATTTTTTCTAATTACTCTAAAAGAAACAGTTACAATAAAATTTTAAATTGTACCCGACCTCTCAAACATCAAATGCATTCCCTCTTTATAGTATTTTATCCAGTTTATCATCTCAGTTTAAGAACAGAAGTTGGTACAAACATGTTCTTAGTCACAGTAAGTCACTAAATATAAAAACTTCCTTTCCATGGTCTTTTTAGTTAAAAAATTTAGTGTTTAAATACAATAATTGTCAATTGTATGACTCAATCTGATTAGAAAAAGATTGAAAAAAGACACATAAAATCGCTGCCTTTATTTAAAAAAAAAAACTAGTCTCAGGGTTACATTTTTTTTAAACTCTAAAAAAGTATTGTTGTTGAATTACAGTCTTATTTTTAATGTTTATGAGATGTAAATCCTTCTCTGACCCCACTGGGTTATTTGACCTCACTAGACCAGAGGTCACACACACTGAACTCAAACACAAATTTATACCACATTTATCACATAGACAAAGACAGAAACATAGTGGAACAGCTCATTTTGGGCCATTTCAAAGTAATTATTTAGGGGAAACTGGTCCAAGTTAATATGTTGTAAGTGTTTGTGACTATATGCACTGTTTAGTGGTATAGTTTGCTTGTCGTTTTACTTTTTATTAATATATTTTTGTATGACCGAAAGTCCTCCACTGTTCTGTCTGCTTCCTGTTTTCTGTCACAGCTGGTTTCAGTTTCAATCACCTCAGCTGCTTCCTGTTCCTTTCATTACCTTCAGCCTATTAAAAGGTGAAACAGTCTGTGGGAGTCTTCTGTTAAAACATGTCTTAGTGTTTGCTTTCAAAGTCTCTGTCTCATTTGTCTGTCACTACTGCTGTTCTAAATGTTTTCCATGTTGTTATATCTTGAAGTCTGAGTATTCCATGATGTCTAGAGCCGATTAGGCAAGGCTGATTTAATTGTGAAGACCCCTTGATGCATTAGCAAGTGCTTTAAAGAGATGCAAAAACATAGCAATTAAAATAACATGCAATAAATGACCAAGTTCAGCGTTTAAACAAAAATGGGGAACTTTGTAAAGAACATCTGAGCTAATAAATATAAAAACCGTAGGAAAAAATTCAATAAGCAAAAAAAAAGGAAAATTAGCAGAAGAACAATAAAAGGGAGTCTTGTTTGGATTGATGTAGTTCTGCCCCAAAATCAAGTGCTTTAGAAATTTCCCAGAGGTCCCAGTGTAAATTGATGTTCATTAGATTGGCAAATCTGGACCACAGTGCATTGCATTAGAAGTTTTTGCAGAAGAAGTTTTTTGTGCAAAAAAATGTATCTAAATGTTTTTTTTGAACAAACCAATGTTTTCATCTTCAGAACTCAGTGGATTTATAAATTGTCATCGCAAAAGACTCACATCGATTTGATTTTTTTACTTCGTGAAATCAAAGACATCATTTTCACCTTTAAAAAACAAAAGAAAAAAGAAAAAGTAGTTAACTTGGTGTCTGAATAGCTTTGAAAATCCAGGGCACTAGATAGTCTCACACTATAGAGTTTTTTAGTAGTTAGGGAGTTCAGACATAGCCCAAGTACCGTAAACAAATCGATGATGGGAAATGAGGGCAGGCTTTGCCCACAACTCACAGACAAATTTTTAGTACTGCTCCATAGAAACGATGTCCAAGAAATGACATTTTTGGATTAAAAACAGAATAATCACAATCAAACGATCTCTGGGAACACTTTGAAAATGGATCATAATTTGACTGGAGTGGGACTGGAATTTTTTGCAATGTTAGCGACGAGGAAGTGTTGTAAGATTTGCGTATGGTTGTTACCGATCAGGTTTCCGATTGGGCAGCGACATAAAATCCCACAAAACTGGCAGCATAGCATTAGCATTCCACGCAATTAGCAAAAGGACGCTCACGCACAAGTAGCAAAATAAAGGTCCAACAGGACAGTTGGCACCCACAAAGGAAGTGCATTCTCTGAGGAAGCTGAAATAACCTCGGGGGATGGAAAGAGTTCATAAACACAAGGGTCAGTGTGTTTCGGAGGAAAAAAAAAGGTAAAATGAAAAACCTATTGAGCTTCCATTCATTCTAAGCTTCATGCACAGTGGAGTTGTCAATCAGTGAGGCATTTAATTCAAGTAATTTAAATGTCAGCGTGTCTTTTTTTTTTACGGTTTTCCCCTCCAATTGGGAGAAGTTCCATGCGCGCGTGCCAAAATGGCACATTTCAGAACAAAAAAGAAAGTAAAAGGTCAAAAAGTAATAAGACATAGATTGCAAAGAAAAGGGGGGAAAAGCAGCGGGTGAGCCAGCCGTGAGGAAAAGCATGTTCTGTGTTTTGTGTGGAGCCAGCAAGAGAGAAACCTCAGACATCCATGAGAGCTTAATTGGAACCAGACGAGTTCACCTCCGCAGCTGGGAGAAAGGACTTAAAAAAATTAGAGAGTGTCATTTTATTTTGAAAAATATATATAAATCAAAAGTACAATTTCATAAAGAAATAGTTTTTCTTTGATGGAACAAAGACATTGTGCATGTCTAATGTCGAACTTTTATGGAAAAAAAATTGCTTTCTATTAACTTCTGGAGTCCAAACGTGCAGTTATTTGTGTGCATGCGAGCATCCTGACATCAAAAACCATTAAATCTTCTCATTTATTCTGTTTACCATTGCATGCAAAATGATGAGTCTGGTTCATTAGAACCAGGGAAGTATAAAGCTTGTCCTGCAATGTTTCACAGAGCACTCAAAGCTCTGTCAACTACTTCTGGATTATTTCCAGATAGATGTGGGTGGTAACATGCAAGCACACACTACAAAGCACTCTGCTCAAAAAGCATGGCAAGCTGAAAAGGCAGAAAATCCAGTGAAAGGAACTTGTGCACTTTGAAATCAGAGTAAACTTGCAAGTCAAGCAAGTTTTTAGTCCCCCCCATTCGTCATGTCGGGGCAGAATTCCAGAGTTAAACCACATGCTCCCGCAGCGCCGAGCTACAGGAGTTAGGGATTTGACTTGAACTAAAACAAGAGGGATTTCTTTTTAATTTATTTTATTATTTTTATTTTTTTGAAAGAAAACGGACCAAATGCCTCCAACAGCTAGACAGTAAAAGGAAGCAGCTGCTTGGGTTTTCTGAGAAGATTTGTATCCTTTCACCCTAAAAGTTTGAAAAGGTGACAAACCCCAAACATAAAGGGTTCTCTTAATATTCAAGCGAACATAAGAAACGCTAAGTGGATAAATAAACCTCCTACTGTGACAGAGCTTAACCTGGGATGGCAGTAAAGTCTCAACCTCCAGCTAGTAGCATAACAAAATAAAACATTGAAAAGTAATGCATTTAAGTGCTTCTGTTGGAGGAAGTTGGAGTGTAAAAACATTCTGTTCACATTTTATCAGCTCAGAGTTTGTTCTTTTTCAGTGGCCAGAGATAAGATTACATGTTCCCATTTGTTTAAGATGAATAAGAGAACTAAAACACACCAATTCTATCTTCATTATTGGAATTTTAGTTTTTTTATCAGCCTTGCTCTGCAGAAAATCAGCTGAGATCATTGAACCAAAGTCTGAAATTTAATGTTTTTTAATGAAATATTCGGTTTCCTGGGTTTCTTTGCACATTCCCCATTTTAATTTATATATGGTAAGTGTAAAAAATTAAATTTTTATTGCAGCAAAACAGTATATTTTTTACAAGAAATCTAATGTGCATGGAGCCATCTTGGGCATATTAGAAAACAGTGCAAAAATAGAATCAGCTGGAATGTTTGCACCTAAACAATATCTCAAATTGCTGTCCTTCTGTTTAATGTTAAAGTTTTAGTCCTACCCGTAAAGGGTGAGAATCTGTCTGGGGTTCTTCCAGTAGAACCTGCAGATCTCCAGTTGGTCCTGTGTCCCAGGCTCCTAATCCTGTCATGAGCGCTGCATCCACGCCAAGAATATCGGCCTGGCTGCCTTTAGAGCTTGGACTGGCGCTCTGAAGAGAGTGGCTGCTTCTCCTCCTCTCACTTTCTCCCTCCCTTCTTTTTCACCCGCTCATCCCACTGAGTGTGAAGACGGAGACAAAGAAAGACTGCAAAAAAAAAAAAAAAAAAGGGATTCTCATAGGAGCCACAAGGCGGCCTCCGGTGTAGCATTACACTTGAAGGGGGGAAGCTGAACACATGTGGGAGGGCTGCAGTTCTGTGTTGGTCTTTGTTTCTCCAGTGGATTGAATGCTGGATGTGACCTGACGGGAGTGAAAAAGAAAAGCAGAGAGCTGTCTTGTAAATGTTTTGTAACTCAATTGTAATTACCGGTTTGTTTTTTTCCATGATAAAAAAATAGGAAAAGCCTTGGAGATTAGCTCATTTTTAATGCAGATGTGGTAGATTTAGTCATTTGATCTGTTTTATGTTCAAGTGTAAAATCTGCTTTTGCAATGCTTTAATAAAATGGGCTGGTGGCCAGAAGATTCCCTGGACTTTGTTGTGTGCTCTCACAATTATTTGTGCAAAACAAAACAAAAAAAAAAGCTGCTTATTGATGAAATGATTCTAAGAGGTTCACAGTGCTGTCAAAAGGTTTGTTTGGGTGTCACTATAAAGCACAGCTAACATGTAGCAGGGTCAGATTATTATTTTTTTTGGCCTAGAGTACATTTTAAGAGAAGATTGTTCATATTATGCATTGAAACAGCTGCATAAATATTTGTTGTATCTTGTTCACAACATACTTATCTCCTAGATATTGTGAATACTAAGCCTAACCCCAATAAAAAGTATTGTATTCATATATATTATGCCTTTTTAGACTGTTGACCACTATACTTTGAAAACAAAAAAAACCCTTGTGCTATCCTAGGCACTTTAACATTGGGAGTTGGGCCATCTAGACCCACTAAACAGTGCGCTGAACCTTTTTTCTTCAATGATTTGTGATCTTCACTGGTGTCCATGGATTACATGAAATCTTTCCACCTTTATCCACCTTTTTCGTGGTAGGGAGAACACGTCAATGTAAAGGTGGGGTCATAGGATAGCACAAGGGTTACTGCACAGCACAGGTGTCTTACTGTTTGGTTCATTGAATATTGTATGATTATTCATTAATTATCCTTATCCATGGCAGGACGATTATGGACTTCCAGCTGGGAATAAGTTGACGCGAGATCATATTAACTTCAAGACACAGAAGATGAAAGTAAACCTAGCGGCACAACTCCTGAGCAGTTCTACTGCCAAAGCTCTGCGGCTGGCAAACACTTTGGGGCTTCCAAATTTCAGTGATGATGATTGCATTGCAACAGCAACTTTCATTGAGGCAATTTTGAAATATCCTGGTAATGAAAAGAGAATTGTCTACAAAAATTTCCAGTATCAAACTTTACAATCATTGCTTTTTTTTATTTGCAGATGTTTGATACTTTATTAGACATCTTCAATTCAAGAAATTTGCAGTGTCCTGGCTACAAAAAACCCATTAGTGAAAAAAATTGGGAAAATATCATTTGTCATTGAAAAGCCCCGGAAGGAACTCCAGTTCTCCACTCCTCGCGCAGGTATCTGACTTCTTCATCAGGAATTAGTTCATTTTTTTTTAACTCATGCTGTTGGTTCTTTATTATGATTCTGTTCCTCCGATAAAGAATACTGTTCATGAATTAGGAACACGGTTTATACAATCCTTAATTAAAAGAAATTGCTTTTTAGAAACTGATTCATTGTTGGTCATCTTATTTAATATTTTTTTTTCAGATTTATTTTGTTTTGTTTTGGGTTTTCTAATAAACATCGAAAGTTTGTTGGCTTTGGTGCCCGAAGTCCTACAAATGCAAAGTTTTTTGCTGACGTATAAACTGAGCCAGGATCACCAAGAACTTTTCTTCAGTGCCATTCGGAGGGCAGGTACAAGAGATACAATTTGGTGTGTGAGTGAGTCTCTTGAGATGTGAGATTTGGGCTCTGCAGTTCGTGCAACTATGTAAACATCACAGTTATTGTCTTCTGACTGCATCAGTAATTACTAATCGCAGTGAAAGCTGGTTCACGGCAGTGTCGAGAGTTCCATCAACAATTACTTTGAGCACAGTGGAGTGGATTCTGTGTAAAATGCTCTCACTTTCGTTTGGTTCAGTTGCAGAATATACAAGAATAATTTGTATTATATTTCGATGGAGTATTATTATGTTTTTGCAGGAGGCTGGAATAATAACCCAACATGTAGGCAGATCAATGCCAAATTCCGGCGCCTTTTGGTTCACAGCGGGGTGAAAACTGGTACAAGAGGCAACATCGCCAGTCAGGACAACACAATGTGCCTGAAGGTTTCCAAGACATCGATGACCAACCTGGATGCTCCGTCACCTTTTGTGGAAAAATCTATAGTGTTTGAACATGACTACAGCAAATGGGTCCTTCCTTTGCAGTTGGAATTCTTGGTCAATATTGTTGCCTATATTGCTGGTTTCGTGGTTAGGAAGGTTGTGTCTCAGGTCACATGTGATGAGTGTAGGGACTGTTTGGTGTCGTACCCTACAAGTTTCCAGCGAAATGAAATGTATCACCTGCTGAAGCTGAAAGACAACGGGGAACTTGTTATACCATATCAAGGTGTTGTGGATATCCTGGTAGGGGCAGAGAAAGCCATCAAGCGGTCTCAGAATATACATTCAGCAAGGCGCATGTGCCCTGTGCAGGTGATCATCAATGTGGTCAAGTCGGAGTTTGGTGCTCTCTATACTTTAAATTGACAGCTTCACTTCACTGTGAAGGTATATATATATATATATATATATATATATATATATATATATATAAATATGCCACTACCTCTAGACTTATTTTCAAAACTAAAGAAACTTTTTGCCAGGTTCATGTGGAACAACAAAAAAGCAAGACTCTGTTTGACATTACTATATCTTCCCATAGACAGAGGGGGACTAAAAAGTCCAAACGTTGAATGGCACCACTGGGCTGCACAGATTATATCTATAATGTTTCATTTTACAGCCAAAGACACTCCCCATAGGGTTGAAATGGCATCCCAGGATCTAAAGCTGCCCCTCCCATTATTTCTTAATTCAAACACCTCAAAAAAGCTACGCAAAGAGACAAAGAACCCAATTCTGAAACATATGACACAAATATGGTTCAGAGTTCTAAATTACATGAACCAAACTCTACCACTATCACAATACAGCCCAGGGTCTTTCCACCATCCGGGACTTATATTTTCCAGATTCTGATGTTATGATGTCATTTGAAGAGTTAAAAACTAAATATGAGTTGTGTATAAAATAAATTTCTCCAGGTCAGACACTTTATAAGAAAAACACAGAAGACCCACAATAAACCACCATGTTCACTTTTAGAAAAATTCATGGTGAGAGACAGTTCCAAAAAAGGCGCCATTTGTGAGTTTTATAATCTGTTTTTGTCCAAATAAAACGAAAGTTCACAATACAAAGTAAACGCTTGGAAAGAAGATCTCCAAAAACAAATTACAAATGAGGAATGGGAGGGTGCTTCTGCTGCAGCTCAAAAGGTGTCAATTAACTCAAGGCTAAAATTAATACAATACAAATGGTTAATGCGTACATTTGTAACACCAGGGGATTTAAAAAATGTATAACAAAAATATACCAGATGTTTGCCCCAAATGTATGGAAATGAAAGGAACATACTTCCACTGTACTTGGGAATGCTAATGTATACAAACATTTTGGGAAGAAGTGAAAGTCACAATAGAGAAAATTACTTTAACCCTTGTGCTATCTTAGATGACCCCACCCTTACATTGACGTGTTCTCCCTAACATGACAAAGGTGGATAAAGGTGGAAAGATTTCATGTAATCCTTGGACACCAGTGAGGTTCACAAATCATTGAAGGAAAAAGGTTTAGCGGGTCTAGATGACCCAACTTTCAATGTTAAAGTGCCTGGAATAGCACAAGGGTTAAAGCAGATCCCACTGGAGCCAACGTTTTATTTTTGTTTGGTATATTTCCAAAAATACATAACTGCAACAAAGGTTAGGAGGTCGCTTATAAATCTCAGCCTGATCTATGCAAAAATGTGCATTGCCAAACGCTGGAAAAACACTTACAGTCCAAGCATAACCCAATGATTCCAACAAATGCTGTCAGGAGTCCCGTTAGAAAGAATTACATATATTTTAAAAGACAAAGTAGAAGAATTTGAAAATATTTAGCAACCTTTCATACATTTTGTAAAGAATATGGATCCTTTAGAATAGAACGTTGATTGTTACTTTTGGATGGTACAACAGACCTCTGTTTTTTACTTTTGTATGTTCTTAATTTTAAGTTTATATTCTTAATTTTGTCAATATCTAAGGAGAGGCACTCTTGTTCTTAGGGTGGGGGGGGTGGGGGGGGGTTAAAATAAGACTGCGAATAAGAGAAAGCATTACCTTAATACTGTTGATAAAAGTTGCAATTTTTGTAATGGCTGAATCGAGTGAAATGTAAAATCTGTTTCTGATATTTTTTATTGCATTAAAAATTTAATAAAAAGAATGTGGCAAAAAATAAGTGTTGGCCGCGTCAGCATGAGTGTGACGTCACCCATTGAAAATGGTTTACTTCCGACTCCAACCAAAGCCAATTCAGTGGCCATTTTTTTGCAATTCGTACATTGAGCTCAGGAGAATCTGTCAAACATCTTGGAACGTTTGACATTAGACCACCTGCATCTATTGAGGCATCTAATTGTTCAGTTTATAACTTGAATAACTTACACTATAAAAACGGTATTTAAAAAAGAAGGTATCAGAAAAGAATGATTATTTTGACAAAAATAATGACTAAGTAACATCTGTTTATTTCTCTATAGAAGTCTATGGGATTTTGACTTCTTGGAGCTAGCAGGTACTTCCTGTTTGGAATGCAAGGGGGGGAGGAGTCACTAAGTCCAGTTCTCAAATACAGTCAATAGTTGAAACATGTCCACTGACAGACCTAAAAAGATAAAACATCAACTCGTGCCTATTTTATTGAAGTTCTACATAATTGGGCACTTTTAGCTCTTTTCTAACAAATCTTTGATGTTCCATTTAAAAGCTTATCTCCACATCCTGTGCCTTTTCATGGCAAACCTCCAAACAGGCTGCAAATCATGTGTAAACACAAACTCATTTGTAACTCTTCAAGGAAAAAAAACTGTTTTAGAGTAAAATGTTGATCATTCTAAAGGCAATACCTCACAACAAAGCTGACCTGCATGAATCCTTTTTTGTTTACTATCCTATAGATTTTCTCTGTTTTTATATTCTCTCCCTGTCTGGGGGTGTTTTTGTCCATTTCACTTCTTTTCCATTGATTACAGGGATTGTAAATCCAGATAAAATATGTTATCAGAGGCTCTGCAGGTCATTCATGATGGTTTCCACTAGCTGTTCCTGCTTCCAGGTCATTCAACTCCAATTTCTATTAGTTAATTCCAAGATGTGTTTTCGGAAGCAGAATGCATGTGTCTACTTGAAAGATCTAAGCTTTTATGAAGTATTTTAGAATAAGTTGTATGTCCAGAGTTCCTCAGGGCATCCAATCAATGTGGTAGCAATATCTGCAACCTTTACAAATTTTCAGATTTTGCTTACTTGAATCTGGCCCTGCAATAGACTGGCAACCTGTCCAGGGTGTACCCCACTTTTCCCTAAGTAGCTGGGATAGGCTCCAACAACCCCATCACTCTGAAAGGACTTCAGCAGGTTCTGAAGATGGATGCTTCAGAATCAATACCCAAGATGGAAGACCAGTCCAGACTAATGGTCAAACTTTCAATACCTGACTGTGAAACACTGGAAAAACTCCCTCTTTATCTTTGCTAAAATCCTCAAGAAATCTTGGGAGTTTCCTCCATTTGGTCCACATTTGTTCGGTGGATTAGTGCAACCACTAATTCACCGAACAAATGTGGTCCAACCACTCCCGGTGTGCGCACTGGAGTCTCGACCCCGCCGGATCCGGATGGTGGTCCCGGAGGTCCAAATGCTCCCAGGGCAAGAACCCTGGTCCTGGGGTGGGATCCCTTATGTTTCCTCTTGATCAGGAGGAGGTATTGCTAACCACCAATCTATCTGCCCTACATGCTCACATATCATCAGAATGTCAGAATGTGAATTACAGTGATCAGTTCAGCGGTTAATAGGTTAGTAGATTAATCGTTTTGTGGGATGAGGTTGAAAATGATGTCTCAAACTTAAGAGAAATAGGAAAATTACAGGATTCTAAGAAGGGATTTTTCTTGATATGTCATAACATGTCACAACAAACATTATAAAGACAAACGAAGGCAGGAACTAGTGCGAGAAAACACAGATACCGGCCAAAATATGTGACGAAGACTTGTGGAGCAGTAGCCTGAAAGTGATTAATTCATTAATCATATCTGGAGACTTGATGAGTCATATTTAGTTTGGGGGAAAGCAGATTTCAGCTCAGTTTGTCTGCATTTTTCTACTTCAGTTCATTATATTTGTAGTTTTGTAGACAACTGCTGCAAATCCTCTGGAAACATCCGTAAACTAAAATGCTGCTCACACACGCTAATATAGTCCGTAAGGCTTTGTCCATGGTCTTGAATTGAAGCTTGCATTGCCAGGATGCTGAGGAGCATCACCATTCGTCAGTGGTTTTTGTTTTTCATTGTATTTTTAATAAACAGCAGCAGACATTTTTGCGGTTTGGACTTTTTGGGTAAAAAAATTCAATTTATTTCAAGAGTTTTGTCCCTTTAGACTTCCTGTAGTATGCAAATATGTCAACATAGATTGCAGCAAATGTGTTTTTTCTTTCTTTTGGAGAACATTATGATTGATTATGTGGAAAATAATTATGTTTTATATTAAAAACCTTTTAATCTTTTGATCTTCTTTTCCTTAATTAGGAAATGTCTGCTTTGTACATCAACTGAGTGGATACATCTACAAAAATAAAATAATTAGAAAATGTTTCACTGGGGACAACAATTTCCCTTCAACGTATCAAAAAATATATTTTTATGCATATTGGCTACTTGTTTGCATTTAAAATAGGTTTAAAACAATTGAAGCAATAAAAACTGATTTGAGTCTAATTCTAAATGCTTTTATTGTGAAAATACATGTTTTCCACATCTGTCAGGTTCAAAACCCAAGCTTGCATCAAAAAGAACGTCCAAACTTTAAAGAAAGATAAAAACCTCAGAGTGGCAGACAAAGGGTTAAAATCACATGATCCAGAAGGGGAATTACAGAGAATTTACCAGAAATCCAACACAAGGAATGTCTCCCGCTGAGCAAACCATTCAAGCAAATCTAGTTTTTGGTTTTCTCCACCTTGTAATAAACGTCTGAATATGAAAACAGGAGAGTTTTGCCTGATTTTAAGTCTGAATTCCCTGCTGCTATTAAAGAAAAGCTAACTTTCTTCTTTACACTTTTAACCAAGAAAAAATTGCAAATGTTCTTGTCATACCATTGGGGGGGAAAAAACAATTTCTTTGTTTTTTAACCAGTAATAAATTAAAAAAAAAAAGAGGATTTAACTGATTGAGATTCAGAATTCAACAGATAAAGAGCAAGTTTCTAAAATTTCTAAATTCTTATTTCTACACTACAATAAGATGCTTACAAAAACATTAAATTAAGAATGGTGAGTGATTTTCTAAGACCCCAAACGCCAACAATTTATCTTTTCAATATCATTTCAGCTTCTTTGCCACAACTGAGAGCTTTTTCCAACAGGATTTTATCATCTGCTCCTAATAAAGATACTTTATTGTTCCCAGCTTGGGAACTTTGGTTGTTGCAGCAAAGTGCAGTGATTCATCCCGATTTCAATTAAGGAATACTTAGAAATTGACAAGGACCACAGAATGGCGAGGACTCAGATGCAGAGTTCTTGGAAAACTTTTATTCCTGAGAACCTGAGATAGGCGTAGGGTTTGTTAAACATCTACACATGATAATCAGGCACAGGACAGAGGGAGACACAGACCATAAATACATATGAGGAGGGACAGCACAGGTGGGAACGATCAGGGATGATTAGGACAACAGCTGTGGGGAAAACAGACATGAACAGGAAAGGGAAGAACTTTCAAAAGAAAACAGGAAGCGAGACACGAGGACACAAATGTCAGACAGGAACTTGACGAAACATGACAGAAATGTAATTTTAAGATTAATCTTCTTGACATATGTCCTCCATATTGAGATAAATGCTACAAGAACATGATAAAAACACCATTTTCATTGAAGTGGGTCTTTAGTATCACATCACAATGATGGAGTTTGTAGCTAAACCCAAAGCTGTGTATGTCTATCAAACAACAACTAGCCACCACAAGAATATGTTCCGAGTGAGAAAATAAGGAACTCCCCTTTTTTTTTTTTGTGGGGGGGGGGGCATTTTGGTACATTTATGGTTTTAGTATGGAGACAAAAAATGTGGAACTTTGTGCGGTTTGTTCTGAAATGTAAAACTCATATTTTGGTAATCTGGGTTCTCCGATTACAAACCATGGACCCATAATTTTCCAAATACGTGCGACCAGCCACAAACTTTTTTTGTTGGTGGCACATACCTTAAAGATGGGTTACGGTTAGGATTACAGCTGCGGTTAGGGTTAAACCACTAAATTCTTCGTAAGCACAGCTGTTTCTGCAGCTCGCCGCTCGTCCAGCGGCTTAAAAAATGCAGAGAACACATTTCACACACCAAGGTGCGTGACAGATAATGGGACTTTGAATTAAAGTTTAATTTTAAATATGAATTTTAATATGATTTTAAATAAAAATATAAATATTGCATTTTTTAATGAATATTGTGCCAGATAGCAACAAAAAATTGGTAAATTTTCATAAAATAAGTTTGTCCTTTCAAAAACGAATCTACAAAAACTTTTGATGAATTTACCAATCATAAAAAAAAAGTGTTCTTGTCCTTGAAGGATCAGAGTTTTCTGTATTGTAGCTTCCCTGTATTCTGCAGCCCGAGTGCTACTTCCTATTAATTTGTTTTTTGCATCAAGGACTACTCCCTTAGAAACACAACTGTTTCCACTGACTAAAACCCAAAAGCAGACAAGAAATAAAAAAAGAAGTTGTGGATCCAGCATATCTAGCAATAAAATCCAACTGAGCCTGCTTTCAGACAGAACCACCAACCACAAAAATTATAGTCTGCCCTTGTGGTTTTGTACAATCCTGAAATGAAAGAGAAACAAAGGGAAGAAGAAGAAGTGGGAAACTTTTGGATGAATGATTAACTCTGCAGCAAGGAAAGAGTTTAAAGAATAATATAATACATCCAAAGATGCTGTGCATATAACATTTAAAGAATTACAGCAAATTACTCCAAATTTTATTCATTTGAATCAAATTTCAGTGCTAGATGAAGACGTGCAGAAGTGCATGGAAACGCAATGCAACATCAAAATTTTAATGCAGTTTTCAAGTTATTTATAAAAGTACCCCAATATTAGTATTATTTTTGACAAAGATTACAAAATCATCAATACAAGATTCTCTAAGCACTGCAAAAATAACAAAAGCAATATTTTTGAATGAAATTAAAAGCATTTTTTGAAAAGGCCCATTTTTGATTCTTTGATTTATAACGGCCTTATAAGTCTTCTGCCCCCCTCTAGCCCCCCATATAAAATGTTCAAGCTCTGCCCCGAGATAAATGCTAACTTTAAGACAGTTATATTGTTTCTACTGATACTGAAGACAATAGAAGAGCTACACGGTGCTCTGTCAAAATGTTAGGTTGGGTGTGATTGGAATTGTTAGACGGTTTATTTTTTAATGCTGCAAACAAGGTTGCAGGTCAGCTGATTACAGTGCAAATAAAGCAAATAGAAAATAACCATAAAATGATGTATCAGTGTAATACATGGCTAACATCAACTGAGTACTGTCCCTATCGTGTAATTCATATTTTAACATAAAAATATCAATGTACCACTATTTTTAGAGATTTGTTTGCCAGTTACTGCTGGCTATTATTATCATTACTATTACTATACCAGTCTATGGTTTGATTTTTGGGAAATCTGCAGTAAACAGGTCCTGTGTAGCCCTACTACTACTCAGACCCCGTAAAATAGCCTCTATCCTCAAAATCCCTGCTCTAGAGTTTAGTAGTCTCTGGGGAAAAAGCTGTTCCTCAGTCTGGTGGTCCTGCTCTTAACGCCCCGTTGCCTCCCGTCTGAGGGGAGCAAGGAAAACAGTTTGTGAGAGGGGTGAGTGGGATCCTTCATGATGCAGGAGGCTCGTTTCCTGCATCTGGTTATGCAAATGTCTGTGGTGGCCAAGATGACAGGAGGCTCTCCACCAAGCTCCTGTAGAAGAAGGTCAGGACTGAGCTCCCCATCCCAGTGCGCCTGAGCCTCCTTAGAATATAGCAAGCAAGTAAGTGTATTTATAAAGGACAGTTCATACCCAGGGCAATTTAAAGTGCAGTACAGTATACAAAATTATGACAGGGAATTTAAAACGAGTTTCTAAAACATAAGCAAAATCATTCAAATTGTACAAATACAGTGATTCCTATTTTAAAAAACATTGCTAAACAGAAAAAATTATCAGCCTAGAACCAAACAGAGACTGTTCCAAATCTTGGATGAAAAACACTCCCATGTTTAGTTTTGACTCTTGGAACCTGGAGAGGACGTCTGCCTGAGGGTTTGCAAATGGGTCATATGGAACCAGCATATCAGAGATGTACTTGGGCGCCAGGCCATAGAGAGACCTAGAAACAAGCAAAGCTGTTTTAAAAGCATTGGAAGCCAGTGTAGAGAGCTTAGAACTGGACTGGTGGGGTCATATTTCCTGGTTTTTGTCAAGACTCAAGCTTCAGCTATTTGATAAAGTACATTTAGAGAGCCCAGTGAGAAGGCTATTACAATAGTCCAACCTACTGGAAACAAAAGCATGGATTTGTTTTTTCCAAGTAAGGTTTGGACACAACCTTTTTAATTTTGGTGATAACACTTATTTTTTGATTTTGCTGACCAAGAACAATCATTTCAGTTTTGTCTGAGTTTAGATGAAGGAATTTATTTTGCATTCACACATTAATTTGTTCAATGCAGCTGCAAAGTCATTTTATTGGACCTTGTTCACCCGCTGACAATGAGACATAGATCTGAGTGTCATCAGCATAATTATGACAGGACACACGAGGCACAAAATGGAGACACTGATGTGCCCTCCTGATCAGGCAGGAAGTGTTGGTGCTCCAGGTGAGGTCGTGGGAGATGTGCACGGCTAAATACCTAGACTTTGAAACTATTTCCACCGTGGCCCCTCCAATGTGTAGGGGAAGAGGGAGGTGTAAATCTCTTCTGACATCTGCTAACGCATCATCACGAGAAAACGAGACACTAGATCTTGTTATCGTGAGATAACGAATTTCAGTATGTCATGATCATAAGATAATGAACGATAGGTTATCCTTTTTGTTTTTACTTTTCAGAAGTCCGCAGCAAAACAAAAATTTGTCAGAGAAAATGACTGAGCCGCTGTCACCAACGCCCCGACATTAAATTTGCGCACCGGACAATTGCCCGTATTACCTGTGCCTAAAACCGCTACCACTATTTGAGAAGCACTGCATTAAAGCAACTTTCCTTCATTCTGTCATGCTGCCTCATCATCACACTTTATTGTTTCTGGAAAGACTGTGTCCCCCCCACCCACCCTTTATTTTCGAAGCACCATTCAGACTCCTGAACCGTTTAAAAATACTAAAGAACATACATTAAGCAATGTTGAAAATAAACAGCATTTTATTTCCCCAATAGAAACTTAATGGTTATGACACAGTCATTCTTTGTTTTTTCTTATACTGAAAAATACTTTGTTGTGTAAATCTGACAGTTTTGACTGTTCCCTTTCTATATTTTTAGTTACCAAAATAAAGCATTATGAATTTGCTTTGGTTAAAGCAACTATGAGATACAGTTGCAGTGCTTAACATTGCGATCATTAATTTAAACTGAATTTGACCATTTTTATTACAATAGAAGACATATCGAAATTCAGATAGAGTTTTTTCAAAGTCATATTTAAAAACAAAAAGAAAATATGTTTTGGTAAAATATCAGGATATGTATCGTATCACCAGACTCTTGCCAATACACACCCCTACTGGATGGGTTGGTTTTTGCCAATAAGGAGCTTCAGTAACAGCTTAGCTCGAAGCTTTGAAGCTTGACGCCTACATGGTTACAGAACAATGCATGAGAGGTGCAGGCCGGAGTGACTGCAGGACACTTGTTACCAAGAGTAAAAAAAAAAAAGGGTTTTCTAATAATAACAAGATGGTAGATGTTGTTACTACAAGAAAACAATGTTGTTATCACATGAAAATGGGGTGAAAAAAGAAAGGCAGGTAGTTCATGTCTTCCATAGATGCTGTCTTTGTTGATATAAAAAAAGAAAACCTAATTCCCTTCAACATTTGAGGCGTTTTCTTAACTTAGTGTTTGTTTGTTTGGTTTGGTAAAGTCCTTTTTTGGCTCTGTTTAAATTGTGCTTTCATATTTCTAAATGTTGTTGGTTTTGCTTAATGGATCTGATTCGCAGCTTTATTAGTCATTAGTCAAACTATTTGACTTTAGTTAAGAATCCTATTTAATGAATCTAATGTGACCCAAGTGTGTATTGTTTGCGTCATCGCAAAAAACTCTAGGTTTATGAGAAACAACAGTTATTTTCTACTAAGATTTACATACATTTAAATTTTCTATTTTTCATCGCATTTCATTATTTCTGTATAGTGTTTGACATGCCTGATGGTTTCATGCCCCGTAAGAGCACCACTGATGCCATTTTTGCTTTGAGAATGTTGATGGAAAAGTACAGAGAAGGTCAGAAGGAGCTGCATTGTGTGTTCGTAGATTTAGAGAAGGCGTATGACAGGGTGCCGAGGGAGGAGCTGTGGTACTGTATGAGGTCGTCTGGAGTGGCAGAGAAGTATGTCAGAGTAGTTCAGGACATGTATGAGAGAAGTATGACGGTGGTGAGATGTGCTGTAGGTCAGACAGAGGAGTTCAAGGTGGAGGTGGGACTACACCAAGGATCAGCTTTGAGTCCTTTTTTGTTTGCTATGCTGATGGACAGGCTGACAGACGAGGTAAGACAGGAATCTCCCTGGACAATGATGTTTGCGGATGACATTGTAATTTGCAGTGAGAGTAGAGAGCAGGTGGAGGAACAGCTAGAGAGGTGGAGGTTTGCTCTGGAAAGAAGAGGCATGAAGGTCAGTCGTAGTAAGACAGAATACATGTGTCTGAACGAGAGGGATCAAGGTAGAAGCGTTAGGTTACAGGGGGCTGAGGTGAAGAAGGTGCAGGAGTTTAAGTACTTGGGGTCAACAGTTCAGTGTGATGGGGAGTGTGGAAAAGAGGTGAAGAGGCGAGTGCAGGCAGGTTGGAGCGGGTGGAGGAAAGTGTCAGGAGTGTTGTGTGACAGAAGAGTGCCAGCAAGACTCAAAGGAAAGGTGTACAAGACAGTGGTGAGACCAGCTCTGCTCTATGGGTTAGAGACGGTAGCAGTGAGACCGAGACAAGAGGCTGAGATGGAGGTAGCGGAGATGAAGATGTTGAGGTTCTCCTTAGGAGTGACCAGGTTAGACAGGATAAGGAACGAGTACATCAGAGGGACGGCTCATGTTGCCTGTGTTAGGGACAAAGTCAGAGAAGCCAGACTGAGATGGTTTGGACATGTTCAGAGGAGGGATAGTGGATATATTGGTAGAAGGATGTTGGAGATGGAGCTGCCTGGCAGGAGGGCGAGAGGACGGCCAAAGAGGAGATACATGGATGTCTTAACAGAGGACATGAAGTTGGCTAATGTTAGGGTAGAAGATGTCCATGATAGAGTGAGGTGGAAAAGGATGATTCGCTGTGGCGACCCCTGATGGGAAAAGCCGAAAGAGAAAGAAGAAGAAGTTTGACATGCCTGATATTTTTCCATCCACAATCAAATCAAATCAAACTAAATCTGAAATTCTAAGCTGGATTTCAGCTTTGTTGTTTCAGTGACAGAACAGCAAAAAGCTCATTCCTGTTTTGCCAAGTCAGTTAATCAATACATGTTAGCTAAATGAGAGAATAGACCATTACGTGATACTGAGGAAAAAACAATCCTAAAAACTGGCTAAATGGATCAGTAGAAGGACAATGAAAGAAAAAGAAATTTCAAAGTAAGTCATCATCAGCATAAATTTAACCTTTTTTCATGTTTGGATTAAAAGGAAAGCAGCCAGCCAGTTGTGGACTGTTTCAACCCAGATGCACTGCAGCTAGCAGAAATGGTGGTTTATCCTGAAGATCTGGTGAACAGATACAGTTAAACGCTTCCATCCTCCATTAGGGAACCCCCCCGGGAAAAACAATTTGGAGACAACAGACACAAATGAGAGAAAGTTTCCCAGACTTCTCCAGTGAAATCCGAAATATTTACTATCAAACATTGACCAAATGTAAGAAGAAAAAAAAAACAACAAACAGAAAAAACTGTTATCTTTTACCACAGTTTGTACTTTTCTCTAAGCAGTAAGACGATCTGATCCTGTGGGTTTATTTGGTCTCTTCTGTCACGTAGAACCAGCGTAAACTTTTTATTATCCTTATTTTAACTCCTAGATGCTTAAACCCCAAATCCACAAAAGGCAGTGAAGTAGACGCAGAACTGTCTTTTCAATGGAAACAAAGGGTTGTAACTGAGTTCTAGTCTGCATTGACATTTATAAATGTTCCAGGTTGAGTTGCTCCTTTGATTATAATAGACATACACTGTGTCTGGAACCTTTTAATCCACTAAATTTCTGTTTTTAAGACTGCAACCTTATAAAAACTTCCTTTTCCCTTGAGAATGCTAACCTCCTGTTCTGTTTTGTTTTTAAACCTGGCAGTAATTTATATTTTTTACCAACTGCCTCACTGTGCTCAAGTTTTTTAAACAAAGTCAAACTTTGTGGATATTTTAGGTCTCTTACCCTGCAGGAACTTGCCCCCCCCCACCCCACACACAACCATTACACTTTAAATAAACAGAACTTGTGGCAACTTTTTTACAAGAACTGAGTAAAAGCATCTAATTTAGAGATGCAAAATATATGCACCAGGAAAATAAACCTACTATGCCTCAATACAAATGATAACAGTGGATTTTTTTCTTCGATTTGAAACAATTGTATAATCGTATAGGGTTGATTCGATTAACAGCTTGCCTAAGACTGATCGATCTGGCCTGTACCACAAAATGCACAATTTGTCTGTCAATCAACAGACTCTGATAAAGAGCGATAGTTGGATGGTGCAGAAAGTGCAGGAGAATTAAAAAAACATGACTCAATGATGCTTTTATTAATTTTCTTTGGGGATTAAATGCAAGAATTCATCGATGTTTAGTCTTTTGTTTATTTAATCATTTCTTTTTAATTAAATTTAATAAAAACCACATGAAATCACTTTAATCTGTGGTACAAGGCACAGGTTTCAAAAAACTAAAATAAAACTTTTTCTTTGTCTTTATCAATATTTATTTTACATCAACACTCTAAATGTTTACCTAGTATTTTTTTTTTACTTCAGGCCATCAGCCAACAGCTTCCCGCTAGTCCTATATTTTTCACTTGTTTATTTTTCACTGATAGCTTCAGTTGCCGTATTTATATAAGAAGAACACTTATGTAAGCATGATACTGCCCCGAGCAGGGATGATAATCCACACGCACCGGCATTTTATATGTTTATTAGTCATCTGTTTCTCGCCAGTGATCACCTTCTTTCTGGTTATCTATGGAAGCCCGAAAGGGACAACCTGTGCTTCCCTTTGTGTTCCATAAACCTTAAACTTTAATTCAAAGCGTGTTTTCTTGTCTTGTGTGCAAGTTAGTTGAGCTAACTTGCACATTAAAAGCCTTTATGAAGCAGATGCAAAATTTACCCCTTCGTGCTCATCTGGTTTCTCTGCCTGACCGCTGCTGAAGGCTTTCACTGATCAAACACTAGTACTCATTAGGGTATCTAAGGAAATGTTGCGATATTTAATTTGGTGATTCTTGCATTGATTTAGAATGCTGTCAAGACAATAATTATTTAATTATTTATGAGCGTCTGACTCTTGTTTTCCAAGAGTTTGTGGAAAACAAATTGCCTCTTCATTTGCTATTAAAAAACCCAATTTTTTGTCTTATTTACCAAGCTCCTCTTTTAGCAGATTTATCTCTTATTTCTGATTTTAAGAGAGCTTTATATGGAAGCCCAAGATACAAAAAACTTGTACAGTAACCTCTAAAAGATCTGACTTCATTCCAAATAAATCGGCGGATCAGATGAAATGTGTACAGCTGTTGTTGGCTCGCACATCTGCCTTCAACTGGAGATAAACCCACAGGGCAGCACAGACTTGGCTGTCCAGAACCGGGTTTTCCCTCCCGTCTTCCAGGAACCATGCGAGTCAAATGAGTTTAAGCTGGAGGGGGTCTTAAAGTTTTGCCTGCTGACAGACTGAACAATGACTCGGATTCTCTAAGGGGGTTTCTACAGAGATGACATCAGCCTCAAGAGTTTGCCAGAAGCACTTTTCCCGTTCCAAGAGATTCATGTTTGAAGCAGTTCTCTACGTTCAGCTCTGACGGTACCGGGCACCGACAGAGAAAACAAAAGTTTGATTTGGGTACATTACATTCAAAACGGTGTGGTTTTCTAACCATCCCACTGGGCACGAGATGTTTATTAGATAACTAAAGCCTAAGTGACAACTGCCCTAACAGGTGGATATGGGCTCTCTGCGGGCAAAAAATGGATTAACCTGTGCCTTTTTGGAAATTACCAAATCCTTTTATCCAAAGCTGCTTCAGAGATTTTATGAATGTATAAAAATGTCTTTTTAATTCAATTCTATTTCGTTTATATAGCCCAAAATCACAACAACAGTCAACTCAATGGGCTTCGTACCGATGATTGTAAAGTAAACACAAAATCACAAGCATCATGAATACATGGACTAAACTACACTGGGCCTCCTTGCACTTAAACCCTCCTTCTCGGTATGGAAAAACTCTTTTAAAAAAATGGATTCCAGAAAAAATAGAAGAAACCTCGTGGATGTCCACATGAAGGAGGGATCCCCCCCCAGGACGGACAGGCGATGTACCAGAACTCTTAGAGAAGAATTAACAAGTCTAACTCTACAACTACATGTTCAAATAGTCCAGTAGGTGGGCTTCATCCAGATGGAGTTGGGGGACGGTTGGGGGCGCAAGACGAGGCAGAGGCAGGATCCACAACAAAGTATGGGAGCAGTAGTAGAGACGAGGTACACGGTCACGTAAAGGGGCCCAGACAAGCCAACTTGAACCTGGAATCACTCTGGAGTGGGAAAGAGGGACAGTACATGAATCACACTGCACCAAACAGAGGCATGGAGAACTAAATGATAAATGAATGTTCAAGAACAGAGCAGAGAGGGAGAGTAATAGTACACAAGAACAGAGGACAGAACCCCAGTGCACCATACTTTCCTCAGCTTCAAACTTCTAGCAGCCTACTAACAACAAATTGTTATTGTTAGGTTTAATTTAAAGATGGCTGAATTTTAACAGTAAGGTAAATATTCTCTGAATACTAGCTAGTCTAGCAATAAGCCAGAAACGTGAATTCAGAACCTTTTTTTCTTAACTTTTTTTGCAGAAAAGTTTGACCCAGCTTGGAAAAAAAACCCTGCATGCTGTGTGTCAATTAGTCTTTACAAAACAAAAGCAGACAAATTTATTTTTAACAAAAATTGTGGTTTTTAAAGCGACAGCCTCGCCCTCAGCGGTATTTCTCTCATTGCTCTTTTGCACTGTTTAGACTGCTGTTATTCTTCTTATTATTACTGTTTTTTTTATCTATCCTTATTTTATTATTTTATAAGCTGCTGGCACTGTGGGGCGAGAGGAAAGTAATTTCATCTGTGCTGTATGTCTTGTGTATGCAGCATATTTGACAATAAAGCTGACTTTGACTTTAAATTTTGACTTTGTTGAACATTGAACAATGTTGCAATAAAGTCTTGATTTTGCCACCTCAGGGTTTGAAAATGTAAAAAAACAAAAACTTTTTATAGCTGTTAAGAAGCTCACAGAAATGAAGTTAAAAAGTCTCACCCAAACTTCTAGCCTCGCCAGCTGACACACTATGCATCATCAACATCTGTTGTGGATTGGTAAGCCTCAGTCACTCTCAAAAGCTTCATGAATCACATGGCAGGGATTGCAACTGATGGGAAACGGCGATGAAAAACCCCTGACCAACATATTAAAGCTGCATGTTTCAGCCTTTTTAAATAACCCTTGTGCTACCTTAGATGACCCCACCCTTACTTTGACGTGTTCTCCCTACCATGACAAAGGTGGATAAAGGTGAAAAGATTTCATGTAATCCATAGACACCAGTGAAGATCATAAATCATTGAAGAAAACGTTTCATAGCACTGTGTAGTGCGTCTAGATCAGCGTTTTTCAACCAGTGTGCCGCGGCACACTAGTGTGCCGTGGGAGATGGTCAAGTGTGCCGTGAGAAATTGCCCTCATTAACTGATCTAAAAGCAATTACCATCTCCAGGAAATCAGCTCTTTGTTCATCCAAACAGGCCCTGATAAAACACTGAGAAGTTAAGAATATGAAATATCATAAAATTATTTTTTCTTTGTGTTTATATGATTCTATTAAAGACATTTTGATAAGAATAACGGGATACCGCGATTTAGCTGCAGCTATAACTGTGTGAGGAAAAGTCCCGCCCCTTTAACTGTCTCCACCAATCATTCTTGAAGGCTTAATCACATGTCATCAGTCTGACCAATCAGAAGTGGTTAAAGTATTCACTTCCTTGTTTCGATTTAGCGCAAAAAAGTCTCTCTGTTCTAACAAAAATACCAGCTAAAGCTCGTCTTTAGCGGTGTAGCTTTCCACAGAATCTGGTATCAGACTGGAACAAGTGAACAAAACCATGAAGCTCAAAGACGCTGGTCTTTCTGCGGTCGGCGGATTACGGGCACTACATCTCCCATGATGCAGTAAAGTGACTGTCTTAGCGCACAATGAGTCTCTCCTCTCAACGTCTTAAAACAACGAACACACATCAGTTTTTGAATCTTTTGACTTAATTTTTAATACATCTTTTAGAAAAAACAGCTGCAGTTTCCAGCGTTTTCTGCAATAATTATCACAAAAATGCATGTGAGATTGCAGAGCGGCTGTAGATCAATACAGACTGAGCTTTTTCTTTTTTTTTTTATTTATCTATTTTTTTGGATGCTGGTGTGCCGCGGGATTTTTGTCAAGGTTAAAGTGTGCCGTGGCTCAAAAAAGGTTGAAAAACACTGGTCTAGATGACCCAACTCCCAATGTTAAAGTTTAAGAAGTTTATTGGGCTTCATAAGTCTCAAAATAACTCCAATTTCTTTCTTTTTTATTTTTTTGTTTTTTTTTGGCCTTGTTAATTTAGCCACAAATGGTCATTTTCAGAAAAAACAGATGGGCGAATTTTCATAAAACAGTCTGCCGGAGCCTGGCACAGCTCAGAGGTTCACACAGCTGCGCTGCCGGAAACCTTTCAAAGTTCATTTGAAAACAGGCAAAAAAAAAGGAAAAACATCTGAACACCAGGTGATATGACCTGACTTTATGAGGGCTTGTAAACTCCAGTGAATGTCGAGCCTTTTTTTATTTCCATATTGGGGTAGGATCACCCCGTTTTATCTCGTTTTTGTTGCTTTGGATTGATTTTTTTCCTTTTTTCTTTTCCTTCATGCATGGGAAAATCCTGTATGTGCGGGATAATAGCCAAACAAAATGACATTATCTGGGAAAGTCAGTCGTTTTGCCTGATGACTTTAAACGGCTGGTTTGATCGTACAGAAAATCAGGTCTGAGGAACGGGAAAAGCCATCAATGTAATGACTCTTAAATCTGTGGCTTTATTACTGCAGACTATAACGATAAGGCTTGTTCATGCAAGAGCCTCTATGTAAGGGAAAAATTAGCACTTAAGGAGTCTAAAACTAGTAATTCAGCTATTTAGGAAATGATTTTTAAACAGGTTTAAAACACCCAAAGTATCATCAGTTCAATACAAATCTTTTTGAAGAAAGGTCTCAAACAGAAACTGAGTATTTTATACTTCATACATAAGAACACCCCCCAGCAGCTGTTCCAGGGAGTGAGTGATGACTCCTGCAGGGAAAAAGGCAATGGGTCAAGAGCAGTGTTACATCATCATCACCTAAGTCTCTTCAGTTCAGCTCAGTCTGTTTTTAATTTCTGCATGTAGGCCTCCCAGCATGTCCTCCAATCCAGCTGGCATTTGATGCCGCCACACACAGGGCAGGCAAACTGGAGCACAGCTCTCTGCTTCCCTCTGCTGGATGACTAATGTGTGTGGATGACATAATATGACAGCCTAAAGCTATTTGATTACTAAAATTACAGCGCCTTAGACATGACTTTAGAAAAAATTATAAATTGTTCCCTCAAATTTATAAATTGTTGCCACCATTTGGTATTCTGTGCGCATAAATTAGTATTTTGTGGCCACAAAGTAGCATTTTAATAGTATTTTGTACTAGTATTTTAGTAATATCAGCTGCTATTGCTAATTTGTGACCAAAATATTGATTACTATCCACAAAATGCTAATGTTCCACATAAAATACCAATATAATGCCAATTTGTGCACACAGAGCACTAATTCATGCCAAAAATTGTACAGTTGAGGGAACATTGTAGTTTAGTTTTTTTTAATGTCATTTCCAGGGCATGTTGGATTGAAATTTATTCCAAATATATTCTATCAGTGTAAGTCAGGTCTCTGCAGGCCCGTCAAGTTCTTCCATACCAACTTCAATCAGTCATCATTTTATGGATCTTCTTTACTGCAACAAAACTAAATCACACAAAGTATTTTGGTCTGGTTTCTTGTGTAAATATCTGATTATACTTGATTCAAGACAAAACTAACATACTTAGAACTTTTTAGTAAGACATAACACTTTTTGGACAATATATCTTGAGTCTTTTGATCTTAAAAACATCTTATTTTTAGCAAACGCACTGATTTTTTAAACAATATTTTACTCAAGTTTTATTTGTGAATGGTAAGCTGTCTTGTTTCATGATATGATTTACTTCTTTTGACTCACAGCAGTTCAAATATATTTAGCAATGGCAGAACAAGAGTTTGAAAATAAACACATATTTATGTGTAATTTTTAAAGAAATGTATCTCAAAATGAGTCATTTTAACATGTTTGTGCTCTAAAAAATAAGGATTTGGGCTGTTGTAGCATTTAAATAAGATATAATTGGGGGAAACTGTGTAAAAATACGTTCTTTTGTGTAAAACCTCCTAATTTTTAAAGATATAAAACTATTTTACTGACCAATACGCACTTATTTAAAGATATAATTCCGATTAGCAGACCAATATACCAAAACATGAGTCTTTATAGCAAGTTTAAAGATTTAATTTAATCTTTTGGTGTTTTATTTTAAGACATCTTACCAGAACAAAGTCAACTGGTTCTATTTAAAAAAAAAGGCTTTAGTATCAATTCACCATATTGTTACCCTTAAACAGCTGCAATAATTAAATCTATATCTGTCTAAAAACTCACATTTTTGTTGATCCTAATTTATGGTTCTTTAGTTGGGAATTTTTGCATTTATGTAGTAAAGTTAATGTCCTTGCAACCTCTTGCATAGGTTTGCACTTTACAATTTACTAACTCAGTTAATTGATAAACAATATGGACATAACACTTTGACAAGAACTGTTTATGTCTGTGTGTGTGTGTGTGTGTGTGTATATATATATATATATATAGTGTTTCCAATTTAACAATTTAACCTTTAGGCTAACGTGCTACACGTATTAGGGTTCTGTTCATTTATTTATGTCTTTTTTAGACAACGCGCAGCGTCGTTGTCATGGTAACGCGCTACAACTAGAGGGTAAATCTCTGCCTGCGTGTGCCTGTCTCGTCAACTCTTTTAAAAGTTGTTTGAGGTCGAACTTCAAGCAAACGGAGAAGCGGAAAAGTCTTGTAGGCGTGAGTATAAACGAACAAAATTAACCTTTAAACTTTTACTTTCGTGTTTTTTTGTTTTTTGTTTTTTTTTGTTTCAAATCGGTAGCCACTAGCTTAGTATGCAAAACCGAAACGCTCGTGCTCAACTTTTTCTTTTCAAGCTAACGTGGCGTTCGTAAATGTGCCTGAACAAAAATTCAACCGAAAAAATATCCAACCGTCCGGATCAAATCAATGCACATAACAAACTTAAAATTTATACTCATCATTAACCATTTTTGCTCTGCTTTTCTACACAAATTGTGCGTGTGACTAAGCACAGATATCTCTTAGCAAAAAGTAGTGCACCCAACGTTTATTTTACTAAATATCTGTAAGTATAGCAAGTATACTACACCATGTATACTTCTGAATACAAAATAAATTGGAACATTCCATGTTTACAGTATATAGATAGTATAGAAAAATAGACTTCAAGTACACTGCCTCACTTTTATATACCAAGTATACTTCCTATAGACCCCTTTTTACTACAGAATAGTATTTCTGGTAATGTGTTGTGCATTCTCTGTTGAATCATATGTGTAGATTTATAGAGTTGTTTGCTTTCCCTTAGAGATTCTGTTTGAGGATCAACAAGATAATAAGCCTCCAGGCATGGAGGAACAAGGGAACACTTCTCCACCTCATCCATCTCTCCAGGAAGATCAGCCCTCTGTCAACGTCGCTGTCTCTGCCTGTCCTGCTTTTCAATATCTTGAAGAGGTAAGGAGTCATGTCACTTTCAATCAGATTGTTCAACAGTGACAGACATATAAAATCGTTTTAAATGACATATTATGTGCCAGAGAAGTCGTTTGTCTAACTCTGATTTGTAAATGCAAAGGAAATTCTGACCAATAACTTTTTTTTTATATTTAAAAAACAGCTTAATTTCAAGCACAACTATTTTTTTTATTAAAGTAACCAGTACAGACAGTAAATAGACATTAAAATAACTTTCCAACAATAATGTCTGTCGCTCTTTGAGTAAACATCTCATTCACTTATCTGTTAAGGGCATGCAGCACCTCATCCTTCCTATTTACAGGCTTCTCTACTAGACCGGACACACTTTAAAATATCACATGCTAAACTTACATTTTTATGTACACTTTTTGTTTTCATAGCAGAAGACTAAAAGCTGATCAGGCATCAGGGAGTCTTTAAACTACGAAAAAAACTGAACTCCATTCAGCAAGAAAAAACAAAAACAAAAAAAACTTAAATTTCTCTCGTATAAAAAGTGCATATTTTTGGTTATGACAAATGGAAATGCATCGTAGAAAACATCCATGTGAACCAAGAGTGGTGAAGAAGGATGACAGTTTATATACAGTCTTCATCAGTACCATCAATAATTGGACTTTACTGCATTTGCACTATAAAACCTTTCAAAAACAAAATAAATACTGTACACATCCTTAGATTGAATCCTCTTGTCTTGTCTTTGCCATCCACAGTGTGTTTAAAAAAATGGTATGATGCTGTACAGTTTTCAAACATTAGGTAGCAGTATTGTACAAACAGTGAGTTAGCCTACAGATAAAGAATGTTATATGACATCAAGAGGTGTGCAGTAGAGATAGTCGAACTCGGAATAAGGTTAGAAAAACACTTGGAACTGTTTAATGTCATGATCAGTAGCTGCTGTCAGGAACAATTTTCTAGAGAATCAATAATACAGTGCGTGTAGCACTCACAGGGGGAATCTTTTCCGGCAGCACGCTTTATATTGTTTGGGAAGATAATCCATTGGCAAGCTGTCTCTGTTGTAGTTTAAGCTAGTGGCACCAGAATGTTAACTTGTGATCAGCTTGCAATGAAAAAATAATGTAACATTTGGACTCTGTTCACAGCAGGATGTCTTTTCTGGATTCATTTCATATCCCCGAAAAAAGAAGAAAACATATCATCCACTCTCATATACCTCACTTGGGTGGTTGCTGTTAATTATGGAGTCATTTACAGCGGAGAAAATGATAGGTCATTAGTTTTTACCGCTGGAGTGTGCTGCGCCGCGACTCAGCTGGGTTTATAGCAGGAGGCAGCAAGTGTAGAAATGTCACAGATGGATGACAAATTGCTCGTGTTAACCTCACGTGTGATATTATGGCCCTTTGTGGGAGGCTGGCCTTTCACACTGCATGTGTATTTTCCTATTGTCATCCTTGTTCACAGGTCATTCTCTTTTATTGTGAAAACCAACCTCGCTACGGTAGAAAAACTCCTAAAACATTATGATTTTTAACAATCCTTGTTGGTACTGCTTTTATTGGCTTCTTTTGCTGTGGAAACATGTACAAACGTAATTTCTTTTTATTTTTTAAACTGAAGTCAGAAATGTTATCATATCCACCTAAGGAGCATAGTTTTTAGGCCGTATCATCATCTTGACAGTTTTAAAGGCCTGCCTGTAGTTGGTAGGGTAGTACTCGGATGACATGTTGTGCCACGTTCCCCAGAAGATCCCATTCCGGACTCCTTTGTACCTCTTGTGGTAGTATTTCCCATTCAGATTGGCCGACATGCAGGCATCAAACCACCAGCCGGAGCTGTAGTAGGCGCCGCAGTTTCCCGAGGGGTACATGTCATTGTCCAGGTCCGGCGTGGAAAACAACTTCTGGTCGTGGTTGAAGTGCTTGTTGAAGCTAATGGCGTTACCGGCAGTCCCGCTGGAACCAAAAAACGCACATGTCAATACTGCTTCGCATGAATTTAACTCTGGACAAACGCCAAACAAATTACCTGTATCCGCTTATTGACAGTCGGTAGTGTAAGAATTCGTTAGCCACATAAAACTGGTCATATTTCGCATATTCCCGAACTCCTTCAAAGTCCTCCAACTCGATACGCAGAGTCATATCTTTGGCTTTGGTCAGCAAGTGGATGTGATCGTTTCCTAGCCAAAACTCTCCTCTGGAAGACACAAAAGAACAACAAGAAAACATTGTGTTACAAAGGTTAAAAACGGTTTCGTTTTAAAGCTTTTTTAAAACAAGTTTTATTAGTTATGAGAGTAACAGGGAAGCACCATATACTATGTCCAAATTCCCTCTCCCTAACTATTAAAAGACGATAGTGTGAGACTAAATGGTTAATATAACATTCCTAATTTTCAGTATGACTCTTCATAGGAATTTAAAACTCAAATCAATTGAATCAACCCCCCTCTAGTTATCCGACCAGATGGTAGATTCCAGATAGGCACTAACAACATTTTAAATCCAAATAGTCAGCTTTTCAAGCTGATTTTTTTGTAGTTTTCTTTTTTTTTGCTTCACAACTTAAAAAAATGGGACAAAAACTGTCAGCAGTAATAAAAGAAGACATCTGCACTTTGCAGAACTAAGTTGCACAAAGAAATAGGTGTCTGTGTCATCTTTACCTATAGGAGATCAGCAACGAAGGAGAAATGTAGCAACCTCAAACACAGCATTTTAGTGTAAAATGCTGGACTCAGGTCCTGTTATCAGTGCTGCCACAGCAAAGCAGTTTATTTTCATTCAGGTCCAGTTAACATTTCTTGAAATGCTAACCCTTAACTCCCCATGATGCCCATTATTTCATAGATGAGGGGTTTTTGTCACAAACTTTTCAGTTGAAGCTCAGCATCTGTTGCTAAAGGTCAAAATGTGACCTGCTCTTTGAGCTCCAGCTTTCTCGTCTACAGCGCAGGTTAAGTATTTTGACCTTCCTGTCCCTGATTTATGCAACGCAACAGCCACTTTGGAGACGAAGGAAGCATACCTGAGGTTCCCAAAGCCCTTCTTGTACTCGGCCCAGGTGCGGTTAAAACTGACTGAACCATCAAGGCGCTGCTGTATGACCGTCCAGCCACCTCCGTAGGACTCCATGTTGCAGAAGACCTCAAAGGTGCTGTTGCGGGGGTCGGGGGTCACCCGATAAACGCCGTTTTTCCTTGTTTCCAAAACATTGTAGTCCGAACAATCCCGAGGAGCTAAGATGACTGCAGGTTGGCACATTGATAGACAAAAAAGAAGGCAGTTTTAGATAGATTTTACTAGGATTTAATTCTATTGTCATTGGTTTAAAGACCCCATCCAATCATCAAGCTTTTTAGCCAAAATTAAAAAAAAATGTCGTTTTCTAGAGCATAGTTTTCCTCAGAGCGGCAGGAGCTCTTTAGAAATTTACCTCTGAGTTGTGGGTGGGACTGTAGAGAAACCCTGCTGCACTTCCCGTCATCCATAGCTGAGTAATCTGTTGACATCCTCTCCCACTAGCTTACAACCTCTCACAACCCCAACCTGACATTACCGGTGCAACAAGAATGGTAAGCAACATTGGAGCTATCCAGCCATACAATTTAGACTCAGATTCCAGCTCAGACAAGGAAAACAAAGACGTACATGGATCTAGTCGTCTACAAGAGGATACCTCACAATGGAGCTTGTGGCCCGCCCAGCGTATTTTCTATGTAACCAATACAATCTTTTTCATATAGCATTTTTTTAGTCTGCTGCTGATTCACATGGATTTAAATAAAGTAATATTTAAAAATACAATTTTAAGCTCAATTTTATTTATATATGTCCTCCATCATCAGAAAAATGCCACAAAAAATGTTAAAAACACCCCAAAACACAATTTATATCGGTGCATTTGTCTTTAAGAAGGGTACGTAACAAATACAACTTCTGAGATTGAAGAACAAAATAATATAATGGGTTCCAACTATTACGCAAGTCTCAAATGTGATTTCACTTTGGGGGAATGCAATCAAATTCAGAAACTGCTGCGGTTTTTTTAATGCGTGACTTTATAGGAAAGACACAGGAGGGAAAATTAAACAAGATGTCAAAACCTCCTTTTATCTCTAAACAGTTCCCTTTGAATAAAGATCTTCCTACATATCTTTGATAAAGAGTGAGAAATCAAATCTTTTGGGGTTTTTTTCATCCTCTTTTGACCTCTGCCTGCCCACTTATTATTCTAGCTCTTTCTCCTGTCACCTGTTTCCCACTGCAGGTCATCCACTAAACCCTAAAGCCAAAGTCTAAAGGTCCCCCATGTGGATAAGGGGGGGGGGGGGGGGGGGACATATTTTCTCTTATTCTGCAGCTCATGTCTAAATTGTGAAAAGATGTAGCTCACCTTTCTTGAGTTTGCTTCATTCAACATTTATTACTCTTCTTAATATTTGAAGTGGGGTTTGATAGAGGTGTAAATCTCATCCATGCAGGAAAGTTGTGACAATTTTTCTTTAAATTTTTTTTTTGTTTTTTAAATCAGTGACTTGGAAAACTTTCGCACTGCAGATCATCAGTTTGTTAGCGAATTAGCCAAAGGCGTAAAGCTGTCCTTGTATTTCTCTTTTACCTTTTGGCATTTACATTATTGTCCTATAAATTCTTTCAGCGTCCCCCACACCTCGAGTGTCTAACTGCATGTTAACTTCACCCCTCCTTCTCTGTTTGTCCTCAACCTTCTGCGTGAGCGGACAGTCTCGTTTGTCGGAAGCCACCTTGGGAGCTCTGGCACTGAGCCCAACCTAAATAACTCTAATATCGCTCACTTATGGATGTCTAAAAGGATGCTGGCTGATTGTTTGACTGCTTGTTAACTGAAATTAGAAGCTAATTTGTCTTCAACTGCTCTAGAAAGAGAAAACAACATCGCTTTTGCTTCTTAAAGTCCCCCAAAGCTACTTCGGTTACGGTCAAATCACAAAGCTCTGTTGTGGATCTGAACTTTATATACAGTATTTTCTTTTGATCACAACAGATTCCTGTGATATCTCAAGCTACTTTCACATCGTCCTCAGCAACGCATGTACAACCAACCACTTTCAACAAAAAGTCTATGTAAATCTGCGTAAAAATGCTTTTTGGGCTTCTGTGTACAGAACTTTCCGTTCACATGTAGCTATGCACATTTTTAACAATGTTTTCGGGGTGGACGTCCAAAATACACGTTCAAAATTAAACCAGGTCACACTTTGACCAATTAAAGATTCAGACTTACTAGTGATGTATAGATGTCGTCCCTTTTAATTCACGGAAGTTCCAACCGTTTGACAATCGATCATGAAGGAGAAATTAACAATTACAACTGAATAGACCTGTGAATGAAAAGTGTGGAGCTTCGCCATTTCCCACCAAGCCTCTTCTAACTGTAGGTGGCGGACATGCGCTAGTCAGCAGTAGAAAAAAAGAAAAACCAGGTGGGAACATACCTGAAATTACTTTTAGTTTCGTAAACTACAACATCTCATTTTAGCTTAGACTCTGATCAATTTGATATTTAGGAACGCTTTTTTTGTGTATTTGCAAAACAAAGGTGTTATCATAACACCACAGAATTAGAAGGTGTAGTAATATTTGGACCTGGAACAAAGGCTTTTTGTGGCAGTTGGAAGACTTCATCAAAAATCCCATATGTTGCAGGAAGCAACTTTGCAACCAAATTAGGTTTTTAAGATGCCGTTAAACCGTTTGCTGCAGCAAGTAGCAGGCTCATTGCTTTCCCCTCTTTTTTGCTGAGTTCCTGACAAATGAAGCTGTAAGATGACGGGTCTGACAGATTCAGTAACATACTTTTAATAATGACTTGTTGAGAGTCTGGACTGCATACCAAGCTGCCGGCTTGAGTTATAAATGTGCATATGAATGCCGGGAGGGGGGGGGCACTGCTATCAGGGATGTTAGCCTTATGAAAAGGAAAGAAAAGGGATAATGTGTGGGGAAGTGGTCATTTAAGATATTCTGAAAAAAACAACTTCAGTTTTTTGGGTTTAAGAGACAAAATCTAAAAACTAAAGTAATGCACCAATTTGACAAAAAACTAAACATTTATTTGAATCTTTTTGAGGTGATTCCTTTTTACACAGCAACATTACCGTATTTTCCGGACTATAAGTCGCACTTTTTTTCATAGTTTGGCAAGGGGTGCGACTTATACTCCGCAGCGACTTATATTCGAAATAAATTGAAATAAATACATTGTTAACCCTCCTGTTATGTTCATTTGTGAGGAACAGAGATGATGTTCCTGGGTCAATTTGATGTATGAGGTATGTTAAGTGTTAAGAGTATGTTAAGTGACTCAGAGAATCAGCAAACTTTTTTTTACAGTAAGATCTTGAAGGCTAACAACATAATATTCTATTTTCCAATGATTTCATAGATTCAGAAATGCAATAAAAGTGAAAACTGTTTCTACAAATACAGGATGAAAACAGAGTAGTAGTTGGCCAATGATGCTTCATGAAAAGAATAAATAAATAAGTTTGAGAAAAAATTACTGTGAAATTATTAGATAAACAGTCTGCTATGATTGTGTCATATAAGGTTGTGAAAGTTAAAATGCGACTTATAGTCCAGTGCGACTTATCTGTGTTTTTTTCTACTTTATAATGCATTTTTGGGCTGGTGCGACTTATACTCCGGTGCGACTTATAGTCCGGAAAATATGGTATATGCACGGCCAAATATCAGGAACTGGTAGTGTAGGACCCTAAACTGTTGGAGAACCTAAACTGTTGGAGAACCTATTGTTTAATGAAAACAACTTGCCAAGAACAATTAAACTCAAAAATTAGCCCATACAACAGAGGAAGAAATAAAAAGGGTGACAAAGTGGATTCACCCAACTACCCAGGACCCAGCTGGAGATTCTTTTGCGCAGTGGCAGTTCTCTCACCCCTTCAGACCACACCACGTTAGACCGGCTCAGTGGCCTTGTGGTAGAGTGTCCGCCCTGTGACTGGAAGGTCAGGTGTTCAAATCAAGGCTGAGTCATACCAAAGACTCTAAAAATGGGACCTAATGCGTCCCTGCTTGACACTCAGCATTGAGGGGTTGGTTTGGGGTGGTTAATCCACCAAATGGTTCCCGAGCGCGGCTGTGTCTGCAGCTCACCGATGGGTCAAATGCGGAGAACAAATTTCACACACCTAGGTGTGTGACAGCTAATGGTACTTTGAACTTTACTTTTAACGTTACAACACGCCAGATAAAGGTTTCCCCGCAGCCCTTCTTGAGCCGTGCCAGGGCTACTCCTCTTCATTTTTCCTGCTGCTGAGCAGAGTTTCTGGAACCGCTCCTCCTCATGTTTCTAATCTTTGAAAGGTACCGACTGCTCCTCTTCATGTTCCCTGTACCTGTTGATGGTTTGCCGACCGGCTGGCCTGCTCGTTCATATTCTGTGTACCCTGAAGAGGGTCGGCAGGATTGCCCCTCTTCATATTTCCTTCACTGTGGAAAGTTGATGGGACTGAGAGTTGCCAGGGCCGCTCCTCTTCATGTTCCCTCTACCAGTGGATGGTTGTGGATTGTCTTGCTCTTTCAATGGTTCTTTGCCTGAGGATGGTTGGGGGGATTGCACCTCTTCATATTTCCTGTCATTTGTGTGGGTTGTCCAGACTGCTCCTCTTCTTCCTTGTCTTTTCCTGAGAAGGAAGTCACCATGTTACCCCCTCACCCCAGTTGGGCAACAAGGACCTGATCTTTTTTCTGGTTTTTAGTTCATCCTGGTCAGGTTATCTTCGTCACCTCATTTTTATCTCTCCCCTGTGCCATGCTTTTTTTGTTGTTTGGGGGTGAGCTTGTTTTACATTCCTGCCACCAGGCCCAGTCTCTTGGACTGTGGGTCCTACATCCACCGGTTCCTGAGTGCCAAATATGGCTGGATGGATTGTTGCATAGATTATTTTGTGATGAAGAAGACCATTTCAGCTCATAATGTCTCAGTCATACTCCTTTCAAACATCCAGATTGAGCGAAAAAGTAAGAATAAGATTTAATACACGATTTTCAACCGGTTCAAGGTTTTTTTGTTTTAATGAACTGTAGTTTCTGCAGGATGCTGTGGAACAACGTTTCCTTCAGCTCCCATACATGACCCAAAATGCAACACTACATCTATTAAATTATAAATGAAAAAGAAAACATCAGGGCAGTTCTGGGCAGGTTTCATTATTTTCCTTCAGAAATTCAAATTCTAAAATGTTTCATTGGTGCAGGTCCAGGTTGATATTAGACCTGTTAAAGATCCACAACCTTTTTAGGTCATTTGAGTTTCAGGTGAGTTCTTTGGATAGTTTATAATCAAAACTAAAGGCGACAGACTGAAACAGCCTGGCAGTAAAGAAAAGACCTTTTTGCACTAAAACTGGTACAAAGTTGACCTAAATACATCTTTTATTTATGCTACATGACCTTTTTATTTCAGTTATAAATACCACAAAATGTGTATCTTCTAATTCAAGAAAGTTGTTTCTGCATTATTTACTCGCTTTAAACTTCACATCTTGGATTTTTTTTTTGTGATTTCTTTATTTTTTCTGATATTATTTAAGAGTTTTATCCACTTTCTTTTTTAATTATGCTCATTTTTTCCGTCTGTGCCATAATTTTTGTAGATTTGACTAAATTGTGCTGTTGGTTACAGACCTTTTGACCGCTGTAGTTGTAAAAATAAAGGTTATGACTGATCTCTGCTGGGCTACGCAACATTTCTTATTACTTTATGCTAAAGCTTACAGTTTGAAGGCTTATATTAAGTAAAAGTGCAATATGTTTTCTATTCAATACATTTTCTATTCATATGTGATCCAAATCATCGAGAACATGGAATTTGTTCCTTAGTTCTATCTGTTCTAGTGACATTGCAGGTGAAAAACGGCTATTAAGGAGGGAAAAGCTCTTTAGAATCAGCGTTCCTGTCACTAATTATTAGCTAAAATCCTTTAGTGACACCAGCTGCTCCTGGTTTCCTGTTGAACTGACTTTAGACTTGACTGAGCATCACTTCCTGACCTGAAGCAGAAGCTGTTTCCGCCTGTTTCGACTTCAGCACCTAGGATTGATGTTCAAAGTGTTGTTGACCCAGCGTGCAATCCATGAGCAGAACACAGTCAGAAGATCTTCCTACACGGCAGCGTTTCTTACCGGCATCAAATAATTAGTGCTCACATTTACACCGGAGCTTGAAGGGGGCCAGAGGGAGGTCAGCCAGAAAGATTATGAAAGAGTCCGTTGAAGTTAAAGAAGAAGATCAGAGAAGATGGAAGGAAGTGAACAGTTTTTTTATGTTTTTTGAGGGGGGAGTGCCGAATTTGTGAGAGAAGCACAAAAAAAACAAGGGATGGGATGCCAGTGTCGCAGCTAATCTCCTTAGAGCTCACATCTGTTCTCCACATAAAAAGCTAGAGAAAGCATCACATTGGAATATTATTCTGTTTGTGGCTGAGAAGTGGCCTGCATTTCTCCTGCCAGCTTCCACATCCATGTCTCCACAGATCTGCATTTGAAGCTCTTTCCCATGTTGACAGCAGAGCAAACTGTGAATATAAACTATTTAAATGTTTGTGCAGCGAAAATAAAGGCGACTTTTCTCATTACTTGCTTAATCTTTTGCCATCATTTAAAAATTGGAAAAAAATCCTATACCAATTAAAAATCTACTCAGATGAAAATCACGTTTTCAGTGTTTTTAACGTGTTCTTGTAGCATTTTTCTCATGATGGAGGACATATATGAAGAAAAATAAGCCTAAAATTGCATATCTGAGTGTTCAAATCATTGTGAATCAGGAGCAGACAAATAATGCCATTGAAAAAAAGATTGTATGTGCGACAGAAAATCTACTACGCCAAGCCGCAAGCCCTGACATATCCACTTGTAAACGGCTAGATCCATGTACATCTTAAATTTCCTCGTGTGAGCTGGTATGTGGCTCAAAACTGTACAGTTGGTTGGCGCTGATATTGCTCGCCGTTTTTGTTGGGGTTGTGAGGGACTAAAATCTAACATGAGCGCGTGTAAACACAAAGATAATGGGAAATGAGGGTGGGCTTAATTCACACCAACTGTCCTGCCAACAACTCGGAGGCAAATTTCTAATGAACTTGCCTTTTCTTTTCTTGCATGCTTACCGTGGATGAAACTATTATTGGAAGAAACCTGTCAAAATTGTCAGCCTGAACAGTTTCACTTCCCATTTCCCAGAAACTATTGTGAAACTCAGACTTTGTTTTAGTTGCAATAACAAATCTGTTGACCAGATAAGACCAACATGGAGCCAACATTTTATTTTTCTGTTATCCAAGCAGCTGGCCTCTTCTTAAACTTAAGGAAAAAAAAGTGGAAAGTTCTCCACATTGCATGATGTAATGGTACAAATACAAAAGAAAAGTCTTGCATTAAGACTGCTGTGAAATGAGGGAAGAAAGCTTACATTGGGGGCTGTTCTGGACGGCACACTGGGTGTTGCAGGTGGAGCTGAGCCTGTTGACCGCACCAGTGATGTTCTCCACCCGCCTGTCCACCATAGTCTGCACATTTTCCATGTTGAGCAGGTTGAGCCCCTCCAGACGACCTTGCAGAACCGAGATCTGGCTCCTGGCGTTACGCAGGCTGACTGACATTCTATTGAGCTTCACCTGGGAGAGGCCAGAAGAAAGGCAGACGTTTTTTTATGGTTTTATTTTTTTGTTTTGGCATAGACAACAAAAGCAGGTGGATTAACAGACCCCACAGGGGTGTGTTTGTCCAGACAATTGCCATTTCTGAATAGAATTGTTGTCTGTGCGGCGGTTGGCTGTCTGCCAAAGAGGCTGCGAGAAGCAAATCAAGACGGCTCGAAATTTACCACAGTTTTTTTGGCCAATGTCTTATACTGATTCTCCACCCAGTAACATGAATTCTCCCTGGTGGATTGAAGCCAGCTCAGCCTTTACAGCCTTCATAACTTTTTGGTCAGTTTACATTCCAACTGTGTGCCTAGAAAAATAGCAACATAGAAGAAAATCCCAGCTTGAGTATTTATAAACGAAATATGTTTATATCTCATTGCTGCAATCAGTTTCTTCGGGACTGATAACAGTGTCGGATTGGAACTGTTTCAGTTTAATGGATGGACATTAAATAGTGCAAATATTCTTTGAGGAATGTGCACAGCCTACTAAAGTATGTCATCTGCAGGATTTCTTTGAGACATGAAACCTACATGCCCATGAAGTTTTATGCAATTAAGAATTAACTTCTTTTACTCATAACCTTTAGCTCCTTACCTGCATTTCCTGCAAATCCCTCGGGTTTGGTCTAGCTTTTCCCTCCACACCAGCTCCGTGAATCATCCCATCACCTCTCTCCTCTTGGCTTGACCCGCTTTGAACCCCGTTACCGATCCCGTCCATACTCTTGTCCTTCAGAGTATCCAGTTGAGTCAAGACCTCCGTCTGTCCCTGGTCTGCTTGCTGGTATCCAAACGCCCCCGAACCCCGTGTCCCACAGCACTCCTGGTACCCCCTTTTTAGCTTGTTCACCACCTCCTTCAGGCTTTGCACCTCCTTTAGCGTCTTCTCCAGCAGCCTGAACTGCTTGGGTAGCTGGATGCTTAGGGGAGGAAGAGTGAGCTGATAGGGGCAGTCCTCCCCTTCCTCAGTGCCGACCCCAGAGCCGCCACACTGGCCCGAGGGTCGAAGTTTCACGGGGCAAGAGGTAGGGGTGCCAGCCTCAAATCCCGGGTTGTAGGATCCTTTCATGTCCCATCGCTGGTGAGAGTTGACTGAGAAGTCAGCAGCTCCGATAGGCGACAGCGCCAAGGTGACTGCCAGCAGGAAACTGGTACAAAAAACAAATGTCCTCATTTTTTTTCAAATAAGATTTCTCCAAAAGAAACGCGTTAAAGAAGAGAGCGCTCGTGCTACCCGGTACTGCCCTGGCTATCAACTTGCTGTCTAAATTGGTTTCAGTTGTGTTTGTGTGGGTGGCTGTAGATTGTAAGAATGTGTGGATTTAAGGATCTTTTTTGGCGCACAAGTATTTTTGTGTGTGTGTGTGTCGGTGAGCGTGTGTGCATGAAGTGCAGCCTGCAGGAAGAAGTGAGCGCAGGGGATCTGGCGCTGCCTCAGATAGCTGTGTCATTAATATCAAGACGAGAGAGGGAGGAAGGGAGGCAGGCAGAGAGAGCGATGGGAGAGAGTGCTGAGTTTAGGAGGTTGGGAGGGGCCGTACCACTGCGCACTGCAAAACACATCAACGGCAGTGTAGAAAAAAATAAAAAAAGTACAGAGATGTAAAGATTGTAGGTGGATGGAAGGACGACAGAAAGAGGATGTAGAAAAGGCAGTCGTGGTTTTTCTTCCTCATCCATCCATTTCTCTGAATTTGTGACCTGGAGCGCAGAACCTATCCAGTCAGCTGACATTAGGGTGATGCTTTTCATGCTTCGTTGCTCAGTGAATTTGAGTGTCTATAAAATTTCAAGGCCACATGGTGAACCTCTTCAGTCCTCACAGGCTGGCTGGATCATTTCTACAAATACTGACTGTTGAACTGTTGAAATATATTCATGGAAATTAATCAATTCATTTTAACCAATCATGACACAAAATTATTAAAACAATCTATCAAGATGAAATCCTGTTAGGCTGCACTGTTTAAGTTGATCATTGTAAGACAGTGGTGAGGTGTGCTGTAGGGGTGACAGGACTTAGAGGTGGTGGTGGGATTACATCAGGGATCAGCTCTGAGCTCCCTTCCTGTTTACAGTGGTGATAGACAGGCTGACAGATGAGGTTAAAATTTCCCCTCTCACCCTTCAGCGGGTGGTTTCTTACCAAAGCTCGGGTCCTCTACCAGTATCTTAGCTGTTGCTAGCACTGCGCTTTTCTGGACTGAGAGGTCTGAGGTCTTTCCAGGTATCTGTTGTATCCACTCCTCCAGCTTGGGGGTTACTGCCCCGAGTGCTCCAATCACCACGGGCACCACTGTCACCTTCACTTTCCAGGCTCTCTCCAGTTCTTCTCTGAGTCCCTGGTATTTCCCCGGTATCTCATGGCCCTTCTTCTTGATGTTGTCATTAGTTGGCACTACCACATCCACCATAACGGCTTTCCTCTGTTCTTTATCCAGTACCACCATGTCTGTTTGGTTTGCCATTGCCATCCTGTCTGTCTGTATCTGTAAGTCCTACAGGATCTTTGCTCTCTTATTCTCTACCACTTTCAGAGGTGTTTCCCATTTTGACTTTGGGGTTTCCAGTTCATATTCTGCACACATGTTCCTGTATATTATTTTAGCATCTTACGCCTTGCAGTTATGTGCCGGATTGTTTCAGGTGCCTCTTTGCACAGTCTATACCTTGGGTCTTGTCTGGTGTGGTAGATCTGAGCCTCTATTGCTCTGGTGCTCAGGGTTCCTGAGCTGCCAGGATGAGCAGTTCAGTGCTGTCCTGTAGGCAGCCCTTTAGCCATTGATAGGACTTCTTGATATCAGCCACTTCACTGCATCCTCTGCTCTCCATTGCCTGAGACATTCACTGAGCACACTGCCAGTTAAGGCCTTGAGCTTGATGTATTCATGCAGCTTGGATATTTTATCTTGGATAAGGCTTCCACGCTCACTAGTCTTTGACCTCCTTTCTTGCAGCTAGTATAAAGTCTCAGGGTGCTGGATTTGGGATGGAACCCTCCCAAATCCATCCTCAGAGAGCATAGCAGCCTACCTGAATAGAATCCAGTAACCATCACAGTGGCAGACATCCAAGAAAGAGTATCAGATATAAAAAAAACTGGACATCACCAGATCCTGACATAATGCATGCAAACTGGCTAAAGAAACTCACTGCACTCCATGAGCACCTGGCCTGTTGTTGCTCACTGTTTAGCATATCCCTTAAGGGGTTGCCACTGCAAATCAGCTTTCACTGATTCACGCAGATAGTTTGGCAGACATTTCTACGCCAGATGCCCTTCCTGACACAACCCTGTATTTTATCCGGTCTGCAGACCGGCACAGTGGGATTCCCTCTTGGGCCCTCTTGTGGCTACATAGGTAGGCAGTGGTCCCTTGTGCGGGGAGGGGTTAAAAAATTAAAAATCGCTACGACACACCTGTGTCTCACCTTCTTGCTTACCCCCGCGTGTTTTTTGAGTGTTTTCCGCGACATGTCGCTTACACAACTCCCGTAGAAAAAAAAATGTGCATGAACATTTTGACTCTGCAGTTTCACTGACGTTCTATGACCTTCATATTATTTGGGTGCCACCGGTTTACCTCATTCAAATTTGGCCGTTTTTTGGCCTGCAGACAACCTATATCTAGCTGCAAGGGCAGTTACGACTTAATATTTCAAGTTTTTATTGCAATCTTAGTATTTTTATGAAGACAAATTTTCCTGATATGAGTCATGTGCAAGACAGGAAGTAACACGCTGTAAGTTGGAATTTTCTTTCGTAAAAAACATTTTCTTAACAATTTTTTCTCAAATTGCACCTTCTTACTTGATAAGGACCTCTTCCCGAAAAAAATACAAAAATCCTCAGAGGCCATCAGCCAGAATCATTGTTGACACCACTTCTTGTCATGTGACAGGGAAATTAAATTAAAAAGTGGATGTGGAATTTTTTCCTCTGCCAGATGGGGTGAAAGTATGTAAAACTAAAAAGCATTTTCAACCATCGCCTGTCTTCTATCTGTTCAATTATAACTGTATATTGTCATGGAATATGTTTCTCTGTCTCCCCTAAAGGGAGACCCTGGAGGTTTCTGAGTTGGAATTGCACCACTGTTGCCTTCCTTTAGGTTCCTGCAGGGAGGCGTGTGTGAAACTAACTGAATTATAGCCTCATCTTCACTGCTGCTGATAAGATTATCCATTTCAGCGGCTGTGGGGTCCGCAGTTAAACATTTGTGAACCGCTTTAGTTTTTTCAAATCCAAAAAAGCAGGAACCTCTTATTGATAAGCGACTCACTCACGGCTTGGTTTGGATATCTGCTGATGTGCTGGGGCTTTTCAGGCTTTAGGGTTGTCATGCAAGTTGGCATAAGAATTGAGCGTCTGATGGACCATCATGTGGGAATGATCATGACAGCATCTGAAATGAGCTATCTCCTCCAGTGACTTCCTCCCAGAATCACTCAGTCTTGTTTTTATCGTTCTGTATAATCATTAACGGGGTGCAGGCTATTTGTTGCAGTTCATTAAGAGAGTTGTAACCACAGGACAGGTTATTAAAACATTTTCCAAAAGTTTTGTTGGCCCATTTTTTGGTCTAGGGATAGATTTTTCTGCTTGGGTTCAGGGACAAACCCAAATTCTTTTACTACTCAGTACTTAGTGCACTATATAGCAGTGGTTCCCAACCACTGGGCCGTGGTGACAAAACATTTCTACATTTTTTCCCTTATCTGATTCTAAAGTAAGTTTTATTTTGAAAAAAACAACTGGAATTTTTCTATAACACATCCCACTCATTTTGGACACATGTCAAGTCGCTAGATCACATGATGAAAATCCTCCTGGTACTTTCTTAAAGCGCCTACTCCGACTGCTAAATTGAACCCCCCCCCAAGCTAGCAACTTTACCAAACAAAATATACATTTTTGGAAAGTTTGTTTTGGCAGAAAAGAACCAGAGAGGAAACAGAAGAAGCATTTGACTTGAAAATATAAGAAAACTGCATTTAACAGAAAAAAAACTTCAAATTTATTGAGACAGTTGTTCTCACATACCATAATAATATTGCATAATATTCAGTAAACGACTATCTAATGTTATGAGGATGTTGCTAATAAAGTTGTTCAAATTGTGGATTCACGTTCATTATTATATTTAGAAAATATCCGTTTTAGTGAAGTCCATGCGAAAAACTACTGTGCTTCAGTGCTCACCATTGGTGAATGACGATTTGAACGATTTGTGTATATATATACATATATATACCTGGATATACAAATATATATTACGTTTCAAATATATATATATATATATATATATATATATATATATATATATATATATATAATTTTTTTTTTTACAAATCATCCAAGTTTTTGTGTATGAACACATAGTCGATTCATAAATAGTAAAATGTTCGTATTTATATGGTTTTTACTGCAACAAATGGGTGATGTCATATTTGCCCTTCACGAAAAAGAGTTGTGAGCATGTGATTGCGTTAAAATCCAGGGCACTAGATAGTCCTACACTATTTAATCTTTTAGGGGTTAGGGAGTAGTAAAGCAAATGGGACACAACCCCAGACAGGAAGATAATGCAGCAAAATAAATGACCTAGACAGTGATTCAATTTGACTGTCGGCTCACCTCCAACACAAAATGTCAATCAGAGGTCATCAGAGTAAACAGACACTTTGTCACAAAGATCTCCTTATTCAATTTGCGATAAAGGGACTGCCTCTTTTTCTCATGTTCCAGGAGGTTTCTGGTCTGGAATCAATGTGCCGTGTGCATAAACATCCTTTACAAGTCTCTTCCTCCGTCCAGAGAAGGTCGCCACACATAAGCTTCATGCAGTCACCTTATAAAACCATTCCATTGCTTCCACTGCAGAGGAAAAGTCTTGGCGGCGAAAAAGAAGATAGTGTCGATCCACTGTCAACCACACTTCCACAAAACATAAAACGCTCTGGTTTTTAGAGAATTAGGCCCCATTTCCAATTAACATTTGAAGATATGGGGATTACTGTACACCAAATATCTTTGCTTATTTTGCTAAAACATAAAATCTTTATAAATATCTTTTTTTCTCATCCGTGGGTTCTTTTTTTTGGAATTTGCAATAAAAAAAACGTACTTCTGGAATTGAAAGTTGTCTCTATTGACCCAAACAATAACACAATCATGATTTATCTTTGGGTGTGTTTACGTCATTATAATAGTTGCTGCACAGCACAGCTCTGAGATATCATCAGGGCTGCAGTTCTTTGATACAGGCGAAGCCATTGCTCATTACTCGCCACTTTTACCTGCCTGGCTCGCAAGATAAGAGAAGAAGCATCACCTGACCTCTGATTACCTCCACCCACAAAGCTCCAAGACCAGGAAAATCAAAACGATGATTTCCCTTTAGTCAGATGTATTTTTTTTCAATCATTTTGCCAGCTTTCAATAATTCAAGAGTCATAACATTTTATTTACTTGAAGTGTCTCTCAGGGCCATTTTTAATAAACTGTCCCCCTTTTAGGCTGCAAATAGTTGGGCAGATGAGTTTATACATACTTTAAATGTGTTAGATCACAGCTGGATATGTTTTTTTCTCTCGTCTCATTAGATTAAAACCCTTTTCTGGGGCATCTAAAGCTCTGTTTTCTTCACGCACGAAACATTTTTTTCCTGCAACAACAAATAAACTTTATGCGCTGCACAGCAGAAACCTGAAAATGGTTCAAAAACTTCAGGCTGTTGTAAAATCTCAAGAAACAATTCAAAGTTTGTCCCGTTGAAACTCAATTTTTCCACTAAATCACATCATCCATCTGACCAGTAAGCACTTTTATTTACTTGGCTTGTTGTGGTTACCTTCTCGAAAATTTAATCTTAAAAATTGTCAGGAGTTTTTTTTTCATTTATTATTAAGGTTATGAAATATTCATGGTGAGTTCTGATTCTAGCAAATGATAACTGCTGGGAAAAAAAAACCCACAAAGTACCGTTATGACCTAAACCTTTGTTTTTCTCCCCTTTTCCTTTTTGTGTTCTGCAGATGTTTACAGAAGGCAAAATCAACCAGGCGACTTTATCCAAACTGAAAGGCAACTACAGACTTCTCCATGACAAATGGAAGCGGTACGATTTCATGCTTCTGCTGATAAGACGAGAATAAATATTTGCAGTAAATATCTGCAAAGCGGTGAAATGTTTTTAATCATTTTGACTGCGAAAAAGCCTGAAACAAACAAAAAACTTGTTTAACTTAGTTAAATTAATTGGATTTAATTCAATTTACAAGTCATTTAAAAAATAAATTGTATGGGAGCTTGGAGAAGAAGGTGTCAGTATATACATTTCTTTTTTTAAACCTATGGAACAAATTAAAGGAATAAAAAGAACAGGGACTTTGTATGTAACAACCATCATTTTGACAAAAAATATTCAAATCACATTTTTTTTTAAATGTCAAATTAGCCTCTAAGATCCCAACTTTTGGCAAAAGAACTATTATTGAATAAATTTACTGCTAATAAAGATTGGAAATCAGGGACGGATACCTCCAGGCCACGAGGGTCGCTTTCTTGCCTGTTTTCTAACCTTATCGAATTGGTTGGACACACCTGCAGCACGGGACTTGTGCCTTTCTAACGACTGGACTGAGCATCCCCGTACATCATAATTACGTGCAATATATATCATTCTTACAAACACGTTATGACCCACTCACCGCACCGCACACACACATCATCATCGAAACTCCATTTTAGTGAAGCTCCTTAAGGATCCTTAAGGAAACTGCTAGATGCACCCCCTCCTATCTATGACACTCTATATGCTCGGACAACCCGCAGCTGAGCAAACAGATTTGAGCTGAAGGCCTCTTGTGTTGGACAGATTCGATTGCTACAATAGGCGGTCATGAATCTTCTGACACACGGGGTGTCAGAAGATTTAAACCCTTTTTGGATTTGACGCTAAACTTTATTTATATTAATTATGTTTGTATGCATTTCTTGTTGGACTGGGCGGAAAAGAGTGGGATTTTAGAGATGGGCCACAGTGTCTTTAAATGCATCAAACCCTAGAAAATATGTATCTGAGGTGATCTGGATACAATACAAAATTGTATGTTGACTTCCTTTAACATCTTCAGATGTTAATTTTGACATAAAAGCTTAAAATGTCGTGTTTTTTTCTTATGGAAAAACATCAAACGTTTTATTGTGAAGGTGCTTCAGAAAGTTAAAAAATGTCCCAAGACTGGCGCCTGAAGCTGGAGTAGTACTAAACACTCAGACTCCAAGCAGACTTGTGTCATTTTGTTTATCCAACAGTGCCCAAGAATCTGAGCTCAAACTCCTGTCGGAGGCAAAGAGGTGTCGGGCGGAGCTGGAGAGGCTGCAGGTGGAGGTAGAGAGCGCAGAGGAGCAGAGCAATGTTGAGGAGCCTGACAGTGAGGTCAGCACGCTGAGGGGACAGCTCCTGGGGGCGTACAACACACTGCACGCTGCCAAGGAGAGAGAGCATAAGACTCAGCATGAACTGCAGTGGTAAGCTACACACACACACACCATCATCATCATCGAAACTGCTGATGCCACACATTTATATCTTTTTCTGTGAAATGCTGAATGAATCAAACACATGCATAATAAACACGAGCACATCCATGCAGAGACCCATAAGTGAGAGGAACACAGGAGGACAAAGTGAAACCATAGAGTTGAGCAGAAAAGTGATGCTTGACAAGTGTAGGGTTTTTTTTTTGATACACAGTTGCAACCTGGAGTGATCTCCATGAGGCAGCACCTTTTTCTTTATTGACTTTCGAGAGAGGTGAAGGTGAAAGAGTATTAGACACGCACAAATGCACAAACGCTCATAATATCGGTCCTGCTTGTGCGTTGTTCCACGTGGCAAATTTTATGCCACTTCAATGACAAAAAAAAGAGCCCATTATAGAGGCCATATCATGCTGTTTTAAAGGTGATCTTAATCTTATAAACATTTACGGCAGGGTATAGTTTTGTGTTTGATCATTCATTCTAGAATCACGTTTAAAATCCTCCTGCTTGCCTATAAGGCCTTACATGGCCTTACATGGCCCCATCCATGGCCCTCTCAAAATCGCTTCAACATCTGTAAACACAAACAAAAAAACGCATTGTTGCTTTAGGAAAAAAATTTAAGGCTTTTAAATATGCGTTATAGTGCGGAAAATACTGTATAAAAAAGAAATATGCTTCCAGTCTTTTTGGTTTTTTTCAGCAGAGTCCTGGCCGGTCGAAATGCCTACAGATTTCATTAGTTTTGTGGCAAACCCAGCTTTACGTGTTTCATTTTAGCTTCTTTTTTTGTGAAATAGTGCAAATTACTTGTCCAAAAGAACACCATCCTATGTTTTTTATACTGTGTTTTACATATCCATCCTTTGATGGGTTCATGTTCTCCCACCAATCCTTTTCTTTCTCTCCCATGAGCCTTTTTTCTCATCATAGCCTGTTTCTCTGCTCTCTACTGCAGGTTTTTTTTTTTTCCCTTCCACTTCCAACTCTCTCAGCTGCACTTACCCAAAAGGTCAAACACACCCACAGAGATGGAAAAGCACGCACTCGCTCTAGGATCTTCTCTTCCTCAGTACACTTTGTCAAGTGCCAAAGGGAGGGTTGCTGGAACATTGCTTGGCAGCATGATTACATGTTGTCCACCAGAGTTTTCCACACATTTTTTTAAATTATTTTTTTAACCAAGTGGTTTCTTAGCTTTAAAAACATTCGGGCTTAACCAAGTTTCGAAAATTAAATTGAGAGGTTTTCAAAGCAATTCAGTGAAGTCGGAAACTAGTATAAAGGTATATAAAAGGCTGTGAATCATAAAAAAAATAAGTAAATTCAGGGAAAAATAATAACAATCTCGTTGTCAGATGTTTTTTGTGTATTTTAGTTATAAAACAAAGCTAAAGATGTAATAAAATATGGTCAAAAATACAAATAAAGTTGCCGTGAAGTAGTAGCAAACCTTATTAACTCATTCTCACTTTGCTTTGGACTCTACCTCTGCAAGATTAAAACAGCTGCTGCATACAAAGCCCGCGCTGTGGCAAAGGTACGCTCTGTAGGAGGCAGAGTTATTTTTTTTTTTTTTTTAACACTGTGGCCCAGCAGTTATTGAAATATTCAATGCAAACTACTTGCAGTGCATTCTCTGAGGATGCAGTCGTACTCTGTAACAGCGAGCGAGCGTGTTATTTATGACAGCCTTTTGTCCCCGGCTGCTGCCTCATATCGCCCTTTCTTTCATCCTGAACTCTTTCTCCTTCCCTCCTTCCTGCATCCTCTCTTTATGTTGCCAGTCTGTGTGAAGACAGGCAGATGCTTTCTATTTTAAAAAATAAAATAATTCTCTGTCTTTTAGACAAACAGCCTCTTAAGGATTTATTTTAAAATCCTGCATTGCAACATCCCTGCAGAGTTTTTTTCTTCTTTTAAATCTATTTTTATTTTAAATCCACTACATAAACTTGTCAGGAAGATTAATATGATTTGCTTTGTAGAATGTGCCGATATGGCGTTTTATTATGATGGAGCTGGCTCGGAATTATTATTATTTCACGCAAACTGAAATCGACGGCTCCAGAAGCATCTGCTGCACGGAGATGAAAGATGTTTGTTGAAAGTGCATTTCTGCTTTTTAAGTAACTTTTCCAACTTAGAAAAGCATTGGTTCAATTCTTTTTATGATTCAGTTGATGGGAATCTGCAGAGTAGAGAAATTCTAAATATACAAATGGTGCTGAATGTTTGTGGATTCCTCTTTCTGTGAATCAGGAAGTGATTTTTTTATCTTTTCTGGGGTGGGGGGGATCTTCTCTTACGGTGCCTAAACTTGCTTCTGCTTCTTGCCGAGCAGGCTCCAGGAGGAAAAGAAGCATCTGGAGGCAGAAATTCAGAAGAAACCAGCTGTAAGTTTCAGTTCCATAAAAGATAAATCTGATTTTTTTTCATCTGTATTCTCTCTTTAAGCACACCCCTCTTTTTGTTTTCTTACAAAAACTAAGGATGTGACCATATTCATTTACTATAGTGCTCTTTATAGGGAATTTGCCTTTTCCACAGCCCTGGAAATTTCCCACAAGTCTCTAGGAAAAACTAGTGTCCACCGATGTAGCAAATATAGCCCAGGATGCATTAATCTGATTATATGCTTATAAACACAAAAAAATAAAAATAGCAGGTTCCTGCTCTGAAGTACATACGACTCAGACATACAACTCTCAATTTTTTCAAATACATTTTCTTTTATGATTGCCCTAATACTTTGTTGTAGTTTTACGTATTTTGTAAATGTACAACTTTATTTTAATGAATAACCCTAACATATAAAATGAATAACCCTAACATATAAGACTTTGTTTTCACAAAATCCTGACTTTTCCATTTTTTATTTTACAACCTTATTTTTGTCATTTTTTTATTTTTACCTAATAATTTAATTACTTTATTACTCAAATATATTTACCCTTTTCCCACATAATTGTACAACCTAATACTCAAACTTTTTTAAATTTCTTTTATTTTATAGTTGCCCTTATACTTTGTCATAGTCTTACCTATTTTGTAAAAGTACAACTTTTATTTTGATTAAAACCCTAAGTCAGTTTTTAAAAAAAGCGTGGCTTTTTCCTTGTAAAATTACGTTTTATTTTTTTTCTTTCATAATTTTTTTGACTTTATTTTCACAAAATTGTGACTTTTTAAAAAATACTTTCAAAGCTTTATTCCATCCATCTATCTTCTTCCGTTTTGTCCCTTTCGGGGTGACGGGTCTGCCGGACCGTATCCCGGCCGGTTGTGGGTTAAGGCAGCTTTATTCTTATACATTTTTATTTATTTTTTATGTTTTTACAATATTCCTGTAAAATTGTGACTTTTTTCTCATGATTTTATGTCTTTATACTCGTAAAATTTTGACTTTTTTTCATACTTCTACGACTTTATTCTAAAATTTATATATATTTCTTTTATGATTGCCCTAAAACTCATTGGGCCACCTATTTTGTAAATGTATAGCTTTGTTTTCTTGAAATAACTACATTTTTTCTCAAAATTTGACAACTTTATTTTTGTAAAATTTTAATCTTTTTCTCATAACTTCTTCACCTTATTCTCATATTCTTTTTAAATTATTTTCTTTTATGGTGGCCCTAATACTCAGTCATAGTTTTACCTATTTTGTAAATGTACAACTTTATTCTTATAAAATAACTCAATTTAAAAATCAAAAGGGGGCTTTTTCCACGTAAAACATGTTTCTTTTCCTTATAATTTTAAGACTTTATTCTTACAATATTTTGACTTTTTTCACAATTTCACCGCTTTATTTTTGTACATTTTTGCATTTTTTTTCTTTCATTTTTTTTAAAGCTTTATTTTTGACTTTCCTCATTCCTTTAGCACTATTTTCTCATATTTGTGCATTGATTTTCTTTCATGGTGGCTCTAATACTCTGGGTACAAAGTGGAAACTTTTTATTATTCCATATAAAATGATAACAAAATTAAAAAGTCATCCAGTGGGACATCAGTCCAAGCATCTGCTGAAAGCTCTATGTCTGTAGTTCTTTGGCGATGGTTCAGGGCTAATTAGGTTTGCATTGCTTTAACTATTTAAGTTCTTTTTAAGTTCATCACGTTGTGGAATATCATTTTCAGTTCATAATAAAGATACACCACATTAGCTATTTTAGCCATTAGCATCAAAAATCTGCTGAGGGAAATCCTATTAGAAGCACCAGCCTGTTTTGGGTTATTATCAGAAAGAATTGGTTTATCAAGCAGTAGAAAATCTGTCGTTAATATTGAAAGGGAAGGTAGATGTCGAACTCTGAAGAAATAACTGAGTAAATCAGAACGTCATTTCTACTAAAAAATGTGGCCGAACTGTTGAGCAGAAATTTGAACTCTGCGGCAAAAATCTTCCCCCAAACAGAGCAGTGGAAAAAAAAGAAAAGGTTATGTAATATTGAATGTGCTGTGACCGCATTAGTATCATGCCATTCCACCAACAGCTGAACATCAAGTGTTGAAGTTCTCTCTCATTCTTTGAGAAAATAAGGATTGTAACTTGTTCTTCTTCAGGAATCTGACATTGTAACAGAGACTCTAAAGGACAAATATGAAGAACTGAAGGAAGAAGTGGCATTAAGACAACAGGAAATCCGGTAACGCATCAAGAGATGATGAACCGGGATTGTTTTTTCAATTTATAATGCATAATTTTGGCTTTCTGTTTCATAAAAAAAGGGTTTTAAAAAGCAAAGTTGATCTAATTTGCCCCAAAGTCAAAGGCGTTGTTGTGTATCTCCTGCGTTCACAGAAACCTGATGAAGGATCTGGAAGCTCATGAACTCGCCAAATTAGAGGAACAGAAGGAGCTGGAGGAGAAGAAGCAAACCATAGAGCTCAAAGAGGTCTGTGGGAAGAAAAAAAGAGCTGGTGGAGCCCACAGCCTTTTCACCATTAATAAAATAACAAATCATCTGCCTTCTCATGTTTGTGTGCACGCTCCCTCCAAGGCTGAGAAAGCCCAGCTCCTCAGCAGACCTGACCAGATTTTTAAGGAGGCGGAAAGGAAAAGCTCCAGGTTGGAGTAAGTACGTTTAACTCCATTGTGATGCTCATGATCGAGAAGCGCTGTAGTGTCATGAACACCTGGAATAACAAAGAGTTTGATAAAAGACCAACTCTGATCATCTTCAGATCTACTTTAAAAGGGTTCCCAGTTTTTTTTTAATGTGATTATGCCGTTTTAATTTGGTTTTAGCCTAAATCAAACAGCTTTTCATTTTCTAGGACATAATCTCTGAAGAGCGACAGTAGTTCACTAAAATCTTGCCTCTGAGTTGTAGGCAGGACAGTTGGTGCGGAGCAACCCCACCCCCCTTCCCATCACCCGTAACTAAGATAAGGCCTGTGTCCAAATTTGAGGGCTGCATCCTTCAATGGCCGCGGCCTTCCTGGGCGACGTTGGCCGGGTCCTTCATCGAGCGGGTAGTCCGGATGTGAACGGCTGGGATTTTGGATGAGTCTAGCCTTTAGATAATTCCAGCTGTTACATCGGCGAATGTCTCGTCGCCTAGCAACCGTGTGTCCCAAACAAAGAGGAGTAGTGAACCGGGAAAGGAGCTAGAAATTTTCCTGGCTTATGTAATCCAACTTTTAATCTTGGAGGTGTGATTATAAAGAGGTGTAAATATCTTGAACTCGGGTCCCGCTTCACTGTCCGCCATGGTTCAGCTGCAATGCATCTTGGGATAGCATAGAAGGATACACCAGACCAATCCTTGAAATTAGGAAACAGAAGGCCGTATTCATTGGCTGCATTTGAAGAGGTTGCTGAATTTGGACAGAACTTATCGCAGCGCTGTGATGTAAGCAGCCTACAAATGCAGCCCAGGAAGAACGCAGCCCTCCAAGTTAGACACAGCCATACACTCTGCCTTGCTGGCTTACAGCCTCTTTATACCCCAACCAAGTGCAACCAAATGGCAACAATATTGGAGCTATCCAGCCGTACAGTTTAGAGCCAGATGCCACCGCAGACGAGGAAAACAAAGACGTCCATGGATCTATTCATCTACAAGTGGACGCATCAGAATTTTCTACATAACAAATATGCTTTTTTTTAAAACAGATTTTTTTTGTCGGCTCCTTATTCACATCGACTTGAATAAAAAGAATACTCAAAACGCAATTTTAAGCTTAATCTTCTTAATATACTGTATATCCATAAAAATGCCACATGAACCTGTGAAAAACACTAAAAAGACTATTTTCATGGGAGTGGGTCTTTAAGACATTGGCAAAAAGGTGACATGTGGCACTATTTTTCCCCAATTCTGTCAAATTGGATGTTCAAAGAGAATTTATTCCCGTGTTCCCGTGTGCCTCAAGTCCTCCATCATCGTGCCGGTGCCAAAAAAATCATCCGTCTCGTGCCTCAATGATTACCGGCCGGTCGCTCTGACACCGGTGATCATGAAGTGCTTTGAGAGGATCATCCTGAACCACATCAAGGACATCATCCCTGCTACTCTGGACAGTCATCAGTTCGCTTACAGGGAGAACCGATCGACAGAGGACGCAGTCTCACTAGCCCTGCATGCTACCCTGTCCCACCTGGAGCATCCTGACACCTATGTCAGGATGTTATTTGTGGACTTCAGTTCAGCCTTCAACACGGTGATCCCGGACAAGCTGACACTGAAGCTCCACAACCTGGGTCTGCCTGCCTCCCTGTGCCTCTGGATCAAAGACTTTCTCACCAACAGGCCCCAAGTGGTGAGAATCGGGGACTCAACATCATCCACTCTGATCCTGAGCACAGGAACACCACAGGGGTGTGTCCTCAGCCCCGCCCTCTTCACTCTGTTCACCCACGACTGCTCCGCTATTCATTCCACAAATCTGGTTTTAAAGTTCGCCGACGACACCACCGTAGTGGGTCTCATATCCAACAATGATGAGACTCACTACAGAGAGGAAGTTCAGCACCTGACAGGATGGTGTGCTGACAACAACCTCATCCTGAACACCTCCAAGACCAAAGAGATCATTGTGGATTTTAGAAGGACTAGAAAGGTGGCACACACCCCCCTCCTCATTAACGGGGAGGAGGTGGAGCAGGTGGACCACATCAAGTTCCTGGGAATCCACATCACATCTGACCTCACCTGGTCGCTGCACACATCCCACCTGGTGAAGAAGGCTCAGCAGAGACTCTTCTTTCTCAGGAAGCTTAAAAGGACTCATCATCCTTTCATCACAACTTCTGGGGAACTTCTACAAGGCAACCATAGAGAGCATCCTCTGTCTGAGTGCTACGGTGTGGTACGGGAGCTGCACCGCTCAAGACAGGAAGGACTTGGCCCGGGTGGTGAAAACCGCACAGGAGATTGTGGGAGGACCTCTCCCACAACTCGACTCAGTGTATGACAGCCGGGTCCGACGGAAGGCTGGTCGTATTGCTGCAGACCCCACCCACCCAGGACATAACCTGTTTGTACCTCTTCCCTCTGGGAAGAGATACAGGAGCATCAGAACTCACACAAACAGACTGAGGAACAGCTTCTTCCCAAGAGCAGTGAGGTCCATCCACCCCCCCCCCCCCCCACACATCACACAACTGGGTCAACGAAACCGCCCCCTCCCCCCAGACTTAACATAACCCACTAACCCCTGTCAGCACACAGCTGACAATGCTCTGACTCTATTTTAAACTGTGTGCAATATTCATGCTGTATGTGCAATATCCATTCTAATGTGGAATACCCACTCGTGCAATATTCACCCCACTCTACTGTACAGTATTTAAGTATTTATGCCTTATATAGCTCCTTATTCTTATTTTATTTTATTCTACCTTTTTTATATCGAGAGTTGCTGGAAAAAATTTCATTGTGCTCTGCAGAATGATAATAAAGATTCTGATTCTGATTCTGATTCTGATTCTTATTCAAATTTTGTGCTCAAAAATGTGTGCTAAATGGACAGGCTAATTTGAAATCTAAGTAATCTGCTCTGTATTTAGATTTACGAATCATTTTACTTGCAATACATCATGATTACAAAACATTGCCACGTTAAATTTTTTATTTTAGATGTGAAATCCCAGTTTTCCATGCATTCGCTGACACAGGTATGAGTATTTGTTGTTGGAGGAATGTCAAAACTTGCAGGTGTATCTTTTTTGTAAGTACAGCTGGAGTGAACTCTCTTCTTTGTGTCAATTTCAAAAAAATGATTTATCTTGCCTGCAAACACTCTGGAACATTCTGTGTGAGCCGTCAGAGCCGTGGCTTGTAATTTGAAATTTACAAAGCTGTGGGATTCTGGTGGGGGGGGGGGTGAATATAAAAGATGGATGCGCGTGCTGTTAATTCATAAGAAATGAAGTCTTACAAGACAGTCGATTTCGCCCCCCCCCCTCATTCTTTATCTGTTCACTGTCTTTTCACTAAACCAAAAAGGGCCGGGCGGGTGAAGATGGAAGCCCTGAATGTTGAGTTTTCAGAAATGGAGCAGCAAGCGAGCGCCCTGAACGAGGGGAACCGGTCCCTCAGGACCACGCGGGACGATCTGAAGAAGGAGGTGGAGGGTTTGAAGGCCAAAGTCGAGGCCAGCGAGGGGGAGCAGCGGCAGCTCCTGAAGAAGCAGGAGCTCCTGCGGGAAGAGGTGGCAGAACTCACCGGAAACAGGTGCAAACCTCTGTGATGAAAAAGGGCAAATCTGAAATATTCCGCTCTGAAATAGATTCTTTTATTTTTTCAATATTTTTCTTTCTTTCTAGAGGCATGCTGGAAATGAAGCAGCGAAGCCTCACGAGCGAGAAAAAGCAGGTTTACGAGAGCAGATCTGTGCAACTCAGTGAGAGTAACAGGTATGAAATCTGACAAAAATCCTCACACACACAAGCTTTCCTAGAAAAACAAAAGCTGTGTTTACAGTTTGTGTTCCCCTTGAGCTCTAAGACCGCGCATTTCCCTCTTCATAAAAGCTGCAGCAGTTAGATTGCTCCTTGCTGCTCTGCGTTGGCTTCAGTATCTCATTGCCGCTTTGCAAAGCTGTGAAGCAGCCTCAGATTTCATGTTTGTTTTACTCACCTTTTCTCCTTAGCTTGTATAAAATACCAACATGAATAAATGTATTGTTAGGGATAGACAGAAACCTCACACTCTTTCATTTTTAATCAACCATATAGTTTTAAAGCACGAGAACAAAAAAACAGATTTTTCTTTCTAAAATGTTTACGTTGAAGCATTCTAATAACAGAAATCTGTACACAGAGCGCTGTGATGTCTTTTTGGAAACACAGAAGAAAAACCACAGCGGCAGCCATGGTGGTGGTAAATATTTGATGGCTTCCTTTGGTTTTCCTCAGGCACATTCAAGCCCTCAAAAGGATGGAGCAAGCGCTGACCGTGGCCACTGAGCAGCTGGCTTTCAAAACATCCGTCTATCATGAGCTACAGGCACAGGTGACTCCAGAAATGCAACGTTTTTCCATATATTTTAATTACATTTTATGTGTTGAAAATGATCAAAGGTTATCACCCAAGCCCTTTAACTGTTTTTGCGCTTCTTTTTTATGCGTTATTATTTTTTAGATTTTGGAAAGTCTGGATCGTACAAATGAAAATCATCTTTTTGACATGCTCTCGTAGCATTTTTCTGATGGACATATATTAAGAAATTAAGCTAAAATTGTAATTTCTGAGTATTTTTTTCAAATAGCTGTAAATCATGACCAGACCAAAAAAAAACCTGCTGTTTAAAAAAGATTGCATTTGTGACGTAAAAAGTACCTGGGGGCGGGCCACATTTCAAGCATCCACTTGTAGACAACTAGATCCATGTCCGTCTTCGGTCTCCTCGTCTGAGCTGGTATCTGGCTCAAAACTGTATGGCTTCTATATTGCTCGGCATTTTTGTTGGACCGCTAAGGCTAGGTTGAGAGTGTGAAGGGCTGTAAGCTAGCAGGAGAGCGTGTAAACAGAGAGCTCATGAAAAAGAGCTTATTTGTGTTGTAGGAAATACGCTGGGCGGGGCCACAAGCTCCCTGCTTTCAGCAGTGGGGAGGGGGAGGAGGGTTGCCAACACCCACAACTCAGAGGTGAATTTCTGATTAACTACTGCCCCTCTGCAGAAACTATGTCGTTACGTCCACAAACATGCAGGTCTAGGGGTGCAGTATGAGGCCGGAACAGTCTCCTATTTCAGAAATGCATACACTCTGATTCACAACTGTAATTTAATGCAAACATGCAATAGAAATTTGGAAATGCATACATGTTTTGCAAATGCACACCCTGTTTTTAACAAACACACGTGTTTCACACATGCAAACTAAATGGTTCACACATGCACAATAAGTGTTTCTCACAAATGTTTCACAAAAACACAATAAATGTTTCAGAAATGCACAAAAGATTCACAAACATCATTTTTAGGTACACTTGTAATATGAACAGATCATTTTCAGATTGGCTGAAAGCGACCACACCTGCTTTGCTGATGAGTTTTAAAACTAGCTCAGACGTACATGGATCTAGTCGTCTACAAACAGATGCATCAGAATGGGGCAGAGCAGGGAGCTTGTGGCTTGCCGTACTAGCTTCTATGTCACATCAACTAGTTTTTTTCAACTGCATTTTTTTTTTTCATTTCTGGGTCTTGATTTACAAAAATTTTAATTAAGAAAAATAAAATACTCAGAGATGCAATTTTAGGGGAAAAAAAATTAATATATGTCCTTCATCATCAGAAAAATGCTACAAGAATATGTTAAAAACACCAATTTCTTATCAAATAAATTTGATTTCATGGATTTAGTGCTGCTGGTGTGTTTTCCGATCCTCTTTGACAACTTGTCACAGTTGAACCTGACAACTCGGGGGACGATTGGAGTTTGATGCTGTTCTGAAAATGTTCTGACTGAATTTGGTTACAGTGCAAACATCCCGTTCGCTCCCTTTCGAGCAGACTCACAAACCCGGCTTAAATCAGATGAAAGCCTGCATGGCTTGATAAAAATTTGAAGAGGCATTTGCGTTCTGACTCCTCTGAATATTCAGTTAGATGCTGTTCCTCAAAGAGAGGCCACAACGAAGCAAAGGATGGAGCTTCAGAAGGACGTGGATGCTCTCAAAGTCAGCCTCAAAACTCAGGTGAGGGTTTGGTTGTTTAGAGTAAAAGATTATATTTATTTTCTGGCATCCTACAGAAAAAAACTGGCACAAACAAGCCATAACTTCCCCAGTCTTTTAGTTTTATCTAGATATTCTTGGCTTTTTTCTTTTTACTGGAGAATCATCTTTCCATGCAAGCAGCTATCATTGACGGAGGTGGAGAGCCAGAAGAAGCAGCAGTTTGAGATAATTCATGAGCTACAGAAGGACTCAATGCGTCTAAGGCAAGAACTCCACCAGCTCAGATGTCTAACCCTCATGAAAGCTGAGCAGAAGGGCCGGGAGCACAGAGAACTGCTCAGGGCGAAGGTGATTAAACAAAAACACAAAAACAAGGGGGATTTAAAAACTACCGGTAATCTGACACCATTTGTTTGCTTATCATATATTCTAAATGCTAGTAAGGATTTATAATAGTTGTATTTGAAAGAATTTGCATTGATGCATACACACGGAAAGAAGAATGATGAGGCTGCAGTTTTTTTTACCTACCTGTAATTGGTTTCTCCACAGCAACTGAGGGAGCAAATCCAGCAGGAGCTCAGGGAAAAAGACCTCATCATTGAAGAGCATGAGAAAGTCAACACAAATCTACAGCAGAGGTATGTGTGTGTGCTTATTCATGCTCCATCCCATGTGTTTGTCTTGCTAAATGCAGTATTAAGGATGTTTAATTCATCGGTCACACTTCAGGGTTCAGACTCATGAACGCAGAAACCAGGAAGAAGTTTCATCACATTTGCAAAAGCATGCAATGAGCCTGCATAAAGCTTTATATATTTTGTGTCCACAAAATGCTAATTTATGTCCACAAAATGCTGGTTTGGGTGCACCAAAGACTACTGTAATTTGTATCCACAAAATATGAATTTGTGCCCAGAAAACACTAATTGTCCCCACAAAAATACTAATTGTGTACACAAAATGCTAATTGTGTAGACATAATGCTAATTTGTGCACACAAAATACAAATTTTTACTTGATCAAAACTAATCTGTGTACACAAAATACCAATTTTTGCTGACAAAATACTGATTTGTAGCCACAAAATACTAATCTGTGTACACAAAATACTAATTTGTACCCCCATAATATTTATTTGTAGTCACAAAATACTACTTTATGCACAAAAATACTCATTTGTGCCCAGAAAACGTTAATTTTTGCCCAAAAAAATACTGTGTAAACACAATGATAATTGTGTAGACATAATGCTAATTTGTGCACACAAAATACTGGTTTGTGTTCAGAAAGAACTATTAGGCCCACAAATATACTAATTGTTTACACAAAATGCTAATTGTGTAGACAAAATACTAATTTGTGCACACAAAATACCAAGTTGTGTACCCAAAATGCTTATTACGGAGAACAAAACATTAATTCGTGGCCAATTTAAGGGAACAATTTATATAATGTTTGAAAATCAAGTCCCAAATTTTAGCAGTCTTCACATCTCACATTATGTTGCCTAACATCGTAGGTTTAAAGTAAATCAGCCACTGTGAGAAATGAACAATAAATTCTCTGATCGTTGGAAAAGTGACTGTGATGTGAAAGCAATATTGAATTCTCTTGAAGTGTGAGGCACTCATGTGGAGTTAGGATTAAATTAAAGCAGGAAAAGGCTGGCCCAGCTCACAACAGAGAACGATGGGACGGAAAGCTACAGCTAAGTTCATTAGTAGCATCCCAGGCAATTTCAATTTGAGGGGAAAAAATGAAACTTTTGATATTTGATATTAGAAATATCTGCCAGGCCTTTAGGGGTTCTTTCAAACACTTTATGTTAAGGGTTTTTCATTAACAAAAAAAAAAAAAGATTGAAACCATTTTTGGTAGAGAAATGTAATTCTTTGCTTAAATTTGTTTTGTTTTTTGCATTTACTGGCAACCCTTCTTTAACTCCAGCTCTTCATTTGTAAACATTTTCAAACAGTTTGTAATAATTGGTAAAATCTGTACTTAAAAAAAAAGATTCAAATCACTGAAATCTAATGTTTTACACAAATCTTTTGAGCCAATAAGCACTGATAAAGTGTAGTTAATACTTTTATGTAGCAAACACTCAATTCGATGTCCTCCTGCTTGTTTAGTAAACACAAATGATCTTTTTTCTTCCTAATAGGATTTCGGAGTATTCTAATCTGTGTGCAATAAGCAAGGAAGAGAGGAGGCGGTACTTTGATCTGAAACAGTCTGTCACTCAAACAGTTCAGCATTTGACAGAACAGGAAGAATTCTTGAAGAACCAGCTGTCGGGCCAGTCCTTTGCTTTGATCAGCATCAACAGGTGTGTTCGTGGTTTCGGTGTATTTCTGTATTCCTGTAATAAAACTGCCAGAAGATAGAGATAAAACAAAAAGTTCTACAGTTAAACAAAAGCGTCTCATGTTCCCAATGTGTTTGTATTTCAGGACAGCCAACCAAGCTTTTGTCAAAGTCTCTGTCAGCAACAGCGAGAGGAAGAAACTAAGCGACGGCATTGCTAAGGTCCACAAACTCACAAAGCGGGAAATTGTTTTGCCGTTTTCCAAAATTGCCACAAAACAAGCCAAAAAATAATAGATAAATGATGCCAGAGCAGTTGTTGCAAACCAACAAACTGTTATTTTTAACATTTGTACTTATTTTCAGCCAAAAAAAAAAAACTTAAAGCTTCATTTTTAATGTAAGACTTGATCATTTTATTGATAAAAATACCAACTTTGTTCAGTTTAAATCCACAGCTGTGTAAAAACGTTTCTGTAACCAACCAAAACCAGTTTTAGAATTAACGTTTGAAAAATAAATTGATATTTAGTCAAATACTTTTTGAGTTATAGAAACTAAAGTGATTACCGTAATTTCCGGACTACAAGCCGCTACTTTTTTCCTGCGCTTACAGCCCTGCGGCTTTTTCAGTGACGCGGCTAATTTATGGATTTCATTGACAGCCGCCGTGTATGTACTTTTGAACTCAGTGAATAGTTTGAACTCTCTATCCAACTCCAAGCACAAGGCATTTCTTTTCAACACACCTCTTGGCAGCCAAACAGCATGGACTTGGCTTCAGGTCTTAGACACTTCAGTCATGGTTCAACAAAACGAAACACGCATGCCCGGCCGCATCCCAGAATCCTTTGGGGCCATTAGACCCAACGTGCACGTGATCGCCGCTACAATATGATGAAGCTTTCAAGTTAAAAGCAATCGTTAAAAGCAGCGTAAAAAAGTCCACCATCACCAACGGGTTTGGAAAAGCCGGTTTGCTGCGTGACGGAGAGAACAGCGCATGGAGTGAATTTACACTCCATTTACGGTTTCTAAGGAAAAAGCGGAATTTTGCTTTGAAAAGCTCACAGCCTCCGTGTGAGTTGGAGTCATCTTCTCCTGCTGCTCTTATAGAGCTTCGGGGCCGATGGCAGTCTGATGGCTCCCACACGTAACAACGCATCCGCCCCTCATACACAAAACGTACAGTATTAAGTCCGATTGCTCCGCACAGACACGATTTGCTCGGTCCACCGGCGCAATGGGGACGAAGTGCTCCTCCTTGAAGCCGCCCTGGCCAGAGGTGTCGGAGTAGATAGGAAGGGGAGACAAGGAGCGCGCGGGGCGGGAGCGGAGCGCAGAGGCGTCCGCGGAGTGCAGAGGCTTCTGAATTCTGACACACGCGCCGCACTGAGGCGCGCGTATCGCGCTGAGGCGCGCTCTTTTCAGTCGCCGCTGCTGTATTTTACCGGTGTGTTTTTTAACCAGCCCTGTTACTCCCATAACGCTGCCGCGACACAAGCGGAAGGAGAGCTGTACCCGTTCACCCCTCCATGCACTGCTGATACTTGCTCATTCTTAAACACATACAACAGTATGGCGAGCCGGGCGTTGGCCCCGCCTTTAGCCCCTAAGACTCATGGGAAATGTGGAATCGCGGATGTAAATTTCCTCATCATAACTGAGGGATGTAATGTTGATTATATGGTTACTGTTTGTAATTTTATGTATGATACCTAGATTGTCAATAAGTAAAAAAAAAAAAAAAAGAATGAAATAAAAACACCATAACTGAGGAACTTGTGAACAGAATACAGGTCCATGCTGTTTGACAGATGTCGATACACTCAAATGCATGGGTCAGAGGCAAAGCTGGCTACACCCACAACATACTAATGAACTGCACTCTCTCTGGGATGCCGGCCGTGATCTGTCAGGATGACTATATCGCCTAACACATGCGCGGCTTGTACTCTGACGCGGCTTGTGTATGTATAAAATTAATTAAACACGTAAAAATGGGTGGGTGCGGCTTGTAATCGGGTGCGCTTTGTAGTCCAGAATTTACGGTAAGTAGTTTGGTTTTGATATTTTGAGATTTGATTTAAGGGCAAAGAAAGATTTGGGCGTTCTACAAATTTTTTTTTAATAGTTTTTTTCATTTCTATTCTAATTTTTAAATTTCTTTGTTTTTAAATAATTTTAAGCTCGTGTATCTGACCAACAAAAAAAGAATGGTTTGAAACATGAAAGTCTTGGTTGTTTAGTATTATCAGTAAACTAAATGCAGTAAATTAATAAGTCAATATTAATATTCTCTTGACTACCTGAGAGTTGTCCAGTCAATTTTTGTTTTTCAAATCCACCAAAAACTACCATTCCCAGAGTTCCACCTCTTTCCATTTTCTATCATTAAAAATTCCCCAGATGTCCTTTGTAGACGCCAAAAGACGTTCATTAAGTAGTACGCTGCTGTTGGAAGATATTCAGGACAGTAGTAAGGAGAACCCTTTGCCTTCCAAACTGCAACAATTCTTCAAGATACTGGTCAATTCTTTTTTGAAGGAATTTGACTGGAAGGTTGTTCCCAGCATGTTGGAGAACAAACCTTGGATCTTCTTCTCGTGTAATCCCCGGGACACTTCGTGATGTTGCGATCAGGTCTCTGTAGAGGCCATTCCGTCACTTCTAGAACTTCTTGGTTTTTATGCTGAAGATAGTTCTTAATGACTTTGACATCATTCTTTTGCAAAAAAAATCCAGGGCCAATCATTTACCTCCCTGATGGATTTGTATTTCTTAGCATTGAGAACACCAATAATGATGACCAAATCTCCAACTGCAGAAATGTAGATGTTCAAGAAACCTTCACCATGCTTCCGTGTTGCCTAAAGGCTGTCATTGTTGTACCGTTCTCAAACTTCTTTCTTCTACAACCAGATGTTTCAAATTTTGACTCATCAGTCCAGATCACCTGCTGCCATTTTTCTGCGCCCCTTGTTCCTATTCTTTTTGTGAAAACTTGAGTTTCTTGGTCTTGACTCCGCATCCGAAGTGCGACTTTTTGGCTGAAACTCTTCCAAGACGACCAATTTCGGGCCAAACTTCACCAGATGGTGGATGGATATACCCAAGTCCCAATGGTTCCTACCGGTGCTAAGCTTATGGCACTGCTGGACATCATCTAACTTTTTTCACACCTATTTAAAATGTTTACACAGCTTGTTGAAATGTGTTCCTTAATTTTGTGAGCAGAATTTGACCATCAAGATCATAGCTGCTGTTCTCTGTCTTCGTCCAAAAGACATCTGGTAATGGAACGGGAGAGTGGAAATAAACAAACTGTTCATCCCAGTCTTTTTATTTCTTCCTCTTCTTTTCAATAACCTGACATCCTGCAGCTTGCCTGGAAGCAACACCAGATCAGTCAAGAATGTGAGGAAAATGAAGTGGAACTGATGAATCTCAGAGAAGTCATCAAACTGCAAGAGGAGACGCTTTTAGAGATAAACAAGAATCATAAAACTGCCAGGAGGCGGCGTGGCTTTCTGTAGGTTCATCATTTGAAGTTCTTGGAAAAAACCACAGAGAAATAGCTTCTTATAAACCACATTCCCCCTTCTTGTAGAGCAATCCAACTCTTGGAACAACAGGAAGTTGTTTCGGACTACACTCAGCACATAAAGCGCCAGGAGGTTGCCATTGCGAGGAGCAACCAAGCTCTGGAGACGGTGGAGAGGAACATCAAAAAACTACAGCAGGAGATCGACGAGAAGAAGAGACACATTGACCTGAAGAACAAGGAGCTCCATCAGAAGAAACAACTTGAGGAGGAGATCACTGTGCTGCAAATAGAGGTAATAAATCTGAGGTTTTTGAAAAAACAAGGAACCTTTTAGCTGAAGGAGTACAAACAACTCAACTCAACATCGTGCTAAAATTATTGCGAGAGCATTCTCAAATGTACATCCTTGTTTCTTGGAACACTTTCCCACTAAAACTTTTAATCTGCATCAACATCTCTCTTTCTCAGTTGTTTCTTTTAGCAGATAGAAAAGCTTCTCTTAACAGTGGCAACTCTTGCCTAGCTGAAAACAAGATTGACAACATTTTAAGCCTTAGTAACAACTCCCCTTATAGGTGGATGTGGGCTGTAAACGAGTTAGAAAAATGACATGCAGGTGACCCGCAGGAAATAGCAAATTCGTAGACCGCTTGTAAAAAAACTGTTCATGCACAATTTTTTCTACGTCGATGCTGCGGGGAACAGGTCATAACAACTGTGACTAAGACTTTAAGCAGAGTTGGCTTAAATGGAGGATTAATGCAAAAAAAATGTTCATGTCTTTCTTTGTTTTTGATCTACTAGCATATAAGTTAATCAAAGCACCTCCAAACATCCTGCAGCTACTCCAACCCCATCACGTTACTGACACGTATTTTTCAACTTTTTGGTGATTTTGCTTCTCGCGATTTTGCACCAGAGTTCAGCAAAGCCAAATAAAACCGACTATTTGAGGTAACAACCTCTGGTGCTGACTGAACTGTCCAGTGTGAAACCACCTTTGGTGGCTGGGACTCTTCTCATGACAACACAGGTCGGTTTACAACGGGCGTTTATTTGCACTTCTGCAGGTCATCACACTTCTTGTAGGACATTGCGTGAAAACGATAACAAAACATTATGCACATTTGAGGAGAAATAAACACTTCAAAATGACACAAAAACAAGCAAAACAAATACCTTGTTTCCGCTTGTCAAGAAAAAGAGTCTCTTTGAGTCCAAGGTTTTCTTTTTTGCAGCTCTTTCTCCCAGCTTGAACTCCTAATTTCTGCAACCTTGTGAGCAAAAGACGTGCTCACCTGCGGCCAACATGAAAGACTCAAATTCTTGCGAGAATAATTCTATTCTTCTGAACATACTTCAAACAAAGTTTACTGTACACTCCAAAGAAATAAAAATGAAATCCCCATTTATTAAACATTTCTCAAGCCATGAACTTCAATAAACTATATAATTTCAAGCTGCATTTACAGTGGCGATCCAGGACTTGGATCGAAAAATAAATAAAAGCAAAAACTTGGATCAGTTTGTGGCTAAGTTAACTGTTGAGTTCTCCAAAATTTCCACAATGTAATACAAACTAATATTACTTTCCTGCGTGACTCTGCACATGGTTCTGCTAATGAATGCAGGCTGACCATGAACGATTCTGCTTCTCGCCAACAAGAAAACAGACTCCCATCAGAACGTGGCTCAGCTCCCACGATCCAAAACTCAGTTGGGGAACTGTCGGAGCTTTCCTTCTTAGTTCGCCCATATTTCTTTAAAGATTTCCTGGGAATTTTTTTCGACAAATATGCTTTTGTTAGCATGAAAACATTTCTGTCAGACCTTCTTCAACATGGCTTCAAGCCACTGACCAAAAAATGTTCCCATCATTAGCTCCATGGTTGTTTGTTTTTATGTGTAAGTTATTACGTTTTTAAACAATAAAAATAAACTTTAGCCTTAAACACATTAAGTTGAAATGAATTGAAGCCTTTGTCAAGCCAGAAAGTCGCTTTAATCTGTGACCATTGTGAAACTATTTCAGAGCCTCATACATGAAAATACTTTTCAGCAGCTCCAGTATCCAAACGATGTTGGATGATTTTTTTCTACTTTGATTAAATATGGCATCTATATGTTATAAATAAGAGTTATGAAAGTCATGTTTTTATTAAATTTAAAGCAAACATTGGTAAATAACAAACTCAGTATTCTTTTTTTTTGAGCCCCTCTTTACGTCAGATTGTTTCTCCGTTGTTTGTTTCAGAAGAAATGCGTGAAGTCTTGCAAGTTAGGAAAAACACAAAACTCAGATTTGAGCCAAAAGCCCTAAAACAAGATGAAATCGCTAATAATCGTAGTAAAAATCTCCAAAAAACCTCATGTCGCAAGGTTCACAGGGACAGCTGGAGCTAACAGAAGTGATTCATTAGATGAGCTCAGTCCAGATCAAGGCAGCTGCTGCACAGAATACTTAGAACTGATGCTGCTCTGGATCACAGTAAAGCATGTAATTGTGCTGCTGAAACTAACCTCTGATCTTTGACATTTGTGCTCAGGTCAATAGCTCCGGCAGCGGCAGAACTCTACCAGAGATAAACAACTATTCTCTCCTTTCAGTGTTTACATGCAAAAATAAACCAAACTGGTGCAATTTTTCCCCAGATACGTACTATTTCCATCAACATTATTTCGTGAACTTGGGTTTTTTGTATTTTTATTTTCGCTATTCATTTGACCCAGTTTTGCCTTTTTATAAATTCCTGTTTTTATGTATTCTTCCCATTTCTGACTGGTCTGGTGTTTGGTTCAACATACCAGTTTTTTCTTTTTCACAGCATATATACAGTCGTCCAATTATATATTTGACCCCAAAATATAGGCCTGCACAATAAATTGCATATGTATCGTTATCGCAATAACAAGCTGTGTAATATACATATTGCAAAAGTCGGCGAAAACTGCAATGAATGGTTACCTTAGATGTGCCAAAATAATCTTTTGGCGGCTTGAAGTATTTTTACAAATCAAATAAAACCTTTTATGCATTTGACTTATCAGATGGACGCCTCCACGTTGTTGACCAATCGGATGGAGCCCTTTTATTTACTTATTTTGGAGCCTTTTTATGTTAGATGTTTGCCTCCTATGTAAACGAGGGTCATTTGGAGAATAATTGAAGTTGTGTTGACTCTTATTTAAATTAAACTGCTGCAGTAAAATGGACATGTTTTTGGTTGTTTTGCTATTTGTTCATATACCGCAAGTTATATCGTCATCGCGAAACTGATCACTAATATCGCATGTTGCGAGTTTTCCTCGCGTCGTGCAGCCCTACCAAAATACATTTTGTTTGGTTGCTGTGACCTCTCTTATTGTGTTTCCTGGACTCAAAAACAACACTGTTGTGCTGTGAGCCTTTAAACAATTTAGTATAGATGATACGTCTTCAGGGATCATAGTATTATGCAGTTGGGACTGCCAGCATGTTGACCCTAAAACACCTCAGTTATAGATATAAAATGTTTTCGGTCAAGTCCTCAAGTGCTTTTTTGATGTCTTGTGAGTCATAAGGCACTTGGCTTTTCTTCAGGGCCACGGTTGACTCTGTTTTGGAAACAATTTCCCATAAAATTATGTTTTAGGACGGTGCTCACTGTAGAGCGCTGCAATCATGGAATGGCGTAAACTTATATAGCGCTTTTCTAGGCCCAAAGCGCCTTACAGTCACAGACCCATTCATTCACCCATTCACACACACATTCACACACTTCCACCAGAGGCAAGGTGGGGTTCAGTGTCTTGCCCAAGGACACTTCGACTCATGGGGGGCAAGGCAGGAATCGAACCCGCAATCTTTTGATCAGAGGTCAACTGCCCTACCACTGTACCACGGCCACAACCTGTAACTGTTGGTGTTGTCCCAGAACCGGAAAAATTATCCAATTAAATTAGGCCGTAAAATCCTTTAAGCTCAGGCTGATTAAGGCGACTGTGGATGGCGATTCATTTGTATGCCAACCCTGGTAGTTAATGACTCATCCAGTGGACCGATGAGAAGAACTACATCTAAGGGAATAAGTAACATAAACAGTGTGTAGCTCATGTAAAGTAGCAAGGTGTGAATCTGATGAAGCACAAATAACAAAATATGTGGAAAACAAGTCAATATTAAGAGAAAGGAACTCATTAGTAAACAACAGTCAGTGGAAGACTGAGACAAACCAAGTTCCTACTTTGTGCTTGTCCTTCTTCCTGGTTTTTGCACATTTCTAGCGATAGTGAAACCAAATAGGCACATCCATCTCTTTTCAGAACCCACTTAATCGCTTTTGGGGTTACAAGGTTGCTGGAGCCTATCCCAGGCACTGTTAGGGTGGGGAACTCCTGGCCAGATCGCCGGTCCATCGCGGGGAAAAGCACATACAGTAACAGCAAAAACTCCACATGATTTGGTGTGCATAATGTAGAGCAACAAAGGCAAACAAAAATAACACACAACACAATGAATCTATTATATACTATGATTGCCAAATAGAGTTTATAAATTTATTGATAATTATGTTTTATTTAAGTTTTTGTTGTTGTTTTTTAGTTTTAGATAGTTTCCATAATCCGGTTCTCAACATTCAGGATTGAAATGTTTTTGATTTTTCAACTAATTTTAGAGCCCATATAGTGTTTATTTATTAACGTAAGGCTTGATTATAAAGGTCTGCCTTAATATTTTTGCGCTAAATAACTGAAATATTTTGTTTCATATTGATCTATGGCAGCTCATTAAAACATATCAGTTTTTGATCAGGGAAGGGCTGGACTGGATCTAAAGCTACAACTAGAGATCTTATTGGATGTATTAAAATATTCAAGTGCAACTATACGTTCTTTTTTATGCTTTTTTCTTTAGAGGAAAAAATATGGGAAAAAACAGATTTTGGAAGATAAATGGGGGGAAAAAAATCAGCAATCCTAGTATATTTGTTTGTTCATCCATGTGTTTATTCAATATTTCTCATTTTTCTCTTAAAAAAAAAAAAACAGCAAATCTTTTTCTAAGCCAGTGTTTCCCTTGTCCGCCTGGCCTCCCCAGGTACAAAAAAGTGAATCACAGGCATCTCTCCATTTGCAGGAGAATTACCACATCTATTCATTCTCCCTCTGAATGCATTCTCTGTATGAATACAATCTCAGTGCAACTGTGTGGGTGATTTATCATATATATTGTCTATTTGTATTCATCTGCAACCAGTTTATCTGTTTATTGCAGACAGACCTCCCTTCCTTTGATGGGAAATGTTGACAAAGATGGATTAGGCCATCTGTCAAGACTATTGAAGTCCAATATTCTAGGAGTGGGGGTTTCATAACTCAGAGGAATTTTAATTGCAGTTAAATAAACAAGTTGGGGTCCTGAATTTACTATGTATTTATATAATGCTGTGCTGTTGACATCCAATACTGGCTCGCATGCATCAAATGTTCACTTCTGACTCCTAAATTTCCCTTGAAGTGTTGTGTAATGACTGCAGCGTTTGGGTTTTGTGAGAAAGCGTGCATGTATCATGTATACAGAAAGGAGGAGAAAAAAAAGAGAGATCCTGACAGACTGCAGGATCCCTGAGGTGATGAGTCACGTTGTTTGTCTGCCCCTCACTTGAATCTTTGTCCAACCTGTCTGAAACTTATCACTGAGGGAAAATCCACACAGCGAACTGCATCCTGACAGCATGTGTGTGCGGGCACAGAGGTTTGTGTGTAAACGAGTCAAGATGGAAAGAGGAAAAAACAGAAAGCGTGCAACCGTCTGACATCTCACATTGTTAAATTTGACTTGTGTCACGTATATGATTCCTGTAAAATGCTTATATTTGCTTTTTAGATGCTTAAACCCTAATGGAATCTTCTAGTTACGGTTTGGCATCTTGCATATACTGTCACCTCGAGCTTTATTTTTGTTTGTTTCATCTCTGCTGCTAAGTGGGTTCAGGGTCATGGGGGCATCCATCTGCACCATGATTCCCAGACCCGGCTCCGTCAGCTTTTCCAGAAAACGTTTGCCAGCAGAGATACAGTCTTCCCAGTCAAGCAAGAAAGTGTCTTTTTGCAGTTGGGCAAGCCTGTCATGTCTTCCCGGGATGCCATTCTCAACAGATGTTCAAACCACCTTTCTTTGATCCTCTTGAACTGCATTCACGATTTGACTAAATCATTATTCGGTCTCACCTCCACCCCTTTTTACAACAGACCATAGGTTCTGTGCTTCCTCCACTTGGAGGAGTTACTCTTCCTAATCTCGAGAAAGTAATAAACATTTTTACAGCTAAGAATTAACTGAAACCCTAAGATTTGATGGTTTGGATTTTCATGCCAGCCGCTTCACACTCCAGACCTGAAGGTCTGAGCTAGATTGAATATGATCACATCATCTGCAAAAATAGAGATTCTGGGTTCCAAAGCTAAACTGCTCCACCAAATGACTGCCCCACGAAATGTCCATTAAAGTTTAGACTGTTCTACAGATGAGATTCAGTTGGGCTCTGCAATGGACTGGCAACTAGTCCGCGGTTTATTCTGACTTCACCCAACAATGGCTGGGATAGGCTCCAGCAACGCTGTGACCCCAAAAGGGTTTAAGCAGGTTTTGAAAATGGAAGATGATATTCAGTTGTTATCCCCTACATCTCATGACTCAAGTACAAAGTTCTAGTTCTTTAGAAGTATATTTTAATAAAAGAAATGATGTCTGTGAATATGTAAATATATTTATTTCATATGTTTACATTTTTTTCAAACGGTAATCAGTAGTATTCCTCTCAATTTGTCTTTTTCTGTGCATAAAGTACTTCATTTATTCAAAGTACTTATTCAAGTTATTTTCAATAATTTAGGACATTTAGTAGGAATAAATCTCGGGACTTTATTAAAAGGTCTCCAGCTATTCTGTTTTTACATATTTCTGTTATTCATTTAGCTTAATAACCTTAGTGTTTTAATTATTCAAACTTTTGTGTTATTCATTTATTATGAGTTTTTTACAGTTCAATCATTGGATGTGGTGTAAAACAAAAGCTATTGTTTAGTGGTGTGTAAATTATTCACCATTCTGGTCATTGTGTTTTTATAGACATTGTGGTAACTGATAACCAAGCTAAAATGATGCAAATGACATGCAAATCCATAGTCGACATGGAAACTGTCACATTGGCAGTGTTTTACAGCACTCACAAGCTGAGAAAGCAAGCAATGATTTGTAACTGTCAGATGAATAAGGGGGGGGAGGTAGGCAGGCAGAACTGAGACGCTGACACGGAGACAGATAAATAAAAAAGACAGGAACGTCAGAGGGAAGGCTGGCCGCAAAATGAATGCGAGCAAGGGCACCTCAAAGAGAAGGAGAGACGAGAGGGAGGTTAACAGAGATGTTCTGCGGCTCATCCATCATGCAGTGTTTAACAGACTTTGGCTGGTTACAGGGTCAGGAGAGAACACAGATCAATCTGTCTCCAATCAGATTGGTGTGTTAGTTTAGGCTGTAGCACCTAAAGAGCGTTATCTGGATTTTGGAGTGCTTTCACACTGAGCTGGTTGGTCCACACCATTGACTGTATATGAGAACTGGACTGAGTTAGTCACGTACCATAGACAAATGGCTTACTTCCGATGTAGGAACTAAATTCATTTGACATTTTTATGCAATATTGATGCCACCATGTTGGAACCAGGTGTGATCAGTAAGCAGCGATTGATCTGAGTCAACATTTCTATGGCAACTACTCTTGCCAATCTGGAGCAAGCTTGTTGAAATTTCACAAAACTACCACTTGAAAGCAAGCTTGGTAGAATCTGTCAAACCTTTTTAAACGTTCAACATGGGGGCTAACAGGCACCACCTACATTCAATCAGGCATCTGATTGGCCGGTTTATAACTTGAAAAACTTTCACTACAGTCTATGGGACTTTGGCTCTCTGAACCAGCGGGTACTTCCTATTTGGAATGTGATGGGGGAAGGGTCACCCAGTCCAGTTTTCATATACAGTCAATGGTCCACGCCAAATCTATATATATATTTTTTAAATAGTTTAATAGTTGTAAAAATTACCTTTTCTCTAAAAGTTAAGGGAAACTAGAAGCTAGAAAAATTAGACACCAACTTTTAGCCTTGCACAGACCGGTTCGTGACCGGTCTGTGATCTCAAAAAGAAAGAAGTTAAAAATAACTGCACTGAGCTATTGTGGAGTAAAAGCATCCTTAAAGCTTTGCAACCTAGTAAAAATATTCATAAAATCAATGTATATATTAACCTGATTTCATCAGTGTGCAAGCTAATTTTGTTTAATTAGACTAACAAATAGGAATGCATCCCAGAGAGAGTGAAGATCACCCTATGGAACTTTTTGAAAGAAAAAAACGCTCTTTGGTTTGTGCTGCCTCGCAAGAGAATGATACCTTGTTGCAGAAAAGCCGTTAGCGTTGGGCATTAAAGCTGTCCTGTAATAGCGATTTCAGGAGCAGTCAACGATATTGGTCCCCTCCGTAAGGGCTCTATTGCACTGAATGTGCCGCCGGCCAGCTATTTTCTGTTGTTTAATTAAAAGGAAGCTTGTGATGGAGAGTGCAGTGAGTGGCTCCTGGAAGTATTAAAGACGAGACGAGGATTGCCACAGATCCGAGTCATATTGTTTCCTCTCTGGGTCCAACATTAGAAAGCTTGGGTCTATATTTTTAGACAACATGCCTCACAAGAAACCTAGCATGGGCTAAGCCCCAGCGCCCAAAACGAAGGTCCAAACTGTCCAACCACAGTAGGATTTATTTGGCCCACAGTGGCTGAGATCACCAGTTTACGTCTGGGCCCCCTGCCCATGTTAACAGCCCTCGTCATGTGCCCGCGCTGCTACCGTACGATTTCTAGCAATTGTACAATGGCAGGGGGCGTGGCTGTCTGAAACCCTTCTATCAGTCAGTTATCGTGCTGCTGCCTTCCTACCACCCGCCTTTCACTGGACTGCCACCTTACGACCTCCAAATGTGCCCAGGCGGCCTCTGACCCATGTCAAATGATCGTCCGGGGGCCGTTTGATTTGAACTTTTTCTTAAAAGCACCTTGGCCAACACGTGACAGGAAAAAATGTGACCCGATTAGTTGCCTTAGGTGGCTGCGCAGTGGCATTTTGGGACATAGGTTGTATAGAACCGGAAAATACGTTAACAAGAGTGTGTTGCGTTGATTTGAGGGCCTTCATTTGCATGACTAGCATGAATTGTGTGGCGTGTTATTTTGAAGTTGAACTCAAATAATTTCCTTTTTATAAAAAAATGTATATTTCTTTACATATACCCTATATGTACTGTTTTCCTTCTACTTTTTGTGTCTCTTGTTTGGTTTTCCATCTCATCTAACACTCATTTTCTCACCCAATGGGCCATCTTTGCTCCCCTCCATTCTTATCTCCCCCTCAGTCTTTTATCAGTCCCTCGCCGGGCACATCTTCCTTTTCGGTCTGTCATCTTTTGACTGTCAGTCATTTCTGTCTGCCAGCATTTTCTTCTTCTTGACCTTCAGTCCGACAAACACCTTGGTTAATCACATATCAGGCCTAGAATTGCAGGTGGGGAGGGAAATTCAGCTTTTTTTTCAACCAAATGCAACAGCTTTCTGCATCTGGAAAATAGAGGCTTGATTAGTTTTATTATTTGTCCTTATAAATAGAAGCGGAAATGTTTTCTTTCTGTATTCAGTGAGTTCCTTTTTCTTCCTCCACATAAAGTGGAATAAACATCTGCTGCCATTGCAGAAGCTGTCAGGTTACAAGGCCGGTACACAGTCCCATCTCCTCTGCTTTTGCTTTCCCTGTCTTCTTCACTTTTTCTTTTTCTCTCTCCAGCCTCTCTGGGCTTCTATTAATATTTTTAATGTATTCTCCCTTTTTTTTCCCCATCTCTCCCTCTTTTGTCCTCGGCTGCGTTTTCCATCCCGTCTCTCTGCTTACTCTGTGCTGCGTGTCATGGCTTCCTGATCATCTCAGGTTTATACACCATATAGACGGCCTTTATCCTACACTGTAAACCCGGATTTCATATCTAATCAAACATTTAAAGTATAATGTACTTACACGGCTCAAATCGATTAAGTTTTGATTGCATTACTAGCAGATGTAAGTATGTTATACTAATTTGTAGACCTAGTTGAGCCAGTGAATAATTTTAAGTGAAATGGCTTCAAATTCCCAAGTTTTAGTGATGCAATGCATGATGGGAACGTGATCGCTGTCACTTTGCCGCCGAGAAGACGTCACTTTGCCGCCGTGTCCCTGCTTTTTGCCGAGAAGACGTCACTTTCTCGCCGCGCACCGGACGGTCCAGTGTCTACTAAAACTCGCCAGAGACGGTAAGTAACTTTGATTTAGCTAACGTTGCTGCTGAATCATTCAACTTAATGTTTCCGTGTTTGTGTGTTGATACAAGGGGATGCTGGTGAGTACTGGGAGGACGTTATCGGTTATCTTATCTAGGTCGGCAGCCATTTTCACCTGCTAGCTAACCAACGTTACAATTTTTTTTTCACTTGGTGCGCTGTTTGTGAGAAGTCCTAGTGAAGCAGTTTGACGTCGATGGACATTTTCATCCGTTAGGTACTTAGCTATCCAAGTAAGTCACTTTTATCACCGGAGGGGCTTTTTATGCGTAACTTTAGAGAGAAAGACGTACTTTTATTAAGTTGAACGGACATCACCGTGACCGTAACCACCTGTTTGGTGGTTTAACGTTAGCTAGCCAAATTGCCTTTTTTATTGCTTGACGCGCTCTTTGTGAACTTGGAAAACTGTCGTTTTAATCAGTCGAACTGGACAATTTCAATCTCTGTAGCGTTAGCGGGCGCCGCCTGGCTTTGAACTCTCAGTAGATTAGAGGCGCCGCAGGCGAAAACCACGCACATTCATGGCGGCGGGGATGGGAGCGCAACGTTATTTACTTTTTTTTCTTACTGGAGGGGCTTTTGTGAACAGTGTAATGCTGTTGTAACTAGTTTAACTAGACATTTTTCCACCTGTAATTTTAGCGTCTTGGTGACACAGCCCGATCCACGCTGAGCGAGGGACACGCACTCAGTGGGAAGAAGAGTGTAAGAGACCACATTGCATTGTTTTTTCCTATTAACGTTTAATGTAAATGACTTTCACCATTAATTGTATTATTGTCTTATGCATGACATGTTTTGCATTAGTGATTATTTTACCTCCAAGTGAATTGCAACACACTCACACCAAAAGAAAACAACCTGGAGGTAGTTGCACGCACAAACACACACACACATTCACACCCACTCAAACTCAGACACACACAGGCTCACACACATGGGCCACCACAAATGCATGAATGAATGGGAAACCCTGATGTGAGGATCCTTAGCAAGATACGTTTTAACTGTTGTGTCCACTATTTTGCAGACCACTGAGCCAACAGACATCAGGTGCCTTTGTCTTCGGGGACTCCCTGTCATTTTGGCGGATGATTCTTCTGCCTTCTTCAGAACATGCTCTGTAAGTTAATTTGTTTTTGTAAATGTTGCAGGTGCATGCTCCTTTTGTCTCCTTTTTAACTGTTAATGAACACTGCCATTAATTTTCAAAATTATTTGATCAGCATCAGTGTCTCCATTAAGTCTCTATTTTATGGCCAAGCAAAGATAGTTTACCCACTTTCAGTCCCAGTCCTATTGAAAAAAATGCTCCCAATAACTAAAGTTGTATGAATCCTTTTACAATTTCCCAATACGTTTTTTAACTTTACTGGCACCAGTTGGAACTTGTGAAAATGTTTTTGGGTCTAAAACTCAAATGGGGAGTTCTGATTGCAATCGATAGGTTCTGGTTGCTCCATTGGGGGGAAAAAATAAATAAATCAGCACGGCTGTGACTCAGAGTGAGTAAACTACATATTTTGGGCAAAGTGTTGCAACCTGTACAGATCTGAATATGGCATTTGATAAAAAAATCGATATTGTCCTTTTAATATAAAATACTTTCAGTGTGGTTTATGTTGTACAATGCTGATCATTATGAACAGTCACGTTATTTTTTTGCACAAAAACCATTTTCTAACTGGCATGTTTATGTTCTCTCCTTGTCAAAATGTTTCTTTCAATGATAGGATGTAACTGACAAGGACTCGTACAGTGAAACTTCAGTGGGAATTCTCTGCCTTGGTCAAGAAAATACCCAGCTCAACCCATCCAGAGTAGGGATCATCTTGGAAGGGTCTGTGGTAATTGATGAACTGTTGAACCTACCACAGGCCTTCTGTGTCCTTTTCGGCCTGATCTATGCCCTACACCTGGACTACCCCGAGTGCATGAAAAACACTTTAAACTTTATTCAGCAAGTAATGCTCAAACTGGGTAAAAGTGAACTGGTACCCAAAATTCAAACTTTGAAAAATCAGCTGGAAGCATAAATCGTGTTCAAAATGGCCCTTCTACTTTTCCAGATTTGTTTGCCACAGTTTGTAATGTTGGACTTTTATGAAAACATGTTTATTGTTGTGTAAGGTTTAGGGTACATGTGTTCTGTGGTTTTTGCACTGATTTTTGCACAGGTTTCCATGACACAGGCTTTAAAAAAATTTCATTTCAATTGAGTTTGGTATTTTAGTTACAATACCAACTAAAAGCTAAAACATTTCCCTAATAGGAGTGTAAGTTACAATACAGTTTTAATGTGATTTGTTGTGATAAGGATGTACACATTATTAACACAATAAGTGTTTTTGATGGTGCTTTGTTTTATGCAATGTTCAGGGCATGAATGACACACATTTTGCCACTGTTTCTGGCTTATGATTCAAAGTTGTTAAAGCAGGGACAATAACCCTGTAACGTAATGCTGTTTTTAAATAAAATAGTAAAAAAAACTTTTGTGTTGCATATTTTTCTTAATTGAAATGTTCTAGTTTAGCAAATGCAATGAATACAAAAGTTTAGTTACTTCAACTTAAAATAGTAAGTGGAGTAAATGTGACAATGTAATTGATATTACTAGAGATTGTAATTGAAATCAACTTGGCATTTAGTATTTTGAACTTAAAATGATAATTCCACCCTTTCATGCATTTAAGTTAAATGCACTCAAGTTTTCATAACCCATTACTTAAAAATTTTAAGGCAACCGGTTTCCTCAAATTTTTTAAGTAAATTCAACTTATCCGGGCTTACAGTGTAGTGAAAACGGGGGCGGTTTGCAATTGAGTTAACCTCACTGCTTGGATTCTGCAGCTATTTAAACAATGTGTTTGTTTGTTTTTCTAAATCTGGAGTCATTGGCTGAAATACTGGACATTAAATACCCGCTCTGATCATCTTATGATCTATTGTTCGAAGTGTTCCCAGTGGTCTTTCAATTATAATGTTGCCGTTTTTAGCCAAAATTAAAAAAAAAACTGTTATTTTCTAGGACATAGTTTCTGCAGAGCAGCAGTAAATTATTAGAATTTTGCCTCCAAGTTGTGTGTGGAACCATAGGTGTGGAGCATCCCCGTCCCCCTTCCCCTCCCCGTTGCTGAGAGCTCTCTGTTCACACTCTCTGGCTAGCTTACAGCCCTTCACACCCCCAACCTAACATTACCGGTGCAACAAAAATGGGGAGCAATCTTGGAGCCATCTAGCTGTACAGTTAAGAGCTAAATGCTAGCTTAAGATGAGGAAAATCCCAAATGGATCGACCGTGTTTCCCCCACTATAAGGCGCAAGGCAAGGCAAGTTTATTTGTATAGCACAATTCGTACACAAAGTAATTCAAGGTGCTTCACAAAACAGAAAAATGCATTAAAATCACAATACATCATAGAAATAATCAACGTAAAATTTACTTTAAAAGAAAAGAAAAGAAAATTTGAAAATTGATTTAAAAATAAAGGAAGGAAAGGAAAGAAAAAGTGCAGATAGGACCTTTCAGTCATATACACGGCTGAACAGAAATGTTTTAAGTCTAGATTTGAACATGGACACAGAAGAGGCCTGTCTTACGACTTCAGGGAGGCTGTTCCAGATTTTAGCTGCAGAATATTGAAACGCTGATTCCCCTTGTTTAGTTCTGACTCTGGGAATCAACAGGAGGCCGGTCCCTGAGGTCCTCAGAGTACGAGATGGTTCATATGGCACTCACATGTCAGAGATGTACTTTGGTGCTCGGCCATGGAGAGACTTGTACACAAGCACCATTGATGACTGATCTATTTTCAAACTTCTGTCATATATAAGGTGGACTGAACTATAGAGTGCATTGAGACAGAAGAGTCAGAGATAAATCCATCTGTCAGACTTAAATATCTGCGTTCACAGTAGCCCAATTCTAGAACTTGTTTGTAACACGCTACACATACATATGTATTTACAAAAACCATAACTTATTGAAACAAGCAAAAAACAGATTGATACGGCTAAAACAAACTGTAACTCTAACTACCAACCTTGTTAGTAACACATAATAACCACAAGGTCCAAAACTGCTACACATTAGCAGCGTTGGCGCATTCACAACACCACCCAACCGAGCATTTGACAGAGCGCCGTGTACCTCTCAAAACAGCTGTGACATCATAAATACAACCAGAATTAATCCTATAAGGCACTACAACTTAAAAGCTTTTTTTGAAAAACATTAACGCTTTTAAGTGCGTCTTTTAGTACAGAGTATACAAGTGGTGGATGCATCAGAATGGAGCAGAGCAAGGAGCTCGGGGCACACCCAGTGTATTTTCTACCTCACAAATGCGCTCCAAATTTCCAACAATTTGTCTTTAATCTCAAAGAAAAATTGCATTTACCTTCAGATTTTCAGAAGTAATTTTTCCTAAAAAGTCGCATTGTTTTAATAAATGAAGGACCCTGGGAGTATTTCAGGCAGGCAACTCTAGCAGTGGGTTTACCTGGTTACTCCTCCCTGAGGGCGGTTCAGTTTAAATAACTCACCTGTTCAGCGTCCTGTGGTGTGCGCTCCATTCCTTCTCCTCCATTTCCTCGAGCTCTGCGTTTGTCACCCCACTCCACCCTTCCACCTGTGAGCTCCATTAGGGGTAGTTTAATACCCAAAGTTTTCTATGGAGATCTTTGATTTATGTATCTGAACGGAGCCTTATGCCAAACTACGAAATATGGAAATAGATCTTCTTTACTGCATGTTCTCTGACTGAAAAATGACTTACCGGTATGTTTTTCTCTCTTTATATATTTGCTTTTTAATTTCTAATTTTTATGACTAATTAATTTACGTTTCAAAGTTAGTATTAATAAAAAATGTAAATTTCATTTTATTTAATACAAGTGTATTCTATGCTGTTATTTTAAACAGAAAATTATCTATCATCCTTTTTTAGTTGTTGAATTGTCGTTTAAATCCAGCGTTCAAAGATGCAAAAAACAAACAAGCGGTCAAAAGTTTTGATTTGTAGCATCTAAGTGGTAAATCCATGTGTCATGTCAGCTCTTCTTGTCTTCCACCAGCTTCCTTCCTTCCTTTTTTTTGTCTTTCAGAAGAAGGGTGTCAGATAAAGGCGTGAGTCTGAACCGCCCCCTGCTCGGCTCTTTCACTGCCTTGCTTTTAGTCTCTTCATCCTTTTGACTCATCTTCTTTGTGCTCCCTCGTCTTCCCCTGCTTCCCCTTCTATTTCTGCTGCCTTAAGGGTTGTCAGAAAAAAAAGAACTTGGTTCCTGAGGGAACTCATGGCTTCTGAAATTTCCGTTTCTCTTATCGCATTTTGCCAGTGACATGTCCCATCTTTGCTCTACATATAACTAAGAAGGTTTTTGCTTTTTCTTTAAATCCCAGGGTACCAAGTATCTTAAATGCTCACAGGAAAGGACTCCCTTTTTTAGACTTCAACATAATCTTTAAACAGTATACCCCCTTTTGTCTAGTTGTATATGAATGTGTTGAGAGATTTCCTTTTTCTCTTTTTATTTCGGTGTCTGCCAGTTGTCAGAAGCCAGCGACAAGACTTTAGAAAGTGTGAATCGAGAGGCTGATTTCACAGAGCTGAAGAGCAAAGTCCCCTCATCTGTGGAGCTGGTTAAGAAAATGGAGCAGGTATTTTGACATTTTTCTGCCGGGAAGGTTTTACAAAGTTCTGTTGGAACTCTTACAGCTGCTCTGTGCATATGTGTGTGTTTGTGTGTTTGTGCACGCAGCTCGAGGGAAATCTAGCGGAGCGTGAGAGGCAGTTGCTGGAAAAAGAACTCCTGGTGGAGCAGGTGACCCGGCTGACGAAGCCGCTTGGGGAGCAGGCTGAGAACTACCAGCAGGACAGCCTCTCGCTGGCGAAGAGGGTACAGATCCATCTAGGAAGAGAGCAGAGGCTGGGACTCATGCACACACACACACACACAACTGTGTGTTTGTAAGCAGGGGTGTATGTTTGCAGCTGTGTGTCTGCAGGTGTGAAAGTGTGTTTGTGTATTTAGAGGCATGTTTATTTGCAGGTATGTGTGCGCATCTGCAGGTGTGAAGGTGTGTTTACAGCTTTGTGTCTGGAGGTGTGTGTGTGTGTGTGTGTGTGTTTGCAACTGTGTGTTTGCAGGTTTGTTTATTTAGAGGTATTATGTGTGTGTCTGCAGGTATATTTGTGTACATCTCCAAGTGTAAAGGTGTGTGTGTGTGTGTGTGTTTGCAGCTGTGAGTCTGCAGGTGTGTGTATTTAGTGGTATGTGCATTTGCAAGTAGGTGTGCGTCTGCAAGTGTGTGTGCTAGTGCCAAGGTGTGTTCGCAGATGAGTCTGTCTACAGGTGTTTGTGTCTTTGAGGGTTCAGGTTAGGCCTGCACAATATACCGCAAATTTATCGTTATCGCAATATCCAGCTCTGCAATATGCATATCGCAAAAGACGGCGAATATCGCAATAAATCGCAAACCCAAAATGTGTTAAAACAATCTTCTAGCAGCTTGAAGCATTTAACGAATCAAATAAATCCCTTTATGCTTTGACCAATCAGATGGACGCCTTCCCATTGTTGACCAATCAGATGGAGGCCTATTATGTTAACCCTGGTCCTGAAGAGCCTCAACCCTGCCTGTTTTCCAGCTCTCCTTAACCAGCTTGCTGTTGATTGGCTGACTCAAGTGATTTCACATCCTGATTGACTGAACATACCTGATTTTGGTTATCATTATCGAGCAGTCTAGGGAGAATTGGAAAACAGACAGGGTTGAGGCTCTTCAGGACCAGGGTTAGCCACCCTGACGTTTGTCCCCCATGTCGATGAGGGTCATTTGGAGTATAATTTTTAAACTGTTGCAATGAAATGGGAATGATGTTTTTGTTTATTTTTCTATTTGTTTATTTACCGCAGATTTATCGTTATCGCAATATTGATCACTAATATCGCATATCGCAAGTTTTCCTCATATCGTGCAGCCCTAGTTCAGGTGTGTGTGTGTGTGTCTGTCAGGTAGGGGTGTGTTTGTGTCTGCATCTGTGTGTCTGCAGGTGTGTGTTTGTGTGTATGTGTCTGCATCTGTGTGTCTGCAGGTAGGGGTGTGTTTGTGTCTGCAGGTGTGTGTCTGCAGGTGTGTGCGTGTGTTTGTGTCTGCATCTGTGTGTCTGCAGGTGTGTGTGTGTGTTTGTGTCTGCATCTGTGTGTCTGCAGGTGTGTGTGAGTCTGCAAATTTTTATATACATATATAATATGTGTCTACTTTATATTCATTCCTGTTTACTTAAAGGAATGTCATAATGGTAAAATACAAAAGCAAAATATTTGTAAAACATACAAATAAAAAATGTATCCCCCCTCCCCTTTTTTTATTTTAGAGAACTTGTAATATTATGTGAAGTGATAAAAGTGGGGGCATTTAGAGGGCAAATTTTAATAGATCATCTGATAGTTTGAGTTTTCTGTCAAGGTGCAAAAATATTATTACTCAAATATAAGTAAATAATGTAAAATATATAAAGTGGGTGTGAACTTTGATCTAGTAACAAAGGACTTGGTGGGTAATTGCTCCCTTCTGATACCTGCCACTAGTGGTCATTTAAGGAACTGCAACATGTGGTAATTCCATGTTAGCAAAACGTCACAAATAAATAATATTTCATTTCTATCCAAAATCTGAATACGCAGAGTTAGAGATGCTGCCCTTTCTAAAAAGAAATGATCCTGTGTGGTCATGTTCCTTCTTGCACCTCATCTATGGACTGAATGCGTAGACCATGAAAGGCTTTTCTAATCAATACTCGTCTTTTTGTTTCTTGTTTCTAGCTGAATGAAGTCCGGACTCATCTGATCGACACCAACCAGCGCATAATGGCGGTTTCTGCAGAACTGTCCGTCAAGCAGGCTGATGCTTCGTGTGAGCAGCAGCAGATCAAAGAGAAGGAAGTCCAGGTCAGAGATCCACATCACCGTGCCGAACAAAAGTCCTCCTGCTTCCCTCAAACCCTCACCGTCTTCAGCTTCCTTGCTGTCTCCTTTCATTGATCGCTGATTGAAGAGAATGATCCGTTCTTCACTCTCTTAGTAAAGCCACAAAAGATGCAACCACATAGAAACAGCTATCCTCTTTGTGGTAAACGGCGTCTCCTTCTATCGCGATTCGCTCCCTTCTAAGAAGAGCCAAAGCATTTTACAGTCCTAACTATCCATGCATACATACATTTACACACCTATAAGCAATTGTCTTGCTCAAGGACGCTTTGACACATGGCAACCAAACCTGTGATCTTCCAATCAGAGGTTGATCGCTCCACCTGTGCATCACGGCTGCCAAAAAAACATCAGCAAATTCTGCAACAGCAGATGCAATCAAAGTGCTAGCAACGTGAAAATGTCCAATAATTCTATGAATATTTAGCGGTTGTGCTAAACTCTGGGTCATTGCTACTCCACAAAAAAAATAAGTCCGGTCTGAAATAAACGTGAGCTGCTTTATGGTCTGATAATGAAATTCTAATGGGATTTTTATCACTTTTTATTTCATATGAGAACCTGAGAAAGGTGAGAAATCTATTGCCCTTTGTAACCATAGCAACCAGTTCCACGAGGCACAAGTTAGGTATTATTAGCTTTGTTAAGTTCCTCCTCATATGAAGCGACGCCTCCATCTGAAGCACTTTTTCTGTGTTTTACCTTTTGGGATTAAAGCTGCAGCTTAATCCATGTCAGCAGTCACTGTTTAATAGAACAAAAAACAGAATCTGTGCTGAAAACTGCTGCCTGTTTGATCAGAAACAGGATAGAAGATCAATCATAAATCATGACTTAAAGCCTGCAAGCAGCCTGTGAGATTAAAAAAAAGTTTAAACCTTGAATATAAACCAATATTTTTAAGCATTTGACGCGTAATATTATACGACAGGATTGTAAAATTGGCTCAAAAAGGCGTAATTTCAATAAGAACAGAAATAAAAGAGATTTATTATGAATTAATAAAGTATCATAACCAGTTAGAGATCTCAAATGCAACTTTTAGCACAAAAATATTGACAATCTGAGCAAAGGATTTTCGTTTTATTCTTGATCTACTACATAGCATTATTTGTTTACTTATTTACCTCAGAACAATTACAAAATCAAAACAATACAGGCAAACCTTTATTGTGGAAATAAAAGGAGAACTGAAAGAAGAAAGTTATATTTTTACCCTTATTACTTATTTATTACTTCCGTTCTCCTCTCTCAAAACAATAAACAAAAAGAAAAATATATAACCGAAAAATTAACACCAACTAATGTGGATTCTTTAGTTTAAAAACGAAATACAGCAATCATTTTTCTTCTTCTCACATGTTCTGCTTTCTCGTCAGGTGGACAGGTATCCTTCCATTCGCTCAAACTATCCCCAACCATTCCTCTTCTGCCGCCGTGCTTGAACCTTGGGGCGTGTCTCTGCTTCCATGCAGTTGGAGTTTGTTGCCGTTTTTCTGATCTGGGTGAACCTACAGGGTTTTGTTGTTGTCAGAAACTGCAGATGTGTGAGGATTCTGAATCCACATGCAGTCACAGTATTCAGGGAGTGTCAGGAGCTGCTGTCCGTCTGCGACTGTGAATGTTCGTTTCGACAGGAACCCGACCATCTGGCTCTGAATGGAGCCACGGAGGGAAAGGAATACAAAGTGATCGATCCTTTTGCTGTGTTTCCAGATGGAGCAGTGCCAGCGTCGGCTGGAGCAGGGCTTGTCACCACATCCCGAAATAGAGGAGGAGTGGAAGAGGAGGCTCCGGGACAAAAGGAGGAGACAGAAGGACAAAGAAGAGAAGGAGAAGGTAAAAACAAAAGAATTTGGGATATTTGAGGAGCAAGATCGACTGGGGTTCTGAGGAAGATGCTGTGAAAACTGTAACGGCCTTGAAATGAACTATTTTCAACACCTGCACACTGGAGATGATTGGCAGAAGAGGGGAAAAACAACAAGGAAAATGGCACAAACAGGAATTCTAAGACGTGTCTTCAGCCCGTCTGTTGCAGAACAGAAATGTGTCTTCACATTCTTCCTCCTGTTTCCATCCCAGCTGACACAGCAACGCTCCAACTCCAGAAAACTCAAACAGGAAGAAACGCTCGTCCTTTCAATCTGCGGTGACACAAAAACCTCCATTCCATTGTTAGACCTCATTAGACTGGTCAGTCCCTTCCACTCCTCCGTTTAACATTCAAACCACACACACACCCTCCAGTTGTCTCGGCCGCGCCCCTCAGATCGCACGCCAGCGGGGGGGGGAACAGCCCATATGCACCAGAGCGCCGCCGTCTCTTTGAAGCCTCGGCGAGGGGTTTGGCCACAGTTCGTCTGCATGCTGTTGTGGGAGTGACAGTCAACGGCAATGGCAGGAGGAAATGTGCAACCGTCCCCCATGGTTACCCGCTGATCCATCTCCCACGCCACAGCGCCAATCAATCCCGCACACAACTGTCGGCGTTCTGTAGAGCGAGTTTGTGCTTTATTAAACAGAGTGTTCTCCTCCAAAGTGGAAATAGACCCTAAACTTAAAGAGAATGCCAGTGATGTCATTGCATTAAGGAGGTTTATTTACCTTTTTAGGAGTTTTATTTCTTAAGATTTTGAAGCAGTTGTGGAAAAGGAAGACTAGTTTAGAGACTCAGTAAAGGTAACCCCTAAGTTTGGGAAGTAAGACTGATTATTATTGTCTGTAATGTTGCTGTAAAAGAAGCTAAACCAACTTTTAGCATCAAAATTTGGGTTAAAAAAAAAAAGCAATCAAGTTTACAGATTTTAATATGACTTTGCAGGAGAAACACTTTCAAATTAAGAGTCACCAACTTCCTGTATGAAGCAGCTTTAAAAACAAAAGGACCAAGAGATGGATGACTTGTAGTTTTAATTAAGCATGTTAAAACTTCAAATGATTTAACGATAACAAATGATACTTGCGGCCTTTAACATCTAAATAAATGGTAAACTTATTTAGAGTTTTTCTAACTTTAACCCTTTAACACTATTCAACCTTTTATGCTGATCAGATGAATCAGCGGACTCTGACGTGGAGAAAAGCAGCTTCGGTTATTCGCAGGTAACGCAGGTTCCAGTGACCTGCTTCTTCTATGTCCACAGCTCGCCGGCGAAGACAAGTGGAGGCATCTGCAGAGCGGGAAACGCACCACCGCCAACATCCGGCCCAACGCCTACATCCCCGAGAACGACACGCTTCCTCTGCCCAAACCGTACGGCGCCATGGCCCCTTTCAAGCCGTCCCAACCCGGGGCCAACATGAGACACTTTGCAAAGACGCCACATGCTTCCACGTGACGGGGAGGTGCTTGCTTTGAAATTCTACGTCAGCTCAGAACTCATTAGAAGTTAAAAACATAAAAAAAGAGAAATGTCTGCTACACTGAGTTCTCTTCTAATTGCTGCGTCCTCCCTGCTTTGCATCCTTGCAACCTCACATCTGGTCCAACTTGTTTCCCTTTTTTCTGTCAAATTTACCGGCAATGTTTCCACTCATCCAGCAGTTACACCGCACCCTGCCAGTGAGACACAGCCGAGGGAACCGGGGGGGGGGGGGTTGGTTGCATAATGTTCACAAGTTTCCCGTTAATTTCAGTGCCTGGCAACCCACCTCCAGCCGCTCGGACTCCTTCTCTCTTATAGATGAATTGATTTTTCCGGGATGCTGAAATATTCCTTGTTTGTGCTCCCCCTCTTCAAAGGTTTTTAAATCTTTGAATAAACAGGTGGGGGGGGGGGGGGGGGTTGTTTAATGCTTTGAGTGATTGATCCAGAAGAGGGAAAGCTTGGGTAACGAAAGAGCATAAAGAATGACGAGAGGAAATGGAAATGAAGCCAGTGGCAGTGAGAAGGGAAAAAAAGGCAAAGGGATTAAAGAGAAGCTGTAAATTGGCTGGAGAGTTCAGAGATGCTAACTTGTGACTGAAAACCAGTCCATTCCCTTTGAAGAAAAAAATTCTAACCAACATGTGATCCTCCCAGCATGTGGCACGCACACAATTTAGTTGAGTGAGTCAAATGAAAGTTTTGGATAAATGGCTGAAAGACGTCTGGATGTCCAGCTCAGGCGGAAACGGTGCTCGTCTGACGGACGCGTCTTAGGAGGAAACCCGCAGGCGGGATGTGTGTGATCCTCCATTGCTGCTGCTGCCAGCTTCCAGATGACCCCCCCCCGACTGTTAGACAGCTCCATAACTGACTGCATAACTGGGTGTGGGGGAGGCAATCATCCGGGAAATGAGTGATTTGTTCATCCTTCAGTAATAGAGGTTAAAAAAAAAGAAAAGTCCCGGACTTTTAGCTGTTCTCAAGAACAGAACAGCTCACTCCTGCCTCTGTTCTGCCCCTCGCCCTCTTAATTACATCAATGGGGGCTGGGATGGTTCCCCGATTTATCTTGGGGCTCCACAGCTGCTCTGAAGCAAATTAATTGGTAACAGTAAAGCTCTGCTGTCCTGTGCTCTACAGAAAAAGGGGGGAAAAAACTCTTTTAAAAAGCTGTTTCTGAGAAAAACGTATTTCCTGGTTTTGGAGTTCAATTTTAGTGGGACAAATATAATTACACATCTAATATACACATAGACAATCTTTATGTGGTTAGGCCTTAGTCACAAGTGCCCTAACGGGCTGATTCGAGCTGTTTGTGGGCACAAAATGGTCAAACCTGTGGGGGGCACGCGGTAGAAACCCGTTGGGGAATATCCAAATTATGGGCCGATCCATCGGCGAGCCCGTAGAGCAAAAAAAATGTTTGTGCACATCTTTTCTACGGGCATGCTGCGGGGGACAGGTCGTCGTGGACACTCCAACAGCACGCAAGGGAAGGTGAGACGCAATCGTGTCGTACCGTTTTTTTTCAACCCCACTGGACGCTGTGTAAGGGCCCTGTTAGTGCTGTTCATGTGATATTTTAACTACCTTTTATTAAACCAGGTAAGCTATTAAGAACATGTTCTAATTTACAAGAACAACCTGGGTGTGACGCACCTACATTAACCATACAAACAATTGATGATGCACTAATCACACACACAACAATGGTACGTTCCATTTTTATGTCAGTCCTTAACCCTTGTGCATCGACCCTTGTTCAGATGACCCCACAAGACAGTGAAATCCTATCCACCTTTGTCATGGTAGGGAGAACACGTCAATGTAAGGGTGGGGTCATCTGGACCCCACAAGATAGCACAAGGGGTAAAGTGGTCGCATGAGCTTTTAGGGCGCTCCCCTCAAGACTCCTGTCTACGGCTCTTCATGGGTCCGGACAACCCAGAACCCACAGCATCCGTAGGAGTGAATGTGACCCGGACTCAACCTCCGTCCCCATTTGTCCTCAAAACGTCCCTGATTTTGTTCTGATTGGATGACTTTAAAGCCTGATGGGACCTGAATGGAAGCGTTCAGCCTGATGGTTTTGTGTTTTTTTCAACAGGTGAGGGTGGCTTCCAGGAAAAAAACTGTTGCTGCAATGAGTTAGCTGCCTGCACTTATTGATTTGATGTTTCCAGATGAATTTCCTGCTTTCGGTTAACACATACATTCCCGCGCCTCTTAGGCTTCGATTTTTTTTTTTTTTTCCTGAAGAGCAGACTAAGTCCCCCGCCCTCATTTGTCATCGGACAGCAAGAGCTTGTTTACTCTGCATCTGAACTGGTAGTCATCCATCAGCTCCACTTGTCCTTAAAGCCTCCTGGCGGAGACGACCCCCCGATCGCCCGTCTCTCCTCTGCGCTCTTCGCCAGCCCTCATTTTTTCTCTAAGCCCAGCAGGATGAGCGTCTGCATCAGAGCCGTCTCCTCCACAAACCTGGCATCCACGTTCTCCTGCTCCTCGAACGGGTTCGGAGCTGCTGGGAGTCAACCGGTGAAGGTAATAAGAAAAGAAAAAAATTCAACCACCTCCTGTCTCGACTTTTAAACGATAAAGGCTGCAGAGTTTTAATCCTCTAAAGGCCTCGCTATCTGAACTGAACAGGATGCACACACATTACCTTGCGCCTCAATATCAGAGAGTGTATTTGCCAGGTAGGTAAGAGGCAGGAACTCGTGTCTGAAGCCAGGCTTTTCTCTGCCAGCAGCAGCAATTCCCTGAGGAGGAGGGCAAAGAAAACACACAGATGAGCTTTCTAAATGATACAAACTCCTGCAGTACAGGAAACGAGTCACCTTTGCTCTTTTTAGTGATAAAGCAGAAAGCAGCCATGGTCCTCTTGGTTTAAGGCATCACCAAATATGCTTCAAACAGCAAAGCATTTTATTAACCTGAATTTCTGTTTTTTTACATCGATTTCTGGGTCATTTCTGCAAAGTGTCAGGAAACCGCCCTCATCTTTAGTGTTAGCGGGTCAAAATTGACCCGTGATTTAACTCAACTTGAAAACAATAAAAGACACTAATATTACTAATTAAAAGTACATCTTTTATCTTACAGTATACTAATCCTTTTCATTATAAAAACTTTGAATTGACTCATATTTTTTATAGTGAGAAAACCTATTATTATAATATCAACAGTGGTTTGAGGAAGATTTCTTATTTCTTCCATGTTTTCAATGTTTCCTGTCATCAAACACATTTACATATGAGTCAAAAACAACAAACGCTACAATAAAATGCACTTTTCAAATAAAAGCTTTTATTATTATGGGAGAAAAGAACTTAAACCTTTATTGCTCTGTGTGAAAAACTGATTGCCCCTTTAGCTAAAGCCTTCCTTAACTTTGGTTTATCCAACCTGAGTTTCAGTTCTCTGGCCACACCCAAACCAGTAATCCCAATCAAGTAATCCCTAAAATAGGACCAAAAGATCCTGAAAACCTAGAGATCATGCTAAAGTCTAAAGACATTCAGGAGCAAATTCATTTTAATGAAACCAACTATATTTGAAATACAACTGCTAATTGAAAAATGAAACCATAAATGTATTTATGAGAAACAACACGTGTCTATAAGGCACATGTGTGTGTGAGAACTATAGTTTGAATTTGAAAACAATACGCTGTCAGACCAAGTGTGTGTGTTTGATTCTTCTATGGGAATGTCTGAGTTCATGTGGTAGAGGGGGGGTGGAGGGGGAGGGAGACCTGTGTGTGTTGTTGAGATATATTTGATCCTAAAAAAAAGCAACCTGCAGCTTTTAAGTGACGCACACAACAGCCAAGATTCTCTGCCGGGCCATATTTGACCCATAACACCGTAAATATCTCTTTATATTTTGGGGATGTTTAAAATTTAATATAGTGGTGTAAAATAAGTTTCAAAATACTTGTGTCTGAGGATTAGATGAAGCCTCGGTCCAGTGCGAAACAGCAAATGGTACTTATTGCATACTCAAACTTCAAAATGTGTTTATTTTGACCCTAACACAAAGTAATGGTGACGTGACCCAAAGTTACCTTATATTTGTTGTGTTTCTCCAGCAGACCCCTGACATAATCTCTGGAAATGGAGGCGGAGCTGACGGGATGATCCCACATGTGGTAGACCCTCTGCTCCACGACCTGCAGTTCCACACAAAACAGTTTACATGTCTGGCATGCAGCCCCTCCTCTCGAAACGCAGCTCCCTGGTGCCTGGGAACAGCTGTCCCTCTCTATTCTGCCAACTGGATCCCAAACGGGTTTTTGCAGACTGGACTGTTAATGAGGGCTTCCAGAGATGCTGCGTTTTGCTGGGCGAGCTGGGGAAATGCGCAACGCTGCTATAAATCCCACAGACGTCACTGAGGTGACTAAAAATAATACGCTTGAAAAAAGAGATTTTGCTCCGGTCTCTTTTAAAAACCTCAGAGAGGTGAGGAGAAACTGCTGAATCACTGTCAGTGTTGCAATTCTCCTATTATCGTTACAAGATTTTCAAAATAAAAGTAGATCTAAAAGAACTTTCTAAAGTAACTACTTTGATAGTAAAACTAAAGACTTTAAAACCATCATAAAGTGAAATCAGAGCTATTTTAACAAAGATCACACAAGATGTTTTTTCTTTTCTGTGTTTTCCTCTAAAATATCAAGACTTAAGGTTTAACGGAAGCGGGGATCATGGATTAGCAGCATCAGAAGAGCTGCGGAGTTGAACCAAGGTACAAATCTTTGAAAGTGGTCAATATGTGCTGTTTTTCTTTTCAGACACACTATGTGTGTGGGTGTGTGTGTTGTAGTTACTAAGCCTCTCCTGCCAAAACTCTCCAAACTTCCATGCAGGAAACAGACCAGAGACACCAAACATTCGACATTCCTCTGATCGTTGACGAAACTGCTGAGAAACTTCCAGGACCCACATGGGATCATGGGATAGAAGTTACACAATAATGTGACTACACACACACACACACACACACACATCTCCACTAACCTTCTCAACACACACACACCAGCTGGTTACACAAGAGTTCTGTAACTGGCTCAAGGCGGGCTTGGGGGAGAGAAACCCAAAAATAACTTCAAACTCTTAATTGGAGCAGAGTAAGAAGATTGGTAAAAGAACAACTGGAGGATGGATTTTCTCCCCAGTAAAAGAGTAGATAGATTTGTTTTTTTTGTCATTGACTGGTGTGATATTCAGTTTTTATGAGCCAATCACAGAGCCTTACCTCCGGTAGTCTCTTCAGTATGCTGAACTTCAGTCTCTCGTTGGCTTTGCTGTTGTCCAAATCTGAACACAAAGACAGAGGCTCATTAATAACGAGTTGTTTTATTTTGAATGAAACTTTTTATGTCTGCTATACGGCAGTCCTCTATAAATAAACAAAATATATCATCACTTTATTTCCCATTTCACCTAGACCTACAGATGTGGGAATGCAATCAATCCACCATCAACTGCCACGTTTTCTTGTTTCACTCGGTTTACTATATTGATTAATTTAAGCCTGATGACATCATATCCTACCAAGATGGTGGCTACCAAAAAACTCATAAAAGTGGCTTTGATTCAGCTGGAGACAGCTGATATGTCATCCGGTCACATCCAATGATCTAAACCAGGGGTCTGCAACCTGCGGCAACCGTGCACCCCCCCCCCCCCACATTGGATGGGGGGGGGGGGGGCACGGGGGGGTAAAACAACGAACAGGTAGAGAAGCGGGGGCGGGGCTTAGACTCACCGCTTATGATTCCAGACAAACTAACAGCTGCTTCCTAATAAAAAATAGTTGTCGTCAATAAAATTAATATAATTTATTGGGTTTACTGTATTTAAAGAGAAAAAAATAGAAAGGAGACTGCATCAAAGTGAATTTGTTTCCATTCTCTCACTCATCTGAACTCTGGGTGTTTGACAGATGGAAAAGTCTATTCAAGGTTGTGGAAAATGGACAAAAGTTCAAAGGAAAACTCACAAGCTCATAAATAATTTAAATAAATAAATATCCTGACAGCATTTTGAATCAATTGAAGTACGGCCAAATGAACTATCGCGATGTATCGGCGAAATGATATTTTCTAATACCCCTAGTGTTGCGGCTCCCTGTGCTTTCATTTCTGAGGGAAACTGATCCAAAAGGCTCTTTGAGTGGTACAGGTTGCCGACCCCGGATCTAAACCAATAAAAGAGCAAACAGTCTGACTTTTAAAATGTGGAAACTCTGGTTGGATTTTAGTTTGTGTTCGTGTTTTGTATTATTAACCCTTTAACATCGGAGCTTTAGCTACGGAGTTTACATTCCTTTAACTACCGTTTACGCAATTAACGTAATTCCATTGTGATTTTGATGCTGAGAAAAGCGGCCTGGCGCTGATATGCAACACTTAACTGTAGTGAAGTGTTTACACTTATTCTGTCACAGAGAAAAGAGGCTATATGCCAATATGCAACGCCGCTTTTCTCTGCAACAGAATCAGCTGCTTTACGTTGATCGCGTAAACGGTGGAAGAGTTAGGGTAAAGTATGTCAAAGAAAGGGTGTTACTTGGGTGTTGTCAGTGGCATCTCCTCTGTTACAGATGTATTGCGTGCAGAAAAAAAGGCGCAAATATTGATCCACTGAGCCTTATTTATTCTGAGTTTGTGTGTTTTTCTGCTTTATTTCTGTCAGAGTGGGACCTCAGCTTTTTTGTGGATCTTTGTCTGTCTCTGATCTTTTTCAGGTGTGGTGCTGCAAGGGTGGCATCTGATTGGAGGCAGCCTTTAAATCTGAATTCATTTCATTTACTTGGGTTTGGTTTATTTTGATTATACTTGAGGTAAAGATTGATTGACAGTTTTTTTTTTACACTCTGCACAGTACTACTTTACATGCTTATTTCCTCTGTAACCTTATGCGGTCGTTGCTGTATAAACCATCTAGTAGGCTATATTGTCATATTTTATTGAGATTTCTTTATTTATACTTACTGTTTTTATACTTTGTTGGACAGTCGTGCAATACATTTCAAAACTTCTTGGTCTATGTATTGGTGTACTTTGTGTGTATGTGCCAAAAGAAATTGATAACAAACCAATGTTGAGTAGTACCACTAGGAGAAAGAAGAAACGTGTACCATCTTTTTGAAACTGACCCAGATAAACAGCGCAGAGCCTAAAGCTCTAAACATGGAAAACGGTAAAGAAAAATAAATGCAACCAGATGTTTAAAGCTTCATCAACGGACTTGACAACCACATGTCTGCTTACACAAATAGTATTCTGCTCTGAGGTCCATGTCCAGTTTGATAAAAGGAAGGCTTCCAGCTCTCAGGAGACCCAAGGGGAGGTTTGTTTTGATGCCGCTCGAACTCTGCTTCAAACATTTCTCCCGTTTTAATCAAACATGTGCGGTCACTGTACGCATGTTCAGTAGTTAAACCTCCTTCAATGATAGACAGGTTTTTCTTAACTGCACAGCAAGAGCCCAGATAACAAGAGCGCATCACGCGCTGCATGAAATACTAACCGACTTCAAGGAAGCTTCAGCGCACTTAGAGTCCATGATTGACACCAAAAGGTGAATGATGTATTTATGTTTGTCCTTTGCCATAACCATGACCACTGGCAGCTGCTCTTCACTTAGAAAACTCAGACTTTCTGTCTTTGTCTATTGTACAGTCTGGTGTATGTCTCATCTCTAAAGCAGTCAAGCTCAACTTTTATCTGCAAGTTGGAAAACATTTTAATCAAGTTAACTAACACATGGAGTGGGAACATTTTGAATGATTAATTTTCTATTAATTATTTTCTATTAGAATTCAGGCTTCCAGTAATCTGGTAACCTCTAATTTGTTTGGCTGTTTACAGAAAAAGAAAACAGATAATCATAAGTCCTTCAAGCTTAAATGGAGATGACAGACTTTTGGTTTTTACCGAAAACAATCACAAAATACAAGAAAAAGAAAAGAACAAATACACTCTAAAAACTCCGCAGTTAAAAATAAGTTAAGCTGGGTTGTTCATTTTTTTTTCTAAACATTTTTTCTGGGTTACTTTAACTCAGAAAAAAAAACAAAATAGAGTTAGGATGAAAGCACTATAAACCAAAAAGAATAGTTTTGCTCCAAAAGTGTGTGTTTACTGTGGAGATGCTTGATGTCATGTTTTCACAAACAGAACTGAAGCTAATTTACTACGTTTCCAGCAAGAATGTGGCTGTTTAAACCGCTATGGAATCTATCAACAACACTTTCAGAGTTTTCAACAATCTGGTCTTCTTGTAGTTGCTGCTTGAAAAGTCAGATCGTTTGAATCCTCAAGAAAAGTCTTAGTTGACCTGTTACAGGCAACCGTCTATCAAGTGTTATGTCTATTTTAATTGCTGCCTGAACGCAGAGCATACATTCTTTATCTACCTAAACAAACACTTTCTTCATCTTAATGTGTGTTCTTTCTTTATTGTAGGAAGTATGTTGAATATTCCATTTTAATAGACATTCAAAGTAATGGAAAATGTCCCCATTTGACTGTTTCACTTAGATTTTATTCTGCTTTCTGTTATTCTACTATCAAGTTCTTATTCGTCTTTACAACCAACAACATTTCACTGTAGTGAGCTGTTTTACATGAAGAGCTTTATTCAGATTTCTAATATATGAAAATCTGAAAGCATTTTTTAGACATAAACGTAATAAAGTCAAGCTTTTGAGGATTTTTGTAAGGCCTCAACCTTTAGTAGGATGCTTAGAGATCTATTTACTAACTAAACTGGTTCATTTCTAAAAATAAAAATAAAAAAAATGTAAGCAGTATCTTTAAAAGGGGTTTTGTGCCAAATCATGGCATTTTCCTAAACTTTCATCTAATCTTAATCTCATTTTGTATTGCTTATCCACAAAGACATGAGACAAACTGGTTTCCAACAAGCTGAGGAGTCCAGGGACCACAGATCTTCTTGGTTACTTATAGGTGAGCAATGAAATGCTGTTTTCCTGCAGGCTTTACTTCAGCAGCTGCTGCTTCGGTTGCATTACTCTCATGCTATATGTAACCCCTGGAGCTATATGTATTTATTTCTGTCAGTAGTTTTGGTGAATACAGCTATGTTCTGCTCTCACTTGCAGCTTGTGAGGGAGTGAAACATCCTTCCTAGGAATCCTTCAAAGTGAGACCAATTTACAGAATTATTACCTTTCTGTTTGATTTTAAATGAAGCTAACTCACATTAGAGCATTACAAGTTAAAAAGGGACAGTTAGCTAGCTCGCTGATGTAAACTAAACACGTGTTTGCTGTTAAATCATGGGAAGGGACTTGCATGATGAAAGAACTGAATACCTGATCTTAGTGACAAGGAACTTACATGTTTTAAATCTAAGCCTTTTTTAAGAAGCCACAAGTTTGGCTTAACTAGATAGAAAACTAGCATTAGCACTGCTATTAGCCACTGTTAATTTTACCAAGTTGGACCGAGTCCAGCTCGCTAAAGTTCAGTTTACCAAACTGGAACGACTGTGACATCATCCAAAGAAAATGGCTGACTTCCGGCTCCAACCAAATGAAGCCACTTCAATCGCCATTTTTCACAATATGGAGGTCCTCAGTAAGCAGTCAGTGGTCTGAGTCAACGTTTCTATGGCAACCACTCTCCCCAATCAGGAGTATGCTTGTTGGGAGTCCACATCTCTACAACTTGATGCTGAGCTACATGAAATCTTCATGACTTGAATCATTTTAAATAAGGAAAAAATGTATATATTTTAAAAATAGCATGACCAGGAAAATGTAAAAAAAAAAAGGTATCGGAGACTAGTTACTTTGAGAAATGACTGACGCATGAACAGCTGTTTATTTCTTAATAGAAGTCTATGGGGTTTTGATTTCATGGAACCAGCAGGTACAGTACTTCCTGTTTGGAAGGGGGGAGGGGTTACTCAGTCCAGTTCTCATATACAGTCAGTGGTAACAACCGATTATCTTAGTGGAAATAACACAAGTAAAGTTCACTCGCTTAGCTGATAAGTTTAAAGCCAATTTGGAATAAGGATTTCAACAAATGAAAGAATAAAAAATATGAATGTGTTGGTTTTTATAAGCTTTTCAACTCAACTTTGTTTTGTTTTCAATTAAAACCGTAAAATGTCTTTCACAGATCAAATTCCAAAGGATCAACAGTCGAGGAGAAAGAAGAAAAAAAAGTCAGAAAAGTCCAATGACAGCTGAGGGGTTCTACACCAAAGAGGTACATCAACAGTCAAGTACAACAAATGTAAAGAATAAAGGCCAACAGAAAAAAACATAGAAGCCATTCGCTTCTATGCTGTGACTGGTTTTGTGTTACTGCAAAGGTTTTTAGAGGCCAAGGAAACAGAAAAAAAGATTTGAACTAAAGCAATAACTGTCTAAAAAGACAAACCATTCGAGACGGCCTCATATTTTTATATTTCAAGCTTCTTTTTGCAGTGTGTGTCTGCCGCACATGTACCTGTCATGAGGCGGGACGCGAAGGTTTCAGTGAGCTGCAGAAAACCGTGATCAATGTACTGCAGGAAGGTGTTGTGAGGGAGGCAGCGGATAGCAAACACAGCAAACAGGGTGTGATAGCCTGGAGACACGAAAGAGGAAATTAAAAGAGCAGCAAATGGGATTTGTTTGTCTGGAAACAGTAAAAAAAAATGAAGTCACTTCATGAAATATTTATCTAAAAACAAAAAGTAGCTTGTTCTTTAAGGGGTTGTTGATCAAGGAAATGTAGATTCAACAATCCTACTCTGAGTTGCAGGATTTTTCCAAAGAACATGTAAGAATTTGCAAAAGCTGAACAGAATCCGGCTGACTTCCATCTCCCCTAAAATGTTTCCTGCTGAGCAGGAGGAGGCTTTTTTCCGCCTTTAGTTTTGGATTCTTTAATTCTTCCAAATACTGACAAAAAAAACCAGCAAACACATTCAAACCTTTGTCATATATTCTATTTTCCCCAAACCTCATGAGTTCGTATTTACATATGTCGGTCATACTAGTGACATAAACAAATGTGGTTCTAGCTGAGATCATCTTAAGTGTGAGACGGGGGGTGGTACCAGGTGGGAGGGGCAGGCAGAGGCCACGCGTGGACTCCAGGATCCGACACATGAAATGAAACACGGACCACTCAGCCGGGCTGCCCTGCTGCATGCTGGAACAGTCGGAAGCAAATGAACACTGAGATTAGTGTCGATGGTCTTTAACGGCTTAATGTGAAAGAAGGAGAACTTACAGGCACAGAACTCGGGAGCCCAGTTTGTATTTGGCCCAGGCGGACTCCAACATCTGACGGATGAGCTCCAACTAAACACAGAGGATTTACTTTAGTGCGTGACTGATTTTGTTTGAATGTTTTTATCTCTATTATCAAGCATTATAACATAAAAATAACACATTTTCTGCTTTAAACACTCACTCCAATCATCTTTAAAATGATTGTAAAAGCTATCCCGGTCGCCCTTCAATCACAAGTATGCCGTTTTGAACCGTTTTTAGGTTTTACATCACACCTTCAAGCTTTTTCCAACGGCATTTTTTTTTGTCTGCTCCCTCAAAACAAATTTGAATTAATATTTACCCTAGAATGCCATTTTAAGCTTAATTAGGATTTTATATGTCCATCAGAAAAATGCTACAAAAATACAAAAACATGTTTTTTTTCAAAGAAGACTTTAACTTTGAAATAAACACTTCTGCATTAGTCCCCACACTTCCCTTGAACATATTTCCCTTAATCATTTCCACTGAAGACAGCAGAATTTGCAGCAAGACCAAGAGCCAGGGATCACATCACATCTGGGCCTGGGGGTGTCTGTGTCCCTGTGGTGTGGGTTCTGGTCCTTGCCCCTGAGCGCTGGGCCTCGCCAAATTCCCAACTGTGGTGTTACAACACTTCTTGTGGACCCCCTGGGTGTCCTCCTCCTGGACGGGGACGGCTGGCCCCTGCCCTGCTCTCTCCTGGACCAACAGTGGGCCGGATGGGTGGCTGCCTGAAGCGTGGGGCGGGTCTCCCTTAGGGGGTCCTGGCTTGTACCTGGGGTTGGGGATGCCCAGAACTCCTAGGTGGCGGGGGGGTGCTCGTCTGGGGCTGTGGGCGCTGTTGGGCGCTCCCTGCGCGGCAGGGTGGCTGCTCTCCTGGTTGGGCTGGAGCTTGCACTCTCTGTCCCCCCCATGCCACCCTGCTCTCTGGCTCTGGGGGCCCCCGTGGTGGTCCTGCTGGCCCTGGCCTGGGTGGCAGATGTGATCGCCGGTGGGGGGTTGTTCTCTATCTGCTGCCGTGCGGGCGTTGGGGGATTCTGGCTGCCGCTGCTGCTATGGCGGGGGTCTTGGTGTGGGGATGGCTGGTACTCTCCCTCCTTCTTTTTACATTCCATAATCCATTTTAGAAGAATATAAACAATCACTTAAGCATAGGTGTTAGCTCACCTTTGCACTAATATTTTGCGTGATTGAATGAAATATTTCACACTAGTTGGTTTGAAGGCACAGGTATGCGTGTGGGAACAGTATTTGTATTGTGTACATGTTGACTTGTAAACATTTTTGGAGCCAACAGGTGTGTTTATACCATTTGGGGGTGTGTGTGGACAGGCCCCGCCCTTATAGACTTGTATTACATCTGAACCTCATCGTAATGAGTATAACCATCCAGCAACTTGTTGCTTTATGCTGCTTCATGGTTTTACCCCCCCCCTTCTATAATCACCCTTCTATCCTCCCTCTCTAACATCCCGCTCTCCTCTTCCCTCCTTTCCTTTTCCGTCCGTTCCAACACAAAAGATTTTAAAATATGATTAAAATGAATAAAGTTTGGCCTCAATTACAAAAGGGGTTTATTCAGACATACTTCTGGTTATGCAGAATATTCAGAACCCCTGCTGTTAAAGTAAAATATGTCCAACACAAGAGGCCTTCAGCTCTCATCTGTTTGCCCAGCTGTTGGACAGGACAAGTTAAAAAAAAAAAGAAATTTGCGTCATGATGTGAGCAAACATGTCAGCGTTCACACCGTACGCCTAGATATGCGCCAAGTTTTTTCCACTGGCGGTCGTCGGGTCAGTTTCTGAACAATAACCGGACGATGAGCTGCTGCTCCACATCCTGTGCAGCAGCGGGAAGCCTCCAGCAGAATCCCCCTTTGACCTCAAGGCAGCAAATTCAATTAGTTTCATTTGTGTAACAGCGAACTGAAAAAAATCCTTTTCATCTTTTTTTCCGGTTACTGACAAGGGATCAAACTTACTAACAACACAACATTAAAGTCGGTAAAATTCTTTTTTTTTTTTTACCCAAGATATTTTGACTTTTCTTACAAATTTGAACTTAAAATATTACAAATATTTGGGTTTTTTATTATTTTCCACTTTGTTTTTTAAATTTCCACTAAATGTTATCAAGGCTGTGATTTTCTTTAAATGAAACACTCAAGGTTCTGCTTTTTTTAAGGTTGTTTTTACTAAAAACAAACAAAATATGTCCTTGATTTGCGGATTCTAGACCATAAATAATTTCAAATGTTTTTTTTGATGTTTTTACAGTCTCTGGGTTGCATTTTGCAATAATTTTAGGTTTTGCTTTTGCATTCCTCTGCTTTTTTTTTGCACATGAAATATTAATTACTACCAAAACAAATCTGCTTTTAGCACAGCTCCTTGCTACTCATTGACTATAATTTGTGCTTAATCAAACTTATTTCCAGTTACTATCATACATTATTCAATTCAACTTTATTTATATAGTCCAATATTACAACATTAGTCGTCTCAATGGGCTTCAAACTGGTAGTTTATGTAATAAAAATGAATCATAAAGAACATGAAGTTATATTTTTCAATAGGTAATGGCTAAACTAAACTACACAGACTAAACTAAACTGGGCATCCCTCTTATTCCGTAAGGTAAAAAAACAACAAAAAATTGGATTTCAGAAAAAAAAGAAGAAAGAAAGAAACCTCAGACCAGAATTTCCTTTTATGTGCCAATATCTGTTTGTCATTTGCCAATAGGTGAAGATGTCTCCCGAAGGTTTCGGCCGACAGCTTTTTATGTGAATTCCGATTTGAATTTTGGTCTGTTGAGAATTGCACAGTTTATGCGTATTTTATGTAGTTTTTATGTTATTATTATGTAAATCTCACACAATTGTTTGTGATTTTTGCAAGATCCGTACGCACATTTGTGGCTTTCCACCAGCGCTCCACGTAAGTTCACTCATGTGCCACCCATGTATAACTTTAATGTTGCATATATGCCGCACATATCAACATCAAATCATGTAATTGACGCACGTATCACTGTTGAACTCCATATAAATATATATATTTTTTTACTTCTTCCGTGGTTTTAATGTGGTTCATTCGTGATACATCTGTGATAATGTCACCTAAAGACCACAACTTTACTTATACTTACTTTTTCCACGTACATTCATGTATGCAATATGTATGTGTACGTGGTGGCTCGGCGACATGACCTTTAAGTTTAGGGTTTGAATATCTACACTAGATCATAAAAACATGGTTTATAGTAAATAATATACTGAGAAAAAAACATTTTCTTTACCAAAGATGGGGTATAATTCAGATCAAAACAGATTGGTAACTTTGTTTCCTTTTTAAAAACAAACTTTAATCTTTTGAGAAAACATAACCACCTAATAAAAAAAAGTGTTTTAAACTGAATTTATATAATTTACATTCCTTATAAATTATTTAATATTTAAGCACTTTAAAATATGACAAATCATGGTTTTAGATTAATATTTAATTAACAATGTGAATTATTTAAAGTTTCTCCAAAATCCAAAATGGTATGCTGATGCAATATTGTAAGATCCAAACACAAATTGTAAAGTTTCTATTTTTTGTGCTTCGAAACTGACAAAATGATGAAACTGAAAGATTCTCTGCAATCCTTCTGCAACTTTCCCCAAAGCTCAAATCTGCACTCAGCAATTAGTCCTAATGAGCCTATAACGAATAAACGGCGTGAAGCTCCTGCTAACAAACCTGCAGTGACCATGGGGACAGAACAACTTCCTGGTTAAAAAACATGAATTGAATACTTTTTAGTTCTGAGAAAACTTATAAAATCCAAAATCCATTATTATCCAGCTGTTTTTTTAGCCTTTTTACATTCTACAAATGAATGTGTAACAGTTGTTTGAATCAGTGAGGCAAGAGGTAAATATCTGTGACAATAATGTGGAGTGGAGTTGTAATCCATCATAGCAGAACTTTGTTGCCTTTTAAAAGCTGTAATCTATTTCATCCCTGACTTCTCCCCTGTGTGGCTGAAACCATTAGTCTCAATAAGAGCCAGAGGAAGGAGGAGACGCTCTGTATTTGCAGACGGGAGAAGCATCTCCTGAATTTAACAGCCTGAAGCCGCATGGTGCCAAGGTTTAACTTTTGTTGCAACTAAAGAGGTTTTATACATCGCAAACAGACTGTTTTTCAATCTGAAGGCATACTGTTGAAATGTTTCCAAACAAAAGGTTTTATTCCACCTGTTTGAGTTCTGCACGTTAGAAAAGCACAATGTGCTTCCTTACGACTAACCCTGGAGTTACACTAGCATTTCTGTAGCGTTGAGTACGTCTCATGACAGTCAGTTAGTTTACATTGTCTCTGTTGCTTCTCTGGTCCACCCCCCTCCTCCTGGTTTGTCCTGCGGTTCACTTGAAGCTCATACGGCCAAAAGAGACGTCATAAAAATGGAACGTACCATTGTTGTGCGTGTGGTAGATGCATCGCGAAGTGTCTGTGATGCTACATCCACATCGGGCTCAGAAACATACATTCAAGTACCCACTTCCACTGAAAGGTCTGTGCAAACGCACATATATGCCCGTTTAGAGCCTCAGCATACAAAACTCTTGTGTCGCTACACAAGTTTAAATTAATTAATTAAGACCAAAACCATTATTCAGGTATTTGCAGGTTATTTTTTAGCCATGTGACTCCTCTGGTTCATCACAAAAACTCAGTCAGCTCAAGACGCTCGTATGAGACTTTTGCGTTTGAAGGAGGTGCTGCCGGGGAGGAGGGGAGCGGAGATGAAGAGCACACCAGTGTAGGTACCGTAACCATTCGGTCTGCAAAAAACATTCGGGGTCCTTTCGACTGAGGATAACGTCACACTACTACGGTAACTCCACTTGGACAAACTACGTAGCGTGGAGAACTGCTCAGGCTCTACATATTTTCATTTCACGTTTCCTATTGTAACCTAAAGTTCTTTTCCTTCATAAGTTGTGTCTGACATTATTGCTTGTAGTGTTTATAGAGAGATATTACTACAACCCACTTTGTAAAAAGATCTGTGGCTGTTAGAATGAACCGGCTGCTCCACACAAGCGGACCATGTCTCTGATCAGAGCAGCTGGAGTCTCGTAGCTTCGCGTTGGCAGGCAGGGAAGGTGCTTTGTTATAGTGTGCGGTCCAGAGAAGAGTTTTGACCGCAGTCCATTCATCTGCAAATAAACGTAATACTAATCGTAATAACAAAAGCACGTTTAGAAGATAATCTCGCTCTGTGTCGGAGCTCTGTTTGTTTACAACGGACCGCATAATATCTTCTTCTATGATAGTATAGTAATTTGTCCAGACCAATCACTATCAGACACGTCATCGGACCAACGGACAGCCAATCACATAATGTGAGGTCAGAATTAGTCGAAGGACCCTGAACGGTTGTTGCAGGCCGAATGGTTATGGTACCTACACCAGCCCGTCGGCTTCCTTGCCGGCTGCTAGAGATTAATTTTACAGCTGTTCCACTGGTTCTTGAATCGCTACGAACCAAAGTTTGTGCCCCTGCACTGAGAAATGGCATCAGCTGACTCTGAAGCGGCTGGAAAATATATTCTTAGAATCTTAGGAAGATAATGGTGGAGAATAATTATCATCCGGATGAATGAATGATGGATGGAACCGGCCTCTTCTATAAAAAGAAGATGCCCTCTTCTCCTCTGATGGAGGAGGAAGCCTGGGCTCCTGGTTTTAAGGCACAGAGTGACACTCCTAATGTGGGTTATAAAGTACGACACGGTACAATCTATTGCTCTGAATTAAAAAAAATATTGAGTAATATACCAATGTTCTTTAATAAATATTTTACAAAGCATCAGACATTTTTCAGAAAGAATTTTGATGAGTTTGTGCAGATTCTGCGGATGTCTCTGGACCCTAACCCCCTCAAACACAGCAGGAAAACTGTATACCTAAAGTTGTGCAGGAACTCTGGAGTCGCTCAGCTGCACTTAAAATAAAACAACCCCTAACACAGATTCTCATGGGTCCGTGTGTCTCACAGAGTTCCACTCAGATGAATAAATCCAATAATCACCTTGCGTGCGTGCGCTGGAGCAAAGCCGAAGCCATTACAGCCGCTCTTATTTCCCCCTCTTTCCGGCTGAGTCTGAAGGTGCAGGTTAAGACTGCAGCGGCATCGACCGATCCGAGCGCGAGCGCCGAGGGCTTTCTCTGATCGTTTTAACTCCGGCATTTGTAAGCCCTCAAATGCGGTGCCGGTCGGCTTTTTCTTCAATTCCAGCCCTGCCCTTGACCTGATTCAGAACTGTTTGGATGTTTATGCTGGTGCCTCTCAAGGCCTCTGATGTATAAGAGAGCAGCTTTGCAGGTCCCAACTGTGTTAAACAATTGACCTGTTGTTTGGTAGGGTAATACAATAAATACTTTGTGTCAAAATGTTAGCAAAGCTCCAAAATATTTATACAAAACGAATAATGAACCTATTATATTTGGTAGAATGAATATAAATGACAGCTATTGTTTGATATTAAAGAGTTTTGAATATTTTATCTTCTTCTGTTGTAGTTTTTTTTATGTTTAGTACTAAAATAATAAAAATTGTGTTTGGTAGAACCTTTTTTTGTTTCCCTGATGCAGTTTGATTATAAATTCTAATATTTATTATTAACTTTTAGACTTTTAGACTAACTATAGTCTATGGGAAAAACACTCAAAATGTGAAACTTTTTCTAACAGAACAAGTACTCTACTGAATGATTTGAGCCTCTTTAAAAACACAAACATCCCATATGCAGCCCGTTTAAAGGACCTACATCATGCAAAATAGGTTTTTAGAGCTTTTAATTGTGTTATAATGTCCATTCCTCACAAAAAAGAATCCCAAACGCAGTATTTTGAGAATTCCTCAGAAATAGTGAAGACCGATTTTGAAGGCTTGCTGTCCCGCATTAACCCAAGAAGGTAAAAATAAATATAAGAGGAAAATCAGGGGAACTTTTTTACTTTTGCCTCAATGAAAATCAAATCGCGCCATAGGATCTCAGATCGCATCTTTACCAGTGACTTAACATTGAAACTGCTGTGCGAATCGCGTTCGGTGTAAACACAGCTTTAGGAGCCTTCAAACTCTTCCATCATCATTGGGAAGCTGCTTGGGAACAAATGTTGGAATTAGTTCTAGATTATGAACGGCATAAGCGTGGCTAGCTTGCAGAAGTGACGTTCCCCTGTTGCTCCTACTTTTTTTATCGGAATATTGTGAAAATTTAAAACATAAATTGTTGGCTCAAGCTGAACGAAAGGATATGACATAGAATATGAACATGTTAGAAATGTGGGCCTGATCAACAAAAAACCTCTGTTGCCAAGGAAATCAAAAGTTTCCTTTTGGGGATTCTTCTAAACATGAGAGAGACTAGTTCATCACTCCCAGACCTTTAAAAACAATGGTTGCTATGGAGCTCAAACCAACAGAAAAGCCGCCATTATGGGAAAAACTTGAAAGTGAGTAGTGTTTAGCAGCTGCTTAGCCAGTGAGGGTGGGGTCAAAGGAGGCCGGGGGGGGGGGGGGGGGGGGGCCTTACAACACTGCTTGCAGCTTTAATTTCAGTTTGATTTTTATTGGGTGTGAGCCCTGATGCTTGAAGGTTCAGAGAAATCTGACATTTTTGTGTATGTTTGCCAAAAAAACACACACAAAAAAAGGAATCAGAAGCTGAATGTACAGAGTTTGTTACATGAACTGCTGCACTAGTGGCATTCATGGCTCCTGTAATGGTTTCCATAAAGTGCACAAAAAGTTCATTCAAATGCAAACCCTTTATTGCTTTCTGAAGTGTCAAACTCCTTTTTTAAAGTGTCAAATTATGTGAATAATTTTCTCAGGAAGGAAAATTAAGCAAAAATGAGCTAACTGTCTTTGAAATGTAAAAAATTTGTTCATTTGCAGTATACTAACCAGTTTGGCTACATAGTTGATAACCAGCGAGTCAATCTTCTTCTTCCCCAGTCGAGGCAGGTGTCTGTTGATGTGCTCTCGAAGTTTGTCAACCGTCTGTGAAGGGGAAACATGAAGTCATTGCTTTTTTTTCCCAGAATGCTTGAGTGTTTTCTGTGCTTTAAGCAAATTCTGGCAAAGAAATCAGCGGGGTGAAGTAAAGTTCGCATAAATCTTCCCCGAGATGACATTATTTCGAAAGTTCGAAAGGTGATGAAGTGCTAAACGATGATGAGGGTGATGTGAGGAGACGAAGAAGAAGCGAGGAAGGAAAGAAAGTGACAAGAGACCAGTCATTCCAAGAATAGCTTATAGACTGCGAGCGTCTGCGCTGAACTCCATTAAATCTCCCTTTTTAAAAAGTGTGCTGAGTGTGCGCGTGGGGGGTGGGGGGCAAGAGATATGAAATTGTCCATCAAACCAACAAAAAAAAGGAGACACCCTCCCAAAAAGGAAAGGAAATCCCTGTTTTAAAAAAAAAAGTGTTGAGTCATCTGAAGCGTAACGGGAACTTCACTTTAACAGATGACTAAGGAAGGAAATAATCTGTTGTCAGCATTTCGCTCCGGACTTTTAGTGGTCCATAAATCAACCTGCGTTAAATGAGAAGTTCACAAGCAGCAGCTGTTTAACTGTTGTATATCAAACCATGCTTGGCACCTCAATTGTGCGATTGTAGAGGTGATTGCTTTCCCAATAAAACCACTTTCTCCTCCATGTGTCTCCACGTCACTTCATCCCTAATAAAGAGAGACAGAATAAAGCAGCAGGTCTGTTTCCCTGAAGCTTTAATTCTGTTTTTGTCTTTCTGGGATCCATATGACAGATTTTAGTGCAGCTTTTATTTCCCAGCTTGTCAAATTTAGCTTCAACTTTGATTTCAGAAATCATTTTTGCTTCCAGAAACTCTTCTCTGCTAGCTTTGGGGATATATGTAAAACCGTTGAGCGACGATGTAAGAACTGGTGTCCCCCCTCCCTCCATCAAAGCCTTCTGCTTTTATCATTAGAATGTTTTAATCAAATAAGGGTAAAAAAAAATATAACTGCTCTGACTAAAAAAATAGTTAAAAATGAAAATGTTTTGGGTGTTTTTTACATGTTGTGGCATTCTTTTTTTCTTTTGAAAATTTAAAAAAATGAAGCTTTAAACTATCTTTCTATGTATTTCTTTGTTGAAATCGCAAATCAGAAGCAGATGTAAAAAAAAAGGAAGTTTGAAAAAGATCGTATTTGTGAGGCAGGGAATACACCGGCCGGGCCACATGCTCCGTGCTATGAACTTTAAGCGATTGGGAGGGAAAATGGGGGCGGGGTTGCTCTATGCCAACGGTTCCGCCCACAACTTAGAGGCATATTTTTAATATGTCCTAGAAAACAACTGTTTTTAAAAAAATCTATTTTGGCTAAAATGGCATTATCATAATTAAAAGGCCACTGGGAAAGCTTTTACAACAGATCAAATGATGATCAGAGTGGGTCTTTAATATTCATAATGAAGGAAATGTGGAGAAATCACTCAATTCTCTCAAATAAATGCATAGGAATGACTTGCATTTCCTCTAAAATGCTCATGAGCAAAAATCTAGACAAGTAGAACCCTGTTACCTCGCAGGAACATCATCAGGTCTTTCATCCAGCTGCTCTTCTCTCTTTATGGTTTAAAAAAAAAAAGCTTCGGCAGAAATCTACCGAGGAATCCTTAATATAAGCGACATTTCTATTTGCATGATATTAAAAAAAATGGATCACTTGAGAAAATTAGTCATGTAGGCCATAAGAGTCCAATCAGACATTCAAACCTTGTCATATCTTAAGAATACTTACAGTAATGAAACAAGATTTTCTATTTTTAACACCGACAGAATCAGTTTTCGCTGAAGATATACAGATATGTAAGGTTTACTCATGGATAAAAGGTGTTTTTCCCACATTTTGGTATCAAAGGCAGCACTTTAGCTGTCATCTGTGCCTCCGCGGTGGGCATTTTTTTCATTTTATTCTGTCATCCTGTGGCAGCTTTCTGCCTATTTGCATGCAAATGCTTCCGTGATATGAGAATTTCCCATTTCTGACATATATTCAAAGGAAAAATGTCTGATTCATCTTTCCATGTTGCTTGGGATTGATGTGAGGTGCAGAAAAAGTCGTGCCCTTATGACACATTTCCATAAAAAATCTCTTTCTTTAAAACTGTTTTCTGACATTTTTAGGTAGGTATTAGTCTCTAACTGAGGAAAAAAATGGAATAACCCTGAGCGTCTTGTGGCAGGTTCTCTCACCAGGCCTATGAGCAGCCTTTGCTGATGGTCTTCCTCCTGAAAAAGTGGCACCAGCTTCTTCTCTACAAAAGAAAAACATGAGAAGAAATGTTTGAGGCTGTGAAAACAGCGGGAGGCCATACGACTGTCACTGCATTGACGTCACTAAACTCGTTATTGGTAAACATTTAGATGATAAACATCTTCTGACTTGTTTACTGCTTTAATTCAAATCAAAAAAGGCGGAAACCCTACTGTGCGACTCTGACATTTGAGTCAGTCCAGAACGCGGTGAACTCTTTAGTTTCTGAACCAGGAATCACGTAGAAATATGAAGACTAAGTTGAAGAGAAGACCTGCCTGTCAGCAGCTTCAAGTCAGACAGCGAGACGTCGTTGTGAGATGCACGAGTCCCACGGCCCTCAAGACAACGCATCCGTCTACCCAATGTGTTTTTCTAAATCTGTGCTGACAGCAGCTCTGTGGATTTGGAGCGGGAGTCGGCCGAGTTAAAGACGTTTAGTTTGATGTTGAGCGTGACGAGGAAGCGGCGGGATTAGAGATGTGCGAGCAGGTTGAACCGATCTGTGAATGAAGGATGCCGGGCTTCACCGGGAGAGGTTTGCTGATTGTGCAAGTGGAAAAGGGGAGAAAAAAAAGGGGAGATGAAAGCAGCGATGGGCTTCAGATTCAGCAACTAAAGGAGCAAGATGATGGTTTTTACAAACCAACCACAGTGCTAAATCGACTGTTTATATGACTGATAAGCAGGTCAGAAAGTTATGTGAGGAGAAAAAAAGACCAAAAATCTGAGAGCTGTGGTTACTCAACAGTAAAAACTATGAAGCCTTTTGGACAGTTTGTGTCAAATCAACTGTTTGGTTGAAATAAATAATGAAATATAATTGAAATAAAGAAACATTGTAAATAAAAACACAGACAAATTCGAGCTACGATTGTGTTTTTTTGTGTATGATTCTTCGTCACATGCATGCATGTATGATGGGTTGACTCATATGGGCGCTGCAGGATTTTGGGTAAATCGCGCCCTTGGAGGGTTGTAGACAGGGTATGACAGTTTTGTAGTTCATAGGACCACCTGACGGGACGTCATGAAAATGGAACGTACGATTGTCGTGCGTGTGGTAAAAGTGTCGTCAAGTATTTGTAGGGTTAATATAAGTTACGCCCACTTATGGCCAACAGATGATGCTGTTGGGCAGTTCCCTTCTGCCACACTCTAGTCGTCCATAAAGTGCACAGAGACGCAAATGCTGCACGCACATGGTGTGCACGTGATACGTAAGAGCCCATAGGAGACCTGTGGGACGTCCACACAAACTACACTCTGATTACAGGGGCCTTCACGTATTACTGGGGCAGTACTAACCGGCACAGGATTTAGGGGGGTTGAAAACACGAAAAATCCACAGTACGCCTGTTTGTCCAGTTTCTGGATTTCTAAAAGTTGGGATGCTCACTAACTTGTATACATCTGCCCTACTTTACCCTTATTTACCCTTGCGTGTTGTATAAGTGTTCACTATGACCCATTGCCTGCAGCATATTCGCAGAAAAAAAGCGTTTGCTCTACAAGTCCACAGAGGGGTCTGTGACTGACATTTTGTGTGGGCGGCTGTCTGAATCCCTCACACAGGTTTGCCCATTTTCTGCCCACAGACTTCTCACATCCGCCCATAAGGGCAGTTGTGTCTAAAACCTGAAGATGGTTTTAGCTAAATGCTAAGTGAAATTGCAAAACATGTGTGTTAAAATCTCAAGTAGAATTAGGAGTAAAAATTGACAAAATAACAGATTCTGGTATAATATTGCCTCTTGTGCTTTGGGTTCTGTGTTTTTTCCTTTGATTTCTTCAGTGCAGGTTGGCTGTGACTTCTCCTGGATGCCCCGCCCCCTCCTGGTATCATCTGGAGATGGTCACAGCTGCCTGGAATCATTTCATTAGTCCTTCTATTTAATGAGGTGTCTCACCATCTATGTGTCTTTTGTGTTTTCCAGTTATCCTGCCAGTATTGTGCTGAGTCAATGTTCTTTGTTATTTTCTGACTTTTCTTCCTATGCTTGTGGTAAGTTTTGGTTTTTCAAAACCTTGTTTTCCACTACTGGCCAACCTCAACATTCTCCCACTGATTTACCTCTTTGACAAGATTAGAAGGGTCTGAAATGTTCATAGTTCAAATCTGAAAGACTTGTGTATTACTTTGTAGGATTTTAATTTTTTTTGATTAATTTTTTAAAGCATTTATTTGTATAATGGAGCAGGAAAATGAGTATTAAGCTCCTACAAACCAGGAAGAATTCTGTCCCTCACAGACCTGTTCCCACTTCTTAAGATGCTCTTTTATTCTCTTGTCAAATATGTAAAAGTCACCCATCTGAACTGGTTATCTGTATAAAAGACACCTGTCCACACCCATAGACAGTCAGACTGCAGCCTCTCCACCATGACCAAAGAGATGTCAAAGGACACCAGGGACAAGGCCGCAATGAACCAATGTACGAAAAGCAATCAACTTGAGGAGAAGAGATCCACTGTGGGTGCAATTACTAGAAAATGGTAGAAATATAAGACCATTGACAATCTCCCTCCAGCTAGAGCTTGATGCAAATCTCACATGTGAAGAAACGGTCTAAAACTACAAGAGGGGAAGCGGTCAATGAGCCAAAGAGGTTCAACCATTTTCCTAGTTTGACAGTAATTTTACGTGTTTTTTTTTTATTAGTTTTGATTTCTGTGAAGAAGTTTGGAAACCTTTTCTTGTCAAATGTGCTAAAAAAAACAGTGTAGTATATTGAATTGTACTGCATATCCAGCCTTTTTTAAGGCAAAACATTGTGTTTTATGTGGTTTATAAAGAACTGTGTGAAATCACATCGTGGAATGAATTAGCTAAGGTTAGAATGGATCCTCCTGCAGTGAAGTCATGACAGAAACAGGAAATATGCGATGGGAGACGGCAGAGGGAAGAACCAAACTCTGCTGTTATGTAACTGTAAACATTCTTGTGTAGTTTTCACTCCTTTCTCCATAAACTCTCCTTTACAGATAAATTCTTCTGCTGGTTTCATTGAACGGATTCTATACAGTCAACATGAAAAGCGCATTTGTATCAGTGTGTGCTGCATCCCTGAATGCCGCTTTTAAAAGTGTTTGTGCGTTAAACTCAACTTACCGAGACACCAGGTGTCCACCATAGAGAGAACTCTGGGAAACAGAAGGAAAGGTTGTGAGAAACATCCATCACTAAAGCGTCACAACAGAAACTATTACTGAAGTCATTGAATACATCAGGGTTGAAAACATTTGAAAACTATTAAAAGTAACTGCAGGCAGGTATGACGTTATTGAAGGCACGAGGTTATCAAACTAAATTCTGATTTGAATAAAATCGGATAAGAACTGAAGTCCAGAAATGTCACTTTAGTACACAAGTTTACTTTGAAAAGTCTGTACATTTGCACAACGCTGTTTGACTAGAAAAAACATACAAAACACATTTATAAAAAAAAAAAGATAAAAATGAGGAAGGGAAGGAGGATGTACAGAGAGAAAAAAAATTAAAGAAATTAGTTTTAAAGATCATTTGATCAATTTACAAAAAAGGCCTTTTGTTAAAGTTGCAACTTTTTTCCAGCAGAAAAAGAAAAAAAAAAGATTTAAAAAAATAGGTTAGTCAGACATTGTTTTGTTCTGAAAATAGATTTTTTTAAGAACCTCAGAAAAAAAAACCAGTATAGTCGGTTGAGGCTTGACATTAAAGCTCCTCATTAAAGAGAAATGTGTAATTTCCTTAAGTCAGTTTCAGGAGTGTGAGTGCACATTTCATGACAAACTCAGGTGGGAGGCAGACCTACTTCTTTGCATTCTCCTCCATGTGATCCATGTGACTGGAGGGTTTTTTCTCAGATTTCTGCATAAAAAAAAACACAACCATGGGATGCCTGAACACATGTTCACTGTTTTTATGCTAAAAGGAGACACCTTATCTATCAGGACTTCAGCGAGCATGTCTAGTGTAGAAAACCAAACAAAAAGCCCCAGAGAATCTCACCAGTTTATCCCATTCGGCCTGAATGTGGGAGGTTCTGTATCTGGAGTGCATCAGAGCATCTAGACTTTTAGTCCTTTCCGTGTTGCACTGCAGCTCTGACCAGAAATTGAGAAGGCCCCTGGTCTGCATCACAGTTTACATACAAACAAATAAGAAAAAAAAACATTTTCTTTAAGCTCAAACTCCAGCTGTGGCCTTACCTTCCCTTTAAAAACAGGTTCGGCGTGGAATCCATTGGTGCAACAAACACAAGGGACATCCAACAGACAACCTGGGACCTCCTAAAACATATTGAAATTTAATTTAATCCTCACAAAAAATATAGTTTCTTTATAACTTTATAGTTTCAAATGAACGTACCTTCTTTTCAAAAATAGAAGAGAAAGGCAAGACTTTATCCAAGCCAAGAAACCTGTTATAACCTATTCTGTACCAAGAGGCTGTGGAGGAAAAGACAAAAATATATATATTTTTACAGCTTCTTCCCTTCCCATTTACATGTAGTTTTTCACTATCTGGACAAATTAGCCGATGCCTCATTGACATTTAATTATCACGTAAAGTCTGAAATTTCCTGGATTAATGTGAAAAGCAGTCATTTCAGAGCAAATCAAATGCAAATGTATTCCATCTTCAACTCCATTATTAACTAAAATCATTCAATCTTTTTATTTTACAATTTAACTGTATTTTCTTTCACCAGAAACACTTCAGTGAGGTTTCTGGAGAACTTTTTAATTATACAGATCTATGCGGGATCACTGGTCTGAAAGGACGTTTAAAAGCTCAACAGACTTAAAGCCGGTTTTGACAATCCAGTCGCACAAAAAGTCGAAAGAGCAGCAAATCTATAAAAATACGTGGTGATGCCCGGGAGGCCGGTGTCCTTTTCCTGTGAGATGCAACTGACCTAGAATGAACTCCTGGATCAGATCAAAGGATTCAATTGTGTTCACGTTGTCGCACACCCACGACATAATCTAGAAGCACAACAGAAACACACGAGATTCAGTTTTTCAGATCATAGATTTTCCTAAACGCTCAACATTACAAAAGAAAGTTACATCTATTTCTGCCTGTATACAGCAGAGACTAAGAGTCAGCAGCAGGTTAGCTCATGTTGGCCTGAACCTTGAGAAATCAATAGTTTTGTTTCAGATGCAGCAAACACTGCAGCTGCTCTTGCCTTTTCCTTTCTTCTGCTGAGGTTAGCTTACTTTATCTAAATCTACCAAGTACCTTAATGGATCTATTTAGCAAATACTTTGGTGGCCCAAGTCATAACCGATAAATACTGTGATTTAAACTCCAAAACAAAACCCTATGTGTAGCCTGAGTCCCTTACTCTATTACCCATTTACTAACAAACAAATGTTTGATTTTGTGAATAGTCACATTTTGAAACATAAATTTGTACTTCCTTTATTTATTTATTTTTTTAGAACATTTGACCTCTAGATGTTTTACTGACTAGGTTTGTTCCTGACAGATGATGTAAAATCCTCAGCAGTCCGGTACGGTAAAATTCAAACATGTTTGTCACATTCATTTCCTTAATTTAACAAACAATGTCAAATCGACTGAGGAGTCAATGTTTAGAAGGCAAAATAAATGAATAAATAAAGCTTTAAGTTGTATCTGAAAACCTTTTAGACATAACCTCCCCTCAAGCCTTTTCAAAGTCCTTGACTAAAATCAGAAATCTTAAAGTTAAGAGCATTTTCGGTACAAAATAATCTCTTTGAGCACATTTAGGGGATTTCCAGACTGAAGTTAGTCTGCATCATAGTTTTCTTACTCAACAAGTACCTTTTTGTGTGAGCCATATAGGGGTGAATCCCGACCAATCCTAGGTACAGAAGTACTGGGTTTCTTGCAAGTGAACCCTGGTGCGGTTTACTACAGTGTGGATGCACACAGCAGACTCGAGAAAAGGAGATTAAATGAAGGAAGTGATGTGAATTTTTCAGTTGTGCAATTATGGAGTAGGAAAAAACTGTAAAGTGTGAAAGATCTAGAGTGCTCTTTCGCACTTTCGATGTTTTGCAGATTTTTTATGTGAAATTTCACCACCTTTTTAAATTAAATTTTATTTTTTTAAAGTTCTGTATCCTGATTGGCTGTAGAGCATTATCAATCAATCCATCAATCAATCAATGCAGAATGCATTAAGCTTCCCAAACCTACATAAATATTTAATCGCTAGTAAATGTTTGCTTTCGTTATAGATTAATAGGCACATTTTTCTATGAAAGTTTTAATTTTAAGAGTTTAAAACAAAAAAATGTATTTTATGTCATTGTTAAAAATAAAGATGACTAATTTGCAGGTTTCACCTATCGCGGGTTATTTTTAGATCGTAACTCCTGCCATAAACGCTGGAGACTGTATTTGTAAATATGTTTGCTCTTAGACATTAAGTTTTATATAAGTTTACATTAAAGCTACTACAGTAAAAAAGACAGAAAAAGTTCTGATCATAAACAAGGTGATCCATTTAACCTTTCAAGGAGTTATTTATTATTGAAAAAGGCTTGTTTTTGGCTCTCTCCTCACTCTTCGTGGTCACTAATGTTAACAAAGACAAAGACATTTCCCTTGATTTCTGTTTTGATCTCCGTCCACGTATTACAGCATCACATCAATCCCCTCTAGGCTGTGTTCTTCCTACCAGCTGTTTGCTGCAATCTCATGGTGGACTTTCACAGAACTGCAGAAAAATGACCAACATTTGCTAATTATTCCCCCTTTTTATATCCTCTTGTCTCTAGAGGACGTGTCTGAGCTTGGATATATATGTAGCCACACTGTAATCCGTGCATGGCCTGTGTGACTGCAAGGACTGTGTATTGATCTTGTGTGTTTTTTGCATTAAAAGCCCAACTACAATCAGTTAATTAGTTGCTTCAATGCTTAAAATATTGTCTCAAACGATGCTGCGTTGTTCATACAAATGAGTTTTCTGTCGGATGCAGACTTTAGCTTGGAGGTCAATATCTTTGCCACACATTAATCTGTCTCCAGCTGCACCTTCAGCTCCAGTTTTGGGTCGTTTCCCATGTAAACCAGCAGGCAGTGGAGGGCAGCCAGGCGTTGAGGGTCAGCCGCACTGCCGGGCCACCTAGGACAAAGAAGGAAAACTACCAGAGACGGGATCCAGAGACAGATCACGATAAAATTCTGGATTTTAAAACTTTAATATAGTTGAAAATGTTGATTTTATCTTGAGTCTGGTGGTGAGAATTCAAACTGTTGTCTCTGTAGGAGCTGGCACAAAAAAATAACCTCTCATTTCACTTCTGCATGCACATTACCCTCAAAAGTCTCACCTGGAACATGTGTCTGATCGCAGGATCTGCAGCAGGAAGTCAGAGCTGAGCTGGACAGCGTTGATCTTCCCGCTGACGAGCTCCAGCAGACAGGTAGGCCGTCCCTCTGCATGCAGCACTGCGATATCAGCTGACTGACACTGCAGCCCTGAGTTCACATCATGACCTTCAAGTGGAGGACAAAGAGTAAGCTGGGGTGTATTTATTAATACAAAAAATCCATCTGCACATATGTTGTCTTAGTGAACAAGCAGACACTGCAGCTGATGACAGAGAGGCGGAGGAGAATGGTGTTTTACCGGAGAAAAAGAGGGAATAGCAGAGCATCTCCTGTTGGCGGGTGTTGATGCAGTGGAGAAAATGTCCCTGCAGATACACCAGGACGTAGTAACCTACGCACCAGCACATTATAAACACTGTCAGGGTCAACAAAGTCTGCATTCATGCATTTGAGGACAAAATATCCATTTGTATTCATGTGCTTCTGAAAGGAACGTGCTCTAGTCAAACCTATAAACTGGTACATGACTTGACTAGTAAAATCTGCACGTCTATGTGAAGACTGTTCATCTGTACTGAACATGAATATGCAGGTGCTAAAAAAATAGACAGCTGTAAAAACGTTTTATATTTTCCTGAAAATGTGATGAAAATCTAAGATTCAGCGTCTCTCAAAGTTAAAATAATGTCAAAAATTCAATGTCGGAAAATCATAATCAGCTGACTAAATCCAATTATTTTGCTAAACGGACGCCACCATATTGGAGCCAGACGTCATCAAGTCTGTCTGAGTGATTTTTTTCTATGCCAACCATTCTCGCCAATCAGGAGTGAGTTTGTTTGGAAGTCCAATGGTTTCTCTTAAACATTCATGGAGAAGACTTGACAGCTGTCCAGAAGACAGTCATTGACACCTTTCGCCAGGAGGGCAAGCCTCAAAAGGTAGTCACTGCTGAACCAGCTGGTTGTTCATAGAGTGCTTTATGTTTTTGGTCTTTTTAAAATGTTCTTGTTGCATTTTTCTCACGATGGAGGACATATATTAAGAAAACTATGATTAAAACTGTGTTTCTGAGTATTTCCTTGTTCAAATAGTTGTGAATCAAGAGCAAATGAAAAAAAAAATGCTGTTTGAAAAACAGCATATTTGGGATGTAGAACCCACTACAGCATGCCACAAATTCCCCCTCCACTCCATTCGGATGCATCCACTTGCAAATAGATCTATTTTTCTCGTCTGAGTTGGCATCTGGCTCAAAAATGTACGGCTGGATAGCATCAATAGCCTATAGAGGATGATTAAGTAAGATCTGTTTAAGAATGTGGAGGAGCATCAGAAAGCCACACAGGAAACCTGGATATGAACTACAAATGTTGCAGTCTTCAAGTCGCCGGGACTCCTTGGGTAAAAGAGAAAATGATCTGGAGGTGCTTAATGGTCCTTAAAATCCTATTTTCAGATGAAAATACATTTTTCATTTTTGTTGGAAATCAAGGTAGAGAGGCAGAGAATCCACATCCAGTGAGAAGTTTCCACGTTCATGGATGGTTGCAGGTGCCATTCCATCTGCTGGTGTTGGTCCACTGTGTTTTCTGACGTCCAAAGTCTACCAGGAAATTCTAGAGCACCTAATGCTGCCCTCTGCTGACAAGCTGAATGGAGAAGCTGGTTTTCTTTTATAGAATCCCAGACTGCTGAAAGTACCAAGAGTGTTACTGTGCTTGATTGGCTAGCAAGTCACCTGACCACAACCCAATATTTAACGTATGGGCTGTAGTCAAAAGGGAAGATGAGAGACACTAAACCCACGATATAGACATATTTTTTCCGAAAACAGATTTTTTTTGACTGTTCTGATGTGATTTTCTCAATTTCTGATAGCTTTTCCTTTAAGTTTTCATTTTCCTAAGACAATAATCTCCAATAATTGAAGCAATAAAGGCTTCATTCTAATGTACTGATTCCATATAAGATGTCAGTCTTACATTTCAAACTGACTGCTAAAAAATATGAACGTAATCCTCTGTACAAAAGTGAATGTTAACAGTAATGACCTATGGGAATGAAGAGAGGATGAGGCTGCTGGGAGTTCTGTGAAGACCCGTCGCTGGCCAGATCCACTCTGAACCTCTTGGTGCAGTCTGCAAGAAGGTGGAGGAGTAGAACTTGAGAGCAAACAGGAAGCAAGAACAATATATAAAGATGTGCACATACTCACCTTTGTGAACCAAAACCACAGTGTATATCAGCTCCTTTTTGTCTTTCAGGGGTTGGCTGTAGAACACACACAAGCTTCCTGAGGAACACAGAGCCTAATTTTAACCACATTTTGGGGAAAAGCCTTGCTGTTTAAAGCACTGCAGTGAGCTGAAAAATGATTAAAATAACTACTAAAACAGAGGATTCACATCTGACTGCAGGTGCTTCATCAGATACTCTCGCTCATCTTTTACAGTATCTGTAGAGCCTTTTATTTTTAAATCACAGGGTGACGTCTTTGGATTTTTGATTACAAACTCCGTCTAAATAAGGTTAAAACTCAAAGACCCAACACAAAAATCATTGCAGAACAGCATGGAGAAAGTATGTGAACCTTTGCTTTTAGGGCAGAAGTAACTCCAACTGGATTATTCAGTGATCTCCAGAGGCTGAAGGCATGAAAGTAAAGAGCACTTTGATACTTAGAAGTTGCCCCAACCTCCCGTACAGATCAACCCTGCTGCTCCTGGTCTGACATATGTAGAACAAACAATTAGAGATTGTTTAGAGATTATTGGGTTTTTTTTATGAAAAACCTTTTTTACTTATTTAAAACATTAGACTTTGGTTTTATTTTGAAAGGACTTTTCTTGAGGTTCACATTCTTTTGCCATTCTGTTGCCCTGATTGCTCTAAAATCCCTGCTATGTGAGGAAGTTATTGATCAGACGAGAACATTAAAATGAACCTTGAAGAAATAGAATAGAATAAACTTAATAAATCTTAAAGAGGAGAAATTCACCCCATAGACCCTTTGATCATCACCAAAAATGCAATTGAAACTGTAGAAAACATTTTTTCATTTCCTGTGATTCATTTATTAGCGTGGTAAGAAAACTGGTAAAAACTTACTTTCTTGTTTTTTTTTAAAGAGAAATATAAAAACAGAGAAAAACCATGAATTCTTGCAGCCTCATTTGGTTTAAATAACAGCACAGGTGTGTGTGTGTGTGTGTGTGTGTGTGTGTGTGTGTGTGTGTGTGTGTGTGTGTGTGTGTGTGTGTGTGTGTGTGTGTGTGTGTGTGTGTGTGTGTGTGTGTGTGTGTGTGTTTGTGCGCACCTATTGGGTTTGTGAACACTCTCATCCTAACAAGCTCCCGACTGGGTTTTTCATCGTGATAGTGGTCAAAGCCGAGATTCACAAACCTGTAATGCAGAAAATGAATGCAGGATTTTTGGAAAGCGGTTACGCTCCGATACATTTGTCCATCTTTTTCTCTTATTCTACTGAAATGGTTGGTCTTACTTGACTGTGGGGAAAGAATTAGCCGGCAGATTCAAGTGAAGCTCCAGCTAGTTCACATAACAGGAGGAGAGTTCTGTTAGTATAGAGGGAATTTGTAAAAAATAAAAGCATTAAGATTTGACACAACCTATATACGGACATACCACAGTTTCACAGTTATTGTTGGGGTGGAACTGAACACACCGCAGCAGATACTTGTCCTGCGAATATCCAGAAGCAAACAGGTCATTCTGTGCAGGCTTACAGGTCTTTTTTTTGCTGTTTACAGTCGACACGGGACTGTCTTGATTTCCTCACATGGTTGCATCTGTATGCATCACCTTGAACGTGAGATAGTGGAGTCTTTGAGTGTGTCCGTCCCACTGGACCCAGCAGAAATCCTCCACGATTCTTTCTGCTGTTTTGGACAAACGCTCGGGATTTGCCATTACCTGGTTCACAAAAACAAATTGGTATTCTGCTTTGCAGACACACTGAATTCTTAATGCGCTGTTTCTCCAGGAGAGAAAGAAAACACATTCTTACAATACTAAAATAGGGAAGTGAAAAAAGAAAAAAAAAGAATAAAGAAACGCACTTAATGGTTTTAATTCCCCATTCTCAGTGTGTAGTTTTATTTAAAAACACGAAAATGCAGCAAAGAACAGAGAAGTGGAACATACCACTCTGTAACCCTCCTGCTTGCTCAGTAGCACATGATAGAGATCCACATCTGAAAGAGCCAGAAGTATAATGAGGACCCTGTTCCAGCCTCTTTCCCTGCTTATGCTTTATTTCTTTCCCTATGTTTAAATGTAAAAACCAGCAGCTCCACTGAATATGAGAATTGGACTGAGTGACCCCCCCCATGGCGTCCCAAACAGGAAGCACTCGCTGGTACCTAGAAGCCAAAATCCCATAGACTTAGACTATGGAGGAATAAACGGCTGTTACTCCGTCATTCTATTTATCAGAATCACTATTATTGCTCCCCTACCTTTTTTTTTTTACATGTTCTTGCTAATTCTAATTTTTTTTGTCATGCTAGTTTTTGTTTATGCAAATTATAAACTGACCAATCAGATGCTTGAATAAAAGCATGTGGGCAAAACGTTTGACTGACTTGTTTTTAGTGGTCGGGGTATCGACCCCTTCCAAGAATCTCACTCCCGATTGGCGAGAAATGTTTTAAAACAATAACTCCAACTGAATCGCTGCTTCCTGACATCGTCTGGCTCCAACACGGCGGCGGCATGTTGGAAGCCATTTTTTCTCTGGGTGGCGTCTGACACACTCAGTCCGGTTCTCAGACAGCTAACGGTCTGGACACTCACATCCGTCCTCGGCAAACAGCAGCAGATGGCTCTCCAGCACCGACTTCCTGTCGCCATCTTGATGAAGAAACTTAGAAAAACCACACAGGAAAAAAAAATCGTTACTTTCAATATTATCATAGAAACTCTTAAACGTTAGATGACAGAAATACTTTTAATTTAATTAAATAGAAATGAACTGAAATGAACAGAAAAAAGTTTGAACTAAAAGTGAATTTAATAATATACAAACAAGATTGTGAAATAAAAAATCATTTTTAGACAATAAAAACAGTTAAATGTGTAATGACATCATATTTCCAAGTATTCTGAAGCCTTTCTGTCTTTTAGGTGGACTCTACATTAGAATGTAAATCTGTTCATGTTAGTTACTGAATAAAGTGAAACATTGGTGGCAAACCTGCACTTTGACTCTGCAGTCCACTGCCTTCAGGACTTTTGTGTTGTTTATGGGATGGATCTCAATGAGGAGAGTTAGACACTTTGAAACTGAAAAAGAGAGACATGATGGAGCAACAACAAGCATTCAAAACACTTAACCCTTGTGCTATCCTAGGCACATTAACGTTGGGAGATGGGTCATCTAGACCAGTGTTTTTCAACCAGTGTGCCGCGGCACACTAGTGTGCCGTGGGAGATGGTCAAGTGTGCCGTGGGAAATTGTCCTCATTAACTGATCTAAAAACATTTTCCATCTCCAGGAAATCAGCTCTTTGCTCATCCAAACAGGCCCTGATAAAACACTGAGTAGTTACGAATATAAAAGATCTTAAAATACCTTTTTCTTTGTGTTTATTTGATTCTATTAAAGACATCTTGATAAGAATTACGGTACCACGATTTACCTGCAGCTATAGCGGTTTGCGGAAAAGTCCCGCCCCTTTAACTGTCTCCGCCAATGATTGTTGAAGGCTTAATCACATGTCATCAGTCTGACCAATCAGAAGTGGTTAAAGTCTTCACTTCCTTGTTCTTAATTCTGCGCATAAAGTCTCTCAGTTCCAACAAAAATACCAGCTAAAGCTCGTCTTTAGCGGTGTAGCTTTCCACAGAGTCCGGTGTCAGACCGTGAACAAAACTATGAAGCTTAGAGACGCAAGTCTTTCTGCCCTTTTTGGACAGTTTTCACACTACATCTCCCATGATGCATTGGCTTAAAGGGCCAGTGTCCCAGCGCACAATGAGTAATCCGCGTGAAATGTCTAGAAACCTCAAAGAATAAACAAACAGTTTCTAAATTTTCTAATTTAACTTTTATTTCATGTCTTAGAAAAAACAGCCGCAACTTCCTGCTTTTTCGGCCACAATTATCACAAAATGCACGTGAGATTGCGGGGGGGGCTGTCGATCAATACAGACCATGCCGGTACAGAGATGCTGGTGTGCCGCGGGGTTTTTGTCAAGGTTAAAGTGTGCCGTGGCTCAAAAAAGGTTGAAAAACACTGATCTAGACCCACTAGACAGTGTGCTGAACCATTTTTCTTCAATGATTTGTGATCTTCACTGGTGTCCATGGATTACATGAAATCTTTCCACCTTTATCCACCTTTGTCATGGTAGGGAGAACACGTCAATGTTCATCTTGACCCCGTAGGATGGCACAAGGGTTAAAGAGGCCAGAAATGAGGGAAAGTGGGCATTACTTGGTTTTAGACGCTCCTCTCCTCTGATGTTTTGCGCCAGGCTGACGGCTGAAAGTGAAATCAGGAGTGGAGTCATTCAAAATCTCGGTTGTATTAAATCAACTTTGTCTAGCGGAAATGTAGCTTAAATAGAACCAAAATATCCAGAGCTTCTTTCTGATAACAGGCCTTTGAATCATCTCCTGATTAAAGTCCCACTCGGATCATCATTTGACATTTTTGGCAAAATAATCAGGGGTTGTTTTCTAGGACATAGTTTCTACAGAGCGACAGTCGTTACTTCAATTCACCTCTGTGTGGGCGCTGAGAGCTCTATGTTTACAGGCTCTCCCACTAGCTTACAGCCCCTCACACCCAACCTAACATTAGCGGTGCAACAAAAACAGCAAGCAATGTTGGAGCCATCCAGCCGTGCAGTTTTAGCCAGATTCCAGCTCAGACGAGGAAAAAGCAGATGTACACGGATCGTTTTGTCTGTAAGTGCGTCAGAACAGAGCGGAGCAGGAAGCTTGTGGCCCCGCCCAGCGCATTTTCTACGTCAATCCTTTTCAAACGGCATTTTTCGTCTGCTCCTGATTTACAACATTTTGAATAAAGAATACGGCCGTAACGAGTATCCGAAAATTCTGATATTCACAATCTGTTCCTGCAAATCTGAATATGAATATTTGCGGCGTCCGGGATCACTGATTCGCCATTTTTATGAATCAAATGGAGTTTAGTAAAAATACAATTCAGGCTATGTAATCATCTTTATAAAATTGAGAAAACTGTTGGATTTTAAGTGCATAAATTAAAATAAATGAATGCACTTCTGTCACCAGAAGTAAATAAAAACTTTCAAAATAATGTGTCGGTGATGCTTCTCATTTTCAAAGTAAAACTATAGAGAGTTTTCCTTTATTGACAGATTTTAAAAAAAAAAGAGATTAGAGTAAAAAAACAGAATGAGAAATATGATAAATACAAGTTTAAGACTATTGTGAAAACCTCCTGATCTGTTTCCTCTAAAGAGTGTGTGACTGTGAGTGGTTTCATGTTGTTACACGGTGGTTTTTATGTAGGTGTTGCCGTGTCGATCTACTGCTCTACTCTATCTGCAATCCACAGCCCTAATGAAAAACTACAATATTAAGCATCATTTTCTTTATATTGGTCCTCCATCATCAGAAAAATGCCACAGGAACATGTCAAAACTACCATTTTCGTCAGAGTGGGTCTTTCAGAGTGCAGGCTCACCAAGCAGGGTCTCCTCCTTGTTAAGGGAGCAGCTGCTGATGCACACCTGCTTGTCGAAGGTGTACAGGAGCTGTTGAAAGGAAGAGGCGTGGGAATTAGGCGTGCGGACGCGCCTGGCATGGTAAAGCCAAACCCCCAGCAAACACAGAAACGCGTTACCTTGTTCTGTTTGGTGTTCTGGTCGTATTTGCCAATCCTGGTGGTGCCTGTAGCTCCCTTTCACAATAAACAGAGCATGATCACTGACTGTGTTTTTGATTTTGATTTTTATCAATTATTCCTTTAAACAACTGTGGTAAATAATCCTAGTCTTGATAAATACTCATTCTGAATGTCTTTTACCCCATTACCCTTAGAGGACACATTATTTCTGTGGGTTTGGAGCATTTAAAATCAAAGGGCTCCCCCCAAAAGCAAAACAATAAAAATAAAATCTGTGATCCTGGCCCTAAAAAAAAAAAAAAAAAAAAAAGGCAAGATTATCTTCAGTCTTCTCAGGCACCGCCGTCTCTTTAACCTCCTCAAGCCGTTCACTCTTCTGAGTCGTTAAAAATTTATACCGTGCAGTGGAGAGCTTGATTTTCTGTCTTACAGTCTGCAAAAATACCAGATATGTGTCTATGCCACAATTTAGGAGAACCTTTCTTTAGCTTGATGGCATTTGATGAATTACCCAAACAGCAACTGAGATTTCTATTTTAATGGTTTAAAAAGAGGATGAGCAGCAGCAGCTTTCCAACAGGAAAGAAAAAAAAAACAAAAAAGGCTGTCAGAGCAACAATTTAGTACGGAATATCCGGTTTGACAGCATGTTATTATAAATGAGAAAAAGCTCAATCCAGCCTGTATCTGAAACACCAGCAGACAAAGAATTTGATTAAACTGACTGGAACCGATGCGAAGCCTCACTGTATGACTATGGATTGTGATAATCACACCCACGCCAGCATGTGCGCCACCTCATAAGTGATGGAATTACCTTCCACGAATAAAGGATGCCCCCATCGCTCTCGATGTTCAGGAGACGAGCGTCCACCGCTTCAGAGTACTCTGCAGGCACAGCACTGATATCATGAGCACACAAATGACTGCATAAAGTACTTTAGTGTCAAAGCATGTGATTAAAATGCAAGGTTGGCACAGTTTGCACTGAAGAGTTTTTAAAGTCCCACTCCGATCATCTTTTGATGTATTGTAAAAGCGTTCCCAGTGGTCTTTGAATTATGATTATGCTGTTTTTAGCCAAAATTTAAAAAAAATCTGTGTCGTTCTCTAAGACATAGTTTCTGCAGAGCGACAGTTATGTAGATGTTAAATGTGAACTTTAAGTTATTATTACATTGTGTGTTAATTTGTTTCATTAAACTATTTTATAGCATTATTTTACTATTTAATAAAGCACTGAAGTGTCCACCTTGTGTTTTTGTTTGTTTTGTTTGTTTGTTTTATTACTACCAGATTTCTGTTCAACCCACTCCTTCTGAAGCACTGTCTTGTTTTATCTGTCTTTTTAAAACTTTTGTGTTTATTTTCATTTGTGTTTTGAAATAAATAAAGACATAAACATTTGGGGGATGATGGGTAAGTGATGAAACAGCACCATCTAGTGTCGACAATGTAAAGCTAAACTCACTCGCTTTGGTTTATAACAAATTTATGCTAGCTGGAATAAAATTTTAGTAAGTAAGAAAAAAAAGAATTGACAAGTACGATCCGACTATAAACAGAAACATAACTTTTATTGAATTTGATACTTGTAGTTTAATTTATGACCGATATAACTGGAACAATTGGGGAACACCTGAACGCCTCACCTGTCATCCGACAGACCGACGCCTCTTTCCTGAGGATTTCCAGCACCACGTCTCTGTGCAGGTCAAATCCCTCCTTCAGCTTCAGCATATTACTGTTTTCCTTTACTCTACCTTTGTTTTATCGACTTCTTGTTCTTTCCCCCAGAAAATAATACGTTTCTTTCTTAGGAGAAACGGCGCCGTCCGTGTCGCTTTCGTTCGGCCTCCACATCATCATGTGACTGAAGAAAAACTGTTCGTTTGTAAAAATGCAAAGGTGGTAGAAGGGCTAACACCCACGTCCGCGTGCGTTTAGCTGACTTTTACTTCCTCTTTAACCTTTCCCAGTGGCCTTTATTGACTTGCGGAAATGGCACGCTATACCAGAGATGGACCCTCCCATTTTTGGCACGCGCTGGCTGGAAAGGAGCGCTCCCATTGGTCGAGGAGATTGTCCATCTTTTTCCGGTTGGAATTTCTCGCTGTTACTTTGAATCTGACACTTTGGAGAGGCATGTTACACATTTATACACATTTTTAAAAAATGTTTTATTTATTGAAATTATTGCGTTAGTTTTAAATATAATTACATATAAAATTTTATTATAATTATTGGAGACACCTTACTATTTTTTTTAAGAGAGTAAGAGAATATGTATATATATATATATATATATATATATATATATATATATATATATATATATATATATATATATATATATATATATATATATATATATATATATATATATATATACCAAATCCAGGCCCCTGAGACTGTATGCTAACCGCAAAAGGGGGGCTGAGAACTACTGAGCGTGTGAGCGTGGAAGCCACTATACAGGATGAAACTTCCAAGATGCATGATTACATCAAGCTCAAGGCCCCAACTGACAGTGTGCTCTGTGAATGTCTCAGAAAATGGAGAGCAGAGGATACAGTGCTGGAGGAAAGATCCTCATGGGAGGACAAACCCCTGCATGGGATGTACCACCGGACCATAACTGAAGTGGCTGATATCAAGAAGTCCTATCAATGGCTAGAAAGGGCTGGCCTACAGGACAGCACTGAAGCGTTCATCCTGGCAGCTCAGGAACAAGCCCTGAGCACCAGAGCCATAGAGGCTCAGATCTACCACACCAGACAAGACCCAAGGTGTAGGCTGTGCAAAGAGGCGCCTGAAACAATCCAGCACATAACTGCAGGGTGTAAGATGCTGGCAGGTAAAGCATACATGGAGCGCCACAATCAAGTGGCTGGAATAATATACAGGAACATGTGTGCAGAATATGAACTGGAAACCCCAAGATCAAAATGGGAAACACCTCCGAAGGTGGTAGAGGGCAAAGATCCTGTGGGACTTCCAGATCCAGACTGATAGGAAGGTAATGGCGAACCAACCAGACATTGTAGTGGTGGATAAAGAACAGAGGAAAGCCGTTGTGGTGGATGTGGCAGTGCCAAGCGATGGGAACATCAGGAAGAAGGAACATGAGAAACTGGAGAAATACCAGGGACTCAGAGAAGAACTGGAGAAAGCATGGAAAGTGAATATGACAGTGGTGCCTGTGGTAATTGGAGCACTCGGCCAGTGACCCCCAAGCTGGAGGAGTGGCTACAACAGATACCTGGAAAGACCTCAGACCTCTCAGTCCAGAAGAGCGCAGTGCTAGGAACAGCTAAGATACTGCGTAGAACCTTTTTTCTTCAATGATTTGTGATCTTCACTGGTGTCCATGGATTACATGAAATCTTTCCACCTTTATCCACCTTTGTCATGGTAGGAAGAACACGTCAATGTAAGGGTGGGGTCATCTAAGATAGCACAAGGGTTAAGTACCCTTTTTTTGTTTCTCCAATGAGGCACTAGAGGGCAGTATCCTACACTATTATGTAATTACATATAAAGCAGTACCAACCTTCTTATTTATTTATTTTATTTCTTGTGTCGTTAGTCTCAAGATTAAAATAATAATAATAATAATGAAAACTTTACCATCCCAAAATATATGGTACAACATGTTGTTAACATTTTCATGGTTTATGTTTTTTTCTCCCGTTTGGTATTTTTGTTTAACCCGCCCAAAATGTCATTTCAAAAGTATTTAAACTGCAAAAAAAAGCTACAACTAATAAAAAATAGTCACAAAACATTACATAAAAGATAAAAAATAACAGAATTTTTATAAAACAGTGAAGAAGTATAATAAAGACTAAAACAAAGTTACAAATCTGATTCTGAAAAAAATAGGAAAAATTTTTCATAATAAATTTATTTATTTAATTTGTTAATTAAAAAAACATTATTTTTTTGTTTCCAATAAAAGTAAGAATAAGTATTAAAATAACTTTTTTTCTCATAAACTTTTGTAAAGGCATACTATACTGCATTCTTTGCTGTTGTAATAACAACAACAACAAGCATCAGCATTTAACTTTAAAATGTCTAATACTTATTGTATTTATTTATAATGTTTATGGCAATATTTTCCCGTTTTTGTTTTAAAAGCAAAACAAAAAATCGGGATTTTCTGTTTTCCTCCAGCTGGATTAGTGGTTTATATCACCGGATTTAGGCTATTTAAATTCCAGCACTCAGAGACTAGAGAATATCGACATCTTTTGTGTTAAATTTTTTTTTTCAACTTGTTCAACTTGTACAGCTTTATTTATTGAAAAGGATTATTTAAAAAGTCTCGAAATTTTCTGCTGTTTCACGGAACCCTTCCCAAATAAAAGTGTTTTAAACCAAATACAGGTCTAGTGTGTGTCAATGTTTGTGCGTGTTTTTGACAGTTTCACTATTTGTTTTTCAAATTTTGGCCGTCACATATGTCTACTGATAAGGTTTTCTAAATTTGTTGAGCAATTGATTCATGATACGTGGCCTGAATTTGGGTATAATTAGCAAACGTTTATGTCAACTTTATCAATAAACTAAAAACAGATCAAATGAAAAAGAACTAAGAAGGGAAACCCCCGAATTGTTTTCTTGTTTTTTCAGCTTTTAATAAAGTTTTAAAAATTCAAAACCCACGCGAACCAAACTCCGAGCTCCTCCGAAGATCCTCGAATACGGCCGAAGTTCAGTGACGACAGAGCCCGGCCTTTTCCGACTTGCCTCGTTTCGCTTGTCCTTCCCTGCCCACTTACGCTGGGACCTCAGGCAGCGCGGCGCGCAAAACACAACGCTGACAGACAGCTGTGACCGACTCACAACCGAAGAGGGAAAGATGGAACACAGAGACGTCGACTTCAATATACTGCTAGCGACCGACTCGTACAAGGTACCGTATCCGTAACGGGTTCAGACTGAGCGGGCTGGCGTGGAGGGGGCGCTGGAAATTGATAAAGTGAAGGTGGTTTATCAAGGCCATCATCACATTGGTGTGTTTGGCCGGTCTCCTTTACTGGTACACCGCAGGCCAAAGGAGAGGACGATGATGGGGTCGAAGGAGGAGGACCGCATTCGAATATCATATGTAGCATCCCTCCAGGAGGTAGACGGCTTCCAACTGCTGGTGTAATTTAAAGGAGGCAATTTCGCACCGGCTTTGTTGGTCTATGCTAGCCGAGTTAGCCACCTAGCTAACAAGAGCAAATGAGGGAGACACAGCAGCGAGGATTGATATTATAAAAGCTAACATTAGCAGCTAGCTATCAGGTGCTGTGCGGGGTTATACACTGAAGTGAGGACATAAAGTCGAGTCATGGTCGAGGCGAGTTGGCATAATGTCACCCGACGAGATTACGAACGAAGAAACAAAAGCGAAAGTTAGACGCAGACATGGATAATTAATAATATTATACATTATTCTGAACAATGTTTGCCATAAAGAGGAGATTTAACTAAACCTTTACTCAACTGATAAAAAATGTAAATAAAAGAAGAATTAAACCATTTTCTCACTTAAGGTGGTTGCCACGTGACAGCTTTATGAGTCCCAATAATAAGAATTCATTGACAATAATAATAATAAAATAAAAACATACAGACTTGGATATTCTTTAATAAATGTACACATTAGGTTTGATAAAATATTTTAAATATTTTCCATTTCATGACCTAGTTTTTTTAAGTTATAAAACGAGTTAGCAGTTATTTACTGAATAAAAACCCAACTTAAAAGGCTAATACTAGCAATGTTTAACCCAAAAATGCATAAAACATCAGTTTAATGCCCAAAAAGTACTTTTGATTAATCAACCTAATAATTTCTTTAATCCACATTACAATTTTTCTCATGAAGTTTGATTTGATAAAAAAAAATGTTAATTCAGCTCTATAAACATGTAATCATACACTGTAATAAAGATAAGCAGCTTGGTTTGTGACCCAATGATTCTTTTGAAATGCAATTGCTTCACATATGTTCAAACCCGACTTTCTACATTTATTTCCCAACCTTGAAAAGAAGTCTCCCCATCTTTCAAAAGGTTGTGGTGTACATTTAGAGTTTTGTTTAAAACAAAAAAAAGTTAGCAAAAATATTCTGGGTTTGTAAGTCGGTTAATGCTCCAGCCATGTAAGGATTTGACGTATGGTTTTTGATGCCAGTGGAATTTCTCTTATAAAGTACAATAAAAGTAAATGTATTAATTCCTTATTTATTTTTCCTCATTTTATGTAATTATATATGTTATGAAGGTTAGATGGAGGCAGATGATTTGCTGTGTTGATCCAATAACAGCACAGGTGTCAAACTCCAGGCCTCGATGGTTATGTTTTCCTTCTAACCTGCAATTATCACTTCTTAAGGGCAAAACACAACTGATTCAGGTAATCATCGGCAGTTGGGCTGTGTTTCTGGAAAAGCCAGCCAGGTTGCTGGCCCTGCTGGCTGGAGTTGATATTTTATTATTGATCTATCTAAAAGTTTACCTTAAATATTATACATAAACAATCACATTTATAGTGTCAGACTTTAGTGATAATTTTGAAACTCTTTACTAATGCTATTGAAATCTGGTGCATTCTGCTATTGTACAACATTTTGTTTTTTTTTCTTCTTCATACTTCTTGCACATTATAAATGCATTTGGTTGTCCTAAGAGTCTTCCTGCTCCAGCACTCGTCTCCACCTGCGGTTTTGCTCTAAAAGTCCATGGGAGGTGGAGGGTGCGTCTGTATTTCCAATAAAGAATGGGGACTCTTTCAGAGTACATTTTTTGCTTTGTTCTCTTTTAATTTTTTTTGTCATCTGACTTCCTTAACCCGGGTTAGTAGTTTGTCACGCAGCCAAACCCTTTTTCTGTGACGGTTTCACTTTTTGAACAGGCTGCATTTGCTTTCTTTAAGAACTAGTTTCCATTTATATTTGTAGTAGATTTTAGTCTAAAGAAAGAAGTATAAAGAATAATAAAGTTTACCTATAGCGAGCTTAACATACTTCATTTTTTTATCAGTTTCAGTTCCTTGTTAGAGAGCTGTTGTTGTTGAGAAATGTTTGTTTCTACAGAGGTGTGAAAAAGCATTAAAGAAATCAAGTAAAAGAACACAGAATTTTTTAAAAACCAGGTTATCTTTCTAGTGTGGAGCATCACTAGTTACTACAAGGCTAAGCTGTTTTAAAATGTTGGCCTAAAATTGTCATGAACAAAATTTGTTGTTGTTTTTTTTTCTCGTGGGCTAAATTTTCTTACTTTTTCTTTTTTATCACTAACTATTCTTTTCCAAAATTTCAGTTAATCAACAGTTTTTTCCTGTTGGCTCTAATATAAGCTTCCCTAGGCTAGACGTAAAAGCAGTTTTATGGCAAAGTTTTTATTTATGTGCTGTAAAATACTTAGTTTGAGTCGAGCTTGAAGTGAACAAAAGAGTAATCCCCCCTGCGATCCCTTTAGAATGAGGTAGGATCTGGTTGGATCAGTCACCTCAGTGCCCCATCTTGTTGTTATTACACATGGTGCATGTATGCCTTTGTTGCATTGTTCTGGACTGGAGACATTCTGGATTTGTTTGTCTGGATTGTGCATGACTGTAATAGATTCAAAGTCTAAAAGGGCTTGCAGAATCATAGCTTAAAGAAATCAAAGTGCTGCTTGCCTGTAAATACACACACACATGACTGTTGCATAACTGAGGTGTCATAGTTTAAAGTCTTTTTTCCCCCCGACATTTTTGCACTATACTTGAAAATGTATTACTGTATCCTGTATTTCACAATACAGGAGTCTGTAAGTGGAGGCTCTTATTTTGATAATCTGACCTAGCTACAGTTCCATCTCCTCCATTTATCCCACAATTTTTGTCATAAATGTGGATTATTTTTCTTTTTTAATTTATGTGATCAGAAAAACTAGAAATGATGTAAAGTTGATCATTTTCTGGATTCTCATTGGATGTTGGACAGTTTTGTTGATGGCTAGTCTCGCTAGCTGGACTGTTGTTATTTGGGGGGGGGGGGGGGGGGGGGGGGGGGGAATAAGCATTTAGGTGGAAATGCCAGCGGGTGTCCCGGTGAATATGAACACACGTGCTCACTGCATAGTGTCATGTTGAGTGCCTCCACTCTATTTTGAGTCCTCGAAAGCCAGCAGGAAAAGGACACAGTCGGGTCAAAGAAACCGAGTCGGTCATTGACATTTATCTCTTCTCTGCTATGGGAGCTTCACCCTACGGTGGCCCTGAGGTGCAAATCACTCAACGCAAACACGTTAAAGATCACAACGACAATTTCAAAAGCAAAGCAATTTTTTTGAAAATTACATTTTCGAAACCAAAGCACAAAATTAAACGTTTTGGAAAACAAAAGTAATTTCCAGAAATCAAATTAAAAAACGAAACATAATAAGAAATTGGAAAAGGTTGGTGGTGTGAGACACCTCTGACTGGATGATGACATTTGAGTTTTGATGCGGTTAGTATGGAGCAGATCCAGTAGCGCTTAATGCCAACTTTTGGTTGAAATGATGGACAAATGTCATCATCCAATCAGCAATGTCCTATAGTACTTACCTTTTTATGCCTTTTTTTATTGTAAAACAAAGAAAACAACATTTTGGAAAACAAAAATAATTTTCAGAAATCAAAACGAAATGTTAAATAATTAAACCAAAGACGAAATTGGAAAATGGTGTATACTTGTATAGCGCTTTTTTACCTACACGGACAAAGCGCTTTTACAGTCACAGACCCATTCACCCAGTCACACACACATTCACACACTGGTGGCCGCTCCAATGCCAAACACAGGCGCCCGCCTACCACCAGAGGCAAGGTGAGGTATAGTGTCTTGCCCAAGGACACTTTGACTCATGGGCGTGCAAGGTGGGAATCGAACCTGCAACCTTACGATCATGGGTCGACCGCCCTATCGCTGTTCCACAGCCGCCACAAAACGTAGGTACTATGAGGAATTGCTTATTGGATGATGATGTCAACACTGGACATGCTCCTTACTAATTATGAAACTTTTATCAGTATACGGACATCTGAAAAATCTCAAACGTCAAAAATCGAACGTCCTCATCCAATCAGTGAGGTCCTATAGTACCTACCTTTTCTGGTTTCTTATTGTGTTTCCTATTGTAACATTTCATTAGGATTTCTGGAAATTACTTTTGTAAGTCTTCGATCAATAAAATGTTTTTGCGTTGACTGATTTGTTGGTGTTATTCGCCCTTCAGGGCCACCGTACCACGCTGAGGAATGTGTGTCCCCCCCCCCCCGTATATCTCTTTTTATCCAGAGTTTTTCCAAATTGGTGATGACTGTATGCGAGTCTGAAACAGCCAAGGAAGAAAATGAATGTTTGGCTTCTTGCTCTACAGCATCTGTTGATTTATGCTCTTAAGCCCTCAAATGCCATAGTGTGCTTTGTGGAAATCCCTCAATTCAATTGGGATTTAATTACTGCCCTCGTGGCTACAACTGATGCTCAGTGTTTGCTCTTTTTTTCTTCTTCTATTTTTCTATCCATGGGTTCGTCTCGTATTCTTGGACCGCCACCGTGTTTCCCCTTGCAACATGCCTGGGCATGTCAATCTATTGACTCGCCGAGCACACCACTGGTTTTCGGAGTTTACAGTAGATTAGAGGATTACCCAAGAAGCACGCACAGAACACTCGAACCTTTCTGAACAATAGCCGAACCATAAAAACCAAATGTTCCCATTGGAGAAAAGTCTGATAGCAAGATTTTGGCTTTGAGCAACCCGTCAACATGAGCCGTGGGTGCCTTGTTCCAAGGCTCTAGTTAGTAGAACTCTCTTTAGCTTCATCCTATGTTGTTTAACATCTTAATGAAACAGTAGAGTCTCTCATATTTCTGGCACAAATGTCTTCTGTGTGCTCAAGCTTTATGAGCTTTGTGGTCACAGTGTCTTCCTGTCGGTAATTAGGCATGACTCATGGAAATGTACAAGCATCTGCTCCACTAGTTAACTCCAGTCAATTAATATTATTCCTAGAAAAGTCAAGAAAAAAAAACTCAAGGTGGTTTTGTGTTTCTGCATCGTGACCTTTGCTCCAATAAAATATGGAGATGCTTCACATTTTGCACTCAATAATGTTGCTCAATAAAGTGGGTTTTTGGTGTTTTTATCATGTCCTTGTGGAATTTTTCTCATAATGGAGGACATATTGAAAGAATATCAAGCTTAAAATTGCTGGCATAAGCAGCAGGAGCAGAGTAGTTTGAAAAAGATCGTAAATCCATGTACATCTTAGTTTTCCTCGTCTGAGCCGACATCTGGCTAAAAACTCTATGGCTGGATAGCTGGGGATCTGAGGGGTTGTAAGCTATCAGGAGAGCATGTAAACGGAGAACTCTCAGTTATTGGGGACAGGACGGGGTTGCTCTGCACAAATGCCTGCAACTCAGAGGCAGTTATCTAGTGCTGCTCTGCAATAACTTCAGTGGAGCAAAAAGGTATTAAGTCATCCACCAAATGTGCAAGTTATCCCACTTAAAAAGATTAAAAAGATTTTCATCATATATATATATATATATATATATATATATATATATATATATATATATATATATATATATATATATATATATATATATATATATATATATATATATATATATATATATATATATATATATATATATATCAATCATGAGAGACAAAATGAGAGAGAAAAATCCAGAAAATCATATTGACTGATTTTTAATGAGCTTATTTGTAAATTAAAAAGAAGTGTTTGGTAGGAGGTTTTCACTCAAAATCTGACCATTCATGGCCTCATTCATTCTTTCCTTTTACACGGATCAGTCGTCCTGGTCCCTTTGCTGAAAAACAGTCCCAAAGCATGATGTTACCACCCCCATGCTTTACAGTAGGTATGGTTTTCCTTGGTATACTTATGATGAAAGTTACCGGCCTCTCTCATATTTTTTAGTGGGACAAATTGCACATTTGGTGGCTGACTAAATATTTTTTTGCCCCAATGTATGTTTTTTATTTTGGCCAAAAAAATTGCACAATCATAATTCAAAGACCACTGGGAACACTTTCGGCGGTGACACCTTGCATAACAACACAAAGCTGCTTTCCTTTGTATAAGAAGGTGCTGGAATCATGTTCATTGCGTAGACGATTGATGAGTTACTGTAGTCGAAAGAAAGTTTGGTGTTTAAGGTTTCATTTGGTTTATTCTATGAAAGGAAAATGAATGTACCTTTTCTGTACTTTTCAGGTAACCAGGTTACTTAACGTGTTTCTCCTCTTTTTCTCCCCTTTTTTTTCTCTAGGTGACCCATTACAAACAGTACCCCCCCAACACGAGTAAAGTCTACTCCTACTTTGAGTGTCGGGAGAAAAGGACAGATCCCACCAAAACGAGAAAAGTCAAATACGATCAAACTGTCTTTTATGGGCTACAGTACATTCTTCACAAATATCTAAAAGGTAAGCTGCAGTTTATTTTTGCTTGTTTGTTGGTTTCTTCAGCTTCCCAAGGTCACACGCTGCCCTGGAGCCGCCTCTCCTGGTTTTGTCTCCTCAAAGCCGTTTGTGTAAATGAGGGACCCCAAGTCAGTTAAATAAGGCTAGCATTCCAAAAATACTTTACTCTGGTTACTGTCGGAGCTGCACAGCATTGCTGCTGTTGTGCTGTCAGCCTGTGAGTCCCTGCCTTTACTCTACAAGCGCTTTTCCTCAAGGACTCTCCTGCAGGGCAGGTGCTTGATATCAGCAGAGGCGGTTTCTTTATTTAAGTAAAAAACCTCAAAGATGTCATTGTGTTTCACTATAGTGTAAAGCGCTCAACAAAGGACGGGATGCTAGCGAAAAGGTCACGTAGGACAGCGATCGAAATCAGGGAAAAACTCTTCAGTCATTCATTCGTCGTCCTCCAATTAGCTCTCGCAAGGAGAGTTTGATGTTCCACAGAGCGTTGCTGTGATCCTGAGACACAGGAGAGTCATGTGGAGAGACAGAGTCAAAAGAATGCATCTCCCTTCTTTTAGTCCTAAAGGGATTTCATGGTGCGGTGGCAGAGGTGAGTGGAGGGGAGAGGACAAAAGCACAGCTGCTCTTCCACTGTTTGAGGCAGGAGGACCAGCTGTCTGCACAGAGCGTCCCTGCTTTCTTATGAGTAGTCCAGCTTTGAAGCTTGAAACTAAAAAGAGTTTTGCAATTTATACTTTTAAAAGGTCCCTAGAGGTTGGAAGAAACATTTTGATTCTCTGGGGAGCATAACATTTTTTCTAGTTGTAGGGGTGTGAACTTCCAACAAGCTCACTTCTGATTAGCAAGAGTGGTTGCCATAGAAACAATGACTCTAAAACAAATTGGACCAATCACTGCTGCCGACATCGTCTGGCTTCAACATGGCGGTGTCCATATCGATGGTGAATGAATTTACTTTATTTTGTTGGAGCCAGAAGTAAGCCATTATCTATATGACTTCACACTCACTCAGTCCAGTATTTCTACTGCTACCTCACTTTGCCCCAGTCATAGAACTTGAACGTGACACCCCACCCCCACCCCCCCACCCCCATCAGAACGGAAAAATGACAAAAAGGTTAGGGAAGAGAAAATTAGATTTATAATGAAGGGTATTTAAGCTGTGGTGGACAAACTAGTGTTTTTTTTTGTTCAACACAAAGAAAAGGCTGTCCGTCTCATTTGCAAAGAGACGGTGGCCGTATGCAAAGAATACAATCTAGGCTGACATTATGGATCCCGTCACAAAGAGAAATATGATAGCTAGCTTGCAAGGGAAAATGCGAGCAGACAAACCTATCAAAGCTAAAAAGTGGACTGTTAGCTCAGCAGACTGGGTTACTAAATATTTTCTGACTTTTTATCCAAAGAACCCAGAAAGGGTTATCTTTTTTTTTGTTTTTTTTTGTTTTCATTAATAGTGTAATTTTAACAGATCGGGTTATTTATATCTGGTTATGTGTGGCTTTCTGGGAAACAATAAATGTTTACATTTAGACACCCCTGCCATCGTCACACTTTTTCTGTTTCAAACTGCCCCTGGCCCCCATCAGAGAATGGAAACGTCATGTAGTCCTCACTGGAAAAGGTTTGGGGACCCCTGGTCTAGACTTTGGGCCAAAGCTCCGGTGTTAAAGGGTTTAATAAAAAGGGAAAAAAAGGAAGCATGTGACAGAATTGCATTAAAACCCAGGATGCTGGATAGTCCTGCCCTTTAGAGCCTATAGTTAAGGATTAGGGAGTTAGGTGAAGCCTTCAAATTTCTCCTGCTTTATTCTAACAGCAAACTTCCAATTTGATTGCAAGATCCATTTTTAATTTTTAACTGATAATTAAAAAGTTTTTTGATGGAAAATTTTTTATTTTTTTAAAGAATCAAAAGTAGAGTAAATGAGATGTGTTAAAGCCACAAAAAAGGGGATAAAACAATAGGGGATATAATATAAAGATAAAAATACAACATTTCACCAACATAAAAGTCCAATTTTAGCCAAATGCTTGCTGAAATAAAAAGGTTTTTGTGAGGGACAACCCATAAAACCTGACCTGATCTAAAAACCATCAGGTTTGTGGGGGTCTAGGAAGCTCAGAAATAAGTGTGACTTTCTAGTCCTTTTCCTTGCATTCCCCTCTTCCTCCTCATTCTTCTCCTTCTGTGATTTGTAGGAAAGGTGGTGACACCAGAGAAGATCCAGGAGGCAAAAGAGGTTTACAAAGAACACTTTCAGGATGATGTTTTTAATACGAAAGGCTGGAATTACATTTTGGAGGTAAGTTGATTTAAAAAGGTATTTTCATATCATGTAGGACCAGTGTGTATTGTGTTTGGGACTGGAAATATGGGGGTTTTGTTTAAGAAAATTGGTTTAATTATGGGTAAACTTGGATTTATGCCTTTGTGCTTATCCACACATGCCAGCATTGGCTTATGCCTTCACGCAATACGAGTTAAAGCTGATTTTTTTCCTTTTATTAGATCTATTTTTTCACGTGTGAAATACGGATGAACTTTTATGAATTACAACTTTATGAAACTTCTTTTTGAAAAGATGGTTTAGTGACAAATCTTGGATATTTTCACTTTTGTTTGAAAATGAACCATAAAAAGCCAAAACAAAAGAGTTGTTTGTGGAAAAACGTGCACAGGCCACAGAAGATGTAAGAAAAAAGAAGTCAAAGAAACATGAAGGAAATCTGTTTTCCTACAGGATATGAGCAGCCATTACATAAGTCAAGATTTCACGTGTTATCATCTATTGTAATTGATAAAACGTTCAGTCTCCATAACAAAGCCATGACGAAGGTCGAAGGATCAACGAATGAATAACAAGCTGTGCTTCAGGAACAGAAAACATTTTTTTCTAATCCTAAACACATTTTTAGGAAACAAATTGTTGGATGAGACATAAAAAATAAAAGCGCAATGCAACCATACAGCATTTACCAATTAGTGCTATTAGCAAGCTTTACTACAGGAAGTGAACCACAAGTTCACGTTAAATAAGTCACGTTAAAGAAGAAGAGATAACTTTGGCAAAATGCATTTACAAGAAGACAGGAATGCAAGACCAACATTTTCTGAATTCTGTGTGCACTTTGACAAAAAAAGAGCTACTTGTGGACAAGTGAAGCTTCATGAAGCTCTGAAATGTCTAATTGTATTGAAAGAAATCTGAAGCTTTGAGGCTTCAAAAACAGTTTCTTGGCCAGGTAAAGCCATCATATTTCATCATATTTATTGATAAAAAGAAAAAAGTTGTACAAACTTTCTGTTAATGCTGATTGTGAAAAGAAAAAATTTTAAGTAATAAAACAGTAATAGAAAAATGCAAAAAACAGTTTTGTCAAGGAAGGATGAAATAAAAAAATAACAAAACAAGTCAATAATTGAAAGCTTCTCTCAGGTATTTATGCTGAATGCAAAGAAAAAAATCTGTTAATGATTTGAAATAAAACAAATTTTGATTGAGATGAAACAAAATGTCATGTTGGCCTTTTTTGCATTGCTTAGATAGTTGTTGCGTGCTAAGAATTCTACATATGAATTTTAGTATCTAATATCAGCTTTATCTACATTTACCATTACAGGGTTAGAGACCTGGTTGCTGTGTGATCTTTAGTGTTTCTGACAAATCCAGCTTTGTTTGTTAGGTTGTGTCGTGTGACAACACGTGTGATGTGCGTAGCATCCCAAACTCTAACCTGGTGTTGTTAGCTACTGGTCTATTGAGGTTTCTGTTCTTACCTGGAGACTTCTAGAACTGCAGAGACATCTTTGCAGTGTGACAATCAACATTTAATAAACATTTAAGGGGAACAGGTCTTGGTTATTTACAGAATGTTTCTAGGTGTTTTTTAGTTGATAAAGAATCACGCAGAGTCTTGCTGGTAAGGAGGACATTTCAGGACCTTGGAGAGAGAACATTTTATTCTCCATACTTTTCCCACTTCAGGTGTTGTCTTCTCTTCCTGTTTGTGTCTCTTCCCCCTTTTATTGGTCATCTCAAAGCCTAGCAGCCATGTCTTCTACAAAAAATAAACAACAACCTTCAACTGATCGTTTTTTTTCCTCATTTAATTTGCATAAAAACTTACAAATGTAACTTTCACCAACTTTATGCGTTTGCATCACGTTGCTGTTGAGAATGGTGATGCATGTGGTGTTCCTTTCATGTTGTACTGTTGCCAGATGTGCTTGTCGCACAGAAACAGCTGTTTAAACAGAGTAGAAGAAGCCGTATTGGTGTAAATGAGCCTGATTTGTGTTGACAGAAATACAACGGTCACCTGCCCATTGAAATCAAAGCGGTGCCAGAAGGAAGCGTCATCCCTCGAGGCAACGTTTTGTTCACAGTGGAGAGCACAGACCCTGAATGCTACTGGCTCACGAATTGGGTGGAGGTGAGTTTGTTTATATGGTTATCGAGGACACATCCCAATGGACTATGGGTAATTTAGTCTCTGACTTTCTAGGTTCATTCATTCAGAACAATCTGCAGCAAAGCCTAAAGTCCTTCTGTCTAAGATACATTTCCTTTTTCATGAGCCCCCTCAGCTTCTTAAATGGAGCTAAATCACAGGGAGCAGCCTTCAACAATATTGCTTCAAGATTACCTTCATCCATCTAGATGGATGTGCTGTCCCCTTAAACGTCCGTACACATTTCAAGTGCTCATCAAAGCCGTATATAGCCTCCCTGATGGGCACATCTGTATTTGATTACTGATTCAATTGGTTATGTATCAAAGGTAAAAGAGATTAGCGAGCTCATTTTGGCCGTTTCCATCACTTTTCCTTCATTTTAAATGACCATGAGCGGTTTATCATCATCTTGACATGATGTCCAGTAACTTTTGCCTTGTCAGCATTTCCAGCACAATCCACTGAGTCACACTGGCGTTCAGGTTGAACTGCATTGGCCGGTTAATGTGGGAAAAGGATTCGCCGCTGCCCCCTGAACCACTCTCTCATAATTTTCAGCATCATGAATGCCGCCATTGTCATCTTGGAATATGCCCGTGCCGTGAGGAAAGAAAGAATGCACTGATGGAGTAGCAACCTGGTCTTTCAGCGTTTTTCCAGCTGTCAGCTGACCTCATTCTTTGAGCGTATATTGTTGCTGAGCCTGGACCTGACTGACGATGCAGCAATACCGTTCATCATCATTCGAGAATTCTTTCCAACCTCCATGTTTCCCTGAACACCATACATTTACTTTTCTTCCTATACAATTTCTGTCATATTTTAGATTTTAAAAAGTAATAAGTCACTGCAAAACAATTTATTTCATTGGTCTAAAATGGAAAATTGAAAGCAAACAAATTTTAATTTCATATTTTTTTTTTTCAATTCAATCTAAACCTGAATTTGTACAAACAGCATTTTTTTACAGAATTGCAAGAAAATAACCAGAAGTTTTTAGAAAAAAGTACATATCAATGAATCTTTTTACTACTTAAAATATCAACTTTAGATATTTTTTAACACTTTTCTTTATTTTTTTCAAAGGTGGTCTGTTAAACGGTTCCACTGTGGAGTAATTTGGATTAATTACTGGAATGATCCCAAACAGGTTTAATCCTGTTGGTTTGGGGATTTAAACATTCCAAGCTACAATTAAGCCCCCACTTCGTTAATGAAATATGTAGTCTATATTTTTAATGTATTTGTGTGTGTGTGTGTGTTTACTGTTTGGAAAACAAAAGCCTCTCTCCGACATTTGAAGCATGACGGAAGCGTCTGCCGGGTTAAATGGCGGCCGGTGGATTGTTGTGTCTCCTGCAGAGGAACGTGCATTTGCTTCCTGGAATCTAACTGACCACACATTAACCACATTTTCATTCCATTCCTCTTGACTTTGTAGCACAGAGAGCACCCAAAGTCAAGAACACTGTCGCAGAACACACACACACACACTGCTGATAAATGTGGTAAAAAATACACACATCGACACACACAAGGTCGTTATTCACGGCTGCTTTAAATTTAGCCGTTGCGTTCACCCCGGCGTCCTTGGATGGCGTCACTAAGGTCGCCGTTCCTTCCTTTTCATGTTTTTTTTTTTTTTTTTTTTCCTGCTCGCCTGAGCTTCCTCGCCCCCCCCCCCGTTCTGCTCTTTAGTGAATGACAGGAGTCACGCTAGTTGACATTTAGCCAGCTTGTGATCACACACCCCTCCATCGTGTCATTTCTGCTCATCCCGCCGCGCCATTTCCTCCCACAACACGTTCATGCGTCCACCGTTAAACCGAACCAAATTTAATAAAGATTGGATTACAGTGTTTTCTACATCCCCTCTAAAAAAACAATCTTTTTTGAGGTTTTAATTGAGTTAAAGGTTCATTGTGCATTTGTGTGTTTGGACTCCAGCCTGACCCTGACAGTCACGTGCGGCCAAACCGCCCTTCATTCTTTTAAGGAAGCATGTGACCTGCAGAGACTATTGGATGGAACAGGCTCAACAGGCGACGTTAAATGTCCAGACCGCATCGCATAGGAAGTTGGCAGAGATTGCATCCATTTCCCCTCTTGTTTTTTTTTTTTCTGCTCATGATGAGGTTAAAAACCCAGCGTGCAGCGCCCAGAGGTCACACCTGGTATTCATTGCCCAGTTTCAGTCTTTAGCGAGGGCGGGACAGATGAAAACGCCATGAAAAAGATGATAAACCTCAAGCTTCATTAGAAATATGTGGACAAAATTGCACAGGCAATGTGGAACCGGTTCATTTGTTGTAATTAAAATCAGGGAATCTGTTCCTGGAGTAGAAATGTTGCATCAAGTGTCGAACATTCCCCAGATTAACTCTTGTGTGAACCTCGATGATCCCTCTGAGCCTGTTAGCTTTTGGGCTTTAACAAAGTTTAGCTGACCTTTGCTTATGATGCCAAACAGCTTCTTTTTTTTTTTACACAAAGAATGTGCGTCGTCTAGGATACGCTTGCTTAAACTGGATTATATAAAAGTTTAAGGTGACAGATTAAATGAAAGAATAAGTGAGGTTTAGCAGGAATTTAGCCACTTGTCCTTTCTCGTTCAATCAGACCATCCTGGTGCAATCCTGGTACCCCATCACCGTGGCAACCAACTCCAGAGAGCAGAAGAAGATCCTGGCGAAGTACCTTCTGGAGACGTCTGGAAACCTGGAAAAACTGGAGTACAAACTGCACGACTTTGGCTACAGGGGTGTCTCGTCACAAGAGGTATGAACAGTCACGTGTTTTTGCATCTTCTCTCAATAATCCTTTCTATTTGTTCAATAGATTTTACACACACATATTTGCTAGTAACTCTAATAAAACCAAAACTTGTTCATGTTTTTTACAGTAATTATTGTACATTTGAGTGTTTTTGATGCACAGAAAGGGAAAATAATCCATACAATCCAGATAAAATAATGGGGAATCCCTCTTTAATACTGTTTCAGGAATAAAAATCTGCTCAAGTTGTTCTAAAAGCATCTCATTAACAGAAAGGTTGTACTTAGCAGCAGCTAAGACGCGGCAGAAATAAAGATATTTATAAAACAAGCAGCTTTTCTTTTATTTCCTCATCCATTGTAACTGTTTTTTGTAATCCCCAAAAGTGTAAAAATCGTTCCATTTCTAAACATCTTGAGGTCTGTAACTGCCTCCCACTTGTTCACAGACTGCTGGCATCGGAGCGTCAGCCCATCTGGTGAACTTTAAAGGCACAGACACTGTTGCCGGGATTGGAGTCATTAAGAAGTACTATGGCACCAAAGACCCGGTGCCGGGATTCTCAGTGCCTGCTGCGGAGCACAGGTACCCCCTCACTTTATCTACCGCAACGAAGCTTATGAAGCTTTTGAAGCTTTAGGATGCTTATTTTTTTTTTTTTTATGAGCGCTCAGGATTTCCTAAAAGTGAAACTCTGCAGCATTTTGAGCTTTTGAAACTTTTACGCTTTTCTAAGCTTTCAAAGCTTTTGAAGCTTTAGGATTTTGGTTGAGTTTTTTAAAGAACACTTAGTATTTTCTGGAATTGTTTTTTTTTTTTAAGGTCAAACTAAGCTTCTGAGGTTTTGTAAAGTCCTGCAAAAATCAACTATTTTCTATTCGAATGCTTCCAGAACTTGGCTTTTGATGACTTTATTTGCTAAAAGGAAATTAGCTTTAGTTCTGAAGGAGCCTGGTGTTGGTTTTCTTCCACCAGTGGACATGCGAGCCCGGACCGGCTGCTGTTTGGTCAAACGTTTTATGGCGTTAATCCGATCTCCTTCCACAAACATGCTCCCAAGGACTGAAAGCCCCTCTCCTCCCAGGCTGTTTGACCAAAGCACACTTGGTTCATCAGGGCAGTTATTGCAGCTCCAATGCACCTTTCTGTTCTGCACCAGTGCATCTTGGGATCAGGTCACAGCTGTTATGCAACGGAAAGTTTCCTTTGTTTTTGTCTCAGAGAGGAAATTTTCATTGAAAGTCAAGAAAAGTTTAGCTGATTAGATCTTTCTCCTATTTATCATAAAATAAATGTAAAATATGATTCCTATTTTGAAAAAAAAAAACAGTTTTCTGTTGTCATTATAAAATAATTCACTTATTTATTTTAAAAATAAAAGACAGCCCGCCCAGGGTATTTTCTATGTCACAATTGCAATCTTTTTCCAACTGCATTCATTCGTCTGCTCGTGATTCACAGCAATTTGAATAAAGAAATACTCAGAAATGCAGTTTAGGCTTAATTTTCTTTATACATGTCCTCCATCATCAGACAGTCATGCTTTACTTGTTTCTTTGCTTCACCAACACCTGATTTAGCTCAACTGTTTGTCTAACTGTGATTTAAACATGATTATAGCAGTATAGCAGGTGTGTAATGCGGAAACAAGGAAACCACGCCAAGCAGTGACTTCCATTTAAAAAGAAAGTCTGCAATTCTTGTTCAGATTTGTACTACTGTGCAGTTTCTGTTTTACAGTGTCTGTTCTACTACTGTCAAAGTTTGTGCTGCTCATATTGCAGAGTTTTTTCCCCCATAATTATATTTATTCTGCACTAGTGGATGTGCTGGTATATTGTGCTTTTCATAAACTGAAATATTCAGACACAATCAACGCTAACATTATCTGCTTTTTATAGCTCATTATAAATATTTTTTTGAAAACTGTTTTTTCTCCTTGAAAAAGTAAATAATTTTTTCATAAATTTATTTACTGTTTTTTAATTTGATTTTGAGTTTCTGTCTAATATAATCCCCACATCATCATCATCATCATCATCATCATCGTATGTTGAGAGCAGGGCTGCATGGAGAGCTTCACCATCTGCTGCACAGATCCTTGTTCTTAAGAAAAAGTCATCATTTACTGCTATTTCTGTTATCCTCTGCAGAAAATAGCATCAAGCCCTTAAATGTGTTTGAAGCACCAGAGTAGCAGTTGCTGACAAATTCAATCAGGACATTTATGTCTAAAAAGGCTCTTTGATCGTAGTCAAAATCCTGGAGCGTGGTGCCCTCTTGTGGATTCTTTTGGCACTTTCACTTGAGTTCAGTTTATTTCTGGGTTAGGTTTATGCAAGGATTTACATGTCTTTATATTTTTGTTTGTTGAAGCTTTTAATAATTCAAAAGGTTTTTTTTAATCTTTTCATCACTAATGTGCCCATTTATATCCTCTTTTTTTTTTTTTCCATCTAAAGCACGATCACGGCGTGGGGGAAGGATCACGAGAAAGACGCCTTTGAACACATCATCAAGCAGTTCCCCAACGTGCCCGTGTCCATAGTCAGCGACAGCTACGACATCTACAACGCCTGCGAGAAGATCTGGGGGGAGGACCTTCGGGGACTCATCGAGACCCGCAGCGCTGACGCTCCGCTAGTCGTGCGGCCGGACTCTGGAAACCCGCTCGACACTGTTTTGAAGGTGCGCTCAGACCGACTGTTTGCTTTGACATCCACGAAGGTAAACTGCTCCTAACTTCTTATACTTTTAATGTTCACCCCCTCTTCCTGTGTCAGGTTTTGGAGATTCTGGGTAAAAAGTTCCCTCCAAAGGAGAACTCCAAAGGCTTTAAGGTTCTTCCTCCCTATATTCGAGTCATACAAGGGGACGGAGTGGATATCAACACGTTGCAAGAGGTACGGTTGCTCAAAATGCTCGTAGTAGTGGTGCCACAACCTTTATTCTGGCCACAGACCGGGTTAAAGTCGATCAATTTCACAGACCGGTCTATTGGCGACTGTTACTTAGTTTTCCTTCACTTTTTAGGGTAAAGCTTCTCTTCATCCACTGTAAAATATCTATTAAACTTTATATTTCTGCTACATCCTGAATAGGAACCATTTAAATGTGATACAGATTTTCCCCTAACCCTTCACTTTCAAAGTAAAAGCTAAAAATCAGATGCCAACTTCAGCCTCATCCAACTTTTGAGTTGAGACTGATAAATACAAAAAAAAACTAAAATTGGTCTTTTCTAATTGGTATCATAAACTAATCTTAGGATGCTACTAATAAAGTCCTAATACCATTAGGATGCTGAATATTTTCTGAATATGGTGTCTAGGAACATCTGTCTCAATAAATCCATATTTGGAATAAAGACTCCTGGTTTTTGTCTGTTTATTGCAGCTTTCTTTTATTTTGAAGTCAAAGACTCTTGCTTGACCTTACTGACTCTTTTTTTGCGGAAATAAATGTTCCAAATATGTTTGTTTTTTGTTAACTTTGCTAGCTCGGGGGTTTCATTTTAGCGGTCAGCAGAGCCTCTTTAAAAAAGTATCTGATGGATTTTTGGCACGTGACCGAGAGACTTGACACGCATCAAGAATAAGTTGGATGTGGTGGGGAGACTCCAGTAGTTTTTCCAAAATTAAACTTTATTCAGAAGTAGATTAAAAAAAAAAAAAAGAGCTTGTTTTCTTCTTCTTTTTCCTATGCAGCTTAGATCCAACTGTCCTGTGAACTGGGGTTTGGGGACAACTGCCTTAAAAGATCGTTTGTATTTTTCTGCAGATAGTGGAGGGCATGAAGCAGCACCGGTGGTCCATTGAGAACATCTCCTTTGGGTCTGGAGGGGCTTTATTGCAGAAACTGACCAGAGATCTGCTCAACTGCTCCTTCAAGTGCAGCTATGTGGTCACTAACGGACTTGGGGTGAGAACTGGCACATTACCCTCTTTAGAGTCACTGTTATGTTGGTTCTACTCCCGCCCCCATGTGTCGTCTGCCCTGAAACATTGAAAAATAGGAAATTCACACGTTTAACATTCTTTCCTCCAAAAACGCCTAATTTTTATTTAGAACGTCTAGTTTTTTTTTGTTTAAATAAAGTTTTTTTGTGTGTGTGTGTTGTGGCTCAGGTGAATGTGTTCAAAGACCCGGTGGCGGACCCCAACAAAAGATCCAAAAAAGGTCGCCTGTCTTTGCACAGAACACAGAGCGGGGACTTTGTGACCCTGGAGGAGGGCAAGGGGGACCTGGAGGAATACGGCGAGGTGACTCCCCAATCCAACGTGTATCTTGCTCACTGCACACCCCCTCATTTCCATCTTTTCTTGTTTTTCTCCTCCTTCTGTGTCCTTTCATCTTTTCGCTTTTCCTCTCTCTCCAGGATTTGTTGCACACAGTCTTCAGGAACGGAAAGATCGTGAAGACGTACACGTTTGACGACGTCAGAGACAATGCTAAGCTGAAAGACAGCGAGCTGGAAGAGCTGCTACACTGAGGGCGGTCTGCGTCCGCCCTCCCCCACATCTACTGAGACTCCCAAAACAAAAAAGAAACCCTCTCCCTCCAAATCCTCACCTTCTTGCCTCCACCGTGATCCAGAATATGGAGGTGTGTGCACTGCTAAAAAAAAAAAAAAAAAGAAGAAAAAAAAACATGCTCCCATACTCGGTACCTGAGACTCACTTAAGCTTCGTGGAGTTTTTATGTGTGGTTTCAAAATCCCACAGGGATGACTAAGATATTTAGAAGTTTGCACATTCGAGCGTTGTTGGAGGGGGCAAAAAAGAAAAATGTATTTTTTAACATCCGAATGTGTGCAGAAAGTCCTGTTAAAAGTCTGCTACTTCCATGAATGTGCAAAGTGTCTGCAGAAACTCCCCAAGCAAAAGCGGCGCCACCGCAGATTCCAGAGCTTGGGCCAAAAGTCACCCCGATCACAACCGGAGAAAGCGTGGAAGCCACACCCCCTCTGCTGACCGCTGTCCAAGTACTCTGTACAGAACCCACGAGGAAAACACGAGCTCATTTTGCCAGCGTAGCTTCGTCTCTTGTGTGAAGGATGGCAGTAAATGTCCGTGCACTGATAACACTGACAGTCAATGTGCTTCAATCCTGTAGCATCTTTTCACAAACTCGTCGACTGTAATTATATTGTTGATGAACATTTTATTTTGGTTGATTTTATTTTGAAATTGTGGCCCAAATTAGAAAAGCTTTAGCATGTACTTCCTGTACAGTGTGTTCTGCTCGTTCAGAAGCGATTCGTTCATCTCTGAAGGAATATAATTTAAACAGTCCTCTCGCCGCCATGAGTACGTCTACTAAAGCCCATCGGATCATCAAAGGTCCAGTCCAGAGTTTAGCAAAAACACAGAACCTTCAATCAAAGATGGGTGTCTGTGTTCAGTGGATGAAAACGTCGTATTTTTCTGTGCAAAACCAAACGAGAGAAAAAACACGTCACACAAGTCATCTTCAAAGATCATTTATGAAAGATTGCGTAATTTGTGTATGCTGGGCTGAGATGTGTGTTAAATGTTGTGTGTTTGTGTGTGTGCTGTCACATTTTTTGTCGTATTCCTTTATGCAGATGCGTTTGTAGGTGGGGGGGGGCACAGAGCCCTTCTTCATCTTTCAAACAGACGCGCTTCACCTTCCTGACACCGACTTCCACCCAACTGAGTAGTTTTCCCTCCTCTGTGTCACTGCCTTAAAAGCAAAATTCTTTTTTTTTTTACATTTATTCCTCCTTTAAATTTAGGTTTGAAAGGTAGATCTTTTTTAGAATAAAAGAGCGTATATTTATTGCTATCACTGACATTGCAAGTGTGCCAACCCCTGATTATATTTTCCTTGCAAAAGCCATCAGCCTCACCCTTCTATGTTTACCTTTCGTTTAGAAATCTTGAGATTTAGAAGATGGATGGACTTTTAAAAACCTCTGGAAACCTTTAAATTAAATTTTAACTAAAGATTTATGCTCTTTTTTTTTTTTTTTTTTTTTTTTAGCCTTACATTTTTCAAGCAGCTCACAACAGTCTCTTTCTTATTTCGGTTCTTTCAGCTGCTTCCCTTGTTTTTAGCCTCCCAGATCTAAGGTGCGTTTAGTAAAACTTTATTTGACTCTTTTATACTGTCTCAGTTCGTAACTCAGAGAAATATTGTTTTTTTATCTCAGAGGATAAAAAGGAAAAGATAAAACATGCCAGATGTGTTGCAGTTAGTCTCTACAATGCGGCCATACTGCCTTCCCACTTGCACAGATGAAACAAAGTCCTGACCACAGGTTAGTCAGGCGACCACCACACTTGATCATATTTTGTTCTCTCCAAACAACCGTCATTGTACCAGCAGGAGAAACTCTAAAACTGCTTGACTGTTTCTGGTGAAGGTCAAGCTCTTAGCTTCTGTGTGTGTGTGTGTGTGTGTGTGTGTGTGTGTGTGTGTGTGTGTGTGTGTGTGTGTGTGTGTGTGTGTGTGTGTGTGTGTGTGTGTGTGTGTGTGTGTGTGTGTGTGTGTGTGTGTGTGTGTGTGTGTGTGTGTGTGTGTGTGTGTGTGTGTGTGTGTGTGTGTGTGTGTGTGTGTGTGTGTGTGTGTGTGTGTGTGTGTGTGTGTGTGTGTGTGTGTGTGTGTGTGTGTGTGTGTAGTCCAGTGTGAATGCCCTGTGTGTAATGATTGTATGATGTATTTTTCTTTATGTTAATGTTTGAATCGTATGTAAATGTTGGTTCCAGATTCTCTTCCAGTGCAACTGATATTTTAACTAACATAACTTGCTATATTGTCAATGCATTGATTAAAGATGCCACCCTGTCAGTTTGAAATGCCTATTTTGTGACTCCCTAAAATCGAAATGCATCTTTTAGTGCATCAAAAGATCTTCTCTTCATATTCATTTTTTTAAAGATGTTATTTTTATATTTGAGTCTAAACTAAAGCGTACAGTAATGGTCTGCTGTTCACTAAATAGTTGCTAGAAAAGTATGAAAGTTTTGTAAAAAAGTAATATAAGATCATCTGCAGTCAGATTGATGTACCTGTGACAACAGGTTTATATAATCAAAGGTTTATATATATTTAATGAGCCTCCTAAGACATTTTGGCCCCATTTCTGACGGTTTGTCAGTGTCTGTGATGCCATTATTTATTAAGGGGTGTCAATCCATCCGTCTATCCATCTCTCTTCTTCCGCTCATCCGGGACCGGGTGGGGGGGCAGCGGTCTAAGCAAAGATGCCCAGACTTCCTTCGCCCCGGCCACTTCCTCCAGCTATTCTAGGGGAATACCGAGATGTTCCCAGGCCAGCCGAAAGACGTGGTCTTTCCAGCGTATCCTGGGTCGTTCCCGGGGCATCTGCCCCGTGGGACATGCCTGGAACACCTCCCCAGGGAAGCGTCCAAAGGGCATCCGGACCAGAGGCTAGAGCCATTTTAACTGGCTCCTCCCGACGTGGAGGAGAAGCGATTCTACTTGGAGCTCACTCCGGGTGACTGAGCTTCTCACCCAATCTCTGAGAGAGCACCCAGCCGCACTACATTGAAAGCTCATTTCAGCAGCTTGAATCCGGGACATGACCCAGACCTCATGACTATAGGTGAGTGTTCATTTTTATGGAGAGAATTTCTAGGCGCAGCCATGGGTCAGAAGGGGGCTGGTTTGGGGACCACAGGATTTCCTTTCTGCTCTTTGCAGATGATGTTGTCCTGTTGGTTTCATCGAGCCAGGACCTCCAGCTTGCAAATCTGAGTCCATGGTTCTTGACCAGAGAAAGGTACTTTGCCATCTCTTGGTGGGTGGAGTGCACCTGCCCCAGGTGGAGGAGTTTTAAATTCATTTTCATTGGGTACAAAATTCAGTTTTTGAGAATGGGACGGGCCAAATTTTTCTCTTAGTTGCAGTAAGGAAAAACACTATGGTCCTTGCAGTCCAGGACTGCTGTGGGTCACTGCAAAGTGACAAGCCAAAATGCTTCTGTGAGAATGTCCTTTGATTAGATGAGACAACTAGTAGTTTAGAAAACCAGCTCCGAGTTTATAAAAAAAAATAAAGTGCCATACTGAGTAAAGAAGACTGTGCCTGCAACACGGAAGAAGTCCGATCACGGTCTGGGACTGCTTTGCTGCATCCAGCATGATTGAATTTCAGCGGTACACTAAAATCTGTTTAAGATGTTCTGAAGCAAAATGATCTGCATAGTTTCAGAAAGCCTGGTCTCAGTTGCAGGTCATAGGTCTTCCTACAGGAAATAAACACAGGAACACCCAACAATGAGAGAGCAAAACATCGCACTAATCTGAAGAGACCTATTGTGACTGTAACTGTGATAAGTCTGTGGAAGGAGCAAAAACTGTCTGCAGGAAACTACCTTCCAACCTGAAACGACTGGAGCGTTTTGGTCTCAGATATCTGTTGACAGGTGCAGAAATCTCATTGAATGAAACAGAAATTATTTCATTTCAGTGATTACTTAAAACTTTGTCCAACTAACAATATTTTGGTTCAAGTCTGTTATTACTTTTTTTTATTTTTACAAATGATTCTGTTGAACTAAAATGAAACAAAAAATACATATGGTTTTTCATTAATCTACTTTCAGTAAATGTGTATCTAACATATCTTTTTCCAGTTTTAGCTTTTTTTTAGTAACCAGTGTTTCAACCGACTATTCAATCTTGGCTGAATAAACTAAGTGAAGTGGGCCTAGTAGATAACCTTGAGGAACTCCATCAGATTCTGTCACATCATCAAAAGCATTGAATTTGCCAAAAAATAAAAAAGCAACATTAAAAAGTACCATTTTTGTTAGGGATGTAATATGAATAAAAAAATCGATCTAGTACTGAGAATAACAGCAGTGTTGGAGTAAAAATACAGATACAAACAAGATGACATTGGTAAAATTGTATAAAAACAATCTGGGAAATAAAAAATTGGTCTCTGACGAACTTGCAGTTCCTCCTCCTGTTGTGTCTCTGTCTTTTCCTTTTTGTGTATATGTGATGTAAACAAAAAGACGACCAATCACAAACTTGCTTCTACCATATTGGGTTAATTACAATTGGCTAAAGGTGAACCACAGTGACCAATGATTGTTTTAATGATATTTTTCACAGCTCTTACAACAATGCCTGAATATATTAATTAATCTGACTCACTTTTTTTTTTACTTGTCCCATCCAGCAGCTGAGCTAACAGATATGAGCTTAAGGCCTCTTGTGTTGGACAGATTTTACTGTAATAATAGGAGGCTATGAATCTTCTGATACACAAGGTGTATATTTGTACAAACCCCTTTTGTATTTGAGGCAACACTTATTACTATTGATTCTGTTTGTACACCGGTACTTTGTCCCTCTTCTTTTTTCACCACAAAGAACAATACAGTCTAATGCCAGCTTTGAATGTTATATCCTGTAGACAATTTGTTTTAGTTGCTCAAAATAAGAAGTGAAAAAATAGTTTCTCTGTTACTATACCTTTTTAATTAACACTGAACATATAGATTGTATCCATTTAAGTAAAAGAATTGGAATATATTGTATCACAACAAAGTTGGTTGAATCTTTTATGTATTGATTCATGGACGACGTTTCCAGATGGGTACTGAATCATTTGAGAGGGAAAGATACACAAGATTTCTTTTTAAATAGGTAACTAATTGTCCGCTAAATCCTAAACACTACTGATGATAATACCAACATCTCCCATTGAAAATGTATAAAACAGCTTTTATTTGATTTGATCTATAAAGCTAAACATCAACGAAGTGAAAGCAGGCTCAATTTTTTGATGAAATCCCCCCAAAAAATTGCAATATGCCCTTTTTTTTCTCATTATTTCCTAAGAGCTACTTCATTTACCCATTAGCTCTATTTTATTTCATTCCCTTTATTTATTTATTTATTTATTTTGTCAAATATGATATGGTTCATTCGGTAAGTTTTTGTTCACAACAATGTTGGCTTAAGATGCAAAAAATATTGGCGAGTGTACTGGAAAAAAATGCACCTTATTTAGCCGCTGTCTCAAATTTGATCCATATGTTTTTAACATGGTGTAACTTTTTCATTATTGTATAATTATCAACTATGTTGCATCCTTTCAAAACAGCAAGTAGTCATTTAATCAAATTAATAACAATAGATGAGTTGTTCTCGCCATAAAGTTTTATAAATTTGCTCAACCTTTTCCTCGCCAAAAGGGTTTTTGAGATTTCATAGTGGCAGCCATTTTGGAATGAGCAGGAAAAGCATTTCTACTGCCCCTAGTGGAATAATGATGAACTACAGGGAAAAAAATAATTGACCAAGTTCTTCATAATGGGTTTTAAGTAATGTTTGGATCATGCTAATAAGATGGAGGTCCCAGAAATGTGTGTATCAAATGTGATGTGAATTGATATAGGGTTAGGTAAAATCATTTCATTGAAAACGGTGTTTTGATCAAGCAGAAATGTTCTGAGATAAGATGTTGAAGTGACTTGAGGCTGATTTCATTAAGACACAAACAGTCACTCAGAGAGTCATTAACCAATCTGAAAAGACTCCTCCCTTTGTAACAGAATACGTATTGGGACAACAGATAAGACAGTGGAGCGGTTTTATCCACAGATTTGATTTAAACGCATAAAAGGCACTTCAACGAATCCTAACATTGTTATTTATGGTTCAAGATCACATTTTGCACATTAAAATTATATATTTGAAATCTCTTTTTTTCAAACTGTGGCGCGTGAACGCTTGATGCTTGAGTCAATCCTCTTAAAAGTGGGGGAATTCTGCGCCTTTTCTCCTGAGAATCATATGACTGAGTCAGCGCCGAGGAGGCGTTCCGTGCGCCGCAGCTGCAAACTCAGCAAGGAGGAGGCAGCCTCCATGTTACATACAGCCAGTAGACCCCAATGCAACCCTTATGTTTTGAATGAAGTTTGCTGAGGAAGTGCTGTTGCTGCTACCTTACTATTTGCATGGGTTTTCAGCGGTAAACCCCCCCACGTTTTCATTTTGCAGCTGTAGGATATTTTTAAGTTTCTTTGCGGGTTTAGGGGGCAAATGTACAACTCGCTAAAGCAGAGGGAACATTCTGCTTTCAAAAATAATTTGCATCGAGTATCTATTTGCGCGCCGGAGACAAGTTTGGCACACTTTTACGCGCCGACTTCGCTATCCGTGCGCTTTGCCAAACGGTGCGCATAAGTCTCCCAACAACACTGGAAAAAATTTCGATCAAAACAACACAAGATCTGATTTAAAAGTTTATTTTTGTCTACTGAAGTTGCCAAATATCAAATTTGTTACATTTCAATTCAGTAAATAGTCCACTTTTGGCGCATTTTTTTTTTACATTTTTCCTTCTACAGGCTGTGAAACTCACCCTTTCAGTGGGACATTTTTTGCAGCGTCTGCAGGAAAACCACGTCATCCGGTGAGACAGCTCCTACATTTTTTCCCCCCTCTTCGCTCTTGGATCATCATCCACAGAGTGAGGAAAACTGGATAAAGACTTTTCCGCACGCAATCATGATGACTGGATTTCGGCTCAACTTGTCGCCCCTAAAGGAGCCTCTTGGTTTCATCAAACTGGTTGAATGGGTAAGTTTGTGTTTGTCAATGGAGTTATTGAAGTTTTTCTTTCTTTTCATCTCATTTTTTAATGGAAACTGAAAGAGATTTAATCAGATCCCCAGGGAATTGAACGCCCGAGTCTTTATTCAAACCTTGAATGTAAAAAAAAGAAGAAAATAGAAATAAAGGGGGATCTTCTTAGTTTCCCAAAACTTGATTTCAGCAACCTCTGAGTCTGTTAGGCCGGTTATGTGTGTTGCTTGCTCTGGCCTGCCCTTGGCACATCTCAGTTGTAGATTAATGTGTCCCTCACTAATAATTTACTCCACAACAGAGCTGTTTTGAACTTTATGTTTGTATCAACATGGTTGTAGGAAGTCCATGTCATCAGTTCTGCTCCACAGAAGTGGGTCAGATGAGTCCAGTGTGGGTGCTCCAGGCCCAGTTTCTCTGTTGCTCCATTTTCTCCCCTCACGCACACTCTGAGGCGGTAACAGTGGTCATCTGACCTGGAACAGGGATGCATATTTGTGTTTCACATGAGCTCCCTTCACGTAGTCTTCATTTAACAACAAAAATCTGTTGGTCATCTTTTACTACAATCATCAACTCAAACTAGTTTTAAAACTTCATCGAATCTGAAAAATGTTTAGACAAAGACACCAATCTGTTGATTTTAAGGATCTCTCTTTTTTAGTCCAAGAATTAGATTTTCTAGATGCTGCTGTGATTTAACTGTTTCCTGTGTGGAATCTGATAATCAATGGAATGTTTTGTGGTTTCAAGAAGAACAAAAACCCATGTGGGTGCCACCCCTGGCTTCTGAAATTCATCTGGACACTTGAATTTAAATCATTAGTGTTCAGATAATCTAAAGACTGTAAAGAAAATGAAGCCACACATTGGAATGCCAGATTTTAGCTACCGTAATATCTGCGATTATCTGTCTTTGACGTGATATAAAAAGAAGGGGGAAAAATAAAATAGCAGAACAAAATCACTGTAACCATGCATCCATGTTTTTATTACATCCATCTAAAAGCAAATAAAAATTGTTACAAAAATTAGTTTTTAATTTTTTTGCAAATTCAGCTGTATGAGGTGGACCCAAAATAAAACGGTCCAACCAGGAAAAACATGTGGTCACTTCTGTGAAGTTTGGCTTTCGTTGGTGTCTGCTTTGGAAAAAGTTTGAATAGGGTCGTCAAACAAATGTTCCAGTATCATTTATAGCTTCAAAGCTGCTGCTAATTTAAAAAAAAAAAAAAAAGAGAGAATAAAAATGACCTCACTGTGTAAAGGTTTCACATGGCTGCTCTGATCACCAAAAAATTACAATAACAGCAAAAAATAGAAATGGCAACAAAAATGGTTACCAGTATTGGAGCCATCCAGCCGTACAGTTTTGTGCCAGATTTCAGCTCAGGCGGAAAACAAAGACATAAATAGATCTGTGATTCTCAATGATTTGAATAAAGAAATACTCAGAAATGCAAGCTTAATTATCTTTATATAAGTCCGCCATCATCAGAACATGTTCAAAACACCAAAAACACGATTTTCCTCGAAGTGGGTCTCTAAAAAAAAAAAAATTCCTAGCCATAATGAAAACAATATGGGAAGTGTAAAAACTGTAGCTTTTACTGCAAAAAGACTAATGTAAAAACAGACAAAATAGTCTAAGGTCTGTGTATGTTTTCACCTCCTGTTGGCTTATAAACCTGATAATGCTATTTCCCTGTGACCTGATGCCTTAGCTTACGTGTGCAGCCCAAACAACAGGAAGTGGCAGAAAGTGACATCTGGAGAAACATCTGGAGAAAGGCACTGAGCTGTGTGTTGGAGTGTGTTCAAATGGGATTTTTGTGGGGTGAAGCTCAGGAGTAAAAGTCAGTGGAGTCCTGTCGTAAGCACTTTTCTGCATGTGCAGCTCAGTTCTTCTCAAACCGAAAAGGAGCGTTCACTTCAAAGTGTTTTTTAGCCGGCGTGTCTTTTCCGAGTTTCTGCTCATTGATGCAACTCACCTATTTTTTTTATGTATTCCTCCAAACTCAGGAAAGACCAGTTAGCAAGAAAATGGGGAATACTATGTTATTTTGGCTCTGCTTTCTTCAAGTTTTCTGCTGCAGGCTATCATAAATCTCTGATTGCCACATTTTAGGACTACTACACAGAAAAAAGGGAGGATGGGTTAAGTTTGGGTCAAAACTAAAGTCTTCAGAAATGATTTTAAAGTCATTTAAGGAAAAATAAGCAGAGGCTTTACAAGAAGAACCTTGATTATGAAAGTGAAAAAAACATTCCTCACAATAAGTTAGAACAATTGTGTGCATTTGTTCAATCAGATGTGGAAATCAGCCAGTTAGTCACATGGATTATGAGTTGGATGAGGAAGGTTTTGTCAAAGGACAAACCTGAAGAAGCTCAAACTGTGAAAAAAAAGGTCAAAAGTTATGCAAGGTTGACCAAGATCAGTCAAGATCAATAAAAGATTTCTGATTTAATAACAAAAAATAGCATTCCAGTAATCACAAAATAATGTATAATCACAAAAAAATAATGAAATGATCACAAAAAAATGTAAAAAAACAAACCCCAACGTGACAAACTGTGACCACAGTGCAGAGAAAGGTAAAATTAAACATAAACTAAACTGATCGGGCACTCCGACTGTATAAGAAATGGATCGTGTGAGTGTGACGTCACCCATAGAAAATGCCTTACCTCCAGCTCCAATGAAATATTCAGTAAATTTAGTTGCCATCATTATGGAGCACTTCACAGTAGTAAAGTAGTTATGCAATTAACGTAAACTGTTGATTCTGACGCGGAAAAACCTGCTTTAGATTAGTGAAGTGTTGCATATCAATCAATACTAATGCTACTACTACTAAGCTGCTTCTGTTGGAATTTTATTGACGTTGGAATTACCATTGGAATTGTGGAAATTGTGTATTTTATTTTGTGCTGCCTGGGACTTTGCAGTATTCGAGGGTTAAACACCAAATATTACATCACCATTGACTGTACATGAGAACTGGACGTCACCCATTGAAAAGGGCTTATTTCTTGGCCCAACTAAATTAAGTCAATTCATTCGCCATTTTTTCTCGATATGGACACCACCATGTTGGAGCCAGACAGTGTTGCCAACAGGTACTTCCTGTTTGGGATACAAGGGGGAGGAGTCACTTAGTCCAGTTCACAGATGCAGTGAATGGGAAACAGAGACACTTTAATACTGCTCAAACAAGCCAACTTCAAGTGCAGGCAGCTGTGCGCCACTCCACGGAGAAACCACAAGTGAGTGGGCGGGGCCTTCCAGGAGGAGATATGGCTGACAAAAGAGAGAGGGCAAAACAGAAACTGTCAAATACTTCTAAATAACTGAGAGAAGGAATAAGATCAGGCAGCTAGCTCTCTGTTGTTGGAGCATTGGTTGAGTCCACTCTCAAAAGTGCAGTGTGAAAGCATGCCAAACCCAATGAATTTGTGAAATTTTTAGATCATTTCTGCTCATTTGAATAAATTCCACTGAACTATTCTGGTGTTAAAAGTCCCATTTATGTACCATAAAGAAACTCCATGAACTCCTGACTGCGCTGTTACACTGTTCATACCCGAAGAGATCCACATTAGCAGGTCAATCCTGAGAAATCTCCAAAATCTACTGACTTAACCCATGACCTAAATCAGTGTTTTTCAACCAGTGTGCCGCGGTACACTAGTGTGCCGTGGGAGATGGTCAGGTGTGCCGTGGGAAAATGCCCTCATTCACTGATCTAAAAACATTTCCCATCTCCAGGATATCAGCTGTTTGTTCATCCAAACAGGCCCTGATAAAACACTGAGTAGTTAGGAATATGAAAAAAAATATAAAATAATTTTTTCTTTGTGTTTATTTGATTCTATTAAAGACATTTTGATAAGAATGACGGTACCGCGATTTAGCCGCAACTTCAGCTGTTTTTTGGAAAAGTCCCGCCCCTTTAACCGTCTCCACCAATCATTCTTGGAGGATTAATCACATGTCATCAGTCTGACCAATCAGAAGTGGTTAAAGTCTTCACTTCCTTGTTCCGATTTCATAAAAGTCTCCCAGTTCTAACAAAAATACCAGCTGAAGCTCGTCTTTAGCGGTGTAACTTTCCACAGAATCCAGCATCAGACCGTGGAACATGTGAACAAAACCATGAAGCTCATAGACACGAGTCTGTTTGCGTTCGTTGGCTGTTTGTACTACATCTCCCATGATGCATTGGGTTAAAGTGACAAGGTCTGAGCGCACAAATCTTCCTTTGACGTCTTGAAACCACAACAAACACACATCAAACAATTTTTAAATCTTCTAACTTAACTTTTATTACGTCTTTTAGAAAAAACAGCTGCATCTTCCAGCTTTTTCTGCCACAATTATCACAAACATGCACGTGAGAGGAGCTGTAGATCAATACAGATTATGAGTTTCTCCTTTTTTTTTGGATGCCGGTGTGCCGCGGGATTTTTGTCAAGGTTAAAGTGTGCCATGGTTCAAAAAAGGTTGAAAAACACTGACCTAAAGCACGATCAATCAAAAAGCTGTATGGACAAATCAGCGAGATTTCTGGTTGGCAAAATCCTTTTTTTGGGAGTGAATTCACACATAGGATTTGTGAGGACATCATGTGCATCAGGCTGGAACCTTTTTCATATGGTTGGAACTCCAGAGTTCACAGAAATGATTGACCAGGATCGCTGCAGAAACGAGGTGCAGAAACGTTTGTTATTTTTGATGTTTCAGGTGCTTAGTCCGGAAATTGTGCACACACGCTTAAAAAAATAAAATAAACAACAATGGAAAGGTCAGAAGACTTAAAAATTCATTGATTTAAAGTATCACCTTGGGCGCAGGTGTGTCAAACTCCAGGCCTCAAGAATCAGCCTACCGCTGGCTTTCTAGAAATCCTGCCTTATTTGTTGTTGATTACCTGGATCAGGTGTGTTTAGCCAGAAGCTTCAATGGCAGGTTGGTTGGAAAACGTGTTGGACACCGGCCCTCAAGGCCTGGATTCTGACTTACCTGCTTTAGGCAGAAAAAAAAACTGCAACTTCTTCAGTAAAGGATAAATGGTGGCGGGAGTTTCAGTATTTGGGCTTTCATTGCTACATGAGCGACTTCTCAGCAATCAAAATAAATACATTTAAAAAATCTGCGATCAGAAAGCAGCTCAAAACCTTCAACAGAGGCTACTTTATGTCACAAATTCAGGGACGTGCTGATAACATCATGTTGAATCCTCGTCCGTGGTGGCAGCAAAACACTGATATTAGTGAGACGGAATGAGCTCATTACAGAGGAACAGTGCGATTATTTTTGCTGCAGTTGTTGGACTGAGCAGCCAGCAGGGCTGGAAGAATTATCCTGTCATTTTACCTATTTGTAGCACCTTAAAACACCCTTTTCAAATCCTGCTTTTTCACACTCATTTTAATCCTCATGTTGTTGTTTTAAAGATTGTATTTTTCAGTAATGCTCTACTTTCTCCTGTCTGCTCAAGCTCACGGCCATATTTGCTTTTGGAACCTGCGCCGGATTCTCAGGGAGGAACACCGTATCTCTTTTCTGCGGCGACGGCAGGAACGACACACTCAGTGCTAACTTTCACTACCCATTCAGGTCAGTTTGAAAAACACGTTTGAGGTTTTTGTTTAGACATCATCCTAACCTTTACCCAAAAGTGTTAGGACTTTTAAAAAAAATTTGACGAAAGCTTAAAATGGGAAAACCCGTAACTCTTAGGGTCGTCAGTCAAAAGTTTCGAGTGACATGCGGGGACTTCCAGACATTGTTGTCTGCAGCCAGTTCCTCTTAAAATAATCGAATGAAAGTCGTTTTTCTTTCTTGCTTGTTTGGTTTCTAGGTTGAGTCTGGTCCCCCTCATTGAGGGAAACACCACCCTCTGCAACCACACCGTTGGTACGACGTACCTGGTGGGAGACGCCTCCTCTGCGGTGGAGTTCTTCGTGGGAGTTGGCACCGTCTGCTTCCTGTACAGCATGGCTGCTCTCCTGGTGTACTTAGGCTACATGCATGTCTATAAGGACTCTGACTTTGGACCTATTTTAGTGAGTTTATAAGCAAAAAAAACCTGAAATGATGCAGGGGGAACTTGTTATGAGGTTTTAAATTTTTGTTTTTACAGGATTTTGTGATCACAGCGATCCTGGTCTTCCTGTGGCTGGTGTGTTCTTCTGCCTGGGCAAAGGGCTTGCAGAATGTGAAAGATGCCACGAATACTGACGGTATAGATGCAACTGTAGCAGTCTGCAAAGGCAGCAACGTCACCTGTGCCGTCACCGAGTTTGCCAACATGCGGACTCTCAACCTCTCTGTGGTGAGAAGAACTTGACCTGCTTTTCAGCTCTGACTTAGGCGTCTCCTCATTCTGACAGCCTCAGCACACCTGACCCAGGTAGCCAGCAGCAAGGAGTGCAAGGAGAGCTGGAAATCAGGCAGGGTTGGGCTGTCCTGATGGAGATTGGAAGTAATTTCTTTCAAGCAATCAAAAAATCAAATAAATCTTTATTTATACAGCACGTTTTACAATAACATAACACCAAGTGCTGTTCACCAAAATAAACAATATAAAACTAGCACAATAATTTAAAAATAGAGCCCCCCCCCCCTTTATCTCGGACCCACACACAACCCAACGGCTTCTCACACCTCCCATCCCCTTAACCAACGGAGATAAACACAAAATAAAATTACATGTATGTATATATTTATATATAACCAAATGAAACATGTGTCTATACATATATATATTTTAACCTAATATAAATAGTCATGAATTGATTGAATATTATTATTAGTAGTTGTAGTAGTAAAGGTGGTAATAATGGGTTACTTTTTTTCTTATTTCTTTTGGGAGAAGAGAATGCATCTAGACTTTATTTTGCAAGAAAACACAAGTTTCCATATTTCAAAATATTCTCCTCCTTTCTTTTATTTGGACAGTTGTCTTACTATAATGAATATTTTGTTTTTGTGTGTGTTTTGCATCAGGTTTTTGGCTACCTCAACATGCTTGTGTGGGCGGCCAATGCTTGGTTTGTCTACAAGGAGACGCGCTGGCATTCCCAGAAGTTCGCTTCCCAATCCGGACCCGGACGGCAACAAGTCCCCGCACCAATCTAGCACCCAAAAATCTTTACACAAACACACAACCATAGACAGAAAACAATAGAAAGTCCCACTTTCACCACACATGAACGCACATTATAGAAGGTAGAAGTTGAAAAAGGAAGATTGAATCAGGAGATTTGATCGTTGTTAGCTCAGAACTTCTTCTAAAAGTAACATCTAAAGCCTAAATAAACATATTTAGAGCCAAATCAGTGTCTGATAACATAATATTTCTTGCATTTTTATGCTAAACTGTTGTAAAGACACAAAGTCCTTTACAGTAAATTGTCAAACAGCCAAGAAGATAGAAAAAAGAGGAAACAGTGAATTAATTTTTTTATGTGGTCTTTTAATAATGAACCTAAAACAATATATCTATTGTTTTCTAGGACTTAGTTTCTGCAGAGTGACAGAGGTTTATTAGAAATTGACCTGCGAGTTGTGGACGGGACCGTTGGCACAGAGCGATCCCGCCCCCTCTTCCCATCCCCATTGTGCAGCGGAGCAGGGAGTGAATTTTCGACATCATAAACACAAACTTTTTTTTACATGGAATTTTTCTCATCTGGTCTAGATTCACTCCAATTTGAATAAAGAAATACTCAGAAATTCCATTTAAAGCTTAATTTTCTTAACATGTGTTCTTCATCCTCAGAAAAATGCCACAAGAACATGTTAAAAACATTAAAGCCTTCCATCAGAGTGGGTCTTTCAAGACTCACTTTTTTGTTAAACTTTCTGATTGACATTTTTCTTAGACAGTTTTTTAAATTAGTTCAGAACTTTGTAAGAAAAATGACAATAATGTTATTTACTGTGAAACACAATATTAAACTTAAAAAAATAAATAAAAAACATATCCTTAATTTTTGATAAAAGATTCGCACTTTTGTATTTAATATGGTTAGATGTACTTTGTAGTGACAAAATATAAACATTTAAGCCTTAAAATATTTGTTTTTTAATTTTGGATCAATCCATCCAAATGCATGAAGTAATATTAAAATTAAATCCATCCATCGTCTGAACATGCCTTATCCCTGTCAGGGTCACACAAAAGTAAATACATTGTTAACGAAATCCAAAAAGATGTTAAATGGTGCTAAATGCAATTCTTTAGATTGAAAAAAATATCTTTTATTTAGTTTAGATAAAAGAAAAACACTTGATAATTTGATTTTTGTAAGTGTAGAAAGTGATGCTGCTCTGAGTGCAATCCTTTAAATCTTCCATGGTACCAGCAAACTCATATTTCTTTTTTTATGCTTTAACATTTCCCTTTTTTGATTTCATTATGACACATCTCCATTTCCTTATTTTATCTATCAGGGTGATTTTGTTTTAAACTTTAAAAAAAAAAAATGATCACCCACGTTATTATTGCTCTTTATGTGACACCAAATATATTTTCAAAATTTGTTTTATACATTTTTTAGACTCTCTGTCTCTTCTTTATAATGAAGATTATTTTTTTTCTTTCTTTCTTTCCTATTTTTTTCTTGTTTTTGTTGTCGGGTGATGAAGTAAAAGCCTTTAACTTTAGCCAAAGTGAAGGAAACAGCCAATGTTTGTCCAGTTATGCCTCCAACACTGCTGTGGTAATCATTGTTGGTCAATTCTGAGCTCTGTTCGTGACTGTCCAGCATTTTAGGAACATTTTTTCATGATGAATATAAGTATGACGTGACTATTTTATCGTGTTTTTTTTTTAAATAAAAATGAATGATTTTCATTATTGCCGCCTCCTTTTTTTGACATTATTGGTAAATGCATCTAAAATATGTGTAACATTTGTGTGAATTTTAACTATGCCACACAGTTTCAAAAAATAAAACAGAATGTTTTTAGCTATTATTCTTTTGAATTAATAAAAACAACTAATAAATGATTCATGTGGAGAGTAAAAGACGAGGTGTCGCGTTGCCATGTGACAAATTGGGTGGTCCTGTTAACTCTGAGATTACAGTTTTGTAGGGAGAAAAAAGAAGCCTCTTTTTGCCAGATTGAGTGAATTTAGCTAAAAGAGAGCTGCAGAACGAGGAGCATGTGAGTGTGAAAGGAGGTTTCCCTATAATTGTTTAGTGTCCGGTTGCTCTGATAATAATAATTTGCACTGAAAGTATACTTTGGTTTCCAGCCACAAGAGGTCATTGTAGTGCCATGAGCGTTAAATGAGAGGGAACCTGTTTTTCTGTGTGTGGTTCTTTGTTTGGAGGCAATTCATAATTATTTTTTTAATCTAATACATGTCTTTGTCAAATGAGTAAATGTTTTGGAAACAGTGCATAAATAACTAATGATTTTGAAAGACGTACAGTATTTTTCCTGGAAATCCGATTTGGATTGGTCGATAACTGTGTTTTTTGATGGATATGTATTTAAACAAACAGCAAATTGGTTTTTAATTAACTTTTTTGTTGTAACATCAATTTACAAGCACAAAACCGTGATATATTATTTGTGTTACTTTAATAACTATATAGGTTAAAACAAAACATGGAAATTGGATGGAGAGAAAAAATTGCAATTTTTTGGGGGGTTTCTTTATATTCTGGGGGGGGGGGGGGGGGGGTTGTGCGCCCCTGCGGTACTACATGCATCCTCTGCAACCAACCACATTTCTCATAGGTAAAACTGTCTCTAGCTATGCTGTCATCTCATGCATGTTTTTGTGAAGATCCAGAAAGAAGCCACCAATCATGACACTCCCTCTACTGTGCTTTACAATTGGCATGTGGTGCTGGGGCTGAAACATAAAGCTGTTAAAATTTCAGTTCGAGTCTTACCCACAATTCCAGATTATTTTTGATTTTTCTCATCAAAAGCATATTATCTTACAGTATTTTATCCTTCAGAGATGAAAAGATTTAAACAGACGTCCTCTGATGGCTGGAATGGCTCCAACTTCATTTCAGCAAAAGCTTTAACAAAAAGAGGTAACTTATATTAACCCTTGTGCTATCTTAGATGACCCCACCCTTACGTTGACGTGTTCTCCCTACCATGACAAAGGTGGATAAAGGTGGAAAGATTTCATGTAATCCATGGACACCAGTGAAGATCACAAATCATTGAAGAAAAAAGGTTCAGAGCACTGTCTAGTGGGTCTAGATGACCCAACTCCCAATGTCAAAGTGCCTAGGATAGAACAAGGGTTAATCATATGTTGTCTATCTGACTGTTGAACAAATCTTTGTCATAAAAGAAAGGCAAACATTTGTTGTTAAAAAATATAAGCAGCCAGTTTACATATTGGTTTGCTTAACTTAAATATCTATTCGTCTACTTTGATTTAGTTCTCTAAAAAACTTAGAGATTATAATTTAAACACTTTAGCTCTGAAAGGATTCTGAGAAGTCAATTTCTGCTTCCCTGCAGGAGTTTTTTTATTGTGTCTGTTTAGAGAGAGTTTCATTTCTGGCAGGAGTTTCCCTTGGAAGTTTGACAGAGGCCTTTTTACTATATCAAATTATAAATACCAGTAAACAAAAGTGAAAGAAAGCACATCATTGGTGTTTTTACAGACTGTTGTTGGGGTAATAAAAAAAAAGATCTTGCTGCTTAAAAGCGGATTGACTTTTGCAGAACTACAGTAAATCAAAGCAGAAAAAAAGTACAAAACAAAACCAAAAACAATCCGAAATGTTGGGGTCAGTTTTAATGCACTTGTAGGAATTAACCCTTGTGCTATCCTGGGCACTTTAACATTGGGAGTTGGGTCATCTAGACCCACTAGACAGTGCGCTGAACCTTTTTTCTTCAATGATTTGTGATCTTCACTGGTGTCCATGAAATCTTTCCACCTTTAACCACCTTTGTCATGGTAGGAATAACACGTCAATGTAAGGGTGGGGTCATCTATGATAGCACAAGGGTTAAAATCACTGTGTGACATATTTTTTTGTATTTTGTAGAGCTTCATACAAGTCAAAAAAGTATTTGTCAGTCACAGATTCTGCAAGTTGTCCCCTTTAACCCTTGTGCTATCTTAGATGACCCCACCCTTACATTGACGTGTTCTCATGACAAAGGTGGATAAAGGTGGAGAGATTTCCTGTAATCCATGGACACCAGTGAAGATCACAAATCATTGAAGAAAAAAGGTTCGGAGCACTGTCTAGTGGGTCTAGATGACCCCACTCCCAATGTTAAAGTGCCTAGGATAGCACAAGGGTTACAAAGATGGGAGAGGTCTGTAAAGCAAGACAGAATGCAAAAAATAAAAACAATCTGAGAAATCACATCTGTTTCTTTACAGAAATGATTTGTAAAATGGCACAGAAGATAAGTATTGACCTTCTAGAGGCAAGAATTCTGTCCCTCACAGACCTGTTATTTCTGTATTAGGTAGCTCTTCTTTCTTCTATTCTGTACCTGTAATAATGTGACCTGTTTGAACTGGTAATCTGTATAAAAGACACCGGTCCACACACTTAAACAATCAGACTTCAACCTATCCACCACGAACAGGACGAAAGAGCTGTCAAAGGACACCAAGTACAAAACCGTGTATCTAAACAAGACTGGTATAATAAGCAAGCAGCTTCTCATACAACAAAATAATCATTGGAAATAACTCAAAATGCTAAAAAAAAAAATGTAAAAAATAACTCGAGTTTACATATATATTTGCAATAAAAAATATTTTTTGAGCCCTTGTTGCATTGAAACCCCACAATGCATTGTGCATAACAAATAAATTGGGTCAACTTTTAATTATTTTGGATCCTTGTGATAAACAGTAAAGTAATATATGATTTAAACCCTCAATAAATGAACATAAGTGCATAAAAACATGTATCCTATCTTTTATTCAATATTTAAGGGAAAAAAAACGATATTTGATTGATCTTGTGCGCCCATGAATAATTAAGAACTAATATTGTGACCATTCTGTGTTTCTATGCTCACAAAGTGAACTTTTGAACTTTTGATTAGCGTCCAACATATTTGCCCAACGGAAGCTGCCGACGCTTGCCGAACCCTGCCGACAGTGACGTCAGCATATCTCGTTCTTTCGTTTTTCGCCTGCTGGGTGCAAAGGAGAGAGAGGCTCTCAGCAAAGCAACAAGAAGGAAGAGCAATGGCGACACTGGATCGCCAAATACCAAGTCCGGATACCTTCCTTCACAAGCCTTGGTCTACCTTCGTCAGTGCGGCTAAATTACGTTTTGTTGACAGTAAGTTAGCACGTCGCTGGGGGGGTTGTGTTTGCCTGCAAAGTGTCGGGAAGTGCGTGCTCCAACTGTCTGTGATTGAGTTGAGTAAGCTTCTCCACCATGCAGGGTCTGTCAAAGACCAGCAAAGTAACTGTCAAAATATTACTACAAAATGCAGGATTTGTGGGGCGCTCTTTGACAGCCGCGCGCGCGCAGGCGCTCACGCCACGGACAGCTAAACATTTCCGCGCGGGGCTCGCGCCGTTCTGTAACAATATCCCCCAAGTGCCCAGCTGTAAGTTTGTTAGCTTTGACAGCTCCACTTGGTTCGGCGAGCCAGCTTAAAGAAGGCGCTAGCATGCTAATGCTAGCCAGCCAACCACAGCACAGGGCTCCGCGCGTGGCCCCAAAGTTTTGTTGTGAATGCCCGCCGCCTGTGTCCCTCAAAGCGTTTGTTTTGTTCACTCAGACGCGGCGGCGTCCCTGGACAACAACAGCAGAGAGTTTTACTGCCCGAGAGAAGCCGCGAAGCTCGGCAAACCAGGTGAGGAAGTTGTGCTGGTACGAGGCAAGGACGCTGTCACGTACCACACGGTGGTGGTTTGTTATTGTTTTGTTGCGCACGCACGAGCGCTTTGCACGGCCGTGTTTTCAACCCGACATGTTTGTTTTAAAACCAGCACGGACAAATACAAGCTGACCTTCATATGCATGCTTTATATATATATAAAAAAATAAAAATACTGAATTCGCACCCCTTTGTTTAAAGAGACGTTCAATTTCAGTGCGACATTTCCGTATCTAGGTCTATATCATTATTTCCTCTAAATAAGTTGTTAACTAACAATACTTATTAATTGATAACGGTTTGGAATTGCTAAATGTTAAACAATATCAAACTAGTTGATGTCATTTGTTATGATAACCCAATATATGCAGATCCATGTTGATTATAACATAACACATTTGAAGCTTTTATTTTGTATGTTTCTTGTGGAAATTAGCAGATTTAGTTAGTGGCCTTTGACCAGTCTCACACACACACACGCACACACTGAAGGAGGAGGGTTTGGGGAAGAGAAGGAGGGAGGTAAAAATGTGTGCCCTGTCTAGGCTAACCCACCTTGGTGGGACACAGCCTGGCTATATAGATAGATAGATAGATAGATAGTTAGTGGCAGTGTTGTTTTGCTCTTATAAAAGAGCATCAGCGTTCAATGTTTAATGCTTTCTACCTTTATCAAAGTTAAAATGTCAAAACAACCCCAACAAAAACATGAAGGGAGTTTAAACCCCCGATTTATAGAGTCCTCAATTATCTTGCACTTTTTATGCAATTTTTTTTAACCTGAAGATGATGATTCCTTTGTTGGTAACTAAACTGGATCTACTTTTGTTTTGAGTCTGACTGTGATGGGCAGTAATGGCTCAAACCATCATTTATTTTGATATAAACTAATAACAACATTGTTATATTGCTTGGAAAGGGTATTTTACTTGACATAGAAAAAAAAACATTTTTGAATATTCTGTTTTAATGAGCCAAAAATAGATAAATGAGGATTTGTCCCCCCAAAATACTAATTAAAAATAAGTATTGTAAAGCCTTATTTTTCAATAGGTAGAGATCATAACTACTCTAACGTACACACATGGTTAAAGTTTAGGAGGGAGGGCAAATCTTTGAAATGCTAACATCTTTTGCATTTTTTTCTTCAGACACGATTTAGTTTTTTATGTGTGTAAATTATATTTTAATACACAGAAAGTCAAAAATTGATGTATTTTTTAAAATATTTCCAAATGTTCAACCATATTATTCCTATCTTTTCATAGAGAAGGGGTTGATGATGCATTTTCTTGTTCCTTATTCAGTTTAAACAGTTTCCCAGTTTCGATTAGGGCTGCACGATATGAGGACAACTTAGTGATCAAAATTGCGATGATGATCTGACTTGTGATATATGAACAACTAGCAAAACCAACTACTACATAATTTCCCTTTCACTGCGACATTTTTATTTAGATAAAAGTCAACATAGATTTTAGTGCAAGTTATCTCAATAGGAGACAGGTAAGAACTTATGTATCTCGGAAACCGAAGAATAATAATCTGTCAATAAAACTGGCCAAAACTAATATGAACAACAATGGGTAACAATGCAGGTAGTGTGCGTTTGGGCTTTTTTGAAAACATAATGGTGTCTCTGTCTATGCATCCTCCCTTCCTCAAGGAATGCTGTGAAGGAAAACCAACATGTTTACATTGGAAGGTTTTAAACATTCTATATCCTGTTGTACTGAAAAGCCTGTTTGAAGGTGAACTACCAGCAGGTATGCAGAGATACTTCCCTGCAAGCTTTCTTATATGTGGGAATGTAATTTGGTGCCGAGGGGTCTTCCTCGCCGTCTATGACAGTGGACGGCAAGTAGCCATTAAGCTCAGCTTCTACAGTTTGTGACTAGGAGGTGGGGAAGTCTTATGGTAACCATCTATCATAGTTTTTGTCATCTTTTGCAATACCGATATCGCACTGTTTGGTAAGGCGATGATGATACATTTTCGATTTATTGTGCAGGCCTAGCTTGGATCACCAAGAGTTTAACCGCCAGCTGAAGTTTACTTGCTTAGCTGATTTTTTTTTCTTGACGGCACAGTTATGGTTGCATTGAAGAGTCCACTAAGGAGACAGAAAATCTTAAAAATTGTCCACAATGTTTGCAAAACCCTGACGTCCATCATACGATGGTCTTTACCAGTTGTAAAGTTCAACTTTCAATTTTGAGTCTGTTTATTTTTTTTTTTGAAAATGACTCCTGACAGGTGTGGATGGACGCTGCAAAGCCAGCATTCCTATAAAGGATTATTTCTCGTTGTTTGTTGGTGATCTTTGTGTCTTATTCCAGATAAAGGGAATGTTTGGGAGGACAGGAGAAATCAATAGGATTGAGTGTCACTGCATTTATTCATTTCTCCTTCATGATCAATTTTCAGACGTAACGATCAAATCAAAGTCCCCGATTGGTTGAAATGAAAGTAGTCTTGCAATGCATGTTCAAAGGCCCGCTTTTGTACGTAGATTTCGAAAATGGCTGTAGAAACTTGTGTAGTGACACGTGAACGTGAGAAGTTTTGAACGCAAAAGCCCGAAATGCACATTTACGCGTGTGTACGCATCGTTCTGTGACTGTGTAGATGGCCTGATCCCCTCACCTGATCACTGATAAAATTGACAACTGCAGAATCACTGAACGCTTCACCAACCTTCTCCACAAGTAACGATGACTGATTTGGACCCTGTTTCTATGAACCACATCATCAGCACAATCTCCGCCTGAGTTTGACTGCGATCAAATGGATAAATTGCAAATCTTCTCTGACAAAGTGCTTTGTTTTGCTGCAGATTGTTAAAAAACAAAAACAGTATGGTATCGGACTGAGTTGGGCTGGGTGGCTGTTTTGGTTCCGCTAAAGGCTGGAGCTCAGTGAACGCACCACGGAGAGACGCTTGCTGGCCCTGGGTTCTGTCATTCAACCTGTTGTCGGTGGTTTTAGGGGAATAAAGGAAGGGGGTGCTGGTGCATGAGACGGCATTACGGCGTCTGAGGAGCGCGGTTCCACTTAGAAATAAAAAAAAGAACCTAAAAAAACTACTTTTGGGGAGCATTTCTGTTGCTGTCGTTGAGATTTGTTGGTGAAAGCTGGAAGGTGTTGGTTACAGCCTACAAAAACCAAAAAAATAAAGGGACTTAAAACGGAAATGTGTCGGCGTCTCAGTGTGAGAACAAGCATATATTCTTTGTTATCACGAGAAAACAAAATTAGTTTTCTCGTCATAACTCCTTATCATGAGAAACCGTTACAAAAAGTAGGGAAGGCCGTTTCCGCTTCCCCATGAAACAAATTTTGTTTGGTTACAAAAAAAACGATAGATTTAAACTTAACAAAACAGAATGTTTCATTAATAAAATGAGTATTTTGAACATTTTTATAAGAATGTATAAAAAACTTTAAAAGGAAAAGAATTCAATTATTTTGATAAACTGATGGGTTTTTTTTAAAGTAAATACCAGTTTGTCATTTTTAAAGCCTATTCAGCTGTCGTTTAAGTGCGATGGCTCGTGTCAGTGGTTGCACGTGAGCTTTGGTTCATTCCAGTAGAGCTTGCGTCGTCCCTATTCGGTTCCTCCGCTCCACAGACCGAAGGGGGAGGACTTTCTCCACACCTCGCCATCCATAAATACCCGCAGTCACACGCACGTTTGAGTCACGCTTGAAGCAGTGAGTCTGCTGTCGCTCTCGTGGGAACAGAGTGACGCACAAACCCGGTCCGGGGAAAGTCTTCTGTCCGCTCAGATACCACCTCCCACACACCCTCGCTTCACATGCATCATCTTCCTCTGTCAGAGCCGAAGCGAAGCAGCGCCTCCAAAACTGCTGATCTGTTGGCACTCTGACACTCAGGCCTGCTGGGGCGCACGCCAGAGGAAGACAAAAAAAGAAAAAGAGAGAAGCAGTAGTTTGTACGTTCTAACGTAGTGGTGAGTGATACGTTGCTGACTCACTTGAGGCTTCGCCTGTTTGTGGTTATCGATGAGCAGTGCGGGTCGCTGTCATCATCTCGCTTTTAATCAATGCTTTTATTTATTTGTTTGTTTGTGTGCTGACTATACTCCATGCTTTATCCCAAACATCACGTGGTGATGCTTTTTCTCACCGTAATGATTTATTCTGTCTGTAAGTCAGATCTGAACACACTTAGAGCGCCACATGTGAGTCTTTGATTCCATTATCAGTTATTTCCCTCACTTGAAGCCTTTCAGTGGAGAGCCGGGAAAGTCTCTGCGAACCACCTCGACTCAATTAGTCATCCACTAAGTGCTGCTCGTATTCAAATGAAGAGATTAGTCAAGTTGTTCCTCAAACCTTGTTGTCCAGATTTCTATTTTCTTGACGTTTCCCATCCCTCCTTTTGTTTACATGCCACACAGTGGTGTTGATTTTTGCTTAAATAAAGTTTATTCAAAATACACGTGGAGCTATATGTCAGAATGAACTGCTGGATAATTTTTCCAGATAAAAGCGCCACTTTTCTATATCACGGAACCTTTTCAGAATTTTTGTTGAGAAATGTTTTTGCAGACGCAATTTGATGGTTTGGTGTCTGAATAAAGTATAGAAAGTAAAATAATGAGTTGAAACCCACAAAAAACTGGCAACAACTTCTTACTAACTTATGTTTGAAAATAGGAAGCATTGATCGCAAAAATAATAACATTTAGTAATGAAAATATGTTTATTTGTTTGTGTTTGACCTGTAGATACAAAAAAAAGTGAAAATGTGATTTTCTAATCACTGTTCTCTGTTTCTTTTGAGTACCGCAATACATTAACATGTTCAAAACACAACACAAGGCTATGTCTTCATGACAGGAAAAAAGCAGTGAGAAAAAAAATTATATATATATATTTATTTCTGCCACTATATCAAATCTTAAATAAAGAAAAAAAGAAAAAAGAGACAATCCTAGATGGCCTTACATCACCTGCCGCCACCACACAAAACATATGTTAATATATTTATCAAGATTATGAGTCAAATTTTCTTGAAGTTTATTCTAACAAATATTTACGAGTTTCTGTTGGAAATTCCCAACTTTTACCCCAAAAAAAGAAAAGTATGTTTGAACTTAAAATCAAATCTCCCCCTGTGGTTTTCCTCTTCTGAAGTAAAAAGCTCTCTGGCATCTCTCTATTTTTAACTAAAAGGATGTCTAATAAGGTCTTCTGTTCCCCTAAATCTATAAATTGCAACTCAATTGAAATGTTTATCCAACTTTATGTATTGTCTGACTAACTGTTTTCTGCAGTAAATGTAATGTAAGCGTAAGTTGGTGGATAGTAAGTGTAGTTTTACTTTCTGTGCTCAGTTAAAACTTTTTTCCTCCTTTTTTCATTAAATGGCACTGATTTATTCAAAATAAATGTGGATCTATACAGTAAAAGTCAAAATGGTATCTACTAGGACACTCAATTTTCAAAATAAAAGTGCAAATTTTCTAGACCTCTGAACGTTTGATGTTTGATTTAGGATTGTTTTGTGCAGTGATTCTGCAGACTCTATTAGAGAGTATCTGAATAAAGAACAGAAAGTAAAATGATGAGTTTGAACCTGCAGAAAAGTGGCAGCTACTTCTTACTATATTCTATTTAAAAACAGGAAGCACTGTAAACAAAGAAGCAATACAATTCTGTCGTAAAATATTCATAAACGTGTGTTTATCGGTTGGCTTTTGACCTTTAGAAACTAGTATAAAGTGAAAACATGAATTTTCTAGTCAAAGTTGCTGGAAAGTTCCTGTAGCTTTGTTCTATTTTCCTTGGCTCCACCTAACTTTTTCAAATATGGTTGTAACATTATTGTTTTTTGTGCTATTATTTTGTTCTTGCAATGTCATAGATTGTAGGGTTAAAAGCTTTAAAACGACGTGTGTTCCCCTTTCGACTATAGTACTTTTCCTTGTTCTGAGCAGCTTTAAAAATGCCTCAGACCTTGGACATTTTGGGGAAAAAAGGGAGAGTTGAATTGCACGGACATGTGTGTGGGGAGGCTCAGCTCTCTGCCAAGTGCTAGTCAGCTTGTTTACTCTATTAGACATTTTGGTACTGTACCAAGATTTGTCTGCTCTCTGTCCAAAACGCTACTTAAGTACAAGCTGATCGTTCTGGACCAGAACAGGCCAACCACCTCAACTAAGCGGCGTTCTCCAGATTTCCCAAAGTCGATTGATTTGTTTACTGGTGGCATCAATCAATGCGACGGTTTGGAGATTTGCTGCTTCATACTGTTTTGTTAACTGCAGCCGTGTTTGCTCGCCCAACAGTCATTTACCAATGGGATTGGAGCTCTTCATTTTAAAAACAGGATCAGTGTCTGATGAGGGATTTGTTTTTGCAGCTCCAAACATGCTTTTTTTTCACCAGATTTTTTTCTCTTTTTCTTTGTGTGTTGTTGTTCATTTTCTGGTTTGTCAGTCCTTTGGCAGCTTTAAGATTCTCACACACACACACAAAATTCACTCTTCATGCAGCAAAACAAAACGCATCTAAGTTAGCATTTGAGGAGGTAACGTTTTAATACCTACCAAATATTCTTGGATAGATATGTTAAGGATCATGTTGAGCTGCTTTGATTTCTTTTGATCTGATTACGGAAATACCTCCTTCGATCAAAATTGTGTTTTTGGTTTGTTTAACATTTTGTTGTTGCATTTTCCCCCATGATGGAGGACATATATTGAGAAAATTAGGCTTAAAATTGCATTTCTTTATTTAAATCGTTGTGAATCAGGAACAGACGATTCGGATGCATCCACTTGTAGACATTTTTGTTTTCCTCATCCCAGCTGGAATCAGGCTCAAATCTGAATGCCTGGATAGCTCCAACACTTTAGGCCATTTTTGTTTCGTCTGTAATGTTAGGCTGGGGGACTGTTGGCTAGCTTCAGAGCATGTAAATGGAGAGCTCTCAGCAATGGGAAGGGGATGATTGCACCAACAGTCTCATCCCTTATTTTAAAGGTGATTTTTCTAATGACTGCCGATCTGCAGAAACTGTGTCCTAGAAAACGACACAGTTTTTAAAAATGTCAATAATAATCAAATCCTAGTCAAGAGACTAGAGGGAACACTTTTAACATCGCTCAAGGGAGGATGGAAGTGGGTTTTTAAATGGTCTCTCTGTTATGTGAAGCCTATCCTTTCTTATGCATCATAGCTGCAGGGACTTCACTAATTATTCCAACACAGATTTTGATTCGCTGATATGAAGAAGCAACATACATCTACTTGATACCATGACATTGTTATCAGTGACTGGCTATTTTATTTTCTTTCAAAATATGCACTTAGCTGCAGACACAGTGTAACAGCTTCATGATGGGAATGTCCTTTAAAAAGAAATGCATGTAAATGTAAATATGTTACGTGTAATGCAGCAGGTTATGTCCTTGGATGACGAGCCACACATCCACCAACCAGATTGTGCTGAATGTCCGCATGTACAGCCGTCCAGATGTCAGCAAGGCAAGGTCATGATGACACATGGTCAGATACCCGTGCCTTATGTGATTCACCCCCCCTGCATGCATGCGTACCAACCCGCTCTGATACGTTCACATCCCACTTCTTTTCAGTGACTGTGGCTTTTCAGCTTGAGAATATTTGGTTTTCAGTTCTTGTCAAAGACAAGAATTCCCCTTCAAAATAAACCGTAATGCTTAGTTGTGGTATGGAATCTCCTCTACTGTAATACATCTTTGTTTCAACTGCACTCTTAACATAACCAGCCTGCGTTCGTGAGAGTCAATCATCTTTTGTTTCTTCTAGGCCTGCACAATATACCGCAACTTTATCGTTATCGCAATATCAAGCAGTGCAATATCCATATCGCAAAAGTCAGCAAAAATCGCATTAAATGGTTACCATAAATGTGCTAAAACAATCCTATGGCAGCTTGAAACATTTAACGGATCAAATAAATCCATTTGTGCATTTGACCAATTGTATGGACCCTTTCCGATGTTGACCAATCAGATGAGCCCTTTCATGTTAGATGTTTGCCTCCAACGTCAACGAGGGTCATTTGGAGTATCATTTTTTTAAACTGTTGCAATGAGATGGTAATGATGTTCTTGGTTGTTTTGCCATTTGTTTATATACCACAAATTATATCGTTATCGCAATATTGATCACTAATATCGCACATCGCAAGTTTTGCTCATATCGTGCAGCCCTAGTTTCTTCTTTACCTATTTTTATCTATTTGTATTGAGAATACAGTGTTTGCACGCAGACAGTTTTCTACTCTAAACTGCAACCCAGCTCCCCATGAGGACACTGTTGTATTCCATACACTTCTGATACTGAACTGTCATATCTGCCTGATGAAAAGTATTTGTTCACATGTGAGTGATTGTTACCCTTTTTCAAACCAATTAGATTCAGTTTCACTCCTGCTTTCAAAAACAACTACTTTTTGTAGCTTTGTAGCAATCCTTGATTATAGACATGGAATATGGATTCTCTGTAAGGCTGCACGATATGATGAAAACTTGTGATTTGCGATATCAGTGATCAATGTTGCGATGACGATATACAGTAACTTGCAAAACATGAACAAATAGCAAAGCATCTAAATACATAATATTCATTTCACTGCAACAATTTAATTTAAAGTAGAATTAACATACCTTAAATAAAACTCCAAATGCTCCTCGTCTACATGGGAGGCAAACATCTGACATAACAGAGCTCCATCCGATTGGTCAACCACATGAAGGCATCCATCTGATTGGTTAATTGCATAAAGGGATTTATTTGATTCGTTACTTCAGGCTGCCTTAAGATTGTTTTAGTACATGTAAGGTAACCATTTACCGCAATATTGTCACAGACTTTTGCAATATGAGTATTGCCCAGCTTGATATCGCCATAACAATAAATTTGCGATTTGTTGTGCAGGCCAAATCTGATTCAATGTTTAAATCTTTAACTGCTGTTTGCCTTTATTAACTGTTGTACATATTGAAAGGAATTAATTTCTTTTTTTATAGTAAAAATAAAATAATTATGTAAAAAAAAAAAGCCCCTTTCACCCTCCGTGGGTGGTTTCTCCTCCAAGCTCGGGTCCCAGAGGCCTGGGAGCTTGAGGGTCCTCCGCAGTATCTTAGCTGTTCCTAGCACTGCGCTCTTCTGGACTGAGAGGTCTGAGGTCTTTCCAGGGATCCGTTGTAGCCACTCCTCCAGCTTTGGGGTTACTGCCCCAAGTGCTCCAATTACCACAGGCACCACTGTAGAGGTAAGATCTTAAGCCCAAGCCCGAGTCCGGGTCGGGTCGGGTTCTGAATGACAATCATTACGTTTGGGTCGGTTCGGGCCAGGCTTCTCTCTCGCTGACTTTTTTAATAAATATATTGTAATGGCTGCAAAGAAGCTCCTTAGGCGGCGGTTGTCAAACAGCCCTTTATTAATCCTGTACGTCAGAACGGTTACCGCACGAACCGAAAGGCACAGCTTCTTCTTACTCAGAGGGAGAACGTTCACCGTACGCACACACACAGGTAGACCCCACCCCCTCTATCCCACCAGTCACCAGCCCACTGTTGATTGACATACACTGTGGTCCAGCAACTGTCAGAAAGTGGGGGGCGCCGGCCACCCGCAGCTCTGCGCACGTGTCGTGAATGTCATCTTCCCTCCGCAAGTCTACATCTATTTTGTTTAGGTATCCCCGATATGGAGCAGCAAGAAGTCAAGGATAGACTTAAGACAGGGGAACTGAAAAGGCAAACATGCACCGCGGCTGCAGAATTTCTCCGCGTAATGAAGCGAGTGCGCATCAAGATCTCTCTTTCACTCTCTTTGTCTGGCCTCTTATTCTGTGTTCCAGCGTTATTTCGTTGTGCAAACGCATTTATCATGTAAGGAGGAACCTATGCGCAGCGCTTCCGGTGGAACTCTATGCTACAACAGCGAGCTTGACTACGCGTGCGGCTGCAGCGACAACTCTCTGTTCGAAAGAAAATAACTTTCATGATCATAAAAATATGTAGATTATTTAACCTTTAAGAAATCTGGCGTTTTTTTTTCTGCCAAAAATACTATGGGATAAATTCAACTTTCGGGTTTGCTTCGGGCTCGGGCCTGCGAATCAAGTTAATTGGTCGGGTTCGGACCGGGTTCGGCTTTAATGCCTGCGGGCCTGTGTCGGGTCGGGCTAGATTTTTTAGGCCCGATCTTACCTCTACACCACTGTCACCTTCACTTTCCAGGCTTTCTCCAGTTCTTCTCTGAGTCCCTGGTATTTCTCCAGTTTCTCATGTTCCTTCTTCCTGATGTTCCCATCGCTTGGCACTACCACATCCACCACAACGGTTTTCCTCTGTTCTTTATCCACCACTAAAATGTCTGGTTGGTTCGCCATTACCATTCTTTCAGTCTGGATCTGGAAGTCCCCTTTCATTCTCTACCACCTTCGGAGGTGTTTCCCATTTTGACCTTGGGGTTTCCAGTCCATATTCTGCACACATGTTCCTGTATATTATTCCAGCCACTTGATTGTGGCGCTCCATGTATGCTTTCCCTGCCAGCATCTTACACCCTGCAGTTATGTACTGGATTGTTTCAGGCGCCTCTTTGCACAGCCTACACCTTGGGTCTTGTCTGGTGTGGTAGATCTGAGCCTCTATGGCTCTGGTGCTCAGGGCTTGTTCCTGAGCTGCCAGGATGAACGCTTCAGTGCTGTCCTGTAGGCCAGCCCTTTCTAGCCATTGGTAGGACTTCTTGATATCAGCCACTTCAGTTATGGTCCGGTGGTACATCCCATGCAGGGGTTTGTCCTCCCATGAGGATCTGTCCTCCAGCACTGTATCTTCTGCTCCCCATTGCCTGAGACATTCACAGAGCACACTGTCAGTTGGGGCCTTGAGCTTGATGTACTCATGCATCTTGGATGTTTCATCCTGGATAGTGGCTTCTACGCTCACTAGTCCTCGGCCTCCTTCCTTGCGGCTAGCATACAGTCTCAGGGTGCTGGATTTGGGATGGAACCCTCCATGCATGGTGAGAATCTTTCGTGTTTTAACATCCGTGGTCTGTATCTCTTCCTTTGGCCATCTTATTATTCCTGCAGGGTATCTGATAACTGGCAGTGCGTAGGGTCTTATTTTTGCCATTGAGCTAGCTTCTCAGGACTTGCGTTACTCGTTGGAGGTATTTAGCTGTTGCAGCTTTCCTTGTTGCCTGCTTCAGGTTGCCATTTGCCTGCAGAATTCCAAGGTACTTCTAACTGTCTTCAATGTCTGCTATTGTTCCTTCTGGGAGTGAGACCCCTCCTGTGTGGACTACCTTGCCTCTCTTTGTCACCATCCGGTTGCATTTCTCGAGCCCGAATGACATCCCAATGTCAGTACTGTAAATCCTGGTGGTGTGGATCGGGGAGTCAATGTCACGCTCGCTCTTAGCATATAGCTTGATGTCATCCATGTAGAGGAGGCTACTGATGTTGGCCCCATTTCTGAGTCGGTATCCATAGCCAGTCTTGTTGATTATTTGGCTGAGGGGGTTCAGACCTATGCAGAACAGCAGTGGGGACATAGCATCACCTTGGTATATCCCACATTTGATGGACACTTGTGCAAGTGGCTTCCCATTGGCTTAAAGGGTGGTTTTCCACAGCTTCATTAAGTTTCCTATGAAGGCTCTTAGAGTCCTATTGATGTTGTACAGCTCCAAGCATTCAGTGATCCACGTGTCTGGCATTGAGTCATAGGCTTTCTTGTAATCAATCCAGGCTGTCCACAGGTTGGTGTGTCGTGACCTGCAGTCTTGAGCAACTATTCTGTCAACCAGGAGTTGGTGTTTGGCTCCTCTGGAGTCTTTACCAATGCCCTTCTGTGTGTTGCTCATGTACTGTATGCTCATGCCTTTCAGGTCACCCAAGGTCACTGTACAAGGTTAAAAACAGAATAAAAGATCAATAAGAAATTAACATGGATAAACATAAAGATAACCATCAATAAGACATAATAAAAACAGGATATAAAAAAAACATAAAAAATGAAGTTGTGATAACTGAATGGATTAATTGTATGATTGTTTGAAGAGATGAGTCTTGAGCCAGTTTAGCTCGTGCTGGTTTGCGGCGCCTTCCATCCGTGAAACCCGGGTTCGACTCCGGGCTCCTCCCTGTTCCCTTCTCTACCTCTGCCGGTTCCAAGCCCGGTTTGAGAAGGTTGCGTCAGGAAGGGCATCCGGCGTAAAACATTGCCAAATTTACCATGCGACTCGTTCGCTGTGGCGACCCCTGATGGGAGAAGCCGAAAGTGGAAGAGTTTGAAGAGATGAGTCTTGAGTTTGGATTTGAACAGTGGCAGAGTCAGTAATGCGTAGATCGGGAGGAAGAGAATTCTATATAAATGGCAATAGAATTTAAAGTTAAAACATTTTAAGCCAGATGGTTTAAATAACAATATATCTTTAAATTTGAGAGAAAGACTAGGATATGTTTAGTTTTTTCATTGATATAGACTTTTTCTTTGTTTTACTCTAGATTTTCCAATATGTGTTCCTAAATGCCCTTTCTATTTTATGTTCTTTTTCTTTGAAATGTCTTGAAAATGCATTGAAATTGAAAAGTGAAAGAAGTAAATAAATATGTGCCTCACACAATTCACTTTGTCAAAATAATATTATTTAATGTCAGCATTACATTTCACACTTTCTCCTGATTATAGTTTTGAGTTGTGTGTTTTTTTTGTTTTTTGTTTTTTTCTTCAGAGCCTCATGTTTGTGCCTCAGAGCAAATTCTAAAGCTGTGAACACGGTTTTCACATGCATTCATGTTTGGATGAGATCCCACAGGAAGTCTTTTGATAAGAATATTAATGCACGGCTATGAGAAACACCTCCGGGCCCTATTCTTTTGGCTTCCATAATTTACCCTGTAAGGAGTAAATAGGGAAAAAAAGGAGTTCTTGCAGCATCAGATTTCAGAATAAGAGCATATATGTCTGAGAAAGATGTTTTAAGAAAAAAATAATTTTTAGGCTTAGCAGGCTGACAGAGCTACCAGGCTTTGATACATTTATTTATATTATTTTATTATATTATGTAGGAGAAAATAAATGCAGGTTTTTAATACTAGGGAAAATGTGGGTTTTATAATTAGAATTGCATGAAACAGAATAATAATTAGTTAAATTGCTGTATAGGCCTAAATATATTATTTTTAAATACATGTGGCAGTGTTTTCTTATTTGTTTTGTTAAAACAAAAAAATGTGAACATTTTAATTTTTTGGGGGGAGTAGATTTTGTCCGGTTAAGAAAATATGAAGACTTTATGGTGTTTACGTTACAAAAAAGGTTTTTTTAAGTGTTAAATTAGAATTTTGTCTTTTTATTCTTGAATATTTTAGGTGACACTTATTTCATATGACCTAAAAAAAAGAGTTTTCTTTTGTCTCTTCCAGAGATGCACGTGCACAGTCCTTTCCCAATGTTGGAGGATTTTTGTCTGGTTGTCTGCCATATCTGCAATAAGGTGGTGACTCCTCAGGGCATCCTCGCACACTACGGTAAGACACACACACACACACACAAACACACACACAGTGATTCAAAAGCCTCTGATCTGAAATATCCACCATCTGTAGACGTATTTCATTAATTTAAACACAAAAAATATAAGAAAAATACTATAACTTGTGTTTGCCATGACCTTTTTCTCAAAGATATACTCTGATATTCAACCAAATTATAAAAATAAGATGATAAAAACAGAAAAAAAATGTAAAGAAGGGTTCTCATATGCAGACTTTTCTATTTATTAAAAAGGTGGGATAATCTCCTCAAAAGGTACAGATGAGAATTAATTGGTATATTAAAGAAAAATGTTGCTTTCCGTGATTTTTTTAAGGTGCTTTGACAAGTTTAAACACTGTAGCAAAGACTTCAAGATGCTAATCTAAAAACGGCTAAACTACATGTATTCTCCCAGCTAGGCCTCCTGGTTTAAAAAAGGCCCTGTCTTGCACCTCTCGCTCGTCTCTGCTCTCGTGACTCTACTGAGCGCGCTCGTAAGCCACTCCTCCCTTCTGCCAGCAGCTTGTCCCCCAGCCTGAGCCGTCTGCTTTCGGAGGGCTTGTCACGCTTTGTCACGCTTCCCGAGCACACACACCAACATAATCCTTCTCTGTGTGGTGAGAGGCGGCGGAGACGCTCACACACTTTATCACTTTCACTTTCTTGTTTGAAAGAAGTTAGAGGCTCTCCGAAACAGCAGCCGCTGTTGTCTTTTAGTTCCTGCTCCTCACTACTGCAGATGGCGCGGATGACAACAGGTTCCAGGCTGGCACTTGAGCCGGAACACAGCCTCCCAAGAACCCTATGTTCCTGAGGTCATAGTAACCAGACTGTCATTTTCTACAAATAAAAACCCAACACTGTTGTTGAGTAAGAATCGAAACCACGTGTTCATATATTATATACTATTATATATATTATAGCATGTAGCCTACTAGCCTTCGGATGTAAAGTGACTGTTAACGAGTATGATGCTTTTGTAGAGCGGTTTAAAATGAATAAATCTGATCTCTAAACATCCTCCGTGTCTTCAATGCAATGTAATGAGACGCACACAGACAGAAATGTGAAGGTCTCCAACTATTGCTCACATCCGTGTTTATGAAGCTAGGAGCTATGTCCGGTAGGCGAAGCAGCAATCCGTGTTTATGAATGACTTATGATGTAAATAATTACTTTGTTCGCTCGAATTAATCGGTAACGAAATAGTATTTCGTGGGAACGGAATATTATCTTGTGGGAACTGAATATTATTTCGTGCGAACAAGATGTTAATTTGTGGGAACGACATATATTTTATTTTTTTAATGTCAGGACACGGGCTCCGTACGATTATGACGTTTTTGGGCAAAATTCCAAAAACCTGTTGTTCTCTTGGACACACCATGTATTTCGGGCTATAAGTCGTTCTGGAGTACAAGTAGAAAAATAAAGAAGAAAAAAAAATACATCATAATTCGCACTTTTGGGAGACATTTCACAAAATTTGTGAAATAGAAAAGACAATTTATCATAAAAAAACAAATTATAATAACGTATTAGATAACGATAACAATGTGAATGTTAACAATGTGAATGTTACATAACACAATGAGGCTTACCGTAATTATCTTCATGTGACAAGAATCTAGTAAGTTAGCGCAACATATGAACTGTTATTCAAATAATCAGAGCATAAGGAACATGCTAACAATCAATAAACTCTTTTTTCACTTCAAATCACTAGATCCATGAAATTCTTCTACTGTGTCACTTTGGAACAATTTTACAGAGCGCGGCGTAGGCCTGATTCTTCTACGTTGCTGTCAGTAGCAAATACTGATACACCTAAAGTGCCCTCTAGTGGTTGTTGCTCCTATATATATATATATATATATATATATATATATATATATATATATATATATATATATATATATATATATATATATATATATATATATATATATATATATATTTTTTTTTTTTTAAAGCGCACAAGTTGCACCTTTGGCCAAACTATGCAAAAAACCTGTGAATTCTGCAGAGCTGAAGTAGTTCATTAGAAATTCGCCTCTTGCGTTGTGGGTGGGATTGTTGGGTTGACCCGCCCCCCTTTCCTCTCCCTGTTGCAGAGGGAGCTTGTGGCCCCCCCAGTACATTTTCTCCACCCCAATTACAATCTTTTTCAAACTGCATTTTTTTCATCTGCTCCTGATTCACAATGACTTAAAGAGAGAAATACTCAGAAATGAAATTTGAATGAATTTTTCTTCATGGACTATCCTCCATTATCAGAAAAATGACACAATTGCCATCAGAGTGGGTTTTAACTCCACTTAGTGTTGTCGTAGAAAACGATTGTCCTGACCTCTGATGACTCGATTGCAACTAGAGGCCAACCCTGTCAGGTCAGCTTCATGTTTTATGCGTTTCCCTCCATTGTTGCACGTTTTCGTCTTGCCTCCTCGCAGACTCGGCGTCCAACTTGTCCCTTCTGGTAATGCAGCTGGAAGTGTTGTGTTTTTTATTCATCGGCACATACTTGTTTGCTTTTTCTGTGCATTCATCAAGGGGATTTAGCTTCCGTGCTCGACCTGTAGATCAGAAACACACACACACACACACACAAAAAGCTGAGAGGCTCTATTCATAATATGCAGGAATACATACATAGAGGGAGGAGGGAGGAGGCGTTGCTGCCTTGTTTGGGTCAGCAACTCGTTTGGAGAATAAGGCAATAATGTCTACCAAACTGACCCACGCTTCCAAGATGAAGCTAAACTCCAGTCTGTACATCAGACACTCGCTCCATGCACTAAATTTGTTTATTTAAATGTCTGTAAAGTAAGGCGAGCGTGCATATTATTAGCATAAGTCTCCCAATGGGATAGAAAAGTAAATCCTTAATACTGGCAATGTTGGCTGAGGATAGTCAGGGAAAACGTGGGAAAAAAACGCTTTTTAACCCTAAAATAGATCCTTTAAGACCAACTCAGACAAAAATGATGTTTTTGGTGTTTTTAACATGTTCGTGTGACATTTTTCTGATGATGGAGGATATATATAAATAGAAAAAGAAGCTTAAAATTGTATTTCTGAGTATTTCTTCATTCAAATCGTTGTGACACAGGAGCAGACAAAAAACACAGATGGAAGAAGATTGTATTTGTGACGTGGAAAATACAATGGGAAGATGCACAGCTCATAAAACAGCTGAAAAAAATGAATTTCAAAGATTAGCTATGGAGAGATTATCTGAATTTAAACTCCATTAAGTTTGAGATTTTTTTGAATGTAATTTAATATCAGACAGAATTAGAGAACAGTAGAGTTGGTTGCAGAAACAGATCTAGTCTTTGGAGCTTTTTCCTCAGAAAAATTCCTTTTGTTTTAATTTCTGTACTCTTCATCTTCCTCTCTTTATCACCTCCCTCCTGCTGCGTGTTGCTGATGATTCGTTTATTTCACTTCTAACTTGAAAAAACCCCATCCTGCTCCGTGGATCTGTGTGTTGTGGTGAAGGTGGGGGTGTCTGCATACTTATGCTGTGGTCTTAATAGTTCCTATCACTTGCTGATTGGTTGCTGTTATGTTGTATTTTTAGCATTATTTCAAGTCATGCTTTCTGCATTCGTATGTAAACAACAGTTTAGCCTACAAATTGTTTTTAAAAGTAAAAAGAAAAGTTACATTTTCTCAGGAAGTATACTGGCTTAAAAAAAGCTTCTTTGAGTAACTTAAGGGAGGATAATTTCCCATCATACTTGATATTTTTGTAAATTAATGACCTAATTTAAAAAAATATATATATATATTTTCCAAATCAGGTTTTATAGTTTTGACATGAAATAAATATCTTTATATGCAAAAAATTCTATTAGATCCCCTAATTTTATTCACATTTTGTATCATTTGGGCAGCAAACTAAGTAATTTAAACACCAAATATTATTTGTATAGCTGAAAATCTCCTGAATTCTTCTCTCCTCAACATCAACAAGTTCAGCTGGGAAGGGTCCATCTTTGCCTCTGGCTCCACCCACTGGCTGAATCTGGGCCAATGAGCAGCCAGCTGGCCTCTTAGTTCCATCACAACAGGCCTGGAGCTGGAGTGGCTTAGTGACTGGATCTGGGCTTTAAATCCACACAGTTCACTTCCAACTGGAAGTTGATTGCTGGATTTACTTTATAAAAAGATATAACTTTACTTAAAAAAAGGCCGACAACATTCTCTTCTATTAGATGGAATAAAACTCCAATGTTGTTTTGTGGCTGGAGCCAATAGAAACAGTAAATTCTAACGTTTTTCAAATTTATTGAAAAAAATGAATTATAAAATAAGGATTCTACAAGTTCATGACGAAGGATATTTTTGAAAAGTATAAAATTCATTATTGACCTTATGAATGGGCATGGATGGGCATTTTTTTAAAATGAATTGATCTCTTTCGCTCAAAAAAACTGACATTCTGACTAAAATGTGTGAGAGAAGGAGTGGGACTCTGGACTTTGGCCCTGCTATTGCATGCAGCTGTCCTCCTGATTGCCTGTTTCCACTGGTTTGTTTACACACCTGCTACACAAACACACACAGATGCACACAATCACACATGCAGATATTACCCTCCAAAGCTAGTCATTTGCATATCCGGTCAAATGCACACACTAGCATTTATCGCTGCGCTCGCAATATCTCATCCTGTCTAATAAACACTCACACACTGACTTCTTTTTTTCTATTTTAATCCGTGTCACCTGCAGCACAAACACTCTGCTGCACTCAAAGTAAACTTTAGAGTCAATGCCTAAAGCGGGAAGCATTTACCAAAGAATTTTGACAGTTTTCGGCAATCATTTTGGTTGAAATGATGGAAAATGTTTAAAGTAAAAGTCCACACAGTGAGATTACACTGGTAGAAAATGTATTTTGAAAAATCCCTTTAAAGCTACGTTCACACTGCAGGCTGAAATGACCCAATTCTGATTTTTTTGCCCCTATGCGACCTGCATCTGATCTTTTCATGACAGTCTGATCGACACAGATCAGATCTTTTCAAATGCGATCCAGGCCACTTGGGTATGTGGTCCTGAATCCGATACGCATCCGATCTTTTGAAATGCGACCTCCGTCTGAACGGCCAGGCCACATGTATCCAACCCGCACGTCATCAATACGCTACAAACGTCATCATTCTGCGTTGAAGTAGGCGGGAAAGAGAACATAAACATCAACCATGGCAGACGATGCTGCTGAGACCAGTCAGTGGAAGGGAAGCGAGGTCACCGATTTGATTGATATTTGGGGTGACAGCTCTATTCAGGCCAAACTCAAGGGCTCTTATTGCAACCGGGCGGTTTTTAAAACGTTTCCAGCGAAATGGCCGAGCGTGGTGTTGAACCTTTCCAGGGATGACTTTTTTTCTTTCCCTTTCCAACCGTGGTCAGAAGCGCGGAGGACCGAAGGCGGATCCTCCTTCGGGGTTCACTTCCCCATTCGGACCCTCAGATTCTCCAGAGCGGGTTAATAAAGAGTCTATGGCAGTTCTGCTGGGGGGAGCCTTCTTTTATTATCGTTCTCCTTCCTCCCTAACCCACAACGTGAATGCGCGCCCCCACTGCCCCTCTCATTCCCTACTGCGCTGCCCATTCTCTCTCCTCTCTCTTACACACACGCGCAGCCCCAGCACATAAACATCCCCATTCCACAACAGTGGGTCCAGACAGTCCCGGCTCCAATGCCTTCTTAAAATGAGAAGATTGTAATTGTGCTGGCTCCTTTGTGAAAATGAATTTAACAATGCAAAAAGAGCTCCGCTGTTGAGAACACTGTTGTTGACATCCATTGTTAACGTTAGCTACTTCAGCAAACAACAGTGACGTTGTTCACCGTTGAGTACTCTTCTGCGCATGCGGGTCACTTCTGGGTCATTTCACGGTCACACAGGAGATCCCAAAAGTTCGTGTTTAATTGGAAATGTGAATGGCCTTGCAAAAAAAATCAAATTTAAAAAAAAAAAAAAAAAATCGGAATTGAGCATTAAACCCAGCAGTACTAGCCTAATTCTCCCCAACACTATATAAAACCAACAAAAGGTTTTACTATGGAAAATGTAAGGTATGAAGATTCATTTTTTAACTTATTTTTAAAGGCAAACTAGTAAAAACAATGATTGGAATCAAATCATTTCTGTAGCAGTTTCTGCATCTTTCAGCAGATATTGTAATCCCCGCCTTGGGAGCAAACGTTGGATCTTATCTGCATCTTACTTCAGTGAACTAATTTAAAGGTACGTCAGCCATCGGCTCAGATTACAGTGACGAAGGAATGGCGCCGACCCACCATTAGCGTACTTTTCGAGCAAAATGTAACGTTTCAAAAAGGCTATCTTTGAAATTTTTGATTTAAAACAAACTTAACGGGTAACTGTGATACTTCTTTGCAATAAATCCTTGAAACATTAAATGTTGTTTAGAGGAGGTTTGCCAACTTTGAACCTTTTTCACATTTTTTCAAGCGGGCCTTTCTTTTTCTTTGGATCTATTCATTTTAATTTTTATGATCAATGCACTTTTGATCTTTGTTATAAAACATAAACAAAATTTGATCTGAATTTTTGTGGGATTGGCAGTTAAAAAAAAAGTTAACTATTCGGAATGGAGTTTGGGTATAGTTCAAGATTAATGTAGAATATAATAAAATGACATCTGATTAAAAAAATTTTAAAAAAAGGGTTAGTAGTAAAAGTCGGTGCCACAAAAAAATGATTTTAAGATGGATTATACGAGCAAATTGTAAAGACGGGGCTGGTTTAATGGATTCGTATCTTCCTGCTTTTCCAAGATGACATAACCGTTGATAAAATGTGTTAATTGTGTAACTTTGCAGCAGCAAATATGATTTACTGTTTGTGTTAAATGGAAGTGTTAAACATTTTACAGTTTAAAATTACATTTTTGGCAACAATTTTGGATTTAATTAGAAAAGTTTCTACAATTGTAAAATAGCTGTTCGTTTTGAATTTGGATTGAAAATCAAGTCAAAACACGCGGCTGTTCATTTGAATCTACTAACCAATTAAAGTTGGCGTTGATTCTTCAGCTTAGTCTTTAAAAATCTGATCAGTTTTAGTTTCAGTTTTCCCCCAGATCATGAAATGATGATTCATAGGTCAAACATTGGAACTTTTGCAGGTGTTAGACACCAGCACATAGAGCAAAAATCCCCAAAATGTCAAACTGGACCTGCGTATTGAAATCTTTAGGTTAGCAGATCCTAAAATGTCATCTGAAAGCCCCCCGTCACTGTGAGTAAAGTCTGCTTACACATCATATGCTGTCGACTCCATAGGTGCATTAAATATCAAATGGGAGATAAAAGGAGACATGCCTTACATTATAATGAAAACTATAAAAGAAGAAAAGCAGTCTATTATGCCATCCAGAAGAACAAATTGTTGAATTTGTTTAGTAAAACAGCTTCCCAAGTAGTTCAATGAAAGTTCCTGCTATGCGCTCGTGTTGCTGTGGATGAATGAATGGCTGTGCTAAAGCAAAGTGGAGTGGTTTTAAAGCTGATTTGCATGATTCTGGTATATGTATGTGTAGGTGGCTGTGCAAGTCAATATGTTCTCTAGTGTGAGAAAAAAATGGTTCCATTTAAACCTTGTGCTATCCATTGGGGTCCAGATGACCGGGTGTTCTCCCTACCATGACAAAGGTGGATAAAGGTGAAGAGGATTTCATGTAATCTATGGACACCAGTAAAGATCATTGAAGAAAAAAGGTTCAGCGCACTGTCTAGCGGGTCTAGATGACCCAACTCCCAACGTTAAAGTGCCTAGGATAGCACAAGGGGTTAAAGACCTACTCCAATCATCTTTTGATCTATTGTAAAAGCGTTCTCACTCAAAATCCCAAAACCTGTGTCGTGATCTAGGACAGAGTTTCTGCAGAGCGGCAGGAGAAATATACCTCTTTGCTTTAGGCAGGACACTCCTCCACACCTCCACTTGCCATCATCCACCTGTTAACACGCTCTCCTGCACGCTTACGGCCCCTCGCAACTCCAACCTACCATTAGTGGTGCAGCAAAAATGTTGAACAATATTTAACATGTTAAAACCAGCAAAAAACATGATTTTGATCAGAGTGGGTCTTTAATATGAGGCACAAAGTGCAGTTTATGTTCTATAACTGTACCACTGTGTAATCTAAAAAACGTGAAATCAAGCAATTTTAATTAAAAAAAGCATGATTTTTACAAATTTTTGACTTTTTTGACTTAAAGAAAAGCTGATAATTATTTTTTAACATCTATAAATTTTACACGATTTTATGTTTTAGGAGATACCTTTGTCATTTACAAATAGAAAAGAAACTTTGTGGTTGAATAAAATTAACTTTAAGTCAAAATTAGCTTGAAATGTGAATAATTTTGATTTCTTTTGAGCACCAAAAATAATGGATCAGTACTGTAAAAGTACATTTTATAACGCAGACACACCCAACCCATTTCAGATATTAAGTCATACATTGATTAGAAAATAAACAAAGATGAAATAATTAGTCTTAACTGTATATAAAACACACAGTCAAACAGGTAAAACACCATATTTGTGGGTTTGCTGTGTTTGTGTGTTTTTCCGGCTCATACCTGCGAGTTTACGACGTGTTCACCCCTCTGTTTTCATTCAGGTAGCTGGGATTTAGTTTCCCTGTGAGACAGACACACAGAGAGACAGAGAAAGACACAGAGAGACCACAACACCCCCCCTACTCCCCTACCCTCCCACAAAGAAATGCATAGCAAAAACCGTAAGTGGAAGCTCCTCTCCTCAGCTCCCTCACCCCGACAGTCGTGTGATTTTTTTATTTTTATTTATTTTTTCCTCTCCGTTGCATCTCCTGCTGTGTTTCAGCAAATGTCATGTGTGTTCTTCTCCCATCTGGGTCATTCATACCTGTTGGACTCGTGGAGTTCATCACACAAATATTTGGGATTTGCAAATGAGACACCTTGAATGAAAGGAGGTGGATGTGCTTCTGAGAAACGTTGTGCATGTCTGCCGTTTTTTTCCATTTTCTTTTCTCTCATCTTCCACATGTAAGAGATTCGTCCTTTTGTTTTCTGCCTTCTCCTCTTTCAGAGAAGAGACACAGCTCCCCAGTCCCGTCCAGGAGCCCTTTGGTTCCCATGAAGCCTAAAGCGCCTGCCGTGGCCCCCGCCGTGGCCCCCAGCACTGGGGACACGCTGGCATTCAGGGTCCCCAAAGATTACCCTCACTCCCGCTTCAGCAAAGCTCCACTTGCCGTCTACCCACCAAAGGGGGCACGGAACAAAACGTGGTAGGCATAACCGTAGATCTTTCTTTGGAAAATTCATCGAATTTTATCTTCAAATCATCGTAAGAGTAATTTGTCAGATCTGCTTTCAAATTATAAATTGTGTGTCCCCACTCCTTAAATCCCTAAATCCTAAATGACTACATAGTGTGGGACTATTTAGTGCTCACTACTTTTCCTTTTCTTCTTCTGTTTTTCACCATTTTTTCCAAAGTAAAAACCTAATACCGTATTTTCCGGACTATAAGTCGCACCGGAGTATAAGTCGCACCAGCCCAAAAATGCATTATAAAGTAGAAAAAAACACAGATAAGTCGCACTGGACTATAAGTCGCATTTTAACTTTCACAACCTTATATGACACAATCATAGCAGACTGTTTATCTAATAATTTCACAGTAATTTTTTCTCAAACTTATTTATTTATTCCTTTCATGAAGCATCATTGGCCAACTACTACTCTGTTTTCATCCTGTATTCGTAGAAACAGTTTTCACTTTTATTGCATTTCTGAATCTATGAAATCATTGGAAAATAGAATATTATGTTGTTAGCTTTCAAGATCTTACTGTAAAAAAAAGTTTGCTGATTCTCTGAGTCACTTAACATACTCTTAACACTTAACATACCTCATACATCAAATTGACCCAGGAACATCATCTCTGTTCCTCACAAATGAACATAACAGGAGGGTTAACAATGTATTTATTTCAATTTATTTCTAATATAAGTCGCTGCGGAGTATAAGTCGCACCCCTTGCCAAACTATGAAAAAAAGGGCGACTTATAGTCCGGAAAATACGGTAAATATGAACGTTTTACAGAGACTAGGGCTGCACGATATGAGCAAAACTTGCGATGTGCGATATTAGTGATCAATATTGCGTTATAATTTGCGGTATATAAACAAATAGCAAAACAACCAAAAACATCATTACCATCTCATTGGAACAGTTTAAAAAAATGATACTCCAAATGACCCTCGTTGACGTTGGAGGCAAACATCTAACATGAAAGGGCTCATCTGATTGGTCAACATCGGAAAGGGTCCATCCAATTGGTCAAAAGCATAAATGGATTTATTTGATTCGTTAAATGCTTCAAGCTGCCATAGGATTGTTTTAGCACATTTAAGGTAACCATTTATTGCGATTTTTGCTGACTTTTGCGATATGAATATTGCACTGCTTGATATTGCGATAACGATAAATTTGCGGTATATTGTGCAGGCCTAACAGAGACTATGAATCCACTGTTTTCTTCTGACGAATACTTTTTAAGAATGATGGATACGGGCTTTCTGCTGGCAAAAAAAATTGTCAAATCTGTATGCTTGTGGCCCACACGAAATTTCAAGGTGGTAGACCATTTGGTGAATATGTAGTGTGAAAAAGCGTTCCTGCACAATCTGTTTCTACGGGTTTGCTGTGGATGACAAATCATAGCGAACAACACGGAAGGGGAAAGTAGTCAAGACACAGGGGCGTTGTATACATTTTTCAGTTTTTCAACCACACGAAACCTGCACACTGCACAAGGGGCTTGTTAATGCTTTTCTAGTGACGGGTGTGTGCTCCTTGAAACTAGACAAACGGAGACTAGTCTGTGTGGACAACCTACAGGTGTCCTAGGGAACTTGTATCACGAGCACAACCCATGTGTGCAGCATCTGCACAAGGTCAAGACGGGGCCTCACTAATGACAAGAGTGGAGCACAAGGGCATGATTCCATCAGCTGTGGTTCATAAGTGCGTGCAATTAACCTTTACATACAGTATACTTCATCGTATCTTTACCACATGCACAATATTGGTAAGTTCTATTACCAGGATGCCCCTTAAGGACACGCCTGCGCTCTCTTTAAGATGCATGCATTCATGTCTACTTGGCCCGAAAAAACCCCCAAAACCCACACAACCCGTATGGCGCAACCCCCCTACAGGGGCATGTGACTCAGGTATAAATTGAAATGCATTTTTTCTAATGACAAATTGTTCAAATGCATTGCATTTTGGTCTATATTCGCCAATCTAGGGAGCATCTATTCACACAGGTTTTTTGCAGAGACTTCTGGGAAATTTCCAGGACACTGGATTTTGGAATTGTAGATTTGGACACCCTGAAAAATGGGTAACAGTCTATAAAGGAATTCTATGAAGGAATTCAGACACAACCTATTTTCACACTTTGTCATGCTTTTGTTCTGTTTTTCTGCAGCGTGTCGCTACCAGTTGTTAGCCTGGAGAAGATGCCGTGCCTCAGCCGATCCGAGTCTGCATCCCACGTGCGGCTCACACCACCTTCCTCCTCCTCCTCCTCCTCCTCCTCACCTCTCAAATCCTCCTCCATCACGCCCCCAACATCCCAGCGGACAAGCGAAAAGTTAACCAACGGTCGTGGCAGCAGCGGGCCATCCACGCCGCGCTCCATCACGCCTCCATCCTCCCTGGACAGGCGCCCCAGTCCGGCGCACTCGCCACTGGATAAACGAGCGTCGTCGACTCCGTCTCCGTCCCCACTGGACCGGAAGTCCTCCCTTTCACCTTCGCCTTCTCACCGCTCAGTCGCTCTGCCAGCGCTACAGTCACTGTCACCGATGGAAAAGAAGCAACACAACGGCACGAAGACTTCCTCCAGGTCCCACAAGAGACTCTCAGGTCAGGAAAAAGTCTGCTTTTGATCGGTCGGTCAGAAGAGTTACAAGTTCTTAAATTCATTTAGCCTTTTTTTGATTCCTTTTACCCAGAATGTTTGGTAGTAACTAAATTTTTTTTAAATGGAAAGAATTTTAGTGTTTAAGTGTAAAGTTTGATTCACATCGCCCTCTGCAACGCGCGTTCAAAAGGCACTTCCGATGAAAAGTCTATGTAAACGTGCGTTTGGGGTTTCCGCGTTCAAAACTCTCACTGTCCTCATGTAACTATGTGAAGAAGCCCATCCCTGCTTGACCAGTGCGAACACGATGGTCGTACTTACACATCCGTCAAATGTCTGGTGTGTAGGGAGCGTAAGATTCTCTTATGCATTCCAAAGTTATCACTTTGCTTTTTCCTTCACATGTCGTCTTCTTAATATTCTTTCTTAATCATGATGCTAAAAAAATAATTGGCTTAATAAGTCGCAAAGGTCCCCGTGTATGCGTGAGTTTTCTCCGGGGGCTCCGGCTTCCTCCCACCGTCCAAAAATTCATAGGTTAATTGGAAACTCTAAATTGTCCATAGGTGTGAGAGTGAGTGTGCATGGGTGTGTGATATGTGTGACCCTGCGACAAACTGGCGACCTGTCCAGGGTGCCCCCTGCCCTCGCATATAAGTGGGCAGGATAAGCTCCGGGAGCCCCATGACGCCGAAAGGGAATAAACGGAAGAAGATGAATGAATGAACAAACCAACAGAGGCGCTCGCTGTCAGTTTAAACATTTATTTTTTTTGTCTCCAGAAGTCCGAATCTGGGAGTATCGTGCTAACTTTACCAAACTGTTTTTGTGCCATATTCTGCTGCGTTTGACGTCTATTAAATGATCACGATGGGCAGACTTCTAGTAGAGTACTTATAATTAGATTAAAACTGCGGATCATAAAAATAAGTGATAATCCTCATCGGGATGCAACATCCATGTCTGAAGCTACCTGGTCGGATCGGAACATTCCTAAGTGTATGATGGTTGCTCATCGTCTCTGCTAAAAAGTTTCTGGTGTGTTTGAGAGTTTTGTTTTCACATTCTGCGTCATCTAACTTTTATTCTCCTCTTTTCTTCCGCCTACTCTTTCATTCTATTTTCCCTCGTTCTTGTCCTCTATTGTGTCTTCTCCCCAGTTGGTATTTTTCTCTCCAAACATTATTGTCTTCCTTTCCTCCTCTCTCCTCCTTTTTTTTTTCTTTCTTCTCCTCTCTTCTGGTGTCCATGCGAAGGAGCTCACGTCCCAGTTTGTTTCTCCTTCACTTGTTTTGACCTCTAGCCTGATGCAGCAAATGCAAAAAAGATTACAGGGATTAGAGGAAGGCCAGCACAAGATTACAGTCCTCTGACTGTATCTCTGTTTAAGCTAACCAGCTGACTGGGGGTGGTAGTTAGACTCCTAGTTTATCTCTAACTCCACCATCAGTAAAGCAGTCAACTATTATTTTGTCTTTTAATCTCAAAGTTCACATCTATGCAAATCTGTGAACTTCTTATACTTAAAATGATATGTCTGAGAACACTTAATTGACGTTGAACGTGACAGTTGTTGTTGTTGTTAAGTCGGTTGTGGCCGTAATTGTTGGTTTCTATTAGTCCTTCACACATGTGTGTCGATATTCCAAACACCTGAAAAATGACAAAACACAAACAGAATGTTATTAACCTTTTGGCAGAGAGTCACTGCTCTAATGGAGAGCTGCAGAGTGCACATTGGCGGGTAATTGTGTTTCTGTAAAAGCCTTTTGAATCCAATTCTGAGGACAAAACCTGTAAAAACTCCCAGAAAAACGTTTGTTTTGGTGCCATTTTTGGATTAGGAGGATTCGATTTATTGCTGTTATTTACAACCGAGCAGACATGTTTTATTGTATCCAGATCTGTTTTATAAAAACATGCACGTTTTTTTTTAATGCCCAAGCAGACCTTCATGCCTAAGATTGTTATTTTCTCTGAAAAATATTTTCTTATCCCACATCTAATATAATATATCCTTGCTTTATTTTACTTTGCTCCCCAGTGGCCGCTTGCTAGGTCATGTGCTGTTTCAGCTGCTAAATGCCTGAGCATCCTTTGCTAGGCTTGAAATGTATCTGTCACTTGTGAACTACTTGGCTGAATCTTGAAGACAACATTAAGTAAACCCAAGGAACCAACTGAAGAACCAAAGAAACACAAAAGTTCTTCAACAAAACTCAGTTAAAGGATTTGTTACACCTGTTGTCATGACGATCAGAACTTTAGTTTTCTGGATCCGAAATAAGAATTAACCCTCACGTGACACTGTTTCAAACAAAACCTTAATTAAATAGCACTTTTCATTCATTGAAGCACTAGGTGCTATACAAATGTAAGTAAATAAGCTTTAACCCCCGGCACACACACTTCATAGTCTCCGGACCCATCGGGCATTGAGCTGAGCACAGAAAAAGCAACTAAGTCAGGGGGTGGAAACACCGATGGTTGAGTTTTCCTCCTCTGGGGGTAGATGCCACACCAGCCTCACCACAGCAAGGCGGTGGGCCAGGTTCCCAGCTAGAGCAACAGTGGTAGACCCTAAAAATACAAAAATGAACATAGAAATAAAAGGTTAAAACAATCAATTGTGATGCTAAAAGTTTATTAAGGAAGTTGCAAAGGTGAAAATACATACATATTGTGACATGCATATCATGTAACAAAAGGAAATATTAAAATGAATATTTAAAAATATTTCAGTAAAGTCATGAGAAGTAATAAAACATAATGGTTCAACATTGTTACCATAAATGTTAAGTTACATTTTAAAGTTAATTTACTTACTAAATTTCAATAATTACCGTATTATTCAGACTATAAGTTGCTCTGGCAGCCAAAAAAAAGCAAATTAACAAAGAAAAATTCACGCATAAGTCGCACTGGCAAGTCAACAATAACTCTGCCAAGCCCGCCTTAATGCTGCGTTCAGAGCATTAAATTAAAAGTCAAATTCATGTCTACTGCTTCTCTTTCCACGTGCGTCAAATTCCATTCTCGACACTTCTCAAAATATTCATATTCTGTTCTTGACATGAAAGAGATTAATTGATAAGGTCAACAGCCAATCAGGACGCAGAACACAATGCGCTGTAAAAAATAAAATAAAATACGAGCAAACAAATTTGGGTCTTTTATCAAACATTTCATCAGTTTTCCCACTTTCTATTTACATCATGTTTCCTAACAAACACTTGCAAACTCTTTTTTCCCCCCAGCTTTGCAAACACACAGTTTATTTATGTCTCTCACTTTAGTTTACCAAGTTGTCCGCCTGCATTTACAACTGTCCCTCAAACCTCCAGGGTTCACATTCCAGGGAAATAAAGAGGTTTGTTTTTTCAGGAGGACGCGTTTGCTTGGTTGATCTTTACCTGAGTTCAGATGAACTTTCCTGTTAGGAAAGAAACTGGTCTGGACAAAGCAGTCCAGAGTAAAATGGCCTTCTGTCTCTGCATAGAAGATCTCCGAGTCTAAATAAAAACCATTTTAAGCCGCTGAGTGACTGAAATGAAAATAGCAGCATCGCTTACATGAGTTTGAATGAGCAGACTGCTGTCAAATGAAGCAAATTAGCGTGCACTCATCCTCTCTGTCATATAGAGTGGATACCTAGATAAAGGAAGGAAGAAATAACCCAGTAATGGATTTGTTTTTTCTTTTTTCTTCAACCCAACCTGTGTTTGTGTGTACGTATTACAGGGAGGGTGTTTGATCCAAACAAGCACTGTGGAGTACAGGACCCAGAGACTAAAAGGCCCTGCACGCGATCTCTCACCTGCAAGGTACCTCCTAAACACCCACACCCGCCCGCCACTCTGTGCCTCGCTGTTATTTGTGTGGAGACAACAACACTTAGTCAGCATTTTTTTTTCTGCTTTCCTCTTATAGTGCTGCCTGACAGACAAAAATAGGTGTGTGTTTGTTTGTAGCCCTCTTCATAGTTCCTGCCTCTGAAGCGTCTTTTTTTTTTTTTAAAGGGCCTATACCATGCAAATGTTTTTTGAGCTTTTCTGTGTATTATAATGTCCATTCCTCTCTGTAAACAACCCCAAAATGGTATTTTGATCCGTTCGTGCATTTCTGAGTGTTCCTCTATAAACTCGCGTCTCCCTCCCAATATCCGAAAAACGAGCGGGTTCTTAAGACCTGACCAGTGAAACAGCCCCTTCCTTCCAGGAAGAGTCTGCACTCCCAGCACCGCCCCCCAGGAAAACGCAAACACTTTCTCTCCAGAGCTAGTGGTGATCAGCAAAAACGATTGATTCTATATTCACAATATGCTCATCCGTCTTTGCAAAAGTTCGGATGTTGTTTGTTTTTCCTTGGCGAAAACGCAGATGCGCTGCAGAGGCTGGCTCAAGGATGACGTCATGAAAAGGGCACAAGGCGATTCCTCAGAGATCACGTTTTATTTTTGGGTTGGAAAAGAACTCATATTTCATAAAAACATTTGTTCTTTTGTGTTTCAAAGGTAAATATATTATATCACATACATGGATATTGTTTACTATAAAAGGCTTAAGAATAGCATGGTTTAGGCCCTTTAATACCTGGATGTGCACTATTTGGGTTCTACAAGGAGTGTCAGGGTAACGCCCCCAGCATAGCACTCTATAAACGGGTGCACAAGGGCCAGATTTGTTTAACAAATGGGTGCAGCTGAAACAGATTTTCATTTTGTTTGTATTCCTATTTACTGAAGATATTGATGTTCAGTACAAAATCCAAAGTGGCGATAATTGCTTTAAGATATTAATGTTCTGAAGACAATAACAGCAAAATATGTTTGTTTTCATGAAACCAAAGGAAGCTGTAAAAACCGCGGGACCTCCCATCACCCATCAGTGGTTGATGGAAATATGGGTCACCATGCTATATAACCCAAGTATTCACAAAATAAACCTAAACCAGGTTTTAAACCAAGCCAAGAACAACATTGGCTTTTGAAAAAGTCTTTGAATTTTGGTAGGTTATATTTTTGTAGCAGTACCATGTGAAGTACAGTATAATGGCTTAGATTTATCGCATATAATCCTTGTTTTTCTGAAATATTGTTTTCCTGAAGATCATTACAGACAAGTTTATTTGTACACAAAGTACTAAAACCATCCCTAAAACCCTATTACCAAGCTTCAGGTGGTCTTATGTAGGTCAGAACCATCTTTGAGGTTCATTTTGTCTAATGATGGTCAACATCCTCTGATTTATCTGGAGATCCAGGCCCTGCTGTACGGGAAATTTCAGCTCTTCCCTCCAGGCGTTTCTTTCATCCCTTGCTCCCTTCAACAGCCAACACACAGCCATGTGATTAATCATAATTAAACATTTTAATCTCTCAACAGCCTTATTTTTAACATAATCTGTTTGCAACACTGCAGTGCATGCTGCACTCGGATCATGATTGCTGGCATGAAGGCAGCACGCTACTCTCCTTTGGTGGAATCCATAGATTCAACTAAATAATAAAAATCGTATACATTGCATCAATGCTTTTACCACAACACAGACTTATATTAAACTTGTCTCATCAACTAACGTGTGAACTAAGAGACAATAAGCTTTAGTACAGGCCTGTCCAAAGTCCGGCTCGTAGGTGGAAATTTCCACCAGCCCGAAAGCTCCTGTCATAAAATCATTATGCAGCCTCAGCACTTTCGAAACACTGTATGTTCAATTTCTTGACTTGAAGGGTGGCAACTCTGTTGTGCCACCCTTCAGTGAAGCTTTCTAGCTAATTTCTGTAAAAAAAAAAAAAAACAAGGGAAAGTTGACACTGAGGCCTGCTGCTTCCAAGCCATTTGAGTATTTCTTTTCAGTGAAATGCAAACCCTAAAGCTCTACCCAGAGGCTCTACCAGACGACACATGCTAACCATGACAAGCTAACCAAATCTGCTCCTCTTTGCAGAATTTTGGACATCCCTGGTTTAGGACAAACCTTTTATGTTATCTTTAAACGATGGACCTGTACATTTTTGGTTAAGCAGTTTGATTTTAGGTTTTGATGTAGGAACCACTGCCCTGACTGCTGCTGTTGCCTAGGAACGGTTCCTAATAGAAGAAACAATTTAGCAGCACCTCCGAGATATAATACTTGTCTACATTTTTAAGATGAAAGACAGAAAAACTATCATGAAACTAGATCACATTTCTGCATTTCTTATTTTTTCTTCCCCCACCACAGACTCATTCCTTAACTCACCGCCGAGCTGTTCCCGGTCGAAAGAAACAGTTCGACCTCCTGCTGGCGGAGCACAAGGAGCAGGCGAAGGAGAGGGAGGCTTTGAAGGAGAAGGAGAGGAGCAAGGACGCGGCGCCGGCAGGGAAGGAGACCTGCAGCCAGCAGAGCATCGCATCTCAGGAGGCTGCCTGCCCCGGCAAGACCCAGTGCGCCAACGGACGCCCCCTCTCCACGCTGAAGCTGCGCCTGGCCAACGCACACATACCAAGGTGGGAGGGCGCTGGCAGCATTCGACACAACATATTCAAATCTGAGAAAACCAAGGAAGTTTCAAAACAAACAAGAAGGGTTTTTTTCTAGGACTTTTTTTTAGAAAATTGTGATTTTCTAGGTAAAAGCTGTTTTAAATTCATTGTTACAAGTAAACAGTATAACGTATAGAGTCTTTGTGTGGCAGATTTGTAATGAACCAAATGTTTTTTTTTTAGAATTTCTGATTCAATAGATGCCTCTCCATCCTTTTCCACCAGGTGATGCTGTCATCAAGGTCTTTTTAGAACAAGGAAATAAAGTTATTAAACTTTTGGGAATAATAAAATCAGAAAGGACTATAAAAGTTTTTTTCCTTCTTCTTTCTCCTTCATATCATTTTAGTTATCATCCATTTCTGCAAATGACATTATGTTTAGCTGTGTAGTGTTTTCACCCTTGTGTCTGATTTTAAACACCAGGGTTCCTGGGAGCTCCTCCTTCGCTTCCACCTCCAGTCCTCTGCCCCCAGCAGCAACTCCGGCCCAGGCCCCAAATCCAGAGCCGGTCCCCATCAGCTGGACGGCGGCCGCTGCAGACGGTGGCAGACTCTCCAGCGATGAGGGAGACGCAGAGACCTCGGAGGACACGGACAAACCTGGCTTGCAGTACCACAGTCATCACCCACAGCCTTCAGGGGTAAATAATAGACTTTTTTTTTTTTAAATCACATTGTTTATTTTATCTTATTTAGATGAAAATATTCTCCTGTTATGTGTACTTATCCAACAGTTTAGGCATCCAAAATTTGTTTAAAAGTTTTGTTTTTTAGTGCTTTTAAAAAAGGTTCTGTGTATCTTTTGAGACCTTTAATTTTTCAAAAGATACTTTAAAGAGCCACTCCAATCATCTTTTGTTCTACATAGTAAGCGTTTTCAGTGGTCTTTTAATTAGGATTGGGCCATTTTTAACCAAAATCCCCAAATTCTGTCCTGTTTTCTAGGACAAAGTTTCTGTAGAGCAGCAGGAGTTCATTAGAAATTCACCTCTGAGTTGTGGGCGGCACCGCTGGCTCAGAGCAAGCCCGCTCCCTCTTCCCCTCCCCATTGCTTTGCTTATAATAATAATAAACTTCATTTATATAGCACTTTTCGAAATCGAGATTACAAAGTGCTTTACAATTAATGAAACAAAATCCAGATTAAAAACAGTTTACAGTATGTAGAAATAAAAACCAGCACACACACGTAACAGTGACAGCGGTTGAAATCAATCAAATTGATACAATTAGTAAAATCAATGAATTCAATAAAATCATATGTTTAAATTTAAGAACCAGTCAAATCATTAAAAGCACGCCTATAGAGGTAGGTTTTTAAAAGAGATTAAATACTGGTAGGGACTCAGTGAGCCTGATCTCTTCAGGGAGAATGTTCCAGAGTGTTGGGGCTCCTATAGCAAAGGCCCGGTCTCCCCTGGTCTTCAATCTAGATTGTGGGATTGTTAAAAGGCCTTTTGCAGAAGATCTAAGATTGGGACCGGGTGCATAAGGAATAAGGAGATCTGCTATGTTGCTTGCTTGGAGCATGGAGCGTGTGGCCCGCCCCGTGTATTTTCTATGTAACAAAATAGCTCTTTTTCAAAAGGCTTTTTTTTCACACAAATTTGAATTAAAAAAAACTCAGAAATGCAAATATTAGTTTAATTTTCTCTATATTTGTCCTCCATCATGGAAAAAATGTTAAAAACACAATTTACATCGGAGTGGGTGTGTAACCCTTGTGCTATCCTAGGCACTTTAACATTGGGAGTTGGGTCATTTAGACCCACTAGACAGTGCTCTGAACCTTTTTTCTTCAATGATTTGTGATCTTCACTGGTGTCCATGGATTACATGAAATCTTTCCACCTTTATCCACCTTTGTCATGGAAGGGTGGGGTCATCTAAGATAGCATAAGGGTTAAGGTTAGATAACAACGCAGTTTGCTTTCAAGCATTCTGCCTTAATGCCCCTTAAACCTGAACAAGTGATGAGGAGAAAAACCTTTCCAAACATGACGTTTTCCCCACCTCTTCTTCCCGAATCCCGCTCCAGTTCTGCGTCTTCAGCAGCCGGCTCATGGGGCGGGGCTACTACGTGTTTGACAGGCGATGGGACAGGATGAGGCTGGCACTGCAGAGCATGGTGGAAAAACACCTCAACGCACAAATGTGGAGGTGAGTCTGTACAAACATTCAGCAGGGCTGTGTCCCAGTTCCCTTACTACTCCCTGACTACTTGAAAACTATCCAGTGCGGGACTATCCAGTACCCTGGAACTTGACGCAATTCGGACACATGCTTATGCCAAAAAAAAAAAAATGACATCAACCATTTGCTGAAGTAAAATCCAAATAAATATGAATATTTTACATCGACCTTTTATGACCCCCCTGTGTTCTGATGATGAAAACTTTCATGATTTATAAAAATGTAATTCAAAGACATTTTTATAAATGAAAGATCTTTCAAACGCAATGCATTGTGGACCATGTTTGCCAATCTAGTGAGCATTGATGCACACTAGTTTTTCACAGAGACTTGTGGGAAATTTCTAGGGCTCTGGATTATGGAATTGTAGATTCGGACGCCTGCCAAAAAAATGGCTAACACCCGAGATATTGCAATAACTATAGGGAGTTTAGAGGAAACTTGGACACAATCCAAATTATGGAGTTTTTTTTAAGAAAACCATTCATGTGAAATGTCAGTGTTAACTGGGAGTACGTTAGGAAGACTAAATGTGCCCGGGCGGCCACCGGCCGACGTCAACTTTTAGAGAAAATCGTCTGTAAAATGTTACAATTTTCTTTAAACCTCTCAATGTAAAAATGAGACTGCCAAATGCGATGAAAAACTTGCCCCGCTGTGGCGTTTTGGGATATGTGACCAAAGTATTAATAAACAACTAGCTTGTTGTAAAGCTGTGTCTCGAATGAAAGGAAAGTAAAAAAAAATGTGTGTTGGAAGTCGGTTAAGAATTGAATACAAAAACAGTTGGAAACAGTTGAAAGTGTGTGTGTTGTTTTTCGGGGACTATTTTGTTGAAAACGTCTCCTTTCTTCAATTCAGGAAGGTTCCTCTGGCTGCAGAGAGCCTCCCCTCCCTCTCCCCGTCTGGTACCCCCGTTCTGTCTCCTTCACTACATTCTCCCACCTCCTTCACCTCCCCCACCAACTCCCAACTCCCCCCTCCGTTCCCCCAGTCTGCCTCCACCGGCGGGGCGCTCGGCATCAGGGACTCCCCGCAGCGGCCCGCCCCGGCTTTCCCGCCGGCAAAAGGACGCAACGGCGCTCACAGAGCCAGCCGCCCGTCCAAAGAAGCCACGGAGGACTCTTCAACGGGACTGAAGAAGAAGCTAAACTCCTCCCACTCGTCGACCTCCTCGCCTTCTTCCTCCTTTCAGACTGTAGACAGCAAGAAGAACAGCAGCAACTTTTATTCAGCATTGCAAGGCTCAGGGGGTACGGCTCCGAAAAAGAGACCTTGTCCGGGGGAAAGTGGGTTTTTGAGCAGCTCAGATGCCTGGCTCGCCAGAGGGGATGGGTCTCTCACTCAGACCTCACAGAAGAGGTGAGTTCAGAAACTTCAAACGTTCAAAAGTGTGAGATTGTGAAAGGAAACTTTAATTGGATTTAATTCATTTATATTTTATGTGTAGCCAGGACTACAGGAAAACTCTACAGGGACAATCAAATAGTTATGATGATTGCAGCATCGAACTTGGCTGAAAGATCCACTCTGATGAATATTTTTGGTGTTTTCATCGTGATTTTGAGGTGTATTTCTTTACAAATATGAAGAAGATTAAGCTTAAAATTAAGTTTGAGTATTTCTTCCTTCAAATCGTTGGGAATAGGGAGCAGACGAGGAAATACTGTTGGAAAAAGATCATAATTATGATGCAGAAAATACACTGGGTGGGCCGCAAGCTCTCTGCTCCGCTCCATTCCGATGCATCCTCTTGTATACAACTAGATCCATGTAGATCTTTGTTTTCCTCGTCCGAGCTGGAATCTGGCTCAAAACTGTACGTACTGAAGACTAGAAGTAGAGCATGTAAACAAAGAGCTCTCAGCAAGCTCAGAGGTGAATTCCTAATGAACTACTGGTGCTCTGCAGAAACTATGTCCTAGAAAACAATGCTAGTTTTTTTTTTTGCTAAAAACAGCATAATCATGATTAAAAATAGATCAAAAGACGATCAGAGTGGGTCTGTATGTTGCGCTTTTACAACCCTTTTCCAGCATTTTCCTCTTCTCAAACAGGGAAGCAGCCTCAGTGCCCAATCAGCCAATGGCTCCCCCCACAGGACCCTTAGCTTACGGGGGAGGAGCTGAGGGGAGAAAGAGGAGGAGCCCCAGCTCTTACAAAGGGAAGCCCAGCAAGCTGAGCCGGCTAGGCGGAATGGAGAGCGTTTTCGGGAAAGCAAAGGAAAGCGGGGGAATCCTGGCTTCGGGGTCGGAATCCCCGAGACACGTAGGTGTCAACCACAGACTCTATACAAGAACTGGACTGAGCGAGTGTGACATCACCTGCAGAAAAAGCGTTACTTCCGGCTCCAATGAAATCAGTCGCCATTTTTTGCAACATAGACGCCGCCATGTTGGAGACGAACATTGTCAGTAAGCAGCAATTGGTCCATTGGTCATTGTTTCTATGGCAACCGCTCTCAGCAATCAGGAGTGAGCGTTTTTGAAAGCCCACGCCCCTACCACTTGAAAGCGGGTTTGGGGTAATCTGTCAAACGTTTTGAATGTTTGATGTGAGATTACATGCTTTTATAAGAAAGAAAAAACTGAAGGTTATCAAGAAAAATTAAAATTAAAACAATTCTCACAATTAAATTAGATGTTCATTTCTTCATAGAAGTTAATGGGATTTTGGCTTGATGGAGTCAGCGTGAACTTCCTGAATGCCAGGGGGGAGGGGTCGCTCAGTCCAGTTCTCATATACAGTCAATGGCGTAAAAACTGCCTTTAGCTTCTATGGTTTCAGCTAATGAGAGGATGTTAGTCCTCATAATAAACCCAGAACACTGAGTGCATTTCGTCTCCACAGGCCAAGCTGCATCACTGACAGAAAGCCGGTTTGTGGACAGGACGCCGGGCAGCTGCGTGGGCCAGCACCGTTTGTGACCTTTGACCTCACCACTCCTCCAGTGACGGCACCAATCAGACTGCATCCTCTGGATGACAACAATGGCCGTTCAGTTGATCGAGCGTGACGGCAGCGCTGTGAAGCCTGGACATGCTTCTGTTTGGAAAGCTGCCGTGACCACGATTTTCACCGGACGCCATTGCATTCAAACTATCCTTCTGAAAGGGAATTAGCGCTGCATGTACCAGGTATTGTTCACAACACCACCACTGTAGAGCTGAAGGTGGGAGATGCTCGAAAACAGGAGATGACATCAATACGGACTCCTTTCCTTTTCTGTCTTCATCTCGAGCCCCGCCCACCTCAGCACGCCTGCGTTCAAAGTGCACTTACAAGCATCCGGCGCTCCCTCCACCGCCTGTAGCGGTCCTACACACAACCCCAGTTCACACCCGGGAGAGGAAAACCTGGCTTGTGTCGCCACACTGCCACATCAGTGCATTGGATTTTCAAAATAAAATACAGTCTGTTCTCAGTTCTAGGTTGTTTGGAAAGCAGCAGCTCTCCCCAAAAATGGATTTATTACTACAATTTTTTTTGGACTGCCTTTCTTTTTTGTAAATTAATTTATCATCTTTGAATGTTTGATATCTAACTAACCAATGAGGTTAAAGCTACAGAGACATTTTTCTTTTTTTTTTTAAGTAAAACATTTCTATGGCATTTTAAAGAAAGTATTATTACAGTTCCTATGTGTACATATCTGTTACTGTTTTTGTATTTATTAATAATTGTCCTCTTTTAGCTTATATTAGAGAGGGAATTCTAACTTTTCTTTAGGCTTGACAGGAATAATGAGACTGGCCTGGCTTCTTCATGTGTTTTTAAGAATGAGGTTGGTAACAAAAATAACATTATTTGTATATATACATAAATATATCTTCTAACGCCATTTCAATACACGCACAAAGCCAAATAGGAACCTTTTTTTACTGTTTATTTCATTTCCTTGTTGCATTACCAGCTGACGGGCTTAACTCGAGTTTACCAGTGTTCAGTTTAGTCAGTTCAAGTATTTTATCAAGAGAAAGTTGAAATACTTCAACAGTTTTATGGCAGATTCTGAAATTTTGCGTCTGGTTTCCACATGGCATGTTGTGTAAATGCACTGTTGGGGTTTTTTTCTTTTTTTTTTTTCTTTTTTTTTTTGGAAGAGGCATTCAGGGGTTGAGCCGTTTTGGTTCTTTAGTCACCGAAGTTTATTCTGTTCTAAGGAAAACTTTATTTTTTTCGCCCTGTCCTGCGCTCAAAAGTGATCCAGAGAGTCACCGGGGCGTCTCCTAAGGCTGCTCTCACCCTGGCATGTGATGCGCGTTCAAGAACGAGCAAAACAGACATACTTGAACGAGCTGTTAGCATACGGTGTACGATGCTGGCACATGCACTCACAGTGGGAAGAGGCTTGGTGCAAATCCTCCTCCAGGCTCTAATCCGATAAATGTAAGACTTCCGAATTCCCTCCCTATTCCCTGACCACTACTGCAAAATAACGATCTAGTGCCGGACGATCTAGGGCCCTGGATTTTAAAAACCAGACACCCTTCTTACTTCTGTGTATGTTTTTTATTGTGAAGCTCTTTGAACTGCACAAGTAGGAAAAGCGCTTTTTATAGATAAAGTTTGATTTACTATTTTCCGAACATGAAAATCTTAACAATAACAAAATATTGCGACAGCTATTAATGAATCCACATTGTTCCAATGATGAAAACTTTGATGGTTTATTAAAAAAACACATTTACTTTTTTGTGCAAAAATTGTTCAGACCCAATGCATTGTGGTCTGTATTTGTCAATCTAGTGAGCATTGATGTACTCAGGTTTTTTGCAGACTTCTGGGAAATTTCTAGGGCACTTGTTTTTGGAATGGTAGATTCAGACAGCACTACAAAATGGCGAACGCACTATATAGTGCACTAAGTAGTGAGTAGTGAAGGATTTCGGACACAATTTCCTTAAATAATTCCGGCTAGAACCATATAAGGTTTGTACTTCTGTCAATTTAAAGCTACCAAATCCGAGTCTCTGACTGGTCAAAGTTCAACCTATTATACCTTTTAACTCACGCTCAATGAGGGCGTGTTTTGGTACGTAGAGCCCCCCATAAAAAACGACTTAAAAACTTGCGTAGCGATGCGTCAATGGAAGAGTTTTGAACATGGAAACCCAAAACATTTATACAGACTTAGAAATGAAAAGTGGTCGCTGGAACCCGCGTTTCCAAGCCTGGTGTGAACGTAGCATAAAACACTGCTAGCGGGTTCTAGACATCAAACATGGTGGATTCCTTCACAGCAAATCAAAGCATCTCCTTCTCCTTGTTTTCACTGTTTGCCTGTAGCTCCACATTTTTCTTTCCTCTTCCATCCAGCGTTGAAAGCTTTAGTTGGATCTTTAACTGTATTTATCTTTCTTCCCAGGCTGATGGGTCGACACTGGTTTCATTGTGTTGAGTGAGAGGCCAGAACCGGGCCATTCACCTACTACAGTATAAATTAGTCATTCCTATCATTTAAGCGATCATAAAAATGCAGATTTAGTCAAAGTGGAGATAAACAAAAAGCATTTTATGTTAAAAGTTTTTTTTACCTCCAGTGACCCACAAGTATTATCAGCTACTTTATTCGGTTGAATGAGGTGTCAAAAGTTACCTTCATGCGTGGATTTTAGGTGATTTTACTGGTTAAAGTCCCACTTCAATCAGCTTTTGATCTATTTTAAAAATGAACCCTCCAGAAAAGTCATTTTTTTACTCGCACTCGCACAACTGAAGCCATTTTGAGTTTTACTTGCTACAATTAGCTTGGTCTCTAAGCGCTAATCTGGACGATTTGTAAATAAGCAGCCGTTTTTGTGTTGCATTTTTAAACTCCTTTTTAAAAAAAAACAAAAGTTCAAAAGTGCTTTCCGGCAGACTTCATGAAGTGTGTGGGATCATCTGCTGGGAAATCTTTCCTGTAGATACACGTCGGTGTTAGCATTCATGTTAGAAATATTAGCATCTTTTTGTCCAGATGTTTTTTCTCATCTGTCTTTTTTTTCCCCCAGGAAATCAGCAGGTGAATTTTAAACAAGCTACTTTTTCAAAAAAAAATTTAGGGAAAAGGCACTTTGAAAAAAGAAAAAAAAGATTTTAAAAATGGGATTTTTTTGGCTACAAAAACCTAAACAAAGCTCCCATTTACAGTTTAGTTTGAGGTTTTTTCCTCCTTTAAACTTGTTCCAACCTTCAGATCTGGATGTATTTCTATGAATATCCGAGATTTTCTATATTTGTTAGTATTTCTGGGAAGCATACAGGAAAAGGTCGTGGCGGTTGACCCCTAAACCAGCACACTGTTGTCATTGTCGAATAATCTAAAGCTGTGGTGAATGTTGAAGAGAAAGACTTTTGCCTTGAGGGATTTCAGTGTTTTATTCATCTTTGCTGCAGTTGATTTCAAAATAATAAGAATTGTTTTTTCAACTATAGGACATAACAAGCTGTAAAGATGATCTTGTATCCGAGCTTTTATTAAATGAATGAAAAAGCATCTGTTATTTGTGCAAATGTCATCCATTGAGATTTTCAGAATGAGTGTCCCACGTGATTTTATAGATTTGTGTTCCTCTTTTGAAACACAAAACCCTCTTTATTGTGTCTTCTTAGGATCTTTTATCCTTTTTTTGTGAAAACTTCCAATTTATGCTTCAATTTGACCATAAAAATTACACTTTTTTTGACAAAGCATATCATTTTAAATGAATTTTGCTTTCTTTTAGGACAATATTTAAAATTATTGTTCTTTTTAAACCATTTTTATTTTATTTTTTAAGCATTTTTTTTTCAGTCTCTTTGACCTTAACTTGAAAAATAAACATTTAATTGAGAAAAAAAAAACAAATTAAAAAAAAAACAATGCAAGCTATATGTCCAAATCGCCAGAGGCAATATCTTCAAATTTCATCCTCCAATTTATTTTAACGTAGCGCCACCATGAGGCCATTTTTGTTTTTTAAATCTTGGCGCTTTAAAGTAAATACCTTGCAATTCAGCTGCATCTCTCACTGCACGTCTGTCCACACAATGAGCACATCCTACCCAGAAGATGGTTTTCTAACCACATCCTCCTCTGTAGATCGGCAGAAAGTGCTTCCTCTAAAGGAGAATTCTAAAAAAAAAAAAAAGAGACGTTTCCTTTGCTCACTATCATCGATTGCAATCTAAAGGTGAATCTTTTTAGACAATTTCAACCTATAATTAAGTATTTTTGGCAAATTATCATAAAATATTTTGCGGTTTAGCCTCATTTTTACTGCTTTTATCTTTCCAAAATGTATGCTACTTTAATTACATTTAATTCATTCATTCAGTTATTCATCTTCTAACCCTGTTTTGTCCCTTTCGGGGTCACGTGGCTGCCGGAGCCTATCCATTTTTTAAACTAAATTCAATTATTCACATTAATTGTCATTATATTTTGCATAGACAGGAAATTGTAGACTATCAATGTACATTTCCCCAACAATGTGACTAGTGTCTTATAGGAAAAAGTCAAACTGTTGAGAAGAAAAAAGGAAATTACGTCAACAAAAAGCTGCTTTGTTAAAAACAAAGTAAGTATTAAGAATATTTTCAGCGTTTTTCGAGTTTGTTTCCGGGTAGATTTTGATTTATCCTTATTAGCAACAGAATTCATTAAAGTTTCACTGCTTTTTTAACAGATTTGGGCGAAAAATAGAAAAATATTTTCAAACTTAGTAGTTGTTTTTTTAATGGTTCTTGTAGGGGTTTCTTATGAGGCCGTCACTTACATGTTCTGTCAGATCAATGTTTTCAAAGACTGACATCTATTTCACAATAGTTCGCTTTCTTATCAGGGATCAATAAAGTTTTTCTGATCTAAAAAAACAAATGTAATGCTTTTGCTAATCAAATATCCGGATTTTTCTCCTCAGATAGAGTTATGGTCAATTAAGAATTTACTGGAAGAATTTTGGTTTATTTTACCTAAATACAGTTCAGTTTAGCTACTTTTTAATTGAACAAGTGTTGAGATAAATGACTTAATTTTAAAAATATATTTTTATAAGATTAAGAAAGACCTACAATCTCCAGTTTCATACAGAAAATCTTTTAACTTGTTGATGTGTAATATACTGTCATCTTTTAAAGGTACCTGATTTTTCTGTTGATGTTCTGATGTAAGGATCAAATGAGAAAACAGAATCTGGACTTGTGGCAGAACTTCATCCACAGGTTCCAGGTTCTGACACCGGCACAAATGGGTCATACGATCTCTGCAGTTCCAGAGATCCGCTCTGTGAACGAAGGCCCATTTTTGCCCTTTAATCCCCGACTATTACTTGATGATCCTAAATTGTCTCTCAGGTGTGTGTGGGTGTGTGGACCTGAAAGAAACGTGCGACCTGTTCAGGCTCTTCCCTGCCTTCACCCAGCAGTAGCTGGAATAGGCTCCAGCAACTGTGACCCCAAAAAGGATTCATCAGGTTAAGTAAATGGATGATGATGATGCCGTGTTTGTTTCAACATGTATTTATCTTCTATTCCCTTTTGTCGTGTGTAGGGTCACAGAGGTTGCCGGAGCCTATCCCAGCTATTGTAGGGCAAAGACGGGGTGAACCCTGGACGGTCCATCACAGGTCTACAGAGACCGACAGACACCCATTCCTGATGGAGTATTTAGACTCAGCAATCAAGCTTGTTTTTGGACTGTGGGAGGAAACCGGAGAAAGCCGAATAACATGCACGTGGAGAACGTGCAAACTCCACAGAAGGTTTGGGATTCAAACCAGGGCCGTCTCGCATTTCGGTGTCAACCACCACCCCACTGCGCTGGCCTTGATTGATCATAGACCAGTCCAGTATCTGTCCATGTTTTTCATCTTATATGTTTAAAGTCATTACTATTACTGGCCAAAGCTACAAGATTTTTTTGTTCAAGTAGCTTCAGTCCATATGGATTTTTTTCCTTTTTCGTTTGCTTGTTGGTTTAACCCACAAAATGAGTCAAAAGATGATCTATCGAACCACAACACATGTTTTTACTGTTCAATGAATCCCTTCAGAGACGTCTGTATCAGTCATCTAAGTCACGTTATGGTTTGCTTTAACCACCAGGTCAGACGTCATGTGTCGAAGTTCACCTCAGTGACCAGGAGGACTCCCCATGATCTTATTTTTATTTTGGGACTTTTCTACCAGTTATAGTTTATCCACAATGAACACCATGTCCAAGCCCAAGGGTGTCCATCGGTGCCTGTGGCACTGGGTGACTGGTCAATAACTGACTTTGTAGTTTTTCATCCTCCATTCTGTGTCTTAGTCACTGTGGTGAACAGAGGGGGCGGAGCTTTCAACAGATTTTCCGTGTTGTTAGTCTGGTGGGAACATCTGGATGAGCCCACTGCAGGGGCGGCGCTAGAGCATTTTATTTGGTGGGGGAGGGCAAAAGACTTGAAATAAAGTGATCAAAAATACGTATTTCAAATAGTTTTATTATTCTTATTCTTCATAATAAAACTGCAGTTCTTTTAGCTGAGGTGCTATTACTAATGTAAAGCTGTTGCAAAAAAAAGGTAAAAGTTGTAGAAATTCTGAAAAGCCAAGAGGATCAATGCAATTAATAGTTGTCAGAAATTATACTAATATTGACTCAAAGCTTTGGGAGCAAATAAGGGGATTTTTTGCTAGGGGTGCACCTGCCCCACCTCCCCTGCACCCTGTAGCTCCGCCCCTGGCAGAAGATTCTTCATGCCCCACATCTGGGAGAACGTTGACCAGATATAGGAGGAGGCTGGAGATATTGGATCTTAGTGGACCACATTTTCCAGCTCTTTTGTTCTGCATTCAAGAATGCGCTAAACAGCATTCTATGGTGTTCACAGTGGACTGTCGCTGCCTGATACTAATAGACTCAGAGTTGGAAGAGACTTGGTGTGAAAATCCGGCCGGGCACAAACCGTAATAAGTAATTTCTCCTGCATGATCAATTTTCAAACAGTTGACACCTCCATGAATTAAAAAGGACGATACACAAATGTCACTACTGAATCAGAGTCCTTGATGGGTCACCTGGTTTAACTTTCAACCCGTGTTCAGTGGTTGTGTGTTTTGTATGTAGACCCCAAAGACCAGTTTTAAAAAATGTGAACTCGAGAGGTTGAATGTGGAAGCCAAAAATAAGCATTTATGTGCTTTTACATCGACATTTCATTAAAAATGGTCGCTTGAATTCACGTTGCCGGTGTGAATCTAGCTTCGGAGCGCCAACCCACACAGGGATTCTGTTAAACTGAAGAAGAAGTCTGATCAAGTCTGTTTGGCTTGTGAGAGCCCTGAGGCAGCTATAGACAGGTATTGACAGTTGCAGACAGAGCCACAAACTTCGGTCTGAGAGGAACTTGAAGAGGCCGTGGAGAAGAACAATCGGGGAACCTCCAACAAAATTCAAGCTTCCTTGACTGCATTGACTGAGGACATCATGAAGAGGTCCAGGGAATGCTCTGAATCCTATCGACACTATTTCCACCGAGGACACAGGAGTAGGCCAGTCCATCACCCAAGCAGAAGTCATGACTCATCCCTGAGTTACCGGTTCTGTTCAAAATGTTTATGGACAGAATTTCGAGGTGTAGCCAAAGGCCAGAGAAAGTCCAGTTTGAGGACTGCTGGTTTTTATCTCTACTTCTTGCAGATGGTGTTGTTTTCTTGCTTCATCAGGAGCTTCAGTTTGCACTGGGGTGGTTCACAGTGGATTGTGAAGCTACTGTAATTAAGACTTAGTTACAACTGGCCTGAAGGGTGGATATTGGTTTTCTGCTGGCAAAAAAAGGGAAAGCCTGTATGGGGAAAGCAGGTGGCCCACGGGAAATATCAAGGCTGTAGACCACTCTGTGAACCTGTGCACTTCTTTTTTTTTTACAGGGATGCTGTGAGTGACAGGTCATAATAAACACTTAAACAAGGATGACAGAGATGAGAAGCAGGGGGTCCTACGGTAGTCCTATGGGCACTTGCGTATCACCTGCACACCCCATGCGTGCAGCATTTGTCTGCACTCAGTAAGGATCTGGTACAATGACCACTCGCGCGACAATGGTACGTTCCAATTTTATGGCGTCCGTTAAAGTGGCTGTACGAGCTTCAAGGGAACTGCAAGATACGATGTGGCCCCCTGTCTATGACCCTCAACGGCCCCAGACAACCCAAAAAACCCACATCAACAGTACAGGTCAACCTCACATATGGGTCCATGTGACTAAGGCTTCAGACTTTGCACCTCTAAGTCTATGTAGGTTAGGAGCTCCTGCCCCAACCAGAAGAGTTAAAGTATCTTGTGGTGTTGTTTAAAAGTGTAGGAAGAATGTAAGATTGACAGACTGATTGGTGCAGCGGCTGCAGTAATCCACACCCATTATAGTCAAAAAGGTGCTGAACCAAAAGAACCAAGCTTTCGATTTATTGTGTTCCAACCCTCATCATTGGTCATGAGTGAAAAGATGAGATACTGGATAGTAATGTCTGAAATGAGTTTCCTTAGCAGGGTGGCTGAGCAATCCCTAAAGCTACAGTATGTACACTCCAGGCATGTGTGGCGTGTTTAAGAACCTGCTAAACAGGCATTCTTGACTGTGCTTTTAGCACATGGTGTTCACACTGGTCTGTCGCTACCCAACACTAGCTCATGTACTCACGATTGGACGAGGTTTGGTGCGAAATTTCATAGTGGTGAAAATCTCGGGAATCTTGCTCCATCCCGATTTATGAAAGACTTGACATAGAAGTCCAGCCCGAAACAATGATTAATTTCTCCTTCATGACCAGTTTTCAAACAGTTGGCACTTCTGTGTTTTAAAAAAGACGCAACCCAGAGGTCACTACCAAACAGCTTTGTATTTTGTAATCGAAAAATGGCAAGAGTGTTGAACGCAGAAGCCTAAAATATGCAAATGCATGCGTTTACATAAACTTTTCATTGGAAGTGCTTGCTTCAATGCGCATTTTTGAGCCATATGTGAAAGTAGCATAAAAGATAAAAGAAAGCTTGATCACTCAGAAGGAACTCTTGAGTAGAGATAAATCTCCTCTACATCAACAGAAAGAAGTTAAAACTGGAACAGTTTAGTGTTACAAAATTATATTTTCTGAAAAACCTATTCAGCTGCAAAGAGAAGAGGCTTCCACTACAAAAACAGAAAAAATAGATTTTTTTTTTTATAAAGTGACCTTTGTGCTGTTAATGCTCATTGATTAAATCTGCACAGAGGGAGCTCTTCCATGAACTCTTTTTTTGCTAGATATCATCAGAATATTTAATTTGTTTTTGAAAAAATTAAATATTTTTTCATTATTTTTTTAAAATATGGAACAAAAACATTTTTTTGGGTTGATCTCAAACTCGGACTTCCTTCTGTCTGCCAAAAACAAAACGTGAACCCAGTATTTCTGATTATTCTGTGGGCTTTCAGATAAAAAATGTGTTTTTTTTTCTTGAATTTACGCACTTTTGGTGTCATTACACTCAAAATCAACTTGAGTTTACATTTCTCTACAACATGTTTTCAGTAAAACTTTTTAACTGATTGTTAAATGCTGAGTCCAGCGACTTTGACTCAGCATTTAGTTCTGTCTGTTAGATCTCCACTTTAATCTGGTGTTTTTCTACTTTATATACTGTATATTTTTTGTTAAACTCGTTTTATCAGACATTACTGAAAGTTCAGTTTTTATGCTGATACGCTGCTTATCATAGGCTTGCCTAAAATTTACAACAGTTGTTTATTGAAAACACATTTTAATAATACAAATGTCTGTTTAACTTGTTTTTATGTACATTTACGATAAATTGCTTTTATTTGGTTATTTAGGGAAATTCTTTCAATACATACATAAAAGAAATTATAAAACCATATTCTGTTCTTTTTAATAGGGAGCCAGTTTAGCTCGTGCTGGTTTGCGGCGCCTTCCGTCCGTGAAACCTGGGTTCGACTCTGGGCTGCTCCCTGTTCCCTTCTCTACTTCTGTGCCGGTTCCAAGCCCGGTTTGAGAAGGTTGCGTCTCAGGAAGGGCATCCGGCGTAAAACATTGCCAAATTTACCATGCGACTTGTTCGCTGTGGCGACCCCTGATGGGAGAAGCCGAAAGTGGAAGAAGAATTCTGTTCTTTTTAATATGACCAAAGTAAAATAAAACATCCAGTGTTATTGAAATGCAGAAACACTGATTCTTTATATTTTCACTTTATGCTTTCAGACTATAGTATGAAGCTGTTTCAAAATTTCTCACTAAAAGAAAAAGTGAAAATGACTTTCCTCTTGATTTCAAGACTAGAGACTATGTCTTTAATTTTAAGATTCAAGCTTTAATGGCCTCGATAACCACGAACCAGCACTTCAGTTCTGCTTCTTAGTGCTGTCCCATAATGCATTGGTCACTCTTCCTCATCACTCCCGTGTTTAACAATTGAACAGTCATTGTGTTTTTGTTCCTCTTTTCATACAACTGGTCTCCCAGATTTTTCTTTCTTTCTGTTTTCTACTATTTTAACCGCAACTGTTCAGATGAACAGACGACTGACTCATTGCTTCTTCTTCAAGGCCCTGATAGTGGTTAAACTCAAAGTTTGTAATAACAATGACATAGGCTGGTATGTTATTGTAAAGGCCTGTACACACCGGGACGAATATTCGCCAGGCGTTATTCGCCAGCGTTTTTCGCCACGTTTTTTGTGTTCACACCCAGGCGATTTTCGCTGACGATGAGCCGAGTGAACATGCAATTTCATTCCCTGACATTAGATGGCGCTTAATGTAAACAGAAATACTCCTGTACACAAGGTGGCGCTGCGCAACTTTACGCTTCTTAAAGTCGCTTTTCACTCAGAAGAAGAGAGCAAGTATTTACGCGCTAGTCAGAATAATACAAAGAAAACATGAATATTTCAAGCACCAGTAGCTCCAACTGGTGCTTGGTTCGGGGATATTTTAGAATGTCCGTCATTATTTCTTCGCGGCAGTGTAGACGCTACTTGACGTCTATCTTCTTCGCTGGTATGTGTGCTCAGCAAGGCAGTTTTGTGTTTGAGCGCCCCCAAGTTGTGTTTTACTGTAACTTCAGAAGCTCCAGACACGTGGGCAAAAATCGGCATTCTCATTGGTCGAATAGATTTCGACGCGACGCGTCGGAAAAAAAAAACGAACCCAAGGCGTTTTTTTTTTTTTGACGCTTTGACGCGTGGCGTTTTTTCGCGTCGGTGTGCACACTCACATTGGTGCCCTTTGTTTAGTCACGAGGCGTTAAACGTCGGCGAAAATCGCCAGCGAAATTCGTCCCGGTGTGAACGGGTCTTAAGGGTATCTTTTGTACTGTACTGCAACTCTACTCTAAATTGTCCATATGTGGTAATGTGAGTTTGTGATTGTGCGACCGTGTGATTGACTGGGGACCTGTCGAAGGTGCACCGTGCCTTGCACCAATATAGCTGGGATAGGCTCCAGCAACCACGTGTCCCCAAAAGGAATTAAATGTGTTTGGAAAATGGATGGATGAATGGATTTGTGGGGTTTGTATCTGTCTGTAATCTCCATTTCTCATAATTTTATATAAGCAAAAAAATCACTGCGTTTGTCATTGAGCTGGAAGTCAAAAACAGTTGATTTCAACCCAATTGGTTGTTCTATTTTGCAGACTTGGAGCATTTCATGACAGGATCATTTTCCAATATTGTCACAGGCATAATGTCCAGTTTCCAAGGCCAAAAAAAAAATCAACCAAAAAAATAAAAGTTTACATGTTTGAAACTGGGTGTTGTCAATGAATCTGTGTTGGTGATAATTGTGGCTGTGCAGGTTGGATTTTGTGTCTGCTGCTGGGATGCTAATTGGTGATTTCTGTAGCTGTCACCTTGTCACCCTAGTCCTTTTTATAATCTCAGAGGTTGTGTTTTGTGTGTTTTGGATCGTTTTCCTGTTGGAAGACCCATGACCTGCGACTGAGACCAAGCTTTCTGACACTAGGCAGCACATTTCTATCCAGAATGCCTGGATAATCTTGAGATTTCATTTGACCTTGCACAACTTCAAGACACCCTGTGCCAAATGCAGCAAAGCAGCCCCAAAACAGAACTGAGCCTTCTCCATGTTTCACAGTAGGAACAGTGTTCTTTTCGTTTTATGCTTCATTTTTGAGTCTACCAACATGGAGCTGATGTGCCTTACCAAAAAGTTCCAGTTTTGTCTCATCTGTCCAAAGGACATTTTCCCAGAAGCTTTGTGGGTTGTCAGCATGCATTTTTGCAAATTCCAGTCTGGCTTTTTTATGATTTCCTTTTCAACAGTGGTGTCCTCCTTGGTCGTCTCCCATGAAGTCCATTCTGGCTCAAACAACGACGAATGGTGCGATCTGACACTGATGTACCTTGATCTAGGAGTTCCCCTTTAATGTCTTTGGAGGTTGTTCTGGGCTCTTTGGATGCAGTTCCAACTATCCATCTCCTCAATTTGTCATCAGTTTTCCTCTTCCGGCCACGTCCAGGGAGGTTGGCTACTGTCCCGTGGGTCTTAAACTTCTGGATAATATGTGCCACTGTCGTCACAGGAACTTCAAGCTGCTTAGAGATGGTTTTATAGCCTTTACCTTTACGATGTTTGTCTATAATTTTGTTTTCTAATGTCCTGGGACAGTTCTCTCCTTTGCTTTCTGTTGTCGATGTTCAGTGTGGTTCACACCTTTTCACCATACAGCAACGGGACTATTTGTCTCCCTTTAAATAGGCAGACTGACTGATTTTGGGTTTGAAAACAGCTGTGATGTCAATTAAAGGACATACCTGAGTTCATCATGACCCCCTGGGCAATTAGTTCTCAGTCTTTTATTGAGGTACCATCATTTATGTCCAGCCCTATTTCATTAGTTTTAAAAAAAATATAATTCTGTTAATGAACAACTGAAAAGTAATGGCTGATTTTGATTATTTAATTTTCAATAAATTTTAATTTATTGTTACTTTTGAATGTTTCAAGTCATTTCAGTGAGCATTGTGGACATTTTTTCTTTAACTGAGGGGTACCAACAATTTTGTCCACCATTGTCGCTTACAGTGTTAACACTGAAGAAGCAGGGAGGGGCTTCTTCTTTTTCTACTGTTTACTAGCGCATGTCCGCCCCCTACAGTTGGAAGAGGCTTGGTGTGAAATGTCTTTCACAGTTCTATTTCAATATATGAATGACTCTGTGTCATAGAATTTCTCCTTTATGATCAATTTTCAAACAGCTGGTACATCTGTAAATAAAAAGAAACGCTACCCATACGTCGCTACCAAATCTGAGTCTCTGATTGGTCAAAGTTGGACCAGGTTTAACTTTCAACGTGAGTGCCCATGCATGTTGAATACGGACTTAAAAACTTGCGTTTAGTCGTGACATAGAGCGTTTTTTAATGAGGACGTCCGCACATTTAAATAGAGTTTTCGTTAAAACTGGGTGCTCAAACACATCATGCTGAAGGCTGTGTGAGCGTAGCATTAGAAACACAGTTAAGCGCAAAGACTAAAGAAAACTGAAGTGACTTCACTGTTGGTTGAAACAGAGTGAAATGGAACCTGCTTTATTATGGCTCCACAGTCATCCTCATTTTTGGTCTGATGTGATGTCACCAAAACCCAGATTTCCAAAAATCGCTGAAAAGGAGGGAAAAACAACCCTAACGGTTGCTGGAAGCCATACCAATAAAAACGACTGAGGGCTTGATGCTCACCTTGACATTATTTACGTTAATAGCGATTAAATAGTAACGGAAGTCGAATAATTTCAACACTGAAACTAAAGTTCCATTGTTAAAGAGTTGAAAGATTAAGTCCACTTTAGGCCCACTTTCAATAACCGAAATAACATGACAAAGGATGGAAATGTCACTCTAAATATTGTTTTTAACAAAAAACTGTAATAAAACTTAACAAAATCTTTTCACATAGGTTAAAAACAAGATTTTTCACCATACTGGTATGTTCATGGGGTTTTACTTGGTTGTGCAACAAGCCACCTTGTGGGAACATGGGGAATTGTTATTTTTGATTTTTAAACCTGCTTCAAACAGGAAGTTTCAGCTCGTGCTGGTTTGCGGCGCCTTCCATCCGTGAAACCAGGGTTCAACTCCAGGCTGCTCCCTGTTCCCTTCTCTACCTCTGTGCCGGTCCCAAGCCCGGTTGCTTTGAGAGGGTTGCGTCAGGAAGGGCATCCGGTGTAAAACATTGCCAAGCTTACCATGCGACTAGTTCGCTGTGTCGACCCCTGATGGGAAAAGCCAAAAGACAAACAACTATTGCAATTTAGCCACTACATGGGGAGCCAGTTTAGCTCGTGCTGGTTTGCGGCGCCTTCCGTCCGTGAAACCCGGGTTCGACTCCGGGCTGCTCCCTGTTCCCTTCTCTACCTCTGCCGGCTCCAAGCCCGGTTTGAGAAGGTTGCGTCAGGAAGGGCATCCGGCGTAAAACATTGCCAAATTTACCATGCGACTCGTTCGCTGTGGCGACCCCTGATGGGAGAAGCCGAAAGTGGAAGAAGATTGGATGTAGAGAAAAAAGTGTTGGCAACATTTGTCATCATTCAAAAAGACCAGGATCAGTCGATTGTTTGGTCCAATCCAAACAAATAACAGATCAAATTAAGGAGTAAATAAAAATAAAGCAGAGATGTTTGGTGATTTTGAGGCTGGATCAACGATGACCCCTGCACCCTATTTACATAGGGCACACCTTGCAGCTTCTATGATGTAGGACCTCATGGGTCTCACCTGGGTTGTCCCATTTTTGTCCATGTTTTTCTTTTTTTGAAAAGCACCAAAAGACTCGAGCACTTCAAATTCCTAATACTGCAAATAAATTTAGTTTAAAAAAAAGCTCAATTGACCTTTCTGATGCTAATCATTTCGTAAGAGTGAGACGGCACGTGACGGGAGCTGGGGAGGACGTTTCTCCAGGGAGGGGGGAGGTGGGAAACGTTCAATCAGGTCAGTTGGTCTGTTTGCACGTAAAACGGCTGCGTCCCGAGCCAGCATTAAAGCACACGGAAGCATGCCTGCATCCCGGCTTCTGTTCCCGCTCGGCGCACAAAATCTCCACATCCAATTAGATTGATGAGCATGAAGTCCAGCAGGCACTTTTACCTGCTGCTCATGTTAATGAAACTTCCAGACAACATGGGAGTAGAGCCATATTACCCAACAACATTGACACCTTGTGGTCAACCGTATCTAGCACGACCTCATCATTTTGTTGTGTAAAGCACCTTAAAGTTACCCAACGACAGCAGTCATCAAGATCAAAGTTTTTCAAGAAACCCAATTGACGGAAACACTTTTTTTTAAGCTTTCAGGATCTAAAATGTGTTATAAATAAAGAAAAGAAATCATTACAATTGTAATTATTTATGAGCCTCCTCCCCATCCTTGTAGCTTGTAATTGCAAACAGATGACCAGCGTAAACTAATTGTGTTTTCATGCACCAAAAGTGTCCAAACATGTCCACAGATGGTGAAATAAATGCAGCCTGCATGTATTTGTTAAGATAAAAGCTTTCAGTTCTGTTCCATGAATGCTGAGGAGACCCCCACCCCACCCCACTCCGCAACTCCCTGCACCACCACCCATTGCAACCGGCATTCTTATGATAATGGCATAAAGCTGGTGCTTTAGCTAATTGTGTATAGACGATGGAGGTGGGCATCTTTTGTTGTAGGCTCTCGTGAGTCTAAAGGGAAGGGCTGGCAGGGATTATTACTTTTTATGGAACTTCTCAGATTCCACCCATACGATTCAGTTTGCTGAGTGCTTGCCATTATTTGATTTGCTTTAAGTTTTTCCTTTTTTTTTATAGGGGAGACACTTGTGTTAGGGCCATTTCAGGGATTCACAAAGCCATCGGCCAATCAAGAACAAGTTTGAGTCCAATAATAGAAAAGGTAACGATGCTTCAAGATGCCTCCAGAGCTGTGCCGCATGCAACAGGTGTTTTTTATGAAGTTGAAAAGTTTTATTATTTTTAATTTTGTACCATTTAAAGCAACACAGTTCTCATTAAATTGGTGTTTTGGATCACAAATCAATTGTTAAATGATTATTCTGCATTATAAACAACAGGAAATTTGCTTGTTCTATTCATAATTAGCTGACAGAGCAGTTTTTAAATTAGTCAGAGCACTTTTCAGGATCAAAATATTCATTTTGAGGGCTTTTCCACTGGAATAAATCAGTAAATTTGTTCTGGCTGAGCAGGAAATATCCCCAGAATCTCACACCTTTACGTGGTTTCGCTGGCTTTCACGCTGCACTCTTGGCAGAAGACCAAGTGGCCAGGAAAAATCAAGCAGTTACAAAAGCTGCACGTTTTGGGGTGGTAATCTCTCCAGGTGAGATCCACCGTCAATACCTGTTTTCCAGCTCTCCCTGGACTTTTTGCTGTTGATTACCTGGATCAGGTGTGTTCAGTCAATCAGATTGAGGAAACACCTGAGCAGAAACAGTGCAGAGACAACCGGGAAACGGGGAGGATGGAAGATTTCCAGGACCAAAGTTGAGTTCAACAAGTCTTCAGACTATCATATGTAGCTAAGTATCTAAATCTCCTTCTTAAATCACATTTACCATTTAGAAATCAGGTACTGTCTGTAGATTACTTCAGTTTGATGGCACAGTTGTGCATCTACTTCCCAGTGATGTTAACTCACTCTAAAATTCACTTACAAAATCCATCCAGGGGTGCCCAAATCCCAGTTTCGAGGGCGGCATCCTACCTGTATTCCAACCAACCTGCCATTGAAGCTCCTCATTGGCCAAACACACCTGATCAGGTAATCAACAGCAGATAAGGCTGAGTTTTATAGAAAGCCAGCAGGAGGCCGGCCCTCAAGGCCGGGGTTTGGGCACCCCTGAAAAGTTTCTTTTTACCAAGCAAATCTGAGAAATGAACTCTGAATTTAGTGAAATTCTAATGGCAAAGTTCCCCTTAGAGTGCTGCATACCCTTAGTCAAAGGTACTCCAGGTGTACTACAAGTATACTTAGCCCATACAAAAAGTGAGGCAGTGTACTTGAAGTTTAATTTTTATATACTATCTATTAATTATAAACTTAAAATGTTCCTATTTAGTCTGAAGAAATATTCAGTTAGTATACTTGCTATACTACATATACGTAGTAGACTTGTTATACTCCAGTATACTTCATAAAATAAACTTCAAGTGTACTACTTTTTGCTCAGTGTAAAGAATTTAGCACTTCTGATTTTGTATGGCCAACACTTACAAATTAATAACTCCAAAAATACAAAATATCTTACCAGCTGTGTTGAATGCATAATTTTAGATAAAAAAAATTTCAAAAAAAATTGACTGTTAGGTTAAAAAAAAATCCATTCCTCTTTTAAAATAATTTTTGAGGAATAAAACCAATAGCCAAGAGACATTTCAGCTTTACTTAAAGGACCAGTATAATCTATATAGATTAAAATAATAATAATAAAATGTCCAAAAATTAACTCATCGACATGGAAAAAATAAAAATGCTTACTGTGTGATAGAGCTTCTCCTAAATTACTCAATGTATCTTGAACAGTCGCCTCTTCATCAATCAAATGAATTTTTACTGTTAACATAGTTTAACATTTTCAAAAACTTTGAGAAAAAAAACCCCCAGAGACATCAGTAAATCAAAGATGTCTTTAAACCAAACAGTAACTGAAGACACTGTTTTTCTTAAAATGATCAACTCAAGACTGATTTTTTCAACAAGCCCTGCTGCTGACATGAAAGCCAGACTGGAGTTTATGCACAAATATTTGAAATATAGAAACACACCGGACACTTTTTGGTTTAGAAAAGAAAATCCTTAAAGTTCCACTCCGATCCTCTTTTGATCAACTTTAGAATTTAAAATTGTGATTATTAAGTTTTTAGCCAAAATCAAAAAAGCCTTAGTCATTTTCTGGACATAGTTTCTGCACAGCAGTAGTAGTTCATTAGAACTTTGCCTACAAGTTGTGGGAGGTACTGTTGAGTAAGCCTGCCCCATTTCCCGTTATCCATATTCTCCTTATTCCCAATGATTTGAATAAAGAAATACTCAGATATGCAATTTTAAGCTTCATCGTCTTCAAATATGTCCTCCATCATAGAAAAATTAGAAGAAAAAATATTTAAAAAAAATTTTCAGAAGAAAAAGCCTTAAAACTCTACTGGCACCACTTGCGATTGTGACACATGGTGGTAGTAGCATCATACTGAGGGGCTATTTTCCTTTTTCAGGCAAGCATTTTACCATTTGGTGACATATTACTGAATAAAAACCGTAATGAATCAGAAAACAAGCATCCCTGTTGGTGGAAAAACGTTAGAAGAACATCGTAGAGTGACAGTTTATCAATTCACAATCTTTGGAAGTAACTCAAAACTTAATGTGTGGCAAAAAATATATAAATAAACGAGCTGGTGTCGTAAAAAAATACATAAAGATCCTCCTACATGTCAATTAAACACATCTATTGTGTTCGGGTCAAATTTGACCCATTTTGACACTCGAAAACGGATCAGTATAAGGTTTGAAACCTAAAAATTAACTAAGATGTGTCAGTAAATATGTAACTGGGTCAAACTATGTTTAAAGTGGTGAGAATTGTTGACTTTACATTTAAACTCTCAAACATCTTAAAAGTTGTTATGAAATGGCAAGTTAAACAAGAAACTGTACTAAAATTAAAGTTATAATAAAGTCATCCAGCTTTTTACTATGTTAGTCAAAAGTATTTATGTACAAATTACTTCCCCATTAACTGTGATATGACAACATTACTTTAGAATTACTTTCCGAACTATTCTTTAACAAAAAACAAGAGATTTTAAGTTAGATCAAACTTTTATAGGTTGTTCTAATTTCAAAGCTGTTCAGTTGGCAGATGTACAGTAAAATATTAGCATTTTTTAACAATATTTTGTTAAATTTATATTAAAAACTGTCCTTAAAAAGAATGTACACATAAATTGTCAAATATTAACAGCCTGATGAGTTTTATGAATAATTACCAACATCTGAAGCTCGTTTTCACTATTTTTTTTTTTGATAAAATGTGTAATTGAAAATGATAAACATGTCTAAATTGAATTCATTTTCCATGGACTTGCGTAGATGACACATTTACTCTCACATAAATCATGTTTTTCTTAGTTTAAGTGTGAGGCACACCTGCAGCGTCACATACAGCAGTTAACATTGTGGACAGCAGGTGCCAATTAGCATAACCACCTTTTTCCTTTTTTTTAATCAAAATTCTTTTTATTAGAAACGGTGAGTCAGATAGCCATATGTGGAAAAACTAGTTAAGGTTAAGAAATGTTTTTACCCTCTAAACACAATACTAATTAGCATGTTGGGGGGGTAGGCTATTAATATTTTTTTTTCGTTTATCTTTGAGAACAGTTCTAAAAGAATGAGTTAAGCTATGGTACAAGCTAGGAAGTTGTTGTCCACCTAAAAACAAGGTAAGATAAGAAGTTTTTATTTTATATTTTTGTGTTTTTTTTAATTATGTGAACTGCTGTTTTAATTAACTTTAGTACTGTAGCTAATGTGTAAGAAACGATTTATGCTAGCGAGTAGCCACAGGTTTTTAGCTGTTAAGCTAATTGTGCGTGAAAAACTGAACATTTTTATCCTTTTATTTCTTTATTTTGTCACTGTTATTAGGTAAGTGGAAAATCTTTAGACAGTGAAACATTTATATTTATGACAGAGGTTTGCATGTAATGCAGCTAAAATATGATTTATGATCAAGAATATCTAAAAACGATTCATTATTTGCAGATCAGATGTGCACGTTTAAATCTTGATTCTCAGCCACTGTGTAGCTTTTATTTATGGTTTTGTGTGCCATGGTTTCTTGTTTTTGTGTTCTATGATTTAGCCTTTACAATTTTTCGTGAACTTTTTCTATGTAGTTGTGCTTTCCAAGGCATTGGGGTTCTTCTACGTTGGTTTTTATCGGATTTCTTTTTTAAGGGAAATATGCATATTTTAACTGATTTTTGGCATTTTTCTTTAGTTTGGATGTATTTTCTGGTGGTTTTGCTGTACCTTTCTGGATCTTTGGGCAGTTTATCCGTGGTTTACTTGCATTTTGGGATATTTTGATTAAAAGAAGTGAAAAATAAGCTTCAAAAAAGTTATAACTTGGATCCTTAAGTACTTTAACTCCAGGGTTTGTGGATTTATGTTGTATGTTATGTATTCACGCACGTGCGAGCTTTATTTTAAACTTTATGATATTGTCTCACTTTTATTTCCAGATTAAATAAATAGTAAAGAAAAAAAACCTCTTGAAACCTCTAAAAAATATTGTAGAAATTAACAATTGAGTTTTAGTTACATTAAAAAAATCTTTATTTAATGTAATATTGATAATTCAAGTACATTTTCATTTAAAGCAACTTTTAGTTCTTTTTTTTTGGGGGGGGTACTTTTATTTTGTTAGATTTTATGCAAAAATTTCTTATTTTCCAAAAGAACTTCAATATTTGTTTGATTTAAAACAACAATTCTGTCAGAGAACATCTGATTTGTGGATGGAACCATAAAAAAGCATTACATTTTGTAGTCAAATCATGATCTTGTCAACAAATATTGAATATTTTTAAGATTTGGGCATCTGGTGAGAAGCATCAAGACACAAAAAACGTTCAAAATTTAAGCGATTTCTGTTTACTCCTAGCAGACAACAGAGTTCAGGAAGTGATGTCCTCTGAGTGTTTAAACTAAGAAAACTTTTTGAAAAACATGGGATCATTCTTTTAAAATGATAAAATGCTTGGTCTTCTCGTTTCTTTGGCAAATATGTGCGTATTTTGGTCGGTAAACATGGTTGTTAGAGGAAGTTTCTCCCCAAGTGGAGTCTTTGGAAGTGTGTATTTGTGATTAGCTCCTCATTTCTTTATCAAACAGTCAATCAGCAGGGTTGTGTCGGTTGGGCTGACTTCTGGAAGGGTGTCACCTCCCCCGTTTTCACTCGTGGACGCCTGTGGAAAGCCGCGTGTCCTGAAAGGGGCTGCGCGTTTTGGCCGATAAATCAGCCCCGCGGCGTGGCTGCGCCCCGGATCGAGGCGATTTCTTGGACTTTTTGAGACAAAAAGAGACCAACTTCCGTCTTTTGGCGCAGCAAGGCGGCCAACGCGTCGGCGTTTTGGGCAGAAATCGGGCGCAGAGCGTGCACCTTTGCGCAGAGGACTGCTTTCAGTGCTGTGTGGCTCCGCTGGGTGCACAAAGACAGCGGCTCGCAGAGGAACTTGTTCAGAGTGAGCCGGGGACGCTGGGAGGCGAAATAGCAAAGCTCCGGAGCTGAAGTAGCGACGAACGCGCAGTTCGAGCGGCCGAACGGCAATTTCCCCCCCTTCTTCTGGGAAATCCAAGGTAAGGGGTTTGATTTGGGAGCGTTTCAGCAGCTCTGGATGGCAGCAGAGCAGGCTAAACCTCCATCGCTCCGCTTTCCCGACCACGGTTGTTTTTGCAGAAAATGGCGTCATCGCCCTCTTGTTTCTGCCTGGCCGCCGCGCCGAGAGGAATACTTTCAGAGACTTGTAGCAGCCGCTACACGCAGCCTTCACTTCCTCTAAGGTGAAAATGACCTGCCGCCACGTCTGGCGGTGAATTTGGTGTTGCCAGAACGGCAATCGGTGCGCAATTCTGTTCGGTAGAAGGACGCGCAAAGATGGAAGGGTCACTGGCTCTGTGCGCCAAGGCTGCTTCTTGGAAAAGGTGGCACGGAGCCGCAAAACGCAGCGTTTTTCATTCAGAACCAGACAAACTCAACCGGCTGAAAGGTGATCCATGGGACAGAGGATGGTTTGAGGACACCATCGAGGGGGAGATGGGTGATTTGGAGGCGTTTGTTTTGGCGTTTTTTCGTCGGGTTAGCTCGTTTTTACGCTGCACTCCCTTTGCCATGCTGCAATCGCCACGACGGGCCTCTCATTCACGGTTCGGAAAGGTGCATTTTTAGTCTCCAACCTCCCCCATGATCCAACCAAACTGCTCCTTTTGTCGCCGGACACGTTGGCGCTCTAAATCGGTCTAAATCCGCGTGTGAAAGCAGATTTTTCACGGATAATTTGTGGGGGGGAGATGCGATGCAAATCGTTCCATGAGAAACGGGCGACTGCTCCTGCGCGCTCCTGGCTCAACGCTCCGTCAGGGCTAGCGCAGCTTTCTCGAGATAAAGACGAAATGACACGGCGCGTGGAGGAACTGAACGCTTCGCGCTAAAGTAGGGAAGTCCGGGCGCTGCGCAACGATCGGGCGCTCGCTTTGCGCAGAGAGCGGTGGCAGCTGCTGTTTCCCCGCGATACCGCCGGACCGGCCAACCCCTCTGGAAATACTTTTTTTGGGGGGAGGCGGGGGGACCTCTTGGATCAAAACACTTGAGCATCGTGCGGGGCCTTTATGGCCTCGTGAATGTAGGTCCCGAGTTCCACTTGGGCTGCCCCTGTCTCTCCTCGTCAGCGGCGTGCATGCGTCCTCGCGAGGCCACGGAGTTTTCCGCGTGCTGACTCTCCACTTGGTTTCCTCCCGTGAAGTGGACGGACAGATCGGCTGTGGCGCGGGATCCAGAATGAATACAAGAGCGTAAAGCTCCCGGAGGCTGCTCATCTCATCTCATCTCATCTCATCTCATCTCATCACTCGCTCCGTGGACGTTTTGATCAAGTTACCCGAGTTATGCAACCGCATCCGAGAAGCGAAGTGTACCCGACACCCACCGGCGGATGGATGTGCGGGGCCAAATGAGGGGCGAATTTAGACGCGTGGGTATTTATTCAAAAAGAGATGTCATTTGCACATCTTCCTAGTGCCATTTGCGTCACAGCCCGCGGCCTCGCACGCCCATGGGGGGCGACGGAGTTGCAAATGGAGACAGTGTTTGTGTGTGACGCTTGCCCCAGCTGAAAGGGAACCAATAAGCGCGCAGTGGCCGTGCGCCTCCACTCTTCGGCAGTGCACCGAGCTGGGATTCCGTGTAAACAGCCACGATCGCGCAGCTCGTGGATGTTTCCGTGACTCCCCATCGCTCCGACGTGTATGCGAAAGTGGATGCGAACCTGCTACTGGCTAACCTGAGACGATCAGTCCCACACTTCTCCTCATGGCGCTCGGTGCATGCGGCTGTCGTGGATTTTCCCCCTCCAAGAGTGGCTTCCAGCTGGATCTGGATGGTTTTGAGACCATAAAAGCTTTATTTTTTATCAGCGCAGGGATCAAATCTGGATTAGGATTCGAGCACTGGATGAGAACGCACTGTGTTTCTGTCCGTTTCTGCACGGAAGATGTACTGTTTTGATCCAGAAAGGTCGCCGCTGCGCTTTTGGGCGCTGCGCATGGGTTTCATTCACGAGGGGACACGAGGCACACTTTTACTGGACTTTTGTGCCATAAACTGACCGTAAGAAAACGACTTTTTGTTGGATCCCTGGCTGCAGAGGTGTGCACTGAATGTTCATTTGGTGATTAAATCTAATTTTAAGTTAAACAGAAGCATTTTGGACCCTTTAAACTCAAACTCTTTGACATATTTTATATGAAGTGATCAAAATCCATAATTCTTGCTGTTAAAAGTGTGGTCCTCTCAAATTATTTCACTCTTTATGTATTTAATATAATCTCACTGTCGGTGTTCCCTTCAACTCACACTGTCAGACTTTATGAAAGGATTTAGTTTGTTTTAATGAACACAAAGCTACAAATCAAGGAATTAACTCTGAAACAGCTGAACAGGAGTTACAATTTGTGCAGAAACTTTCAGAAGGAAAAAAAAGAAGCAAAAATGAAGTTTTTCCAACTACCTTCACCCATTTGAGAGCGTCCATGACTGTTCTCCACCCCTGTAACGCAGGTATCACTGGTGTTCATGATGGTGGTTGCTGCTGGTAACCATCCGGTGATGTCGTGCTGTGATTCAGTCAGGTTAATGATGTAGTGCCTCATTCAACCACTGAGTCAGCTCGTCAAATCACAGTTAGCGTTAAAAAAAGCCGACTAGTCACAGAAACTCAGCTGACAGGAGGTATTTGAAGCCAATCAATACAAGTATGAATGTCTGTGATTAATGGATGAACAGTTATAGTGTGGGGATGATATTCATCCTGTCACTACACCCTCAGAAACAAGAATAAACAGTCATGTAACAACAAACAATAGGTCAGTTATTAGTTGTTAATGTAAACTGAAGGAAATAAATCTCTCAAGTGATTGAAAGATTCAACTTTTGATGACTGTATGGGGGATTTTTAAGCTCTACAGTCACAGAGATTCTTAAAAAAGTGAAGAATATCCGTCAGTTTGTTACAAATTCAAGAAGTACAAAGAGTAAACAAACTGTTATAATAATCTGCCTTGTTGGCTCAGTAATAAAACAGTCAAAGTCTTGGTTAGAGCTGCACAGAATGAGGAAAACCTGTGATGTGCGATATTGGCAATCAATATTGGCTGAACGACTTAAAATACATGAACAAATAGCACAACAAAAACGACGAATGCATTATTTCCATTTCACTACAACAGTTTTATTTAAATAAAAGTCAACAAAACTTAAATTATACTCCAAATGACCTTAGTTCACGTAGGAGGCAGGCGTCTGACTTAAAAGGACTCCATCCGATTGGTCAAAAGCGCAAAGGGCTCTATTTGATTTGTTAAATACTTCAACATGCCATGAGATTGTTAAAGCAAATGTGCAAACATCTAAGGTAACCATTGCAGTTTACGCCATCATTTGGAGCCGCCGCGGTGCAGAAGTAGAGTGGTCCACGTCTGATCAGAAGATCACAGGTTCAATTCCTGCCATACCCATCCACGTATCTAAGTGTTTTAGGTCAAGATGCTGAACACCACATTGCTCTTGGTTGTTAAATGCTGGTGTGAATAGGAGAAGGGAACTGTGACTAAAATACTTGGGGCCTTCTAAGATGATAGGAAAGTGCTGTACAAGTATTGTAAGAATTTATCATGTATGTACCATTTACCATGTGTAAACACCATGGTAAATGGTGTATAAGTATACACCATTTACCGTGTGTGATACACGTACCACAAAGGCTGAAATTGCGATAACTATAAACGTGCAATTGATTGTGCCAGCTTAGCCTTAATTTCAATCTATTGGGTAAATGCTTAACTCATTAAATAAAAGTATATAAAGCAGGATTGTTTTTACTTTAAGCCAATTCTGTTTTTAACATCCCCATAGAGCAGGCTGAGTGTAACTTTAACACACGGCTGCTCATGATTTACTCTAACTTCATGGTGAAAAGTACTGTGATCAATACAAAGAAGTAAATTCAGGCTGAATCCGAATTCTTCCCCTACCCCCACATTTAGCCCCCCCAAACGGAGAGTTCGTGAAAAATAGTGTCTACTAATTCGGATGTCACTCCATCTCGATGACGTCATCAATAGTCACCGGTCAGCTAAGACTCTGTGGTGAATGTTTGATAAAAGTTGGTGTGAAGTTGTTAAAGTTTTTTTCCTGTGACTGTTGAACATGGAGATGGGTTTAGGGCGTTTCTCAGTCTGCTGGGTTTGTTTACTTCAGGACTGTTTAACTGCGGATCAATTAGAAGTTGTCAGAATAACACAGTTGGAAGCTGGCCCTTAAGGCTTGGAAGTGGACACCTCAGCTTTCGACACACGTATGATGCACTTGTTGTATTAAAGGAGGAGAAAGCATTCAGTAGGGATGTTGCAATTCACCGTTCAAAACCTAACCACATGTTACACCATTGAACCAAATCATAGGGAAAGGGAATTGTTGCATCCCTATGTTTGCATGTTTACGTTAAAGGTGCCAAACAGGTGTTGTGCTAAACAAAAGGCTTTATTAATCATTGTTTTATTAGATTAGACAAGACCTAGTGAAAGTCAGCCGAAGAGTTTTTACTTCATTGTAGGGCTGCACGATATGAAGAAAACTCGCGATATGCGATATTAGTAATTAATATTGCGATAACGATATAATTTGCGGTATATAAACAATTAGCAAAACAACCAAAAATATTATTCCCATTCCATTACAACAGCTTAAAAATTATACTACAAATGACCCTTGTTGACATAGGAGGCGAACATACAACATAATAGGGCGCCATCCGATTAGTTAACAACGTGAAGGGGTCCATCTGATTGTTCAAATGCAGAAAGGGATTCTTTCAATCCATTAAACACTTCAAGCTGCCATAAGATTGTTTGGCCACATCTAAGGTAACCATTTATTGCAAAGTTGCTGTCTTTTGCGATATGCATATTGCACAGCTTGATATTGCGATAACGATAAATTTGCGGTATATTGTGCAGGCCTACTTCATTGTTATTTGCTTATCAGCAAATTTACAAAAGGATTTTTTTCAGAATCTTTTGTTTTTTGTTTTTGTTTTGTAGTACAAGAATTCTGTATCAAACCAACACAAAACCATGACCTAAAAATTGAAGTTTGAACCGAATCCTGGGTTAAAGGGATTTGTTACATCCCTAGTATTTAGTCATAAAAATACACAATAATGTGTCACAAGACACTCCTGATTTGGGCTTTGGATTTCTTTATTTTCTCCAGATACGTTTCTGGTTCATTCTAAATATATTATTCTAAACAAAAACTGCACAGTCGATTCAATGGAAAATGTATTTTTACTCCCTGAAAGGTTTATCCTTGACTCACCCAGAACCTGTCAAAAAGTGCGTTTGCCTGTAAAAGTTAAAATCTATTAAAAAAATTAGAGTTATAACTCAGTTTTTTTATCAGCATCTAAAGGAAGGAAACCACAAGACTTGCAAAAATCCACCAGGCAAGAAAAGACCAAAAACTGGGAAGTTTTGGCCACAAAAAACTAAAGTGACACTTAGACAGGAGGTCCTAAAATCATCCAAGAAAACCGTAGATACTTAGGAGACGTTTCTTGGAATTCTAAAACAAATATGTAAAATGAATAAACCTCACTATGAGACCTGATATGTATGTTTTGAGCTAATGTTTACAGTGTCCCGCTCATACTATCAGTGATGCATTTATTTCTTTTAAGTGCTTTAAGTAAAAAAAAAAAAAAGCTGCAGTCACACCTGCTCTGAAAACTCCCATAATGCTTGTTCCATACAGAGATTTCTTTACATCTATCTTCTCTGCTTTTGCAAACAGTGCTGCGTTTGTATGTTTGCTCCACTCTTGCTGCAGAAAATTCACCATAAATCAGTGTAAGTTTGTGAGTTTGGCAGCTCAGAGTGGAAGTTATGCTGTTGTGTATTCTTCTCATTTTTAGCCACATAGTGGTTGTCTTTTTTTTTTCCTTTTCCTTTTTTAAAGAATTTCAGCTTCTTGCTCAGGAGGCCAGTTGGTAGTTTGCTCCTTTAGGTTTTGTTTTTGTTTACATGTTTACTCCTGGGGTGCATGGGTTTCTAGGTATTCTGCAGGTGCTTGTTCTTTTTTGCATTTTGCGTGTGGCATCAACAGGAAGTGCCTTAAAGTGCTGTGGACCACATGACAACACAACTTGTCGACTGTGGGGATTTCATAGGTTGTTTGCATTGAATTAGATACTTTTTTGACTATTTTTACGGGAGGTTTGTGGCAAATACAATTTAAAGCAACAAGTTTGGTAGTTTAGATAGTTAAAGAGATTGACGTAAAACTTACATGTCTGTAATATTTATACTTTTATGTGTTGTTTGAGTTTTTTTCCCTTTAAACTTTATTTTATTTCGTTAAACTATACAAGTTGCACAATATATTTAGATCTGTCTGTCTGTCTATACACCTGTTTTCAGAAACACTTTATTTTCAAAATGTATACTTGATCCTAATAGATTAGGACAGTGTTTTTCAACCAGTGTGCCGCGGCACACTAGTGTGCCGTGGGAGATGGTCAAGTGTGCCGTGGGAAATTACCCTCATTAATCATTCACTGATCTAAAAACATTTTCCATCTCCAGGAAATCAGCTCTTTGTTCATCCAAACAGGCCTTGATAAAACACTGAGTAGTGAGGAATATAAAAGATCTTAAAATTACTTTTTCTTTGTGTTTATTTGATTCTATTAAAGACATTTTGATAAGAATGACGGTATTTACCTGCAGCTATAGCGGTTTGCGGGAAAGTCCCGCCCCTTTACCTGTCTCCGCCAATCATTGTTGAAGGCTTAATCACATGTCAGCAGTCTGACCAATCAGAAGTGGTTAAAGTCTTCACTTCCTTGTTCTTAATTCTGCTCATAAATTCTCTCAGTTCCAACAAAAATACCAGCTAAAGCTCGTCTTTAGCGGTGTAGCTTTCCACAGAGTCCGGTGTCAGACCGTGAACAAAACAATGAAGCTCACAGACGCGAGTCTTTCTGCCCTTTTTCGGCAGTTTTCACACTACATCTCCCATGATGCATTGGCTTAAAGGGCCAGTGTCCCAGCGCACAATGAGTGCGCGTGAAATGTCCAGAAACCTCAACGGACAAACAAACAGTTTCTAAATTTTATAATTTAACTTTTATTTCATCTCTTAGAAAAAACAGCCGCAACTTCCTGCTTTTTTGGCCACAATTATCACAAAATGCACGTGAGATTGCGGGGGGGGGGGGGGGGGGGGGGGCAGTCGATCAATAGAGACCATGAATTTCTGCTTATTTTTATTTTTTTTGGATGCTGGTGTGCCGCGGGATTTTTGTCAAGGTTAAAGTGTGCCGTGGCTCAAAAAAGGTTGAAAAACACTGGATTAGGAAGCTCATGTTTAAAGTCAGTAATCAACTGTTTTCAGGTAAATGTTATTTTTGATTTAGCTTTTGGTTTACAATTATGTCCAATATTCAATTAATGTTCTGAATGCTTACAGAAATATTTATATAAAAGTTTGAAAGTGATAATTGTTCCTGTGAGATCCTTTGCTGTATGTTGAAAAGGTCAATTACAATGGTATTGTCCAGTAAAAGAAAAGTTGTGCACTTTAGACGCTTAAGTATTGGGATCGGTAAATACAGGGCATTGGCCACAGTTGCAAGGAAATGATCAGTATCGCACGAAAACAATTAAATCGGCCCACCTCTAATTTTAACATCTGTATCATGTCAGAGACGTGCGCCTGACCTTACACCAAACAATGACGTCCATGACAGCGGTTGTCAGAAGTCAGACCTCTGTCTTCCCCTCTGGTCACCAGTGGGAACCATCTCCAAAGTTCTGAGCGCACTTAATCTCCCAGCAACCCCAGTGCACAGTTTCTGGGTGCCACACACCTGACTTTCATTCGCAATCACTCACAGTCTACTTAAGCACGGTACTGAGCCCCACTCAGTGCGAAATATTGTTTGTGCTACTCTGCCTGCATTACCGAGCAATACATCCAGACCTGATTTCCTGACCCTGTTTCGTCTCTGACTCAGTTTGCCTGCCCCGCATCTCATCTGGATCCTTACTTCTTTAGTTTCTTCTCTGATGCCCCCATGCTTGTTATTGACCCCTGCCTGCCTGACCCAGATTTAGCTTTGTGGACTTTTAGCTGAGCTAATAAACCTGCTGCAGTTAGAATCAGATGTCTGCCTGTTCTGTGACAGTGGGATGCTGGGAAAAAATATCCAGATTTTCCCCAAAATAAATCTTGACTGGCAAATTTAAAATAATCGATAAAATGAATTTATCCCCCAGTCCTGCAATTGGATACTTTGTTTAAAAACTGAGAGTACATTTTTGACTTTTCTTCTAACCTTAACTTCAACTGTCCGCATTTTGGAAGTTTAATCCTGGAGATGATCCTTTCAATTGACTCTGTACGATCAGGTGAATCATTAGGTTGGGTTAAGTGAAACTCTAAATATTAAATGTCATGTGTGTAACTTGAACATATAGTTGCATTTTAGAATGTAGGTCAAAACCAATGCAAATGCTTCCTACAGCTTCCCTTATTCAGCCAGTTAATTATCACTAATTGATAACCAACAACAGAGAATTTCTTGATCATTTATTATTTATATATTTGATTCTGTCCGTGAAATTTTGACTATCTTCAACCGTTCTTTTTACTCTCAGAATGTAGCTAAATACTTTTCCAATAATTATTTGTTTTAATTTTTCATTATTAATATAAAATGTGGTGTTAAGATTTCCACGTCATCTTGACACATTTAAGACAGTAACGCCCCCCCCCCCCCCCCCCCAAACAATTTTTAGTGTTAAAACATCAACACAATAGTTAAATTGTAGTGTCACGTTTGTGGTATTTGAAATGAACACCAGAGCGGTGCTTATCCGTCTGAAATCTATAGAATATTTTTGGAAATATCAAACCTTCCAAGTTGAGTCTGACACATTCACTCCAATAAACTGAGTCATAACCGGACTTCACAACCATGTTGGAGTGTTGCCATGGAAATAAATGTCCCTTGTGTTAAGTATTTTAGTGTCTTGAGCGGTTTTTATTTTTATTTTTAGTACATTTTGCAGTATAGAAAAATGATTTTTAAACACTGCCTGAGCATTTCACCTGTTTTTTACTTTGATGGGTTTTTATGAAATGCTGCTCAACAAATTAGTTTTTGGATCGTAAAGCTGCGTCTTCCTGAATCTCCTTCATAGATGTTTAAGTTCACATAGGAAACCACTTGGATGATTGGATTATAATTGGAGATCCACTCGTTTGGTAGATGATGCCACAGCGTTCTCCAAATGAAGCAGCTGTCAATCATCACAGGCTTGTTTGCTTATTGGTGTCATACATAATAGGGGATCTGGGTTTTTCTGAAACCTAGGTTTGTTTTAGTATTTTTGGTCTTAATTTTTTTTCTCAGAAGATTGAATTTTTACAGTTGGACAACAGAAAACCTGACAGGAAAGGTTAGTGTGTTAGATGTTTGTTTCCTGGGAATAAATCAACTAATTTGACCAAATATATGATTTCTTTGTCATGTAGTATCATAGATGTTGATTTCTGAGCACTTCCCCTTTATTCTAACTATTTAATATGTTTCTTGACCTTGCAGTAAATAATGTAGAAGCTTTCATTCTCAATATTTCTCTTAGAAAATCCAAGTTTTCTATTGTAGTCTGGATAGTTTTTGAAAAAAGAAATATAATTAACTTCTTCAAAAAATCTTTAAAATGTTTTAACTCTATCACGTGTAAACTAGGGCTCTGCAACCTGAAGCTCTGGGGCCACTTTTATCCCTCTGTTGTGGCTCTGGGTTTAAAGTAAAATGTTAACTATTTGAATAACGGATTTGTAGTTTTAGTTCATTTTTAGTTCATTAAGTTTTGTGTTTAGATTCCTAAAAATGTCAGATAACTGAGAAAAACTGATGGCAATCCGTTGTCTGTCAGAGGGATTTTCTAGCATATCTTATTTTCTATACAACAGTGTCTAGTTCTGAAAGTACCTGCATATAATTGCATTAACATCTATAGATAAAACTTAGATTCTACACCAATGTGTCATGTTATATTTAATGGAAAAGAAGAAAAAGGACGATGGTGCGCCATAATGACAGAACATGTCCTGTTAACTTGCCTTTCTTCCATTTTTAATTCATGTTAATGTACTGCAATAGGAGGATCTTATTTGACACAGAATGTATTTTATTCTGAAAGGGAAACTTCCATTTTAAAAGTAAAAGAAGTTAAAATGATTAGATACAGAAAAACATGACACTGTTGTAAATCAACTAAGGTTTAATGACCACAAAAATAAAGTGTATTTTTCTAAAAAATAAAGTGGGACTTTTGGGAGTTTGCTCAGTAAGAAATTGGTTCACATGACCCTTTTATTTTGAAAAGTTGCAGACTCAAACAAACACATTATTTGCCTCTGAACTGGTCTTTTAATTCATTTGTGAAACAGGAACATTTTTTGGTGTAGTCATCGTCCTTCAAGGCTCAATTCCTAAAAATGCTTTTTATAGTACGGTATGTTGTTGAATTGTTACTAACCTGTTTATCATCAGCTCAATTGTTGGCATTCATAAAATATCTCCATGCTGATTATAGGAGATGTCTGCATGAAGTTATTTCAATAGTCTATTCTGTAAGAGAATTTTAAATATTCAAATGACAACTTTTCATTTTTATCAAAACAAATATGAATGTAGAAGTGGCTCCTGTTATGACGATGCTTACAATTGTGTTTATTTAAAACAGATTAGAGTAAAACAAATGTGTTACAATTTTAAAATAATTGATTTTAATCAACTGCTTTTTCACAATAAGAGCTTTTTGATCCTTGTTTCTGTAAAAACTCTAGCAATTTTAAACTAGATTGAATTAAAATGTGGTGATCTCTGAACATGTTATTTTTTTTATTTAAACTTAGCTGGGTTAAGTTAACTTGCCTGGTTAACTAGAACTGCTTGTTTCAAAATTATAAATGTGCTGGCTGCTGCTTCAGCAGTACGCTGTATTTCTATGCACAGATTATGTTGGATTTGGATAGTTCAGCCCCAGGTCCTCTCCTGCACATTCCCACATCACAAAACTTTTAGGATAGCAAAACATTTCAAATGCGTTCTTTGTCTCCCTCTTCTGGTTCTTATTTGTAACTGCAAATTATTTCCAGTTTGTCTCTGTGGCTGACTTGTGTTGTTTTTATGTCAAATATTTAATTTTTCAGTGAGAGCCCAGGTGCTTAAATTATGAGTTGAATAAATTGGTCTAATTTCGGACAAATTAAAAATATTTTTTTCATTGCAAGACACGGCTTTCTTGCAATTAACCTGTCAGCAGTTATGTTTCTGACTTTATTTATAAATTTAATTTAAACTAACAAAATGTGGGCGGAAGTTTAGGGGAATTTATGATAATTTTGTGAGTGTTTAACTCATCTCCTGCCTTTTAAAGCTTTTTTATTCCTCTTTCCCTAAATGTTTTTATGTTTAAAATAATTAGTCATGTTCATAAAACATGTTTCATCTCTTTTAGTGAGTCAAAATTTGCATCCTTACTTGTCAATAAAGAACAAGAAGAAGTTGCATCTCATGCACTTATGTTGTGAGGTCACAGGTTAAAAAAATGCGGAAAAAGTATAAAAAAAAATTTTACACTTAAGAAACTATAGAATTAATTTCTTTATGATCAATAGCACATGTTCAGATACATTCACAAGACCACTAAAACAAACTTTGAAATGATGTATTTTCTCCCTTTCACAGTTTTGGAATCATTCCCACATCATCCTGTTCAGTGTGTTTAGCCCAACTCCATTAATGGAACTCCTACAGCAAAGCTAATCTTGCAAAAAATACATGAGATGCTTTCAGATCTCCCCTTCTGCCGAGGAGACCCACTGAGACAAGCCTTACTTATGAAATATTTGTTTGGCAGTGACATTACTTACTTGTAAAACCTGCATCTGGTTGCATATGAATGGTGTTGACTTGTTAAAACACATGTTCTTGACCCAACAACAAGAAATCACAAAATACCAACTGTTTAAGGTCAAAACGTGTCAAATATATGGACAGATTGTTCATGAAGTCATGTGGAAAGTTTTTATATTAAATAACATAGTTTATATGACATAGAGGTAATTCACTTGGTTTTCTCTTTTATTTATGGACCTGTAGCTCCTTGTTTACATTCAAAATGAGCTGTGTGGAGGAAAACTCAGATTTACCTTGCCTCTGTCTGTGTTGATGTGTCAGAGTGCATCAGTGCACCCAGGTGGTCTGCCTCATGTAGTGCAGCAGCTTCATTTTCCACCCCACCAGTGGAAATCATTTAGCAAGAAACCCTTCATTTAGGCAAGAAAGGCCACTACGTTGTGTTTTTGCATTCATGCTTTGGCAAAAATGAATCGAAAACACTTGTGTTTGCGTGTGATACAGTCACCCTAACTGCATCTGTGGATAATTGAGTCTTACTTTTAGAAATAAGGAGAAAGTTTCTGATTAAAGAGAGGAAGAAGGGTACGTGCGTGGAACGGCACCCTGATGTCTGTTTGACAATCTAATTCCATGTGTTGATGAGCTGGAGAGGACACTCTCTGTGGTGGGAAAAGAGGCAGTTCTTCACCTGCATGGATGGTTTTGGAGAAGGTCGGGCAAAGCCAACAGTGGAACGGTTAGAAGTCCGATCAGGTTTTTGAGCTTCTCTATGGGGCGCTTGCACAGTTCCAGGTATCGTAGAGGTGCCTTTGTGCTCAGACAGGCCAGGATCAGGAACATAGTGAAGACTCCATGTGTCAGCTGTGAAGAAAAGGTCTCACTGCTGGACCTGTGAGAGGTGGAGGACAATGTCAGTCTTTATGATTGATTTGATTGAACGTTAGAGTTTAGACATGTGCTTCTGATTATGAAGGGATTTTTACATGTCCAGGTGTTTTCATTTAATTTTGTTAATTTCTTTGAAAACGAATTAGTTATATTTGTGATTGTATTTGTGGGACGTGGATAAGTGTTGTCTTAATTTATTTTTTATTATGATTGATATTTTAACTAGTATTTATCTTATTATTTATTTCATGCATTATGCATTTTAGCAGGAAAAGTGAGTTGAATTTGAATTTTTCTGATTTTCATCTATTTTTTTTAGATCTTTTTTTAAATCTAAAAAATGTCTTAAAACTGATCTTTGGATCCACCGAGGTTGTGAAGATTTATTTCTCTTCTCCTCTTTTTGAGTGCTGCTGTAGGATCAACACAAAACATTTACCTGCATGGAAGTTTGAAATATGATCCAACGATGCAAGTTCCCTCAGGATTAATAAAGCACTCTGATCCTCTCAGTTCATCAGTAATGGAACCATCTGTCACGGTTTTAGGTTTTTCTGCTTTTGTGTTCCAGTTGTTTTTTGTTCTGTGATGTTTTGAGTGTAACTTCCTGTTTTATTTTGTAGTGTTTCCTGGTTTGTTGTAGTTTTGAGTTTTACTTTGGTCCCCATCCTTCCTGAGTGTTTCCACCTGTGTCTCGTTTGTCTGCATGTATTTAAGTCTTGTCATTCCCTTCCTCCTGTGCTGGTCCATAGTTTGTAATTGTGCTGTTCCCTGGTTTTGAGCGTTTCTGTATTTTCATGTTTCGAGTCTCTAGCCTGCCGTATGCAGTGGTTTTGGTTTGGTATCTTTAGTTTTGTTTATTAAAGCCCCCGTTCCCCTGCAACCTCCTGCCTCCTCTCCTTCTCTGCGCCTGGGTACTTCCCTTCTCCCCCCGTAACATTATGGACCAACCATACCAGTACCCAGCAGAGAGGAACATGCTGCATTTTGGAGCATTCTGCCAGGAGGTAGACGAAAACCAGCCGGACGAGTTCCTCTACCCGGGGATGAGGGACATGCGGTTCCTGGAGGCCTACTGCCAGCAGGACGAGAGGACCAGGATCCATGGGTCTTCTGACTGGGTCCAGTTCCACAGCGTTGGGTCGGACCAAGGACGTCTGGCTTCGGGAGGGGGCCACCGTCACCGCCGACGCCCTCATCGTCCATCCTCCCCTGTCCCCGGGGTGGAGCCGGAGGATCTCCAGGGGGCCTCCTTCCTGGCCACTCTCGACCAGGATATGTGGTTATGGGAGGCCTACTACCGAGAAGAGGAGAGGGTCGATTCTACTGACTGGTTCGAGCTCCCCGCCTCAGCGTTTAATGGCAGTCGCCTGGCTATGAGAGGGGGCCACCATCATCGTCGTTGTCGCCGACACCGCCCTTCTCGGCGTCCCGACTCTTCTCTCACCCCTACTACCGGGAGGGTGCCGGTTCCTCCTGTGCTGGTCCATAGTTTGTAATTGTGCTGTTCCCTGGTTTTGAGCGTTTCTGTATTTTCATGTTTCGAGTCTCTAGCCTGCCGTATGCAGTGGTTTTGGTTTGGTATCTTTAGTTTTGTTTATTAAAGCCCCCGTTCCCCTGCAACCTCCTGCCTCCTCTCCTTCTCTGCGCCTGGGTATTTCCCTTCTCCCCCCGTAACACCACCTGCTAAATTCTAGAGTACAATTTAATATCTCATCTATTAACTGTATGAAACAAAGAAAATGAAACTGTCCAAACACTTAATTTTTAATCACAATATTTGGATTCATGGAAAGCTCCTACTCCAATCGTTGCTTGTTTGAACATCACTCTTCTAGTTATTTTGGCTCTTTTTGTTTTGAGGTTTAGAAGGAAGATAAATATTCTTTTCTTTGTTTTTTTATGGAGCCCGTGTCCTGACATGGAAAAAAAATAAGATATATCTCGTTCCCACAAATTAATATCTTGTTCCCACAAATTAATATTCCGTTCCCACGAAATACTATTTTGTTCCCTTGAAATAATTAATTTGTGCGAACGAAATAATTTCCGTGTCTCTGTGACCCACATTTGTTCAAGAAAGGAAAAAGAAACAAGAATGATCAATTTATTATTGTCTCATTGAACATAAGAAAAATACAAGATTTAGGATGCCCGAGCTTTGGGGCTCGCCATACCGCAGCGATTCAACGGACATAGCTGCTAGCTGCGCCGCAGAGCTCTTTTGCTTGTCATGCCGTCATTCGGGCATCCACAGGCTAGTAGGCTACATGCTATATCTGTGTTTATGAATGACTTATGATGTGAATAATTATTTTGTTTGCACAAATTATTTATTTCGAGGGATGAAATAGTATTTCATGAGAACGGAATATTAATTTGTGGGAACGAGATATATTTTATTTTTTTCCATGTCAGGACACGGGGCTCTGTAGTTTTTCATGTTCCTAAAACAGAAGAATCTGTCGGTTTAGCAAAGACTACAAAGATGTGTGAGCTGTTCAACCGCTAAGACGTTGAGTGTTTTTTTTTGTACGTGTTTGTTTACTCACTGTGACGTTATCTGCTGTCATAAACCAAGTTTGTGAAGATCGGTTGTCCTAATGAGTCAAAAACGGATCCCACTGCAGCGAATCATTTTTACAGCGGGTTAAAGGTTAAGGAAAACTGATGGTAGTTACCTGTCAGTTTGGAGATAAAACCATACGTCTACCCGGTGTCCACATGAAGAAAACTGCACACCTGTTTGTGTGTTTGTGCTGGTGTGGACATGGTCACACAGCGTCCAAGCCGGAGCTTGGTCCTCCTGTGACTCGCTTTAATGCGTGTAACAATGAGTCACATTTCCATGTCCAAGGGCTGATGATGAGGAGGGACCAGCTGATAAACCGACACACAACACACAGTGTGATTTGTGTGTAAACACAGTTAAAAATGGGCTGTCACATATATCCTTAAGGTTTATTGTGTAGGACGAGGTTCATGCCCCTGCATAGATCTGCCCTTTGTCTCCCTTTATTCTGTCTCAAGGAATATGTAGCACAGGGTTTAAAAGTTATAAAGATTCTAATATTTATTTTTCATTTAGAGTAATTCTTTGAATCTTTTCCAGGCAGAAAAGTTGCTTTCAGTTAATTTTCTTGAAGAAATGTGTCACTTCAGTCACATTTCTTCAGGTAAGACAAACACTTTAAAATATTAAATAAAATAGGTTTTGGATGAAAATTGTACAAAAAAATACATATTTACTAAAACGATTAGCTTGCCAATTGAAATGGCACCAGTTAAGTATTTTGGCAGTAAACCTAGCCTAGTAAGATCACATTCTTAACTAAAAACACATCCGGTTTGATTCTCTGATAGTATTTTTCCTTCCTTCAAATTTGGGTGCACAAGAGTTGTGAGTTGGAGGGAAAAAAGCCACAAGCAGTGTTAAAGTGCGGTATCTGCACTTCCCTTTGCCCCTCCTCCCCTCTCCCCATTGCCCCCTTTTTCACCCGCCCTCCCTGGCTGAGTGGCTGCTTCAGACCCCTCACTCACCCCCACTTTTCTGCCACCCTGATCAGAGCTGCTCATGACAAATGCCCAAAAAAACGTTTTTTAAAAATGGCAGCTCTCCATTGCTTTTATTTCCATAGCAACCATGGTATGTTTTGGTCTACGTAATTTTTAGCAGAATTTGCTAAAGTAAGCTTTTGGATTTCCTTGGCAACGTGGGTTTTTTGTTAACAAACATTCCTAATGTGTTCATATGATATTTCATACATTTTGGTTTAGCTTGAGCCATGGGTTCATGTTTTCAATTTTCACGATACTCTGGTAAAAAATGTGAGAGCAACAAAAGTAACTTTTGTGAGCTCCCCACACTAACGTCGTTCAAAATGTACAACTTCTAATTCCAAAATTCTTTCCCCAAATTTCTTCTTAGTGATGCTGGAGGGGTTCAATGCGATACATTGAAGTCCTTAGTCGGAGTTTAAATTTGTAGTTGGTACTAAAGGGGATGCTTTTTAAAAAAAATTTAAGAAGGCAGCTTATTCCCGAGGTCAAAGGTCAAGGAAACTTCGGTTGTGTTTGTAGACCTAAGCTGGCAGTATGTGTACGTAACTTTTTTTCTCTCCTCATTGTGGGAAAATTTGAAAATCGCCACAAATTGGCCACCAAGCCGTAGGTACTGTGGTCATCCCATAATAATTTCAAAACCTCCCTTGGATTTCCCCAACACAAGTGTTCAGGTTTCATCGGTGGATGATGAACCCACAAGAGATTTGGGCTCCACCCATATTTTTAAATGTTTTTGCACGCCCTGCTGTCATCATTTTCAGGGTGTGTGTGTGTGTGTGTTAGGGGGGCTGTTACGATCATCATAATTCAATGTTTACGAGTACTAGGTGTGTGTGCATTTTATTGAGGATTTGAGCACATTAATGTTTGTTGGATATTGTTCCTTTCTTTTGAAGACTTTGTGGATCTTTTGCTTTTTTTCCTTCACTGCGAAAACATCACCGTCATTGCTGGCCATGACTACTGCGTGACTAAAAAAACGGATTACATTCAGTACATCATACCACTCAAAAATAAACTTTGCAGAATTTCTACATCTTGATGTTCTTGGCTTGACATTTGCTGTTTGTGTTGTTTGTCCCGTAGGGTGGTCCTGGAGAAACCTTAGCTCCGTATGGATACCCGGCAGATGGCGGGGACACGGTCTGGAAAAGAGGATCTTAAAAAACATTTGCGGGCCGCCGCCTCAGAAAGCCGGGAGCACCAAGACACTGAAATGGAAGTAGACGAAAAGGTTGATTTCGCCGCCCAGCCTCAAGCCAAGTGGAAGCCTATCCCTCCCCTGCTGCCTGAGCTGCAGGAGCATCCCAGGAGTCCCTACGCCAAGACCAGGAACCAGAGCTGTCAGACGGAGGAGCAGCTCCAGCACGCCACCACCTGCAGCCATTGTCCCAATGCAGGTCAGTTTAAATTCAGCGTTCCTTCATATTTGAGGGTTTTCTTCCATTTGAAGAAGCTTTTGTTTACAGTTCAAAAGTTTTGAGAATTTGATTTTGCTGAGTTATTCATTTAAAGGTACCATACTTAAGGGAGTTTCCTCCCAAGGATCCTTACTCACAATGTCTTTTTTTAGTCATTCTTTGACACTTGAACTGGTCCGACTGTTTTTCAGTTGAAGGTTTTGTGTCGCAAACACGCTGAGTTGTGTTGTTGGATCATTAGCTTCTCTTTGACGCAGAAAAGGAAAAGAAAATCACAGTGGGGGTGTAGTCTCATGTTAGACTGAAGCCAACCAGAAACAGTGGATATGTCTGAGTGTGTGGACTTTGCTCGTGCTCCCTAAAAGCGTAGTCACATTCACTCATAGGGTGGTTGACCCTATACAGGTGCTGCGGGCTTTGGGTTGTCCGGGCCCTTGGAGGGTTGTAGACAGGAGCGGGTAGCATAGATGTGTTGTGCAGTTGTCTTGAGGCTAGTATGACTGCCTTAAGGGACGTCATGAAAATAACATTGTCATATGGTGGTAAATGTGTTGTATGTGTAAGTATGAGTCAAGCTACATTCACACCGCGACTCAAAAAGTCTACGTTAATGCCCGTAAACGTACGTCGCAAGCTTCCGTGTTCAAAACTCTCCCGGTTACCTGCCTATGTACAAAATGGGCGTTCACTGAACGCATGCTGAAAGTTCAAGCAGCTGAACTTTGACCAATCAGGGACTCAGAATTGGTAGTGACGTGTGGATTTCGTCAACAGGGAAGTGCCAACCGTTGTAAACGTGATAATGGAGGAGAAATGAATAATTGCGGCCTGTGCCCGGTTTTTCATATACGAGAAAAATGCTCTGAAAGAAAAAGCCTGGAGCAGGAGATTTGCAGCATGTTGACATTTCACAACAAACTTCTTCCAACTGTTAGTGGCCGACATGGTCTACTTAACAGTAGAAGCAGTTCCCTGCTCGTCCAGCTGGTTGAATGCGCTTTCACGAACCCACGTGTAGTACGTTCTTGAATGCCCAACACATACCCAGCGTTATGGTAGTATCAGGCTTATGGAATATGCACTCACTCGTGGCGTGCAGGTGATGATATCGTATGGTACCTTTACACCACTCTCTTGTTATGACTAAGTTGCAGGAATTGGCCCCTTACTGACCGCATGCAAATGCTGAATGCACAGAGTGTGCAGGTTATACACAAGTGCCCGAACGACGCCCACACAAACTACACTCTAATTGTCCAATTTCCTAAATTCCAGCAGTCAGGCTGCGGACAAGGAGACTGCACTTAAAGTGTGAAAAGCACTTCCGGGGCTCCTTGTGCAGTCCACAGGGCCATCTAAAAATGAAAACTCTGTACGACACGCCTGTCTCACCTTCCCTAATAACCTTTGTGTGTTGTTCATGAGATGTCATCTGCAACATGCCCATAGAAAGAAAAAATTAGCATGAACATTTTTGCCTTGCGGGATCACGGAATAGTCTACAACCTTGACATTTTGTGTGACCCGTACAGGTTTACCCATTTTTTACCTACAGACAACCCGTGTCCACTTGTAAGGGCAGTTGTGACTAAGGCTTTCCGTGTGATGTGATTATTTGTCTTGTGGCTTTTCTATGTTAAGTAAGCTTCCTTTATCAAGGCGGATCTGACATTGCTGCAAGTTGTACCCTTTAAACTGCACCCAAGCTTGCCTGCTTTCATGGAATACCCCAAATCCCTCACTCTGCATGGGGGGAGATGGAAGCAGACGGCGGCTTCTGTGATCAACAAACAATCACAAACCACAGGTGTCCTGAACTGTCAATGAGGTGTGATCAAACTCCGTCATGTTTGTTATCTAAAAACAGTCTTTCTGCCCTAAGGGGGAAAAAAAAAACAGGTGCACTGTGTAGTACGAGGGCGTGACCATGTAGACGGGTAGCGTGGAAGTCAGAGGTCATGTGGGTCACTAGCCTTTGTATACTGACTGTGTTGACCTGACTAAGGGAAAGCTGGCTGACGTAGATTGACACAGTTTAAACCACTCTGCAAAAAATGATTATTACCTTCACAACCACTACAAACCCAATAAGCACAAATTTATCCATGAATAAAAGATTCTTTTTTGAATTGCAGGTACTAACTTTCGTAGATTTTCTAAACAAATCAATTTCTTTTTGTGCATGTTGTCTTGCAATCTCATTGAAGTTGTACTGATGTCTCCGTAAATGAATTTATATGTAATTAAATATTTGCTGTCCGTAGTTCGCTCGTTAATCTATTACTAGATTTTCCGCAGATGCGTATGTAAACTCAGAGCTTTTTAGATAGATAGATAGATAGATGACTTTATTAATCCCACAATGGGGAAATTTCATTTATCTGTGACAGCAACACGACATTCAGAAATAATCTATATAATATAACATCAATAAAGGACATCACAAATGACATTTATATTAAATAATTAAAAATATTACTAAAATTATTATGAAAAATTATTATCAAAAATGAGATTCTTATTAAATAAAGAATTAAATATTAAATAAATACAGCTGCAAAAGTGTAAAAAACATGCGGTCTGCAAAACTGTAAAAAAACATTACAAATTATTTTTCAAAATACAGAAATAACTAATGAAGTTCACACCAAAAACAAAAACAAACAACTGTTCAGGAATAAAAAACAATTTAAAATTGAAAAACAACAACTACAACAAAAGAAAATAAAAAAATGAGTGAATGAAAAAACACCCTCGGACCGTGGAGTGTCACTGTAACACAGTTTTCTGATAGTTTCACTCAAGCTGGGTTTTTAAAAATCAATTATTCCATTTCCGTCATTGCTTAAAAATGCGGTGTTGCTTATTTGAATCTGACTTTTATTGTGAATTTGATTGGAAAAACAAAATTTATATCGTCAGTAGTTCCACCTATGGATCCACCATTGTTAATCTTGAGTTACTGGTTAATTAAAAAATAGTACTGGTATTTCATAGTTAATCAATATTAATTTAAAAAGGTAAATTAGTCAAATCAATGAACATTTGATATAATCATGCTAAATCAATTCAATTTCACTTGAAAAGTTAAACAATTTAGATTAAATTGGATTGTAAATCAAATATTTTCCTGAAAAATGCAATAGTTACATAAACGAAAATCAATTTATTGATTTAATGAATCAACATGGATTTTTTTTTCTGTAGGTAAAAATCATTGACCTTTTCTGTTTTTTACCCAGCAACAGTAATGAATGCTTTTAAAATATTGAAAGAAAAGGATAGTTGATCAACTGATAGATACATAAGTCACCAACTAAATAATCTTTACTTGATTATTTTATATTAAATCATTCAAATTAATTTGATTATCAAGATGGTTTGGCCGGATGTTACAGCAACTGGACTGTAAAAAAAAATCACCTCTGCTTTCATACAGATTCAACTCTCGTTTTATGACATCCAGTGGTGTTTGGACCAAAAACCACATGAAACTTTCTTAATAATTCAGGAACCAAAGCTTGACTGAAACTATTTAATGTTTAATACTAATAAAAGCCTCAAATACAAGCTGGAAAAGTTAAGTAAAGATTTGAAGTTTAGCTGACAAAATAAAAAATTGCTCTAGGTCGGAAATGCTTTCAGATTACAAAGAGCAGGCTGTTTTAGTAGAGATCAATATTTAATATAAACCTATTATTACGGGTTTCATGGTAAGAAAGTTAAATACTGGTAAATTAAAAGAAAAAAGGACCCATGTAAAAGTATAGAAGTAAAAGCCAATGACTTGTTATCCTGCTTGGACTGATTTAAAGGTTTCTTGTGACCACCCCCGTGTCGAGTAATTCGTCCTCGCTCAGAACTTTGGCAGTTAGGCCCCATCCCATCTCTTTCCTTATTTAGTCCTTGTAAAACGCATTATTTGTGTCATAAATGATGTTATGTTTTAGTACTTTCAAAAATAATTTCTCAAGACCTGGCGACCACGTGGGTTATATTCTGCTTAACTTGAGCCCTTGGTTACGTGTGCAGCTCAAATATTAGCTCGGATCTTAAGAGATTCAAATGTCATTGCCTGTGCTATCTGCAGTGTTAACATGCGCCATCCCATGGGCACGAGAGGTTTAAACTTGGAGCAGGTTAGACTGAGACAAACTCTCTTTCTTGAAATGACCCACATAAAAAACGGATTGTGTTCTTTTTGTAACGTCTTTACGGTGGTTTCTGCTGTGATTCGGAGCTTCAAGGTGAAACGTCTTTTCCTCAAAGACTGGCAGCATATGTGGGATTCAGAATGATGAACTAGGCGATCAGTAAACCACAAAACCAGTGGACACATCAGGGTGTTGTTTTTGTTTAGCCCAGAGCAAATATATATATACATATTTTTAGTGTTGTCAATGTTTCTGTCCGACTGTTGTGCTCTAACGCGATGCTGCCTCTTCTATCATATGTTTAGGTTTGTGCGCAGAGCCTGGTGATCCTCCTCTTCTTCAGCAGCCTCTGCAGACCTCCAAGTCAGGGATTCAGCAGATCATTGAATGCTTCAGATCAGGTTTGTGTTGGTTTGTGGCCTCCCATTCTTCTTGAATGTTGGTTTTTTGTTTTCCAGAGATATTGTCTTTTTAATCTCTGTGATGGAAGAGTGAATTGCTGGTTTGGAGTCATTTTTTTGAATTATTTAAATTTAAGGACCATGAACTGTTAACCTATTGGAGCAACATATAGAAGCTGGAGAGTTTTCTTGGTATCTGTAGACTTCCTTCTTTGTTTGAAGCCATTGAACCAATGATGGAGGGTCTGTAGGGAAGAAACAAAGAAGAGCTTGATGTTCTCTGTCTTGCAGGCACCAGCCAGCTGAAGCACATCCTGTTACAGGAGGTGGACACCATCTTTGAGTGTAAAATTTGCCGCAGCCTTTTCAGGGGCCTGCCCAACCTCATCACGCACAAGGAGTACTACTGCTTATCCCGCATGCCTGAGCACGACGGTCAGTAATGGCTGCAGAACCACAGGTTTTCTGAGATCTGCAGTCAAACTACAGTTCTAGGGAAAAGGGCTGAGAACAGAGTTTGATGCGAATGTTGAAAATAGTTGAACGGTGGAATAAGGAGTACTTCAAATTTACTTGGTTACAAAGGTTACAACGACCCTCCCATCCACCTTTTTCTCTCATCCTCATCCTCAACCAACTTCCATCTCTGGTTGCTCTTTGAGTTCCTCACTACCATCTGTCTACTTACTAGTCCCCCATCATCTTAGATACAAACAGTAAAATTCTGCATGCGTTCGTATTTAGTATCACCTGAAACCAAAACTTGTGTTTCTGGTGTTTTTTTCTTCCTAAAGGTGCAGAAATGGAGCTGCTGAGAATCTCAGTCATTTCTGTAACTCACCAACTGACAGGATTATTGTTCTAAGAAGTTCATTACAGATCCAGTTTGTTCTCCTATAAGCCATATTTGTGCCACTTAAAGGTGAACAAAAAGTCACAGACAAAATGTACTATTTTAAATACATGACTTACATAGAACCATATGAAGAAAGTAGTATAAGCTTGAATCATTGTTACAAACACACAGAATAATAACACAACTAAGGCAGGACTTTGATAGGATAGAATCCAGACCAATCAGCATGAATGGTTTTGTTTGTCATTAGCTGGTTTGATGACACATTTGAAACGCTGAGCTCAGAGTGGGAAAAAAAAAACTGAGAAAAGGCCCGGTTTAAGACAATCCACCTGAAAACAGTTCTGTCGCTAATAAAAAAACATTTCTGTAACTAAAAGAAAAAGATTTTGCAAGCAAATTTTTTTTCATTTCAAGGTATTTTTAATACTACACATTTGTTTCTTCAGTTTTTATGTACACGTTGTTATTATTTTTCTCTTTTTGTGAGAGTATTATAATACTTGATTCACGTCTGCTTTTATGTCTTACTATCAACTGATTTTAAAGAGTAACTCCAAACATTTTTGGAGGAAAAACACATTTTCTTCTTGTGTCTGAAGGTGTAACTGTGTAACAATCAGTGATACCATATTTTATGGACCATAAGATGAACTTATTATCTTTCAAATGTTTTAAACATTCATGGTTATCCATGAATTTTCCTTAATTTACTGACCTGTAACAGATTTTTTTGTGGCACACGATTCCCAAAGATCTGACCAAAAGTTTTAGTACAACTTGTGTGTAAATGGCATCTGTTATTGTCAATAAAGTTAGACTCATTCGTCATGTTGAACTCTCTGCAAAGGCTAATTAAACCAAAAACTGAGGCAAACGTGAAAAATGTCCCATCAGCCAGTCTGTCCAATCTCCTGCTGCCAAGTATCTTTTTTGGAAATTTAGGCAGAAAATATTTGTGAGAATGAAAACTGTCTTAAACCAATTTGATAGAAACAGAAAAACATTGAGTCTGCTTATTGCTCGGTTCTTCTTTAGGGGTCAAACTAAAAGCTAAAGAAGGATTTTTGAGTGTCTTTTATTTTGACGCCTGCTTACTGCTCACATCTACAGAAATATTTTCTGGATTCAGTCTATTTGCTCGTGATTTTCCTTTTAAATCCGTGTCACACAGCCACGACGTACATTTAACACATTTTATATGAAGTTTTGGTCTTTGTGACTCATGCAGGATCTATGTCATGGATCAGGGTTTCATGCGTTTGTCACTCCTCGATGTGCACAGATATCCGTCAAAGTCTTTAGGTGAATTTGGTTTTGAGCTGTTTCTTGGTCAGTTGAGGGTAAAACAGTTTATGTGTATTTTACATAGTTTATACACAATTATCATGTAAATCTTGTGCAATTGTGTTATTTTATACTCAAATTTTTGGCTTTGCATGACCGTTCCACGCATGTGGTTTATTCTTATATCTTCCGTGGTTTAAACGTTGTTCATTCCTGATATATCTGTGAAAATTTCATGTAAAGACCACAGCTTTCATCACTTTTTCCCATGTATATTCACATATGTCCAATTTTCATCCGTGCATAATATGCAATATGTACGTATTGTCTGTGTGACATGAACTTTAGGTCTCCATTCATCATTTCTTTAAAGCCTCTTGCTTTAATTGCACTTATTGCTTTGTTTTTGAAATGGAACTTTTTGGTCAATTTCTGGTATTTTTTTATTTATTGAATAATTACTTTTAAAAATAAAATGTTTTTTTTTCCTGGAAAACTTCAGTTTGACTTTTAGTGGTAAGACAACAGTATTTTTGAAAGAAAAAAATACAACAGAATCTGTCATACAAGCTGCTTGTTTAGAGTCTTTTGAGCTTATTTTTCCAAGAATTTCTTTGATTTTATTTTGATGAGATTTCAGGCTGATCAATAGTCAAAAATCAGTTTAAAAATTCTTTTTCTTGTCAAATTCTTTCTCTACAGCAGCAGCACTGTTTGTCTAAAGACGATTGCTTTGTCCTGATAGGTTCGTCGGGCGATGACAGACACAGTGTGGCCATAAAAGACGCACTGGACGCTAAATATTCCAGAGCGGAGCGGTCGGACTGTGTTGTCCGGCTCGAGCCCATTCAGAGCACCACCAAGGCCGTGTATCAGTACCTCACCACAGAGGAGGAGCTGGCCAGATATCCATCACACACAACCAGGTCAGTCAACTATCGAACTGTAGGTTCAAGGACGAAATGTGCAAATCAGTATTTTTGAAGAACTGCTGTTGTCCCGGCAGCGCCAGAGAGAGTCCAGTAGTGTGGGAGGGTGAGGCAACAGAAGGCGCCGACAGCAATCCCACCAACCCGCAAGGGGGACAAGAGAGTGTCGGTAGTGCGACGGAGGAGGAGGCCAAAGAGGAGCAGCAGCAACCAGAGGACGAAGGCTCCAACAGTGGAGTGAGTGTCGACAAAGGGTCCAACACAGCAGAACTCTTTAGATCAGCATCACCAACCGGTCTGTGGGACAGTTGGTACCGGGCTGCAGAGGGAAAAAAAAGAAACACAACTGTATGGAGAGAAATTAGACTCAGTCGGATTTGTGCGTGCGTAATTCTTGATTTGTGCGTAAATTAGGATTTGTGCATAAAGTTGGATTTGTGCGTGATTTATTACTCACATAATACGTTTTGTGTATAAGTTAGAAAAATATAAAATGAAAAAAATACAAAATGCAATTTACGTATGCACAAATTAAGATTACAACAGCTTGAAACTACTTACACACACACATCTTTAAAAAACACGCACGAATCCCTTGTTACGCATACACGAAGCCAAAGTTGCGCACGGATCTACCGTGAGACTGTTTTCACGTCTCACAAATTCGTCCGTAAGTGCTGCGTTTAAATACCAGTGGAATGCTGGTACGCACAAAGCAAGAATATGCATACACAAATCCTAATTTACGCACAAATCCGACTGAGTCTAATTTCTCTCCATACAACTGCTTTATTTCTAATCTGATTCTGCAAGTTTGATCTTTGCCCACTTCAGCCTCATCCAGCCCGATTCATAAAAATGTTCTCTGACATCAAACCGGTCTGTGGCCTGATTTGGATCACTGCTTTAGATGGGTAAATGGTAAATGGCGTATACTTATATATCGCTTTCTACCCTCTTTCGAAGGACCAATGCGCTTAACAGTCACAGTCCCATTCACCCATGCACACACACATTCACACACTGATGGCGGCTCTGCTGCCGAACACCGGCGCCAACCTCCCACCAGAGGCAAGGAGGGGTTCAGTGTCTTGCCCAAGGACACTTCGACACATGGGTGTGCAAGGCGGGAATCGAACCTGCAATCTTACGATCATGGGTCGATCATGGGCCCTACCGCTGCACCACGGCCGCCCCCTGTGTGAGAGGGAGAACATCAATGTCCTCTTTCTTCACGCAGGTGGAAGATGTGACCATCTCCTGTTGTCTCTGCGGTCAAGACTTCAACTCGCGCCGCAGCATCAGGCGCCACTGCCGCAAAATGCACCAGACAAAGCTGGAGGAGCTCAGGAAGTTCACCGAGACGCGGACGGTTCCTACCAGTCTGCTTTCCATGGTGAAAGGTGAGAGTTTCCACAGCGGCCATCTTTTGATCTATTTTGAATTAGGATTATGCTGTTTTTAGCCTAAATCAAAGGGCCTGTTGTTTTCTAGATCGTAGTTTTAACTGTGTTTGTTTCATCTGCTCCTGATTCACAACAATTTGAATGAAGAAATATGAAAAATAAAATCAATAAATAAAATCAGAAATGCAATTTTAAGGATAATTTTCTTAATATATATGTCCTCCATCATTAAAAAAAGTGCCACAAGAACATGTTAAAAGCACCAAAAACACCATTTTTACTGGAGTGGGTCAAGATAATCTTGTTCTTATTTTTTATAAATATTGTTACATGTTGTTGCTGTTGTTTGGAGGATAAAGAAAAAAAGTCACAACTTTGAAAGTGAACAATGATCCTTGTGTGTGTTGAAGGTCGACAGAGAACCCTCAGCACACCGACCGGAAAGTCCTGCCCCGTGTGCCTCAAGAGCTTTGCAACCAAAGCCAACACCCGGCGCCACTTTGACGAGGTGCATCGAGGTCTGCGGCGGGATTCTATCACGCCCGCCGTCGCCCTGAAGCCCGGTCAGCCCTTCCCCCTGGAAACCACGCCTCCGAGGAAGAGCAATAACTCGTCGCCGACGCGGAGCCACAAGTCCACTCCCGTGAGCTCCAAATCTACGGCTTCAACGCGGAACCCGAGCAAACCTCCGAGCCAGCCGTCGGCGCCCGCTCAGGCCGGGACGACCTCCTGTCGCTGCACGGTTTGCAAGAGGAACTACAGCTCTCAGGTGAGTTTGGAAAGCAGCCGCTCAGCTGAAGCTTACAGCAGATTCTCAAGTTCTTGTCTGTTTTCCAGCTCATGTTGAAAAGACACATCCGTATAGTTCACAAAACCTACAACATGAAGAGTGACCGGATCGCAGCGAGGCAGACCGCCACACCTGCTAACCCCACCAGTACCAGTGTGAGCCCCAGCGAAAACGCTGAGGTGAAGGAGGAGCAGGTGGAGCGCTCCGATGAAGAGGAGGAGGAGGACTCTGACAGCAGTCCCGCCCCGTCTCCCGGTGACAGCGCCGGCACAGCTAAAGCGGGTTTGACTAACGCACCGAAAGAAGAAGAGGAGGAGGAAGAGGAGCAGCCAGCAAGCCCAAAGGTGGCAGCGCCGCCGCCGTCCGCTTCCCGTGCGGACAACGGCGCCACTGGCAACCTGGCTGCCAAAATATCCAAACTGTCGGTGGGTTTTGACTTGGAGCAGCTCTTCTGCAAGCTCTGCAAACGGCAGTTCAGCTCCCGTCAGAATCTGACCAAGCACATCGAGCTCCACACCGACGGCAACGACATCTTCATCAAGTTCTACCGCTGTCCTCTCTGCCGCTACGAGTCCCGCCGCAAGCGCGACGTCCTGCGCCACGTGACCGTCGTTCACAAGAAGTCCTCCACGTACCTGGCCAAGATCATGCCCAAACTGGAGAGCCGGGCGGTGAAGCGGCTGGCCGAGGTGGTCCTCAGCAGCTCCAACAAGAGGACGAGCAGCAACGGCAAGGAGGAGGTGAACGGGCGGCCGCTGTCCTCCTCCGCGCCGTCGTCCCCCGCCACCCCCCGCAAGCAGGAGTCCTCCACTCCTGCCTCAGCTACCTCATCCGGTTCTTCGCTCGCCCCCGTCACGCGGAAGCAGCAGGAGCTGTCATCGTCGGCGAGCGCCGGCGCGTCTCCTCCTATCACCCGCAAACAAGAGAGGCAGCAGAACCGCTCCGTCAGCCCGCCCCTCACCCGCCGCAGCGAGAAGCACTCGCTGCAGCGGAACGCCGCCTCCACCACGCTGATCAGCAGCCAGGCCCCCAACACCCGCAGGCACGAGTCCGGATCTGACAGCAGGGCGTCCTCCACCGAAGTCAAAGTGACGAAAAACTTCTCCCTGCATGCGTGCGATCAGTGTGGGCGGGCCTTCGCCAAGAAGGTACGAAGGATTTTAGAATGAAGACCCGAGAAATCAGAATAGTAACTTCTGTCTTTTCATTTCATCTGTGGGGGGATTAGGACCATCAATAGTTTCCTTAACTGATGAATTATTGAAAAAATTTAGTACAACTTTACGGAAACTATTCTGGACGACAAGGAGAATTTTAAAAACATGAATAAAGATTTTTAATGATCCGTAGTAATTAACATTTACTAAAATGGGATTTAAATAAGTTATTCTGCAAAGTATTTGATTACCTCACATCTAAAACTGCAGAATGTGTGAAATCCTTGTGGTGTTCATGCTGAAGTATTTAAAAATGCCCAAAGATGCAGCAGTTTTTCTGCCATAACAAAGAACTACGTCTCATCAGCCTGATGGAGATAGTCCACCCTCAGACATATGACTCCCAGGAACTTTTTTTTCCTCCTTCATTGATATTTTTGCTGCCAGAAACAGTTACACCTCAATGAAATGTTTAAGTAATTTATTTACGTTTTTTTGGGATAAATTTAGATTTACCGACAGATATGAAGCATTTTAGATGAAAAAACGTGATGTTTGTGGTTTTCATCCAAACTTTTTTCCCCTGACACTCCCCTTTATTTTCCCAACTCTTTAACTTCAGCTTTATTTGGAATCTCACAAGCGAAGTCATCGGAACGCGGCGGTGGCGGCAGCCAGCAGGAGGAAAGGTGTCAGCACGCGCTCCAAGTCCCTGATGTGGTGAAGCCGCCGCCCACCTGTGTAAGAATTCAGTGTTTACGCTACAACCTCCCTTTTTTTCTCTGCTTTTTGGTATTTTTAGTTTCTAAATTCCTCACAATGCTCAAAAAAGTTAACTTTTTTCTCTGTTTTTTTGCTCAATGGAGCAGAAATAAAAAAATCACAACTCATAAACAAATTTTATAAATAATTTGGGGGGAATAACAGCTGTTTCTTTTTACATTTTTTATCTGCTCTTTCTAATTTTTTTCTCCTCTAACTCACCAGTGAAGACGAAGGACTCGAACCACTAACAAAGACGGAGCAAATGAAGATTCACCTGAAAAAAAAAACAAGAGGATGCTGGGAAGAGGTGGATAAACAGAAAGTGGTGGAAGTAGAGACGCACACTTACTGCACAAGAACCAACAAAACAGTTGGAAACAAACAGTAGTTTTCGGATGAAACCAGGCAGAGTGACTGGAAGACTGACTCCTGCTGGATTATCCGTGTAATGACGCTCTAGAAAACAGACACATACACATTTGCTGCTGCCTTTTGCGTGTCCATGCGTGAGGAAGAGCTTCAGGCTCCACAAAATACCCTTTTTTGAGTTTTCTCCAGTTTTCTGTCTCTATAAACCTAAAAAGCAAATCGTTCCTACACATATCTCCACAAATTCAGTTCACTGCTTACACTCTATTTATACGACAGATTAGCTTTTATTCGTAATTTTTTTAATTGCTTTCCTCGTGCCCGGCTCATTAAATTATCCGTCATCTTCACCTTTTAGGGAGTATTGGGACAGGTTTTTGAAAGGATGAACATGAAATGTCCCAAGTGTTGGATTTTATCCTTCAACCGTCGCCCTGGCCTCCATCCTCAGTGCCTGAAACCCAGCTGTGATCGGCGGAAAGCTGACTAAATAAGACGTCTGCTTCTTCTTAAGTTTACATGAACCTTTTCTGCTAATATAAGTGAAGAAAATCAAACACTGGAGCTTATTTAAAATGAACTTTTCCATTCAAGGGGAATTTCTGCATCAGTTCTGCTTTGAATGAGTTTTCTTTGCATAACATGTGTTGGGGGGGGGGGGGGGGGGGGGGTCGAAAAGCCTTCAGGTAGTCGTTGAAACACTGGTGAAAGTGACTCGGAAAGCTGGAAGGAAGACCAAATGTAGGAACGCCAGGAACAAAACTAGAATGAAGAAAAAGACCAAACTTTATTTTTTGAACAGCAAAATGCTTGTGCAAAAAGGTCTTGACTACTTAAACTGTACATATGAACTGATTCTGCACAGATGCTGAGAAGAATAGTTCTGAGAATCACTCTTAATATTATTAGCCACATGCGTTGGTTGACTAAATGCTTCAAATTGAGTTTGTTCAAAATCTTGGGGCCGATTTTTCAATGTTCGTCTTTTAGTTGTGTATTTATAGTTTTATTTTGAAGGACGTTTTTGTTAAGTTAAACCTCAAAAGGCTTTTTTAGATGTTTGTTTGTTTTTTAATCTTAAGTTCTGCTGTTACGAAGCTCACTCTGTAGAAAACTTCAGAAGAGTTAGAAAAGCCTTTCAGATGTCCCAAGAATGTTAAAACCAAACACTTAATAAAAACATAAGACTTTAAATGTTGTTTTATTGATGTACGTTTACAGTTAGTCTGGACTGTTGTTTCTCTGATGATGACTGACACAACCCAAAGAATCCAAATGACTGTTTAATATAACCTTAAGTAGCCCGGGGTCTTTTAGAGTTTTTGCTACTTTTTGTGATTTTATACATTTTTTTTACTCCAGTAATTATTCTTTAAAAAGTTTTTTTTGTGGCTATGGTTTTTATGAATTTTTTAAATACAACTTTGATCGTTATATTGTAACAGATATTTTTAAGTGACCCAATAATTACAAAATGATCCGAAAACTGTAAAAAAAAAAAGGCAATTCCAAGTGGTAAGTTTAGTCATTTTTTGACTACAAAAATAACAAATTGAGATCAAACAGTTTTTTGTTTTTATTTATACACCTCAGTTTTTTTTGTTACAAATATGTTTCATAGAAAAGACCAAACGTTTTTTGTTTGTTTTAGTAAAAAAAAGTAAAACATACAGAGACAAAACAAAATGTATGAATCCAATAAACAAAGTCAAAACAATGTGAAAAAAATAAACAAAAAACGGGTGAATCTTCACTAAACCACAAAGTGTTTAAAGGATTTTTTTCCTAACGGATTTCACAATTATGTCATAACTCTTGTCATATTTGTTTTAAAACTAAACCTTTTTGGAACATTCCTGTTATTTGAATATTAATATTTCATTTTCATTGGCTAGCTGATCGGTGAGTTCATAGACTTCTAAGGGTTAAATTTATGAACCTGCATCAAGCTGAACTTTGCTAAAATGGTTCAATTGACACTTTTTGTTTTGCTGATCAAAACCAGTTTTAAACTGCTTCTATGAGCTGATTTCTTCATGTAAACATTTTTTAAAAGAAACATTTGATCATTTTAACCCTTGTGCTATCCTAGGCACTTTAACATTGGAAGTTGGGTCATCTAGACCCACTAGACAGTGCTCTGAACCTTTTTTCTTCAATGATTTGTGATCTTCACTGGTGTCCATGGATTACATGAAATCTTTCCACCTTTATCCACCTTTGTCATGGTAGGGAGAACACGTCAATGTAAGGGTGGGGTCATCTAAGATAGCACAAGGGTTAAGCGTAGTCTTGACGAAATGCTGTTTTTAATCCACTGTGACCTGTAAAAAAAGCACATTTCTCCACGTAAACAGGATATATATAACTGTTACAGCTGGTGTCGTATTTAGTTTTTTCTTTTTGTTCTGTGTTTTGTGTATTTTATTTCTATCAGAGTGGGACTTTGGTGTTTTTGTGGATCTCTCTCTGATTACTTTCAGGTGTGGTGCTGGAAAGGCAGACAGAAAATGACAGAAAATAAAATATTGAATAAACAAATTGAAACAAGAACAAGCCATAGGAGCAACAGAAAGGTGGCAAAGCAGAACAGAGCAGGGTAGAGGATCTCCCCAGGAGAAACAGAAAACCAGATGCTTAAGGCCCACTGATGAAATGAAATACACAAAACACAGAATTAGAAAAAAAAAACTAAATATGGCCACAGCTGTAACTTAAAAATATCCAGTTTGCTTTTTTACAGGTCACAGTGGATTAAAAACCCCTTACCCAAGATAAAACTTCTTTGCCAAAGAAGCGTTTACCCTAAAAGGAACATCCACACAGAGCGGTAGCCACACACAGAGCACGCCACACAAGTGCAAGACACAAACAATCCAGAAAATCAGTGTCTGATTTTTAAAGAATTAACTTCTAAATGATTGTGAAAAATTAGTATTTGGTCACCAACAAAAGTTCAAATCAATACTTTGTTATATACCATTTGTTGGCAATGACAACATTGAAATATTTTCTATAAGTCTTCACAAAGTTTTCACAAACTTGCTGGTATTTTGGCCCATTCCTCCATGCAGATCTCCTCTAGAGTAGTGATGTTTCGAGGCTGTTGCTGGGCAACACGGACTTTCTTTGACGTTGTGGACAGGTGTCTTTAATATAGATAACCAGTTCAAACAGGTGCCATAAGTACAGGTAACGAGTGGAGGACAAAGGATCTTCTAAAAGAAAAAGTTACAGCAATCTTGCTTGTTTGCGATTGACCAAAGACTTATTTTCCACCATAATTTGCAAATAAATAATTTAAAAATCAGAAAATGTAATTTTCTAAGTTTATTTTTCCTGATCGCTCATGACGGAAATTGTAGACCTCTCTCACATTTTTAAGTTAACCTGCAGAATTGTCGGCTGTAGGAGTTGATTTACCTCTGTTTGATTTGGCTTATTTTAAGCAATTTCAATAAAAAACATAGATATGGCTAATCTATTTAAGATTTGTATCCATAATTTGATTAGAAACCAGAAAAAATAAAATAAAATTTATGTGTAAAATTAATTATTCATAATCATAATAGACATGTTTGCACTTAAACATATGTACACAGATATTTTACACTGAATCTATTAAAAATGACCAACTATAGTTTGACTAATTGCTTGAAAGTGAGTGGGAAGAAGTTGAAATACGTAATCCCTTTTATATATATATGTATAGCAGCCGTGATTCAGTTCTTAACTTCTATTTATGTAGATTATTAATCAAGTAACATAAATACTTGAAAGCTTGTTTTATTTTTAAATGCTGCAACCTGTTTCTTTGACCACTAGATGGAGCCCGTGCGCCGCGTCGTTTCCCAGCTGCTCCAGAGGAGAACCTCCAAATTGAACATTGTTGCGCAAATCTTCCAGCATTGTCAAGAAGAGAGGAGAACCGGATCGGTTCCGATTGCTTGTTTTCCGACTCCACGTAGCTTATCAAATCATTACACAGCAGATGGGATGCGCAACATTTGATTTGATTCCCTCCACCTCGCAGGATGGTGGTGGTGGTGATAGGATCAGTAGATTGAAGTTCGGGGCAATTAAAGAATTTGCAGCATTTTTTTATTTTATTTTCTGATGACTTATTAATTTGGTCAGATCAACAGAAGCCTCCGTCGTGGAAGCCATCGATCAGTGATAAAGTTGATTGAATGGGCGGGACCCCGCAGGAGGAGCGCCGCCGCAATTAGAAGATGATTTGGGGGCTGGCTGATGTAGTGCGACGCCGCGGAGCGCCGACATACGCACGCGCGTCGTAGCGCGGGTCTGGCGCTGCAGCCGCGGCGGAGTCGTGCGTCTGTCTCTCCTCTCGGCACCCACGACCCGCGCAAGTCGGCACAGAGCAGGCGTGTGTGTGCATGCGCATGCGCGCGCGTCCGCGGTGCAGTTCGAGTGAACTTGGAAAGGGGGGGATTTATGCGCAAAGACGAGGATGGAACCACACCAGGTGGGTTTTTTTTATTATTTTATTTTTACTTCCCATACTGATTGATCATTCTTTTCCAGCAACACTCCCCTCCATCTGCTCCCTCTTTTTTCATCCTCTCCTTCATTGGTCGTGTGAGATTCATTCTTCCACGCAGGGACTGTCTGTTTAAACACGCGCGGAGTTAATAGTTGCTCTTTTTGCGCGTAAAAGCGGCTCCGCTGGTCACGACTGAGGACTTTTCTCCTCAAGTACCAGCTGTTTTTTTTCCTCCTCACATTTTCTCCTTGCTGATGGTCTCTTTATCGTTTTGCTGATGTAATTGTTCATCTAAAAAAATGGTACATTTGCTTTTGTGGGGCTGAAACTGCTCCGGAGCGGAGCGCAAGGAAGTTGCCCGGGGCGGACAGGGACCCCTGAGGACTCTGCGGGGTGGGTGGAGAAAGGGGAGGTTGGAGCTTCTGCGTTTGCACATTGCGAGAGGAATTTCCTTGGGTTCGGATCCAAATGCCTCTCACCTCCGTCTGTTGATCCCTCCGTGGGTGTTGCTTTGCGCCATCCTTGGATTCCGCTGTGTTTTGCTCATGGAGAGTTGAGGTGAGTGCGCCTCTCAACTCCCGTGAGTTCAGGAAAGATCCTCATTTAAAAAAAGGGAGAAAATTTCTTTCATATATTCTTAATCTCATCTCTTTTTTAAACGTGTCTGGCGGATGTCACTGCGTTAATTGGGGTGCAGTGGGAAAAAACCCCACCGCCGCGCTGACTGAGAGCCTATAGGCTGCATAATGAGCTCACTTGCCTCGACTTTGATCTCACGCGGGCTTCATTCTCGAACCTGTGGGGTGTCTTTCATATCTGCGTCCTCATCTCCTCTCCTCTCCAGCCTCCGAGCGTTGGAATTTCAACCCTCATGGGAGCAAAATTCAGATAAATCCCGACTCTGATTGATTGTTTTTGTTTTGGGGAAGAAGAAGAAGGATGAGGAGGAGACAGAGGAACTCCTGGATGAGAGTGGAAAGAGGAAGGCTGAGGGGATGATGAGGAGGAGGAGAGCAGAAAGAGGCAGAAAAGCTATCATTTTCTGAAAAGAGCAGCACACTCCCCTGAGAAACGGAGAGACCTGCATGCAGAAGGTGGTGCTAGAGGGGTGGTGGTAGTAAGAAAAAAAGGTTTTAAATGAAAAAAAAAGAAAGAAAGAAAGTCTTAGTGTAACCCCACCTGCAGTTCTCGCCTTGACAGCTGCATGTAAGTGTGAATGAAAGAATGATAGAGCAGCTGAAGCTCTTTTGGGGTTTTACACAAAGAGGTGTGTGTGTGTTATGGGTGGGAGGGCATCCACCTTCTCTTCATCATCATCCTCTTCTTCCTCCTTGAGCAGTCCCACTTGGGAGCAAATCTGCTTTTGTAAATCATCACAAACGGGATCTTCTGACGGGACCGAGTCCCTATCAGGGGAGGTGATGAAGATCAGTTGTTTCCCACAGACATGGATGCCCTCCACCCCCACCCCCCCATTTCAAAATGGAAGATTCCTCACTACTAAACGAGATGAAACTTAAAAAAAAAACATTCCGGTCATCTTTTGATCTATTTCAAAAGTGTTCCCAGTGGTCTTTTAATGACAATTGTGCTGTTTTTAGCCCCAAATAAATGCAGATTCAGGCTTAATTCTCTCCATCATCACAAAAATGCAAGAAACATAAAAAAACATAAAAAAATAAAAAAAAGGTGACATGGGCCGTCCCCAACAACATTTCATATTTTGTCGTTTATTTTGTCCTCTCTTTGGGTCTTTTCAACACAGCTGTGACTTGATGAGGACGATTAGAAGTATTCAGCTCGGGGGGGGGGGGACTCGGCCCCTCTGTTATTAATGGTGGCCCCGATCTAAAGGAAAAAGTGTTGAATAAACAATGTTGCAGTGAGTAGAATGTGGTGTTGGCAGATGAGTCAGAACTGGCTAACCTATATAAAGCAGAGGTTTTAATCATGGCAGGGCGCTCCGCTGTATGGCTGCCTTTGACCTAATTCCATTTAGAGTGGAGAGAAACTGATGAGCTAATTGGGACAGAATCGAATTGTATTCAATGAGAGCTTCTTCCATCCTAACCGGTCCAGAACCTGTCAGGAAGAAAAGGAACCTTGTAAAGTTTTTCATTAACAAAATTAAAAAAAGAAATGCATTTTGGTCCAGAAGAAAAAGCTGACTCAGATCTTTTGGTTGCCCCTTCTTCTGTTTATCCTCTTCGACAGAGGTGGGTTTCACTGATTTCTTAGGGTTGAGCTTTGCTGCCAAAAATCCAAATTTTGCTGAAGAATCCAATTTATTTTCCACTTTTTGATTGGAAACCAACTTTATTTGGGTGTAAAAGGAATTTTTCAAATAAGTAATGATGCAAATGTTGAACTTTCTGTGCTTACAACTAAATGACCTGAAACCAGTTTTTGTCTTAACCCTTGTGCTAGCTCTTTACCATAGGGAGTTGGGTCATCTAGACCCACTAGACAGTGCTCTGAACCTTTTTTCTTCAATGATTTGTGAACCTCACTGGTGTCCATGGATTACATGAAATCTTTCCTTCCACCTTTGTCATGGTAGGAAGAACACGTCAATGCAAAGGGGGGGGGGGGGGTCATCTAAGATAGCACAAATACTTGGGAGGAAAATCGATTGTTGAATTTGATTAAAAATATGAATTAGATATAATTTCAAAATTGATTACTCCGAATTTTGTAACCCAGGCCTTTATGTTACAATTATAAAGGTACGTTTTATTTGTTTTAAATGATCCTCCTTAAGCTACGTTGACATCGCCCTGGGGAAAGGTTTCTGGAAGTGCGTCAGGCAGGTGTTGAAAACTTGCGTGTTCACATGTAGATACGCACATGCTTAAGATTGTTTTGGGGCTCTACACACAAAACGCGCATTCATTGAAATCAGGCCGAACTTTGACCAATCAGGGACTCGGATTTAGTTGTGACGTAAGGATGGCTTCCCTTTTAATCTACAGGAGCTCTGGCCGTTTGAAGCCTAATCATGGAGGAGAAATTAATTGCCGCTTGTTCCCGGCTGGAATGACATGACACCAAGTCTTTCATCTATCAGAATAGAGCTGTGAAAGAAGGAAGATTCACCAGATTTGTACGGCTGCGACATTTTGCACCAAGCCTCTTCCAGCTGTAAGTAGTGGACATGCATCAGTAAACGGAAAAAAAGGAAGAAGCCCCTCCCTGCTTGTCCAGTGTTAATACCAAATGCTAAACGTGCGTTCAAGAAACCACATTCAACCGCATTGCGTTTGAGAACATGCGTCACATTCCCTGGTGTGAACGTACTCCAACACTTGACTGGAAAACAGTGAATGTTTTTCTTGAACAAAACTTGAATTTGAGCTCCTATAATTTAGACAATAAATAATGACGAGCAATTATTCTCTTAGTGTTATTTTACTATTGCTCAAGTATTTGATGACTTTTCACGTCTATATGACTACTTTAAAGTACTTCTACTTTTACTCTAGTCTTCCTCTTGGATGCTATGCCCACTTTCACTCTTCATCCTCTTCATGTTGACTGTATCAGAGAACTTCTTCCAAACAGGAAGTACCTGCTGGTTCCAACAAACCAAAATGCCATTCATCTTTATTGAGAATGAAACATCTATTTGTCAGAATAACCATTCGTGCAGTGATTGTTTTTTTTAACATGTTCTTGCTAATCCTAATTTCTTTTTAATTATATTTTTCATGAAAAGTATGCCCTCTCCTATCAGGTCTTTTTGTAGGCCTCTCTGCCTCCTCTGTGTTCAATCCGTCTCCATGTGACTTTCCAAAACATCTAATCTGACCCGACTCCATGACCGTTTCCATCCTTGTTCTCAAACAAGAACCTCAGCATCTTCCGCCTTTGGCAGGCAGCCTCTTCCGTTTAGGATTTGACTCGAGTTTTAAATAGGAATCCTGGCACTCTGTGGGTTTAGCAGCTTATTTATTTTTTATTTTTGGTTCCCTCATCTGGTTTGTTGTGAGCTTCTGTCTGCTGATATTCAGGTGGGCGTTTTTTATTTAGTAACACCTACATTAGCGCCGTGACTCAAGGCTTTGCAGCAAGCCAGACGATCAGTGTTAAGCACCAGCAGACAAACACTTAATTCATCCTGAGTTTTTTTTTCCTTATGATGGAAAAAGGTTATCACCCAACTGAATATCATCCAGATTTAAGGGAACTAGATCTGAAACGATAACCTCCTGCAAGGTTTCATTAAAAAAAAAAAAAAAACCTCCATGGAGACGTGCGTCCTCTCCACTCTGTGTGTGAGCAAATGAATAAGCTTGTTCCATAACCGCCCGCGCAACATCCGGATCAAACTCTCCAGTTTATTTGGGTTAAATAATCAATTTCCTGAGGAAAGATAAGGAAAGCTAACTAATGGACTTGGCGGTGCAAAGCAGACCCGAGTTGCGTAAGCAGGCGTCTGTTCCAAAAATGGGTAAATGTTTATAAAATGGTAAATAGTGTTGCAGTTTTTTCCAAAAAATGGTAAATGGCATATACTTATATAGCACTTCAGAGTAACTGATCTAGTCACACTCACATTTACACATTAGCTACCTTAAGCTACGCTCACACCAGCCTCATCAACGAACCTTTAAGCCACCACTTCTAATGAAAAGTCTATTCTTTTCATTAGAAGTAAAGCTCTATTTAAACGTGTGTACATGAGCGTTTTGGGCTTTCTCGTTCAAAATCTTGCATTTACACGTAGCTACGCACATTTTTAGGAGGGTTTTGGGGTTCTACATGCAAAACGCACATTCATTGAACATGTGTTGAAAGTTAAACCACGGGTGAAGTTTGACCAATCAGGGACTACGATTTGGTAGAGATGAATTGATGGCGTCCCTTTTTTTTTTTTTTTTTTTTTTTTTTTTTACAGAAGTGCCAACTGATTGAAAATTGATCATGAAGGAGAAATTCATAAATGCGGTTTGTGTCCAGCTGGAAATCTATGACACCAAGTCTTTCATATATCGGAAAGTAAAAGCCTGGAACAAGATTTGCACAGCTTCCACATTTTGCACCTAGCCTCTTCCAACAGTAGGTGGCAGACATGCGCTCGTTTCAGGAAGCGACAGTCGAATGTGAACACCGTATGCTGAACATGGAGCGCGTTTAAGTATGCCCAGTGTGAACGTAGCATTTACATCACCATACTTTACTGGAGTAGAATTGAAAATGTTTTTTCAGAACAAGACTTGGAAAAAAGACTTGGCGCTAGTATGGGGTAGCGTCTGTCAAGTGTGTGAACGCCATATGTTCTCAATGAGCAAGTTAAAAGAGCTCTCATAAATCCCGTGCCCCATTTTCAATGTGAACCTAGCATCACGCCAACCAATAACCACCAGAATGTGGAGTTCAGTGTCTTCCCCTTAAAGACCCTTTGACACATGGGCAGGCAAGGCGGGAGTCGAACCTGCGGTCTTCCGATTCACCACAGCACAATGGCTACAGTCATGTGTATTTAAGCCCTCTGTGTGCACAATATAAATTAGCCTAATTTGGGAATAGGGGGGAGGTGAATGAGGAAGTAAATTCCCGTGGGCGTCGGCTAATGAAAGCGCATTAGCATGAGTGCTGTAGTAAAAACTGAACCATTTCCGGGCCGAACCAACTTATTGCAGCGTTCAAAAGTCTAGTTGCTGAACATGAGGTCATTCCAGTCCGTAAAAAGGAACATTTAGCTGCGGTGACACAGTGAAATAGCGTTCAACAACAACAACCCCACCTTTTGGTGTTTGAGGTGGCCGGCATGCGTAGATGCAACCAACGCGTTCACCGAACTGCAGCGAGGAACACCTGCTGTTCTGATCCTTCTTCTCTTCCTCAAACTGCCCCTTTTTTTGTCCGTCTTCCCTTCTTTTTCGCCCTCCATCTGTCCCCTCCCCTCCCCTCCCCTCCCTCTCCTCCTCCTCCCCTCCCCGGTCGCCTCTGCAGCAGGTAGTGGACTGAAAAGCTCGGGGAGCTCGCCCTCCAGGTTCTCTGCTGTCATCCTGGCAGCTGCTTCTCTTGTCGATGTGCCAGGAGTGGAGTGTGTGCGGATGAGTGTGTGGAGGTGATTACAAACTGCCAGACTTTGAGTTACGTATTGCGGAGCAGAATTGCTAATTTTGACTCAAGTGTGCGATGGAACTGTGTTTGGGGGGGGGGGTGTTCCACATGTTACACTGAGTTGATAGATTTCTGCTGGCGCGTGATCTGCCGCTTACACGTCCTGTCTGTCTCCCTTCAACAGGCTCTGCTGAGGATGTGACTTGTGGATTTTATGCTCCATCCTTGCTGGATCTCCACAGCGTCGGCCCTGAACCTCCTTCTGCTCCTCTTTCTGCACAATTTTGCTGGAATATGGCTCGCCGGTGTGGCTCGGCTGAATCCAGACATGGGGCCTTTCACCGCCTCCTTGTTGACCAGTAGTCCTACATTCCTACTCTTGAGTAACTTTATTTTTATTTATTTTGCCTTTCCTTGAGGATTTATCTCTTCCACGACTATGGAACCCCGGTGGAGCTCAGCTTTCTACCCCTGTCCTCCTTCAATTATTTTCCTGCTGGTAGTGACATCATACACCTGGCTCCTTCCTGTCACCTCCCCGGAGCGCGTGCTCCCAGACCCCCAGGCGGCGCCGGAGTACGCTCACTCCATCCGCTTGGATGGCGACATCATCCTCGGCGGATTGTTTCCGGTGCACTCTCGGGGAGATCGAGGCACTCCCTGTGGGGAGCTAAAAAAGGAAAAGGGCATCCACCGCTTGGAGGCCATGATGTTTGCCATCGACCTGATCAACAAGGACCCCGAACTGCTGCCCAACATCACCCTCGGGGCCCGCATTTTGGACACATGCTCGAGGGACACGTACGCTTTGGAGCAATCGCTGACGTTCGTGCAGGCTTTGATAGAGAGGGACGGCTCGGACGTCCGCTGCGCCAACGGAGACCCTCCGATCTTCACCAAGCCGGATAAAATCGTCGGGGTGATTGGGGCTGCGGCCAGCTCCGTGTCCATCATGGTAGCAAACATCCTGCGCCTGTTCAAGGTGAGAGCTGCTTTATTTCTTTGTTGATATGTGACGTCAGTCTATTCTATTCATCCATTCCCCTCCATCTGAACTTGCTGAATGCCTTTTAGGGTCACATGGTTGCTGGGGCCTATCCCTTTACAGTTGGGTAAAGGCAAGACTGCGAGACTGGACAGACTGGCAGTCTGTCACAAGACCCTGTCTGTTGTAGTTAATGGAAAATCAAACTGTTGTCTTACATGCATGATAAAATGTTGCGATGTGTCAAAGATATTTCTACGAACCAAAAGAAAATGTCAGACTAGCTTTTGCTATCTTTGGTCTTGTTGCCCGCTGCAAACATCGTGTCTTTGAGCGATTCTGTTGCCTGTGAGGACGTCTCTTTGTGCCTCGCCGTTGCATGGGTGGGTTCTGTGTAGCAAGAGAGCTGAGATGGGCTCTGGATGCTGCTGATGTTCATGTAGGGATGGGCTCCATTTGGATTTAATCCGGTGACAAACTGATACTTTTGAAACAGTTCTAGTCCTCAAACCGAATCAAATCAATAAAACTGTGTCGTTTTCTGGGGTACAGTTTTTGCAGAGCAGCATTTCATCAAAAATTTCTCTGAGTTATGGGCAGGACTGTCAGCGTGGAGCAAGCCGCACCTCACTTCCCATCATCCATCTATTTACAGACAGTCTCTCCTGCTAGCTTACAGCCCCTCACAACCACAACCAAACATAACGGTACAACAAAAAATGTCATCTACAAGTGGATGCATTAGAATGAACTTGTTGTGTTTTTTACATCACAAATGCGAGCTTTTTTATAAACGGCATTTTTTCGTCTGCCTCTGATTCGTTTGAACAAAGAAATACTCAGACATGCAACTTCAAGCGTAATTTTCTTGATATATCTCCCCCATTATTAGAAAAATGCCAGAAAAACACAACACCAAAAACACAATTTTCAATCAAAGTGGGTGTGACAAAGCATTGTGACAGGGCGAAGGAGAGCACTTAAATATGCCTAAGAAGCTTTATTTTCTTTGTTTTGCTGCATTTCCATTTTCATGCAGACGTTTTACCGCTCGTTGCCACGGCGACTGTCTTTATCGCAGCGTTGAACACATCACGTTTATCCGTCAGGTTGCTGAAGTAGAATGTTTTGCTGGCAACTTGCCTAAATTTCGCTTGCTTTGACCTTTAATTGAAGCTCCGCCCACCCTTACAGTCACACCTATTTTTAGATAAGCGCCCACCCACAGTAGCTGGAGGTGATTGGCTAGAATTGTTCGGCAAAACTGAATAGAATAAAAGTGATTTTCCAAAACGAAGCACCGATCTCGTTTTTACATGGCGATACTGTACACTCCGGTACTGGTACCAACTGCGAGTTCCAGTGCCGACCCCTGTGTTTACGTCCTTCCTGAAGCTCATGTATCTACAGCTGGGAGCTGCTGGAGCAGAAAGATCTCCAAATACCTGTAAGGATGACTTTTCAGTCCTATAGGATGCATTCTGGGAGGAAAACGAGCATTTTGGGGTGTTTATGTGAGCTTTGTTAGCCTGCTTCTAAACGCAGATGTTAACAAGCAGCTCGGGCTTTGAATGGAGGCTTTGCATATTAAGCAACAACAACAAACTAAACGTGATTTATTCCAGGATCTGTCACAGCAACAGCACTCGAACAGAGTGCTTTTCTGCTTCCGAGCTGCCTCCCTCTCATTTGCCTAATACGATTTAGTGCCTCGCGTGCGTCGGCAGGCACGTTCCCGCTTCCCCAACGTGTGTCAGCATTGTTTGTCCGGCGATAATTCGTACGCGGGAGTCGTTTAAAGCGGCGCATCTGTACGGGATGAGTGTTGGTGTGTGTCAACCCACAGGCCTGCGGTCGTGCCGCTACACGCCGCACGGCTGTGTCTTTTCCCTGCATGGTTTAACATGAATAATGCACAGTGAGTCTGAAAATAGTATGGAGGCCGCGCGCACACACACTGGCACACAAACACGCTTCCAGATAACATATGTCTTTTCAAATGGGCTAATCTGACAGTGCCAGTCACAGCCAGTCGCCCACTCCACACAAGGGGGGCCAAGAAGCAAATACAGCAGAGAGAGATGGCGGGCGGCGGTGTGTGTGTCTTCCTAATGCACCAACATACATGAGAAAATCAAACAGCCGTTTGTGGGATTTTACATTTTTTTTCCTCATGTTTTGCAGCAGAGGGAGCCCCTTGCTGACAATCACAGCCGAGTGAAATCAAGCGCTTGTTTCTTTTCCGTCTCGGTCCTCTTTTGAAGATTATCGTTCTGCACCGTGGGACGATACGGCACGGGAAAAGCGGCTGACAAAAGACATAATGAGACGGAACTTCGGTAATCCTCGGTGGGAGCAGTTGCAGGGGAAATTCCAAGAGAGTTTAGCTGATAAAACAGCTGAAACTGGGGATCTTAGCTAAATATTTGTGGGTTTACGACAAAACTCAGTGTTGAGGCTATGGTTGTCCTTCGGAATCAGCAGGTTTTTTTTTTTTTCCAAAGTAGAATTTTCATATTGGTCCTCTTCTGCTTTCCGTAAAAAAAAAAAAAAAAAAAAAACACATTTCAGAAAATAAAAATAAGTTTTAGAAACCACTTGAATGCTAAAAAGAAATGAAACCAGAAAAATAACAAGAAACGGTAGAGATTAGGGGACATCCCTGATTGGATGCTAATGTTTGCCCATCATTTCAACCGAAAGTTATTTGGCGTGATACTGGACATGCTTCATACTAACCCTAGAACAATTAGTAGTATATGGACATTGAAGACACATTTGAAAAACTCAAACGTCACAGTTCAGTCAGCGATGTTCCAAAACATACAGACTATTTCCACATATTATTATTATTAGTTTTTTTTTTATTTCTGGAAAATAGTTTTGTTACGAAACATTTCATTTTTATTTAAGTTCTTTTTTTTATTAGTTTTTCAAAAAAGTGACGTTATTTTTTTTTATTAATTTTTTTTCTTTTCTAATTGTCGTTGTGATCATTAATATGTTTTTGCGTTGAGTAATTGGTACTTTAGGGCCTCCGTACATTTGCCGTGAGGTTTCACACAAACAAACAAAGGAGAACTGAAAATATCTTATCAAAGAAGTCAAAGTATAAATAGTAATACTTGTAACATGTACATGAAAAGTAATGCAATTACTCAAATTTCGCTGGCGGTGTTTACCTCAAAGCAGAGTACAGTAAATGGTTAAAGACCCGCTCTGGTGAAAATCCTGTTTTTGGTCTTTTTAACACGTTCTTGTGGGTTTTCTTTAATGATGGCTGATCATTCATATATGAAGAAAATTAAACCTAAAAATGAATTTCTGAGTATTTTTTCGAGAATCAGGCGCAGATGAAAAAAATAGCGTTGGAGAAAGAGTGCATTGGTGAGCTGGGCGGGCCTAAAGCTCCCTGGTCTGAGCTCTCAACATCGGGAAAGGGAAAGGTGGCCGTCCCGCCCACAACTCGGGGGTAACCTTTAGTGAACTACTGCTGCTCTGCAGAAACTATAGTAATAACTATAAGTCATAATTTAAAAAAATCTGGGAATGATTGGAAAATAGAGCAAAAGATGATCGGAGTTGAACTTTAAGACATTGCAGAAACTTTTGTTGAAAGGAGCAACATAGGGCCTTCACAGGGTGATAACCTTCTCAGCATAGTCCAATGGGCATCCTGGAACAGAACCGGCGTTCCTCACAATAATTCAGTGGCATTTAAGACTTTGTTCATCATTTTAATTGAGAATTATTAATGCCAATTCAAAGAAATGCAGCTCCGTGTACTGAAGAACCACCTCTCTGATACTTCCAAACAGAACCTAAATGTGTTTCTCACCTTTTATTTCTGCTCATATTTAACATTTCTGCACTCCCCCGCCCTTCCAAAAATAAGCCGCGATTATCCCTTAAACGGGCTCCACTACAGCGGGATTTGGCAAACCAGCTCTAATTTGCGAAATATTCAGCTGAACCTGAGTACCGGAAAGTTGCTCCCCCTGCAGGTTTAACAAGGAAAACCCTGCAATGTCTCCCCTTTTTGTTCCTGTTTTCTTCCTCCACTGTTGCGCTCCTCGCAACAACAAACTGACGGGAGGTTATTTCTGCTCCTTCTCATAATCCATCTATATTTTCTCCTCCTTAACGCCCTGCATGAACTGACAGCTTCACACTGATTACGTGTGTGTACTCGGATGGTAATTACAGCAGCATCTTTGGCAAACTTGCGCCTCTCCCAAACAGCCTGAAGGATAACCTTATTTGCTACTGAAAGAAATGACTCGTTAGAGGTAGGAGAAAGAAAAAAAGAGCGAACGCACACACGAACCTAGGGTGTGAGGGAAATTGTGTTTCATTCAACATGCTAGAAGCCTTCACATCCGTGCTAGGTTTATTGGGCCACCTGCGTGCGGCGTTTGTCTGCTGTTACCAGGAATTCTGGCGGCGGAGTGAAAGGCGCGGTTCACTCGGTGACACTCACCCACTGGGTGTCAGAGGCTGAAAATGAAATCCAATTCATAAATTGATAAGTAGTGGCCGTCCCCTGGCGAGAGCAAATGGAACAACTTGGCCTCGTGAGTCTGAGAAAAACACTGCTCCCACACACAAACGCACACATTTATTCAATCAGCAGAAAAAAATCGAGCTCTACTTAAGACTTTCACACACATACGAGCACACACGGTCACGTTTCCTCTATAAGTGGAGTTTTTTTTTCTCTCTCGTGATTGTTCAAAAGCATCTACATACCATTGTACCTCCTAAATTTCTGTACGAATACGGTTTTTTGTGCAAATATGTGCATGAATATATCAGGAAAACAAGACCTGGATTTATACTGCAAAAGGAGTCACCTAAAAATTGGAAAGAAACACTATTCTTAAGAAGTAAATCACTGGAAAGTACCGCATTTTTTGCAGCAAGGGCCTCTGGATTATAAAGTGCATCGTCAATTAATGTTAGTTCGGCGTACCGAACTAAATGGGGCTTTCAGTCAGACTTTATTAACTGCGTTAAGAGTAAGCCTAGAACTTTTTTGGAACACAAAACAGACTGAGACTGTTCAAACAAACCTTAATGTGACTACGCTAACTCCCAACCTTGTTAGTAATGTAAAATAGCATAGCCCAACACCGCTACATGTTAGCCGCGTTATTTACAATAAAAACTAAACTTGTTAAAACTTGTGGAAAAAAACAGACTGATATTCGGATGATGTGTACACCTAAAAATTGCTTCGTCATTAATAAGCACAACCAGAATGAATATAAGATGCTGCAGATTATAGGGTGCACTGTTGTTGTTTAAAAGAAATAAAAAATTAAGCCTGTCAAATGTCAGTTTATGGTGCGGAAAATACGGTATGAGACCTGAAATTATACTGCAAGAGGAAGTAGCCAAAAAAAAGGGAAAGGGAGAAGAACACTAATTTTATAGCGCCTATATCATGTAAAATCAACTTTTTGAGCTTTTAGTTGTAATATGAAGTTCATTTCTCACAAAAAAAACCAAAGCAAAACCAAAAGAGTATTCCTGTAAAAACCTGCACTCTCAGCACCAGCCCCTCCCAATCCACAAAAACGAGTGGGTTTTTACATTGTGACACCCCAAAGTGAGGAACAGCCCCTTCCAGGACGAGTCTGCGCTGCCAGCACTGCCCCCGGGCTCACACACACACACACGCACACACACACACACCCGCTTTGTCCACAGAGCTAGCAGTGATCGGCAAAACGCTTTTTGCACATCCATCTTTGCAAAAGTTTGGATGTTGTTTGTTTTCCTGGGCAAAACGCAGACACGCTGGCGGGGCCAACTCTAGGATGACGTCATAAAATGGGCGGCACCCGCACGGAGCCAAAGGCGGTGCCTCAGAGATCCAGTCGTCTCACTTCCAGGTAGAAATATGAACTGCTATGATTACTAATATTTCATACAAAAAATATCTTTTCTCTGCCAAATGTAATATATTATCACATGAATGGTTGTAGTTTACTCTTAATGGTTTAAAGAAAGCATGATATTGGGCCTTTAAGAAGGGAATCACTAAAAAAGTAGTAAAATGATCCGTCCATGCAAGAAGAAATCTTTAATAAAATATCAAAATTTAGGAACAAGGAGTTCCACACAAGCATTTCAAAAAGGAAAAAAAAGCTAAATAAATAACTGTTAGAAAAAATAACTCAAAATTGAATGTTGTATTATTGTAGTATTTTTTTTGCTAGTTCTAAGCAAATAGATGGTATTTATTGAGTTTTCATGTTCCTAATTGTAGTTCATTTTGTTAATTGTGACAAAAAACTAGTGTAAATAAGCGGAAGTGACTTATTTTAGAACAAACTGTGAATCTAAATCTAGCACTTCTCTGTATAAAAATCACATTTTTTCCCCCAAAATAATGAAAATCGTCTAACTGGTCAACATCTACTGAACTAACATAACAACCTTAACCAAGAGTCATGGTGATTTGAATGTTTTGAGTCCTAAATTAAGGTTTTCTATTGTCAAGTGTTTGGAGCAAAATCATCTTAATAATGATTTCCTTATTTCTAGATTCTAGATCTTAATGAGTGAAAAATTTAGGGAATATCTTGGAAAAGTGTGGAGCAAAGAGAAATAAAAAATGAAAAGATTTTGAATGTCTAAAAACAAGGTTTTGAATCTTTGCAAGTATCAAAGTTCGCTGTGTCCTCCCATAATTCAACTGCAGCTTCTCTTCCAATCTAACTTTCTGTGCCGCACTGGGATTCCACCACCGTCCTCCAGAGCTGCATCTATTTGACAGCAGGCCTCCTCAAAGCTCTTTGGCGCCAACACGTATGTGACAGAGCGCTGCATTTTAAACATGCATCCACCTTGGCAGCGACGTTTGACGTTTGCCCGGGCCGCAGGAGCAGCATGCACGGGCCTTTTGAGCGCCTAAAAGCCACGGTTTATCCTTTTTCAGGGTTATCGGCACCTCCTGGATTACAAATCAGCTTGGCATTCACAAGGGCGACGACGGCTGCATCAAAATGCAATTAACAGGGATTGCTGTAATTTCATTAGGATGCCAAATTGAGACGGGATTCCTTTTAGGTTTGCTGAGGGAGCTTAGTTGAATCTACTGTCTTTTTCTAATGTGGTTTTAGTGAATGAACAAAAGAGGAGAGGACGGGAGATGAAGGAGAATGGAGAAAGACTTGGACATGTAGCCGAAGGACAAATGAGGAAAAAAAAGGCAAAATCCCCAAAGCAGTGAGCAGGAGAGACGGCAGTATTCTCCGGGGTGTGATGATGTGGTGTTGATTTCTTTCATGGAGGCATTATGCATTAAGAGGGTGATGATAATGAAGCCACAGAGCACATGGAACAGCAAGCAGGAAGACTCATTAGGACATGAGTGGGTCTCCGTTTTGTGTCGGCTCGCGCTCTTTGCTGCGCTGCAAATCATCTGCAGCGGTGAAATATCGCGGCTGCTGCAGCGGGGCGAGGCGCGATCATCCAACCTTCACTAACGAAGGCAACCCTAATGAGCAAATGGTTAATGAACACAGACTTAATTGTCCTTCTGAAAATTATTTATTACCTCCATCCATCCACAGGCGATGATTCATTAACGAGAACCATATCTAATGGATGAACACGGGCTCAATTGGATTTGTTTGTAGCTGGATGGTGCAGATCTGTTGACCTGAACCTAATGCTAAGAATCACATAGAAATAAAAGTTTCATTTGTAAAATCATAACGTTGATGAGTAAAAGTGAAAAAAATTTACTCATTCTGGCAGCTCAAGTATGTCCCAACTTTCCGTTTCTGAGTAGGAAATAAATCGGCGAGGACTTCCGAATATGACCACTAGAGGCTGGTTTCAAAAAAGGAGCAAATTCTCATTGGCTTCCTTGCTAAAACGGTCCAAACTTGCATACAGCCAAGTTTAAAAAATATATTTGTTGTGTTATGTATTTGTAATAACGACAGCTGTGTGTGTCTATGGATGAAACCCAAACTTTTAATTTGAAAGGTTTTGATTTCATGCCAGGCTACAATTTCCCTGATTTCAGCTGCATCCAAACTCCAATCCTTAATCAGAATGTGATGGTACTTCTAAAACTTGCTCATGGGCCTGTGGTAGAGTGTGCACTAAGACCGTGGGTTTGGACCCAAGACCACTCACAAAAAAGCAGGATGCAACATCTCCCTCTTAACACCCAAGCATCTAGAGTGGAAATAGGGGTTAAAACACCAACTACGTCTGTGAGTGGTGAGACGAAGGCTGTGAACTTTACACATTTATAGAATGTAAATGAGGACGAGGCAAAAAAAGAAAAAAACAGGATTGAAAACATGTTTCCATGTTTGAGTGGCACGTTGGGCCCAGCACTGCCTACTAATGTCTGTGTTGACATTTATTCTTGTGCATCATTATTTGCTTTGCTCTGTAATTACATTCCCAGAATACGTAAAGTGAGTAATAGAGGTTGTTTTCTCCTGACTAGAGTGGATTCAGCATGTAGGAGGGTCATAGTTGAAGTTGATTGACAAATTATTGTGTTTTTGACTGTTGAGAATCATAGAGATCAATGAGATTTTATTAGCTTGTGAAAATGGCAAACTACGTATAGAATGTATGACCAGAAGGTCATACATGGAAACCTGATAGTTGCATCGTAGGCGTGGTTACGGCAGGATTTTGGATATCTCTCCTCGAATAGTTTGGTTATTTTAGGTCTGGACTCACTTGCAAATGAGCCCAGACATCAGTATCTGAACGACAAACCGGCAAACTAAACAGAAGGAAGGAAAGTACAAAATAAGAGCATGGGATTTGACTGAAAACAACAAAATAAAAGCTTTTGGTAGACTGTGTTCGCACAGTTGCTACCCCATTCTAGTGCATGTACCCACAGTTGGAAGAGGCTTGGTGCAAAATGTGGAAGTGGTGCAAAATCTCATGATTTTTGCTCCAGGCTTTTTCTTTCAAAGCTTAACTCCGAAATATGAAAATGCTGTTTGGGTATTTGTAGGTGTGTTCAAATAAATGGCTTAACAACTTGAAGGGAGGGGCACAGACAGCTTGCCAACACAGCCAGGTAGGCGGCAGCTCATTGTTTGTGTCCCCGCTACAGTGATGAACTAGTTTAATCGTTACAATATTTTCACTCTTCATCAATTATCTGCTTGCATGCTGAAAGTCAATCATTGAATTTTAAACAAAAAAAACTACATTTTTTTTTAGTAAAGGTCAAAATTAATTTGTGCTACACACAACTGGAATGCAATGCATGTAGTGTGTTTATTGTGAGTATGAATTATTCAGACACCAGAAGGATGCTCTGTCCAGATGTTTGTGTGTTTGCTGGTGTGAGTCTCAATGAAAGAGGAATGTTGAGATACAAAGAATTACCAGTTAAATACTGTTGGATGGATGGTGAAATATTTAGTTTTTATCATCATAAATCAGACTTCAGAGGAGTCAGTGCCTCACCAGCCATCAACCTCACTGCACGTGACTGAGTAGTTGTGTGTGTCAGAGAGAGGCAGAGAAAAGAGTGAGATAGAGCGTGTGTGTGTATGAGATGAGAGAGAGGTGCCTGTGTGTGTGGAGGGGGTATCTGACCTCCAGGGTAGTCGCTGTGTTAACTCTGGCTAAGCTGCATTTGATGTGTGTATTTAGGATGGACACTTTCCTTGGAATAAACAGAAGTACAATACTTGCTGTTGTGATGTAGGGAGAGGAATGTTTTATGGAAAATAATATTGCTTTAATTGCATGTTTGTGTGTGTATGTCTTGGCAAGTCAGTGTGTGGTGTGGCTCTTTGACTCTCACAGTGAAAAAATTCGGCTCTTAGTGTCCATCTCGTTCGCCACCCCTGAGCTACACAAAAGTAGCTAAGTTGTACTTTTTTAGTTCAACTTAGCAACATCAGTGAAACTTTGAGGCAGCGAAAGGATGAACTGCGTTGGAGCAGGGGACCACCGTACTGTAAAGGTGAGAGCTTGAGAGTATTAAGATTCCATCTTCCTCTTCCTTTCTTTGGCTGAATGGCAGCTTGAATGAGGAATAAGTGAAGTCAAAACACACACAGTCGCAGATTTCACACATCGCACCTGGATGAGACGGGGATTCGCTACACCTTCGAGACCTTCCTCACGTTTGACTTCGCCAACACACATTTGACTAATAACATTGCTACTAGCTGCTGACTGGGGCTCACTTTAAAGGAATGGAGCTATTATTAATCGTATTAGTTTCACCCGGACTTTTCTGGCAAAGTGAGAATGCCTGAGAAAAGCCTGATGGGTATCCTCCCCACTTTGATCTGCCCTAACTATGGGGCCCAGGTTGGCAATTTGTGTATGGCACCTGGGGACCAAGCCAACGTCTTCTTTCTCAGAAGGAATCTAAGAATAAGGAGTCCTGTGTGTTATTCAGGTGTAAAAGGAAATCCCTCGTGGGATCTGTGCTGCCAGTGATAACACTGAGTCAGCCCCTACAGTAACAACCCCCCATGGAGACGCAGCCAACACGCACAATAGCACCACCTTGGCACACGTTCACGGAACAAAGACATTAGTGCCATTAGTCACACTTCGGTTTGAGAGGATAGAAACGTCTGCTGCCGGACGGAGATACAGACGACACCAGGAACAACGTGAAGTGTACATAATTAGGATCAAAAGTAACACGCTTGACCTAATTATTGGTGGTTATTTCTATTTGTGCAATGATCCGAGTTGTGCTTCTACAAATGCATGCCGGTAAAACATCAAAGAGTTTGCGTCACTCCATGAAAGGACCCAACCTTTGGATAAAACTTTTAAATCCAAAGTTCATTTTCCCTGTTTTCCTTTGATGGAATACATAGTTTCATCACTCGTTTGGGAGCGGTTTAAAACAAAGAAAGTTAACAGGAGGACATTTTTCAGGATAAGAGGGCCATTTGTTTCTTGTGAATTTTAAACGCTTCGTCAATAGTTAATGCGATAAACTGAAGGTTGCTTTCAGAGGAGCAAAGTCCCGTGGGTTGGGTTCAAATCATTTTCACAATTTAGTTTAGTTTAGCTACTTTGTGTAGCAAATTGAAGACTGAAGCGGAAAAAACTTCCAAAATAAAACCCTGCAGTTCTGTGTTTTGTTCAGTTGGAACAGTAAACAAGCTCTGACAAGGAATAGTAAAAAAAGAAGGAAGAAAAAAGTCTTTCTAGTCTTCTGATCCATGTCTCCACTAAACCACCTTCCAGATGTCTTTTAGCTTTTTTCTGTGATGCACACTTGCTGTTTTTAGTCTCCAGCGCTGGTGTTGCACTGCGTTCATGTAATTTGCTCCCTTTGATTTGCTTCCTCTCTTTAATCCATATAGTCTATAGAGCATTCACACTCAAGTGAACTGAGCCAGGGTTCAATTGTTTGAATACTTGTATATAAGCGTAACCCTTGTGCTATCTTAGATACCCCCCCCCCTACATTAACATGTTCTCCCTACCATGACAAAGGTGGATAAAGGTGGAAAGATTTCATGTAATCCATGGACACCAGTGAAGATCACAAATCATTGAAGAAAAAAGGTTCAGCGCACTGTCTAGTGGGTCTAGATCAGTGTTTTTCAACCAGTGTGCCGCGGCACACTAGTGTGCCGTGGGAGATGGTCAAGTGTGCCGTGTGAAATTGCCCTGAATTAACTGATCTAAAAACATTTCCCATCTCCAGGATTTCAGCTCTGTGTTCATCCAAACAGGCCCTGATAAAACACTGAGGAGTTAGGAATATAAAAGATCGTAAAATACTTTTTCTTTGCGTTTATTTTATTTTATTAAAGACATTTTGATAAGAATGACGGCAGCGCGATTCAGCTGCAGCTCCGGCTTTATTTAGGAAAAGTCCCGCCCCTTTACCTGTCTCCACCAATCATTCATGAAGGCTTAATCACATGTCATCAGTCTGCCCAATCAGAAGTGGTTAAAGTCTTCACTTCCTTGTCCCGATTTAGCTCGTAAAGTCGCTCAGTTCTAACAAAAATAGCAGCTAAAGCTCATCTTTAGCGGTGTAGCTTTCCACAGAATCCAGTATCAGACCGTGGAACAAGTGAACAAAACCATGAAGCTCCGAAAAGCGATCTCCGCCGGCCGTTTTTATGCACTACATCTCCCATGATGCATTGGGTTGTGAGAGTGACAGCGTAAAAGGAGTTCTGTTGTTAAACGTCTTGAAAACAACGAACACACTTCAAACTTTTTTAAAATCTTCTAACTTAACTTTTATTGCATCTTTTAGAAAAACAGCTGCAGCTTCCAGCTTTTTCTGCAACAATTATCTCAAAAATGCATGTGAGATTGTGGAGGGGCTGTAGATCAATACAGACTATGAGTTTCTCCTTTTTTTTTTCATTTTTGGATGCTGGTGTGCCGCGGGATTTTTTTTAACCTTAAAGTGTGCCGTGGCTCAGAAAAGGTTGAAAAACACTGGTCTAGATGACCCAACTTCCCATGTTAAAGTGCCTAGGATAGCGCAAGGGTTAAAGCAATCTAACAATGAGTAATAATAATGTTCTAAAGAAGGATCATCCTATCATTGTATTTTTAAAAATATATATTTTTTCCATTTGATCGGATCGAATGGAATCGAGTTGAGTCGAGTCAAAATTAATTAATCTTTTATATAGTACTTTTTATATGTAACACAACAATAAGTGGTAACACCAATACAAATCATGTAAAAACAATCCCAATAAAGTAAAACTAGACCAAATGCATTGTTACTTATATCCAAACAGCCCCTCAAATCAAATCAAATCGAATCGAATCAAACCAAACCAAACCAAACCAAACCAAATTAAAACACATCAAATCAAATCAACACATTTCCTGTTGCATAAATACCACGTCATGTCTGTTTTGTTCCCCCTTGTTTTTTCCGCAAGGGTCATGTTGTAAAAAAATAACCTGCAATAGCTTAAATCCACAAAGCAGGATTATAGATGCCTTATGGCTATAAAACTGTGCTCTTTATACACTTTTTTCAGTTAGATATGAACTTTTTTACACTTTCTCTCTTTTTTTAAACTCTTGAAGTTTAAACCTAGTACTATAGAATTAAAACAAAGATCTGCTCACGATTGAAGATTTATATTGTTTTGTCAAGCAGATACAGTACGCTGTTAACCTTTTAAAGACCCACTTCAATGAAAAGTGCCTTTTTTTGGGGCGTTTTTAACACGTACTTCTGGCATTTTTCTCATGATGGAGGATTTAGAAAGTTCTCTCCAACTGTTTACGCGATTAACGTAATTCTCTCAGATTCTGATTTGAAGAAAAGCAGTTTTTCTGCTGATATGCTTTTGTGAGCTTGTGTGATATTTCTCCAGTTTGAAGTAGGTCAGAGAAGAAGTCACTTTTATACCAAAAAAAATATGTTTAAAAAAAGGTTTTATTAGACTTTATTAAATACAATTTTAATTAAAGAAAAATAAAGGGAGGAAAAAGTGCCCAATTTAGTCCACATCTATTTATCCTTCAAGCAGCACTTCTGCTTCTGGAAGGCTTCCAGCCAGACGAACACCCAAAAATAATTCAAAGATTTGAAATCGTATATTAATTCTAATACATGTAAGTATAAGTAGGACAGATGTGTAGAGACAAAGAGTCTTGGGAAAACTCACAAGGGAAGGAAGCCACTCTAAAAGGAAATGGACTCTTCACGGACTACATTTTAATAAGCGGCTGCAGAGCTAAAATCAATGGCTGATGTCACGTGTGTGTGTGTGTGTTTGATGTGCAGCTTCGAAGTATCAGCAAGGGATGTTTGTGAAGACTGATGGCGAGCCGGCGAATACGAGAGAAGTGACTTTAAAAACAATAATAATAAAAAAACGTACTGTTCTTCTTCATGTTGTATTTTCTCCTTCATGTATTTTCACTTCTTCCTCTTTTCCGTCTCCTAATGGGAGCGGATGCCGCCGTAAAAGCAGACTGACAGAAGAAAAAGCGTGGCAGTTGACGTGATGGATGCAGAGAAGAAAGGCAGCGAAACGGTAAATGTCAGGAGAAGAAGAGCTCAGCCGAGGAGTGTTGCAAGACTTTAGGGGGAAAAAAGTGTTTGGAGAGGTGTTGTTGCATCTTGCAGCAATGTTACATGAGATCATAGAGGAACAGGTGGGAGGAACAAGGAAAGAAAGAGGTTAAGCGTTTGTTTCCACTTCCCTGCTTCTCTTGCTCTCGGCGTGCCTCAATCCATCTTTCAGGCTTGTGCCTCTGTGGTCTTGTCTGCTTGCCGTCTCCTGCAGCACTTCTGACCATGTTAATAGCAACTTTTTATTATTTATGAAGGGAAGGCGAGATGACATGGAAAAAACATTAGCAAAAAAAACAGAGGTTTTTTTTTTGCACCATAAAACGACCTTTTAGGAGACCATTGACAGAATATAAGCATGCTGGCGTGCTTTTAAAATAGATGTCCTCCTTTGCAGATTTATATAGAACATGACATTTCTGATACGACAACCTCATTCTCTTGTCTTTTACAGACTAGTACTTTAGTTTGTATTGCAAATGGGAGGAATCAACATTTATGTTGTTTAATTGACAAAAAAACGGGAAAGTTAGTCTTCTTCATGGCAGAAAGGTTGGTCTGTGGATGATGGTGGTGGTGGAGCCTCCACAGCATCAGAGAGACAGAATATTCTTGAATTTTTTAAGGGAAACTCCTTTGACTTCCAGAATGAAGCACAGTTTAAAACAAAATGTGCAGTTCACAAAGGGACCACTGAGTTGGTCCCAGAAACTTTATAATAGACACGTGCTGCCTGGTTTTAAAAACTTCTATTTGCCTCTGTGTATACTTATAACAATTAAATCTGTTTGGATTAAATATTGATGAATCCTTGTTTGTTTGTTTTTGTCTCTTAGTTCACATTAATCTCAACTTACGTATGTTTTTGTGCACCATAGGGAGCACTTAAAGCCATATTTTTTTTCAAAAAGCAACAGTGCGTCTTGTAGGATTAGTTCTGGTTTTACTTACTGATGCTAAAGTGATTTTGAGAGGTACACAGTGCTCTGTGTGTTTTTGTTGTTGTTGTGTTGTCTAGAGTTTGTATTGACTTGAGGTATGTGCACCACTTTACGCTTCATTTCCACTATTTAAAATCTTCCGCTTGACGTTGAAGACGATCAGTCTTCAGTTTGTATATCTATTCAGTTCTACTGGGTTTTTTCTATATTGCCAAAATTGTTTTTCTCACTAATTTCCCCATTTTTACCGAGGTCAAAGTTCAGTGATGTCATCTTGGCAAAGATGGCCAAATTGGCTACACTGAAACTAATCAATCATGTAACCACATCCAATAACAACCTTTCTATGTAGTCGTCAGTCTCATTTTGTTGTTTTATGATCCTCTGGTTTGTCTGTAGCAACAAGAAGAACTTCTGTTTAGGAGATGAATGGATAATTCATCTTAATTGCTGAGGCTTTTTTTTTTTGCCTTAGGTAAATAATCACCTGAAGCGAAAAACAACTGACACAAAATGCAATTCTGTACTTTTGCCTCATTTGGAATGTCGGGATCTATTTATATGGAAATTAGCCCCCATCTCTCCCATGGATTGGGTGAAACAGGAGAGGAAGACCTGAGCTTCATTTGCAAATCAGGAGGTCCCAGAGCACAGATAGTTCTGTCTCAGCAAATAAGGGGGAGGAGAGAACGCAATAAATAATCCAGAGAGCAAATTCTACATCACCCAGAGCTACACAAATGTCTTCACGAACAAAAAATGAAAACTTTTCAAAATGCTTTTTTCAGTTAAGCTGGAGTTATTGTGTCTTGTGTCCCCCCCCCACAGGACCTCTGGAGGGGAGAACATGCTTTTGCTGTTGAATCTGTTCCTCCTGTTTGGCAGCAAATGTTTCATTTCATAGAAAATACCCAGCAGGCATCACCTCATCCATGTTGCAAATATGCCTCAAGTCTTTTTTTTTTTTTATCATGTAGGCTGCAGCCCAGAGCTCGCTTCCAGCACCGATGACAATTTCGGACAACAAACGCGTCGATCCTGTATAAATCACTTTTATGCTACATACACACCGGCATGTGTGGTGCATTCAAGAACATGTTGTACATGCTTTTAGCATTTGGTGTTCACACAGGTCTTTCGCTACCTGATAAACTAGCACACATACCTACAGCTAGAGGAGCCTTGGTGCGAAATGTGGAAGTGGCCCAAATTAGCGGATCTTGCTCCAGGTTTCTTTTTTCACAGCTTGATGTCATAGAATTCTGGCCGGGCACAAACCGTAACTGTTAATTTCTCCATCATGATCAATTTTCCAACGGTTGGCACTTCCAAGTTATGCAAAGGACGCTAACCATACGTCACCACCAATGCCAAGTCCCTGATAGGTCAAAGTTTAACTGGTAAACTTTTGTCACACGTTCAATGGCGGCACATTTTGTACGTGCAGCTCAAAAATTGACTTGCGTAAAGCCTTAAACGTGCAAATATGTGGGTTTACATTGGCTTTTTTTTGGAAGTGGTCACTCAAACGCACGTTTCTGAGCCTGGTGAACATAGTCTAGAGACTGGCTGGCTTTTGATGCAATGCATCATATGTCCCAATGCATTCTGGGCCGTTTGGCATTATCACACTCGAGCAAATAAAAGCCTTTACTTGCTGGAGGCGATGAAAATTTGCACCAAGACAAATCTGAAACGGCGTTTGTGGAATAACAGTCGCAACCTCGCCACTTTCTTTTTATCAGTCTGTTCCTCCTCCTTTTTCCGCCTCCACCTGTCCTACAGGGACTCTCCTGTGGCACTCCTCCTGCTCCTCCAAGGCAAGGCACCACTAAACGGGCTTGGCGCAGCATGCCCATGTATTTTTAATGGCCACGCCCGTCATGCTGAAGTCTCAGCTTGAATTATGTATGGAGGATGAGTGGTAGAAAAAGAGGGAGGCAAAAGAGCGAGGGACACAGAGTGTAAAACAGAACGAAAGACGAGGGCAAAAGACCAATGAAAGATCATCCGGGGACAGAAAAAAAAAAACGCATAAAAATGGGTCGTGAAAGCAAAACAGATGCAACAACAGCGATGCTGAGTGAAAAGAGACGTACGTTCTGGAGTAATCGCCGCTGAGAGTGGAGGAGAGTGCGACCTTTCACCCCCTTTTATCATCCGCTCGTTTTATCTTTCCAGTCCTGAATTCAACTTCACCCTAAACCCTTCTCCCTTTATCTCTCCAGGGTTCTCTGTCCTCTGTCTCACTATTCCCTGCCTCTTTTTTTCCCTCTGTCACTATGCATCCCTCACTCATTATTGTTATTTTACCCTTTTCATCTTCCTGCTCGACTCTTCTTCTGTTTGAGCTCCCCAAAGAGCCGGGAGCTCCATCGATGGAGATCAGACACTGCTGCCTATGTCAATAGTTTGACGTCGTTGAGTGGAACTCTTCTTCCTCACAGGAAAATCTGCCCTCCCCACCTCACCCGTACCCCCCCTCCCCCTCTTACCATCCATGCTCCTTCCACTTCTGGGATTTAGCATCATTGTGCAAAACACTTTTTTGTCCCCCCCACTTGGCCATTTTATACTCCGATTATATCAGTTTACGAAAGCTACGACGGACGAACAAGCACACTAAATGTCCTAGCTTTGCTGCTTTTAAACTATGAATCAACATCTTTTTGTTTTTTTCTCAAGCACTTAGTTGATCAATTTAAGACTGTATTCTGCTCAAATATTGTTACCCTTGGTCCCTAGGATGTCGGGACTTTCATGGATCTCTGTTTGTGTTCAAATAGTGATCATATATTTACAGAATCCCTATAAAAACCTTCTGTTCAGCTACAGCTGCTAAGATCAGACAATCCTATCAGTATTCACCAGGCTATAGGATGCTAATAGTGGACCAGTGGCATCCGTGGTTACAATGCTATTACTAACGAAAAGGACAGAAAACTTTTAACACAGGAGCTCTAGCTGGTGTTGACATTCTTTCGATTACTGTAATGATGTAATTTTTTTAGCGGATTCTGAAGTGATCAAAAGCAGCCTTGCGCTGATATGCCACACTTTACTTATGTAAAGGGCTGTGTTGGTTTTGCGCCGATATTCCAATTTCCTCTTCATTAGAATTTTTTGGAATCGCGTTAATTGCATAAACAGTCAAAGAGTGTCAAGAGACTTGTGGTATTTAGGTGTCGCCGGCGACATCTCTGGTGTTGAAAGGGTTAAGCCGACCTCCAAACCATCAAAGTTGGTGGAAAATGTTAGTGGAAATAGTTGGTAGATCCTCTGTAGTCCAGTAGGACCACAGAGCGGTACCGGTTCGTGGCATGGGGGTTGGAAACTACTGTGTTAAAAATCAATTCTACCATTTTGATTATTACACACTGACATCGGAAGATGATCATTAATAGTGAAAAGTGGCTGAAATAAAAACTGAATTTATTTTAATGACTTTTCTGTAAAGATGTAAAGAAAAGGTCAGATTTAGAGGTTGGTATTGTCCAATGTTCTACATTTTCTGTATTTTAATCATTAAAAACCCTTAAATCTGTCCATGTTCATGACAGAAATGAAAATGTATTTATATATTTGTTTTACATTTTTTTTATCCAGCCATTTTATTTTGCTAAAAACAAAAGTACTAAATTACTTCCGGTGTGTGTGTGTGTGTATTTTTTTTACTTTCATATCTTTTTCATAGGCCTGCACAATAAATTGAAAATTTATCGTTATCAGAATTTTAAGCTGTGCAACACGCATATCGCAAAAGTCGGCGAAATTGCAACAAACGGTAACCTTAAATGTGCTAAAACAATCTTATGGCAGCTTGAAGTATTTAACAAATCAAATAAATCCTTTCTATGCATTTAACCAGTGAGATGGACCCCTTTACGTTGTTGACCAATGGGATGGAGCCCTTTTATATTAGGTGCTCGCCTCCTATGTAGACTTAAATTAAACTGTTTCAGTGAAATAGAAGTGATGTATTTAGTTATTTTGGTATTTGTACATGTATCACAAGTTATATCGTCTTCGCAGTGTTGATCATTAATATCGTAAATTGCGAGTTTTCCTCATATCCTGCAGCCTGACTCCTTAACGACATCTTTATATAGAGTCTGCTCACTTCTGGCTCTACATCTGATAGACAGAGCTAGACGTTTGAACTGGAGGCTCATAAGAACTGATACAATCATTTAGATATTATTTAAGAGCCATGTTCTTTTCTGTTTACATTAACACAGATTTGATGCTTTCTATTGACTGTTAAATAATCACGTTGAACCTTTTTTATGAGCTGACCAATAGAAATCTCTGGGAAAATTCTGTTTTATGGGCTTTTGATAGAGTGGTTCATGCTAAATGGTCGGACTGCCTGTTCTTTTGGAGCCTTCCCATGTTATTGCTGTGTGGTTTTTTTTAACACGGCTGGCAGGGAACATTCTGAATCTGGTGCCACAGTCTGTGTTGAAGGGCTTCCTTGTTTTATAATGACTGCCAGTAGTGGAGCCGATAGCTCTCCAGGTGCATCATCTCATTAGAGTTTATAAAACTAGAGATAAATGCATATTTAGCCTTGTGCGGTTGTTTTACACCGCCAAATATGATGAGTGCACAAACAATTTGGTACTGCAGCTTAAAAACAATTTCTTTGTATTTTTATATTTAGTTGTTTACACTAGAGGATGTTTTAATTTATTTAAACACCCACTCCCAGGAAAATTCTGTTTTTGGTGCATTTTCCTGTTCTTGTAGCATTTTTCTGATGATCGAGGACATGTAGAAGAAAAAATAAGCACAAGACTGCATTTTTGAGTAAATTGATGTGAATCAGGAGCAGATAAAAAAATGCAGTTTGAAAAACATCCTATTTGTGGTGTAGAAAATACGCTGGGTGGGCCATAAGCTCCCTGCTAATTTTAGTTTACCTATTCCTACATAAAAGGAAAAAAAATAGGTAACAGCTTTTTCAAAAATCTAATTTTGATGCTGTGAAGACATTTATCTCTTTTTGGAATAAGTTTTTTTTTTTTTTTCAAATAAACTGCATTTTAGAAGTAGCAGTAGAAGTCGTATTTTATACACAGTGCGATTTATATGTGATTTCTTAGAAAATAAATACCAACAACCACTAGAGGGCACTATAGGTGTGTGTATCAGTATTCACTACTGACAGCTACGCAGAAGAAGCGTCGCTCAGTCTTACTGCGGGTTTGGTGGCGTTGTTCCAAAGTGACACAGAAGAGGAAGAATTCAACGTATTTAGTCATTTGAAGTGATATGAAAAGTTTAGTTGACTTTGTTATTTTGTTCTTTATGCTTATTTGAATAATTGTTCCTTTGTTGCGCTAATATAATAGAGTCCTCTTATGGTTCATGATGTTAAAAAAGCATCAGTGTGTTACGATAGTGTGCAGATATTCAGTCCATTATCATGACTTTTATTTCAATTTTTTTCCAAAAGTGCTACTATAAGTGTTTTTTTTCCTCTTTGTTTTGCTTTTTTTGCGACTTATACTCAGGAGCGACTTATAGTCCGATAATGAAGCGCCCTCTATTGGTTGAAGCAAGATGTAGATCCTTGAAGTCTTCACAGTTTCCTCGTGGTCTTCGCTGCTGTCAGTCTGATGTGATTCATTAATGAATCCAACCCACAAACCTGCTGTGACTTCTTCAGTTCTGTTACATCATCAAGACCGGGAGGTAAATTTGAGATGTGGGATAAAAAAAAGGGAAAAAAACCCTTCAGGCTTTGGTCTTTTTGGGTTATTTTTTTAAAATTTCTGCAGAGCGCTGGCGATAATTAGGGTGACATTTAGAAAAAGCTTTGATGTGTTTCTTTATGGTCTGTCAGGGATTACCAGTTGAAGAACATAAGCCGAGTTCCTCGTCTATATTGTTTGTGCCTCTCAGTCATTGAAATTAAATCACTTTTATTAGATTGATTTATGAAGCATTAGCATAAATAATAAACACCTGCTTCTGTTGCTTTAAATGGTTTATACATTTAATTAAATGAAGGAAAACTCCTTAATATGTTAATCAGAGATAAAAAAGAGCCTGCAGTTCCTGATGAAGAGTATTTATTATCAGTCTGTGAATAAAAATGGAAACTGTTGCCATGATTGCACTGATTTATCGTATTTGTATGGATAGATCTTTTTTTTTACAGTAAAATATGAAAAGGAGGCTGTTTCTACAGAATCTGGACACATTTCTTCACTATCGAGGACATCTATTTTAAGGGAGCAACATTAGGCGGCACGGTTTTCACCACTGACATTTTAGCTTCACTAAAATCCTATCATACCTGCGGCGTAAGTGCTGAGTGGCTTTTTTTCTTTCTTTGCCTTCCCATCTCCTCTCGCTCCGTATCCGTGCTGCCACGTCACTTGACAGATTGAGATCAGCCGCCATATTTATGCTGTCAAATTTTGAGTGCTTCCAAATTATGATCATTATGGTAATCCATTAAGGAAGGACTCTGTTTTAGGCATGAGCAGAGGATGAAGAGGAGAACGGAGAGTTCAAAGGTACTAGAAAAAGCAATTTTTGTTGGCAAAGACGTCAACAGAACACGTAATTATTGTTTAATAAATGTTAGAGGTAGTGTTGAGATTTTATTGCTGCAGGTTTATTAGTTTCACCTGTTTTTAAAATCAATTTAAACCACATAGTTTAATGCATATGTTAAAAGCTCAAATAATGATAAAAAAATTCTTTATTCTTTATTTTGTTTTTAACAATAAATCGAAAAGGAAAAACAGCTTCCATCTTCATAGAAACCCCACAAAAAACAAAACAAAAAACTTTTCTTAGCTTTCAACAAAATCTAATCTCCCATGCAGGGAAAGTCAAGCAGGTCCGAGCTTTAGCTTATGTGCTGAAAGACAAATGAAAGGAGCGCGTCATAGAAACTTAAAAGTGACAGACAGCAGTTCTCACAAGCAGAATTATGTCATTAAATGCGGTTTATTAAACATTCGATCCATTTCCTCCAAGTCCCTCTTAGTCAACGAGTTAATTACTGATAACAATCTTAGTCTTTTAGCCTTAACAGAAACTTGGCTCCATCAGGATGACTATGTTAGATTGAATGAAGCAACCCCCCCCACTTATGCTAACTATCAGAAATCCAGGATTTCAGGGAAAGGAGGTGGTTTGGCAGTAATATCACAGTCTAGCTTACTTCTCAGCCCTAAAGTTAAAAATGCTTATAATTCATTTGAAAGCATCATATTGTCTTTAAGTCACCCAAACAGGAAAACTCGAAAACCTGTTTTACTCATAATTATTTATCGCCCCCCCGGCCCATATTCAGAATTTTTAACTGAGTTTTCCGACTTCCTATCGACTATTGTCTTAGATTCTGATCAAACTATAATATTAGGGGATTTTAATATTCATGTTGATGACCCCAGTGACTGCCTAGGAAAGGCTTTTGCAGCTTTATTAGATGATGTTGGTTTCACCCAAAGTGTGAATGAACCCACTCACTGTCATAAGCACACCCTGGACCTTGTTCTAACCCATGGGATAGAGATCAGCCAGCTGAGTGTCCTTCCTCTTAACCCCATCATTTCTGATCACTTTCTGATTACCTTCCAGTTTACACTGGAACATCCTTCTGTCCCAGTGAATAAGAAACAACTTAGAAGAACCTTAACTGACCGTTCTGTGTCTGAGTTTAAACACACAGTTCAGCCAGTACTTAGTGATATTCTGAGAAAATACTCTGAGACCAGCTCCCATAGTATCAGTCCTAGTATAAATGACCACTTTGTTAATGATGCCTTACAAGCCCTCAGGAGTACACTCGATGTTGTTGCCCCCTTGAAACCTAAGTTCGTCAGACAAAACCGAGTAGCACCGTGGTTTAACGCTGAAACTCGTTCTCTTAAACGAGAAACCCGTAAGTTGGAAAGAGAATGGCGCCGCTCCGGTTCAGAGCAGTCTCTGGATATCTGGAAACATAGCCTATTAAATTATAAAAAAGCTCTGCGTAGAGCTAGAAGCCAGTACTATTCAACCTTAATATCAGAGAATGGAAACAATCCAAGATTTCTTTTTAGCACTATAGCTAAATTAACTCGCAGTCAGAGCTCAGTAGAACCACATGTTCCTGTTTCTCTCAGCTCTGATGATTTTCTTACATTTTTCGATAGTAAAATCTCAAATATTAGACATAAGTTAAATCAAGTTATTCCTATTATCAGCCCAGAACAGGCTGAAGCGGTAGAAATGGAGGCATCCATAGAAACCTCTGTAACATTAGACTGCTTCACTGCTGTGGATCAAGCGGAAATAACATCAATTATTACGTCCTCCAAATCCTCAACGTGTCTGTTAGACCCAATTCCCACTAGACTTTTTAAAGAAACTTTTCCCCTAATTAATGATCCCATATTAACAATGATAAATGCCTCTCTGGAAACGGGTTACGTGCCACAGTCTTTTAAATATGCAGTTGTTAAACCTCTTCTGAAAAAGCCCAGTTTGGATCCTAGCATCTTGGCCAACTATAGACCGATATCAAACCTGCCCTTTATTTCTAAAATCCTAGAAAGAGTTGTAGTTAAGCAGCTTTACTGCCACCTACAGGACAACAGCCACTTTGAAGACTTTCAGTCGGGGTTTAGACCTCACCACAGTACGGAAACTGCACTAGTTAGAGTCTCTAATGACTTGTTATTGGCCTCAGAAAAGGGACTACTTTCTATTCTGGTCCTGTTGGACCTCAGTGCTGCCTTTGACACTATCGACCACGGTATTTTACTCCATAGATTAGAGCAGGACATAGGGATCAGAGGATCTGCTCTCCAGTGGTTTAAATCCTATCTGTCTGATAGGTATCAGTTCGTTAATGTAAATGGCCATTCCTCTCAGTGCACTCGAGTCAACTATGGAGTCCCACAGGGCTCAGTCTTGGGACCGATCCTGTTTACGCTTTATATGTTACCCCTAGGAAACATAATCAGGAAACACAGCATTAATTTTCATTGTTATGCCGACGATACGCAGTTGTATTTATCCATGAAGCCTGACCAGAATGACCAGATAGAGAAACTGAACGCCTGCATCAGTGACATCAAGACCTGGATGACAATTAATTACCTCCTCTTGAACCCAGAAAAAACTGAGGTCATTATACTTGGTCCTAAAAACCTCAGAGATGCTCTGTCTGCTCAGATAGTCTCCCTGGATGGTATAAGTATAGCCCCCAATTCCACAGTTAGAAACCTTGGGGTTTTACTTGACCAGGATTTATCATTTAAGGCTCACATATCTCAGGCATGTAGAACTGCCTTTTTTCACCTGCGAAATATTGCTAAGATCAGAAATATACTTTCTAAGAGTGATGCTGAAAAACTCATCCATGCATTTGTTACGTCGAGGCTGGATTACTGTAACTCCTTGTTAGCAGCGTGTCCTAAGAGTTCCTTAAGAAGTCTCCAGCTTGTTCAGAACGCAGCTGCTAGATTGTTAGCTGGAACCAGCAGAAGAGATCACATCACTCCTGTGTTAGTTTCGCTCCATTGGCTCCCAGTTGATTCTAGAATTAAGTTCAAGATCCTCCTGTTAACCTATAAGGCCTTACATGGAATGGCCCCGTCCTATATTAAGGACCTCATAGTCCCTTACCAACCAATCAGAACACTTCGCTCGCAAAATGCAGGACTGCTTGTGGTTCCTAGAATTAGTAAAAGTACAGTTGGAGGTAGAGCGTTTAGCGTTTAGCCACCAAGCCCCTGTCTTATGGAATAAACTCCCAGCTCATGTAAGAGAGGCCGACTCAGTTTCTACATTCAAAGCTAGACTGAAAACATTCCTCTTTGGACAGGCTTATTGTCAGACTAGTTAGTATTCAGAGATTATTTAACTTAATGTTAATTTGTTTAAATTAAACTTAATAATAACTATTTCTTTTAAAAGGCTGCTAGAAGTTGAAGCTGGGGTAACTATGGTACACTGGGGTTCTGTCCTCTTTCCTTTTTTACTTCTACCCTTCCTCTCCTCTATTCTTGATCATAATTTATCATTTAGTTCTCCATGCCTCTGTTTGGTGCAGTGCGATTCATGTATTGTCCCTCTTTTCCTCTCCCCTCCTGGGGAGTGGGAGTGCTTCCAGACTCCAGTTGGCTCATCCGTGCTCCAGTTCCTGACCGTTTACCTCGCCTTTGCTCCTGCTCCTACACCTGGCTGTGGATCCTGCCTCTGGCTCATCTCTGGCTCGTCTCTGCTCTGTACCTGACCGAGTACCTCGTCTCTGCTCCTGCTCCTACACCTGGCTGTGGTTCCTGTCTCCGGCTCGACTCGCGCCTTTGACTGTCCCCACAACCACGGCTGGATGAAGCTCGTCTGCTGGACTTTTATATATGTAGTTGTAGATTTAGATAAGTTAATTCTTCTCTAAGATTTCTGGTAAATCGCCTGTCCGTCCTGGGGGAGGATCCCTCCTTCATGTGGGCACCCCTGAGGTTTCTTCGTTTTTTCCGGAATCCGGTTTTTTTGGGAGTTTTTCCTTACCGCGAAGGGGGGTCTAAGGGCAGGGATGCCAGTATAGCTTAGTCAGTTTGTTAGTTCATTTTAGTATTTTTCTATTGAACTCTTTGTATTCGTGATCCTTTTGATTTCATGTTTTACTTCGAAGCCCATCGAGACGACTGTTGTTGTGATTTTGGGCTATACAAATAAAATTGAATTGAATTGAATTGATTAATCTAATCAGATGGTTTGATTTCATGCTTAAAGAACCTAGATTGCTGTTGCCATGGAGCTAAAAGTGAGACATCCTCTAAGAGACAGGCTTAGTGTTGCGTCTGCTTTCAGGTTACCTTTCCCAGTTGGTTTAGAGACAGAACATAAAACAGCAAAGTATCAGAAACTCATTTTTCGATTCAAACTGAATGTAACTGTTTTATGAAAACCATCTATTAAGTTGTAACTGTGGAAATACATCTAGCCATCCATTTTCAACCTCCCCAAATCCTTAATGGGGTCATGGGGTTACTGGAGCCTATCCCCTCTACCGCTGAGTAAAGACAGCAGTCTAGTGTCACAACTAAACCTGTGAAGCATGTTTTTGGACTGTGGGAGGAAACCGGAGTGTTCGGACAAAACCCACAAATGCACAAGGAGAACATAACTCCATATAGTAGGGTCTTAGGCGGGATTTGAACCAGGGCCTTATCGCTGTGAGGTTACAGTGCTAATTACTACGTAAGGGATAAGTGCGTTATTTCTGATAATGCACACTTTGAACCTGCTTATACCATGGTCCCTTACAAAAGAAAAAGTAAATATTCAATCAGTTTTTGGCACTTTATTCTTGTTATTTTTTGGTTTAGATCACAGCGGACTATTTGTTACGTTGTGCGGCCCGTTGTCAAGTTACCATAACAACGTACCGGCACCAACCTGGACTGCAGCAGCAAAGGACAGCGATGTATATGCTGATCGTCATGATGTGTTAAATAAAGCATCAGTTTAGAGAGAAAGTTCACCTCTCACCGCTTGTTTTTGTCCAGATGATGAAGCTAAAGTTCGTTTTAAAGAAGCCAGCGCAGTGATACAGAACATTTGTTGACACGTGTGGCCGGAACTTCTTTTTTGGGTGTGCATTATCCCTGTGGATTATCACTTTTTAATCCACATCCAGCAGCCAATCAGAATCAAGTAGCTACCCGGACCATGGAATGATAAATAATAAATGCTGGCTAAGATGTATACCACCTGAAATCTCCAGAGTGGTGCCTTTTTGAGAAGTTATCCAATCGCTCGAGGGGTCCTGGCTACAGACAAGATGGTGCCTAGACATTAGCTGGAAATGAAAGTTCTACAAGATTTGAGATTTATAGCACCTTTATTTTAAATACTTTTTAGTGTGAATACATGGTTTAGTGTGTAAGATGAGATTTAACGGGGCAAAAATGTTAATTGTTTTATTCCTTTCAAAAAGGATATAAACAAAAGTGTTCAGATTTGTAAAACTGTTACACCAATGCGTTACCTCCATTGTTTACATTTTATTGACTACACCGTAACTTTTTTAACCCTTAACGTCACGAAGAAAAGCAGCTTTTTACCGATATGCAGGACATTGCTAAAATAAAGTGTTGCTTACCGGTGCAAAGCTGCTTTTTCTCTGCTGATCAGCTGATTTGTGGATCACGTAAGGAGCTACGGTCAGAGCATAGTAGGTTTTGACCAAAACATCTCCAGTGTTAAAGTTTAAAGCTTAAAATGGAAGTTAATTTCGTCTTTTCAGACCCATTAATTAGCATTTTTTGAACTAAATGGGCTTCTGCTTTCAGTTAATGATGTCTAGGCGCCATGTTGTTGTCTGCAGCCAGTTCCTCTTGAATTGATCTCCTTTGATTGGATCTGCAGGGATCCATCCCTGTATCGCTGGTCACCTTTTGCGGTCCGGCAGTTTTTTTTTTTTTTTTTTTACCATTTTTGCTTTGTCGATCTGTCAATCATTCTATCATCCTCTTTTGTCCCTGGTACGGAAAGCGTTCAGTTTGCCAAACTGACGTAAATCCTTTATTTGCGATCCGACATATTTTTGTTAGTTATGTTTATTAGTTACATGTTTATTTGTACATTGTTGTTTATGTACTGATGATTAAAAACTACACAGTGAGATTACACAAAGGTACTTTTGAATTAACAGATGAGGCGTTTCAAGACAGAAAGCAGCAACCATCGTATTTCATGCTCTGTTGTAAACCGTGCAATGGGAGGAGCATCATGGCATTTCAAAGGCGCTGCTGGCTCCGTACGAAGCGCGTATAACGGACAAAAACAGCTTCCTTAATGAGCTCGCATTTATCGGGCGAGAACTGCAGAGGCGATGGCAGGAAGAGACACGCGTGGTGGCTTCAATAAACACTCTGGACTTCAATAAACACTCCGGTTGTCCGAATTGGTCGGGGACTTGACGTGCCGCGGGGCAGGAAGCGACTTTCTGATGATGGACAGAATTTGCGCTCAGTGAATTTAAAAACAGGCGTCTGCAGTGACGTATGTATCAGAGGATGCCCGATTGGCCATTCTGCATGTCAATCAAGTCCCGTACTTCTCGGTGAGGATTTTGATTGGCTGGTGGATTTTGAAGAAGTATTTTTTCTTTAAATCTTTGCTGGCCAGCCGGTCGATCTACTCTCATGTCCTTGATGATCGACCGGTCGTTTGCGATCGACGTAATTAGCACCCCTGTTTTAGAGTGTAAACAAGAGAGAAAAGTGTGAAAATGTCTGTCTGAGAAAAGTGTAGAAAGTAAATAATAAGGGGTTTACAGCCTTAAAAAATCTACAGCCCTACTTAAAGGATTTCACCTATCTTTTTAGAACATAACTACCGCAATAAAGGGGGGAACACTGTGTTAGCAAAGGGGGATGAGACTCAGTACAGGGCAGGGGTGCAGAGTTTTGTAGCTTTGTATAGACAAACTTCAGAGCAAAATAGCTGATGGTAATTGTAGAAAAGCTATGGCACCAGTGGGCTTGGTTTCCTTTTAAATGTTGAGACCACTCTGTCTACATACATAGGTGTTTTCTCAAACTGCATCCCACTGTGCACCCTGGGTAGGACACTGTGCCAAACGGGGCCATTGTTCCCACCGTGAGCTGAATACTGACAGAAATTCTCCGTGCGGACGCCCGAGCTAATCACTCTCCGTCTTGTTTTTGAAGCACACTCATTTTTTACGCTTTGACTACAGTGCTTTGAAGTCTAAAATAAAAACCCAGCATGTGACATGATCATCGACTTAGTCAAAAAATACCAAACACAGCTAAGTATTTTGGATGCGTGCCTCTTAACTGTTACTAAAAATGAAGTGTGACTTGATGGTGACACACATAGACTTTTGCAGCTCTCGCACAAAGAATGTGATCTCTTCTGTGTTGCATTCTGCTCTGGGAATCTCTTTTGTGACTGCTGAAAAACACCACCGCAATTATGCAAATATCTCAAACTGTCTTAATTTGATTTTCTGACATGAAGCAATAAACGCTTGCACACAATATTTCATTATTGAGTTAAAAAAATGTTTAAAAATGAGCTTCCAATGCCTTTTGATCTGTCACCAGAAACGCAAAACCGAAGATTTATCCATGTGGGTTCACAACATGATCTTCTTCGGTTAACAATTCAGTTTAATTGCTTAATCCTTTTTAAACAATAGTTGTGACACTTTTATTTTTTATGAGTGGCCTGTCAGTAAACTAAGCATAATACCTGTTTGGGAGGTGATTCAGAATGCTACAGGGAGTACTTACCACTGCTCAACTCCATAAAAGCAGCTTTGCAACAATACATAAAACTCTCAAGGCATGTTGCACTCGCTGTCTCAGAGGGGGATTTAACTGCTAAGACAAGACAAGCCTTTTCCTTCTCTCACTGAGCCCTGTCCAAGTGGAGCTGGACACCTGCCAAGGTTTATGCATGGAAAAATGAGTTCAATGTGCAGACACACTGATCCATATGCGCAGCAAGCATGGAAGTCTAGAGAAAAGCACAACCCGCAATGTTTTCATATTAAAAATGTTTTTTTTTTTTTAATGGATTTTAATTTGGCTTCAATTAAATAGAAACACATAGATCCATTTGGGCTTGTGGGCTCTGTACTTCTTTTTTGTATGCCATGTGCGGTTAACACCGCAAATGGGTAACACAATAAGGTTAGCAGTTGTGTTGGCTTTTAAAAAAGCCTTTTGTTTAAAGTTCTTTAAAAAAGAACTTTGTACACCATTGTTCCATTGCATTAAGAAGGACCAGTTGGATGGATCCCCAATCCCAAAGGTGGTAACTGTGGGAAAGGATGTCATTTCAGAAACATTTCCCGAAGGAGTAACAGGAGGTGGCTGGAGAGAAGGATGGATGGAAGAATAAGTTATAGAGAAACACAAATGTTGGACACTTTATGAAAAGTTGCATTCCTATAATGGAGCTTTACTACTCTTGGGTAAAATCACAATAAATCTTAGTCAAAGACAAAGGCTAATAGGCAAAAGTTTTGTTGATGTTTTTTGTTTTTTTACGAAGTGCTTATTATGCTCCATATTTTCCGTATGGCTGGTGGTTTTATATTGAGGGAGTGGCAGAGGTGGGCAGAAGAATTTGGAAGGGTGTTAAATGAAAACAGTTGAATGGAAGGCCATTACAAAATGAAATGATCGAAGAAACAGAAAACATTCTTCAAATGTAATTAGAATGAATCATAATTTTGCTTAGGTTTAGTTTTTTTTTGTTTAGTTAAGTTTTTACAATCTTTGAAAAACCTTGTAAAGATGATCTCTGAATATTGTCGGTATTGATACTAATATTGATGGGGGGGCGGGGTGGGGTGGCACCTGTCACCCCTTGCCCCCTTGTAGCTCCGTCCCTGTAATAAGTACACATAAGACAGGAGAGACGAACCTCAATCCAAGAAAAAAATCACTGTTATACAAGCAATAAGAAAAATAAATGTAGGTAAGAAGAGTAAAAACACCTTGAGGGTAAAAAGCAAACCTTTACTGCTAAGTTTTTTAACAAAAAATTTTCAAATTTGAAAACAACAAAAACATTCTAACTTTTTTGCAACCCCGGATATCCAGGAAAAAAATATCAAGGCTTGTCTTTGCTCCACAGAATAGTTACTTTTATTTTGTTTTTGTTTTTTTAACAGGACGCAATTTGAAAAGTTTGCATGTTGTGTTAGTATCAGGGAAATTGTATTATAATGCTGATAACAGTTCTAAGGAGTGAGTGTTTGCACTTAAGATAATGCCAACAAAGCTCAGCAGTTAACAAATGTTTGCTTATTTCCTGCCAGATTTGCTCTCATGCAACACAAGTTGGAAAAAATGGCATAAATAATATTCAGACTGTGATAGTCACAAATTTTAGAACTATCTTATTATAACTTATTATTAGGAACTTGTTTAGTGTCTAAGACCACTAGGATGGGCACTGGGCTGACTCGGCAGCTGACTTAGACTGATGCGGACCAAGGGGATTCCGACACAGCATTGTGAGGGCCCGTGGCGAGCGCTGACCATGGTGCTGACGCGATATGATTTCTGCCATCGCTCTAAATGTCAAACAGGAAGTACCTGCTGGCTCCAAGAAGCCAAAATCCCATTGACTTTCATAGAGAGATAAACAGCTATTATTCAATCTGTTTGTCAGAACAACCAGTCTTGCTTGTTACATTTTTTTTAATTTTACAAATTGTTGCTGATCCTTACATTTTTCAAACGTTTTTCCTTTGTAGAGAGTTCTTTAAGTTATTCATTGACCAATCAGATGCCTCAGTAAAAGTATGTGGTCTCACGTCGAACGAAGCAGTTTTCATGTAGCCTGATTTCAAGTGGTAGGGGTGTAGCTCACTCCTGATGTGTGAGAGTGGTTACCATAGAAATGATAACTCAGAACAATCACATCTTACTGATGAGTTCTGGTTCCAACATGGCGACTGAATTGACTTCATTTCATTGGAATCGGAAGTAAGTCCATTTTCTATGGGTGACATCACACTCACTTGGTCCAGTTCTGAAATACAGGCAATGGTTGAGTCAAATATCATTAAAATTGAGAAGAAAACAACTTTTTAAGGTTAACAAAACCAGTCAAAATGACTGGCATTTGGCTTATAAACATGATAAAGCAGAGTGGGGCTGTCGCACAGCGCTTCTGCTTTGCTGAATTTGGAGACATAGATGGATGTGGGCGTAGACTGCTGCACCCGCTGAGAAGATGCAGCTGCCTGCTGCATAATCCCCTTTAACCTCCAACAGACACACAGCGGAAAGAAACCGTGCAAGTTTATTTAGTGTTTCGTCTCCTTTTTGCAATGTGTTTGGAGTTATAACTAAAATTGAGCTTTGATGTAAAACAACCCCCACATAATGTCACTCAATGAAACATGAATCAGCAGTTGCCCTCTTTTTCCTGCATTATTACAGACAATGGTGCCTCTCTGTAGTTATTAATCCCCAATGATTTTTTTATTTAAACCTGCAATTATTTTAATACTCAACTTGAACTGATTTCCTCGCCTTCAAGCCTGTAAACCCCACTACATTGACAAAATTACAATTTTCTTGGAATTAAGATGTTTTTTGATGATATCCACAAAAACTATCGACTATGTTATTTTTTAATAAGATATAGTTAGTATCAATTATGATCTTTTGGGTGATTTGGTGAGTATTTGATCACAACAATGCTACTTTAAGTTGCAAAAATATTGACACAAGTGTTCAGGAAAAGAACACCTTATTTACCCACTATTTCAAATTTGATCCACACGTTTTTAACATGGTGTAACCGTTTTATAAAGAATTTTTTAATCCACAAATTTAGGATCTTTCAATACAGCAAGGAGTTCTTTAAAATAATTTAACAACAATATATGAGGTATTTACGGAGCCCGTGTCCTGACATTAAGATATAAAAATATATCTTGTTCCCACAGATTAATATCTTGTTCCCACAGGTTATTATGTCGTTCGCACGAAATACTATTCCGTTCCCACAAGATATTATTGCGTTCCCTCAAAATACTATTCCGTTCCCTCGAAATGATTAACTCGTGCGAACGCAATAATTATGTCGTTCGAACGCAATAATTAATCCGTTCGAACGCAATAATTATTCACGTCATAAGACAAGTCATTCACGCGGATATGCTCTTTGTACGCCGGCAAAAGCCGCTTTCAGCGGTAACTTCCGTGTCTCTGTGACCCATATTCGTTCAAAAAAGGAACATGAAAAACAAAAATGATCACTTTATTACCGTCTCAATGAATATAAGAAAAATATCAAAAGATTTATTATAACTAGGCTGCTTTGTCAAACGATAGCTCCTGCTAGGCTACTACTAGCTCCGCCGCAGAGCTCTCTGATCATGTATGCCGGCATTTGGGCAACTGGCTGGTCTGTTGTCAGACAGCTGATATTGTAGTTTAGGGTCGAATAGGAATAATAATATTCAGGACTTGTCTTTTATTAACTTTAGCAGTCAGTCGCTTTACATTCGAAGGCTATTAGGCTACATGCTAACTGACTAGCCGATCATTTCCTGTTATTAATTTACGTCATAGATTTACAGCAGATACCTTCACATTTCCGTCTGTGTGTGTCTCATTACATTGCATTGAAGACACGGAGGATGTTTAGAGAACAGATTTATTTATTTTAAAAAGCACAGAAGCATCCATCGTATTCACGTTCACATCATCTGGTACGCCCTCAGTCATCTTGCTGCAAATTGGATTAATTATTGCGTTCGAACGACATAATTATTGCGTTCGCACGAGTTAATCATTTCGAGGGAACGGAATAGTATTTTGAGGGAACGCAATAGTATCTTGTGGGAACGGAATAGTATTTCGTGCGAACGACATAATAACCTGTGGGAACAAGATATTAATCTGTGGGAACAAGATATATTTTTATATCTTAATGTCAGGACACGGGCTCCGTAGGTATTATCTCCATAAAGCTTGAAAAACTAGAAAAAACGTTTTTCCTCCAAAAGTGTTTTTGAGATTTCATGAAAGCAGCTATTTTGAAATAAGCAGGAAAACCCCTTTTACTGCCCCTAGTGGAATGATGATGAACTACAGGGAAGAGAACATGGACCAAGTTTGGATCGTGCTAATGATATAGGGTCTAAGAAATCTCTGTCAAGTGTTATTGTTGCATTTTTGTGCTGCAAATGCACACTGAGCACTACGGTATACATGTTTGTGCTGTTTTCCAACAAAAACAACCTCCTCTGTCCCATATTTACTCTGACTATCTTTCATATTTGAAATTTCCCAACTGGACAATTAAAGGTCCTTTACATGTTTGTGCTATAATTTCTTACAAGCATGGACCTTTAATGGACAAATGAGGGCTGAATTATTGGAGGACAACACATACAATAACACATGACGGAGCAAAGGTTTGTGTTTTTTAAAGACTGTGGGCTGCACAGCTTCAAAAATCCAAATATTTTCCTTAAATATTTAGACTAGTAAAGTTTTAGCAGAGCACATTTATTATAAATGAAGTGCCCAGTTTTCATAATTCTTCATACAGGAAGGTAAAGTTTCATCTCTTTGTTTATGTTTACAGGGATGTGATGTATCTGATGCCACAATCTTATAAACACTATTATGTGTCTCCCTTGGTGTTAAAAAAATAATACAAGTTTACATCAAAGTATTGACAGTACGGTGGGCTGAGGTACAAAAAGTAGGCATTTAGACCCTTTAATTAAATAATTTGTCTTTTGTATCTCTCCCATTGCAACATTTATGGACATAAAACTGCTTTTGTTTGATGGTGCGGGATCACTAAACAGCTCCCCAGCTGTTCCAAAAGCATCTTTGAAGCTCGTACCACGGGACACAAAAGTAAATAGCTTATAAAAATTTAAAGGAAATATGTCATTTATTGTAATGCAAGTGTGTTTGCAGTATTTAAAGTACAGGCTGTAAAAAAAAACAACAAACACACACAAAGCAAACAGACAAAAAGACGATAGAATAGTAGTTCAAATGATATTTAGGTTTAAACATTTCAATTCTTTTCTTTTGCTTGTAAGCTTGAATGTTTTTTGTAAATTGCTACAAGAGTCAAAAGGAAACAAACGGTTGCTTTTAAACCCTCGGGCTGAACTCTTGTGTGTCCCAGTGGGCCCAGCTGAAGGGAATTCTACCAGAAGAGTGTGATTTTTATAGCTGGTGCGCCAAGGTTGTGCTTTGCGCTCATCCATTGTGTGGCACTTTTTGTATCGGAGACGGTGAACTCATTCAGTTTTATTGATGAAGATGTTTTCTTTTGTTTTGTGCCATTTAACAAAAAAATGATTTAACAAAGTTGGGTTTTGTTTCACAGTAAAACTATAGAATTAAAATATATTTTATTTTGACTATGGACACACATGGATAAAACATTTCCAACCTTTTGTTGGGTATGTGTGGATAAACATATTCCCAGGATTGAAAGGAATTAGCTTTGAAAGTAGATCATATAATCCTGAATGTGTTATTCCAGATTTTATTTGAATTACTTGATCATTTCAGACTTTGTAGGCACCGATGATTGTTCTAAAAGGTACCAGCAGGAACAGAAATCCGGTTATTTGTTCAGACCTGAAGACGAGATATGAAGATTAAACAACGTAAGTGATCTGCCTAACTAAGGTTAAATGGTTTGCTCTCCAACAAAGTGGTGAAAATGGTGGTGAAAATCACAAATCAACTTGAATGAAGAACTTTAATTCTTCATTACTTGGAAGAACAGACAGATCAGGTTTGACTTACACTGAACAACTGAATCTTAGAAAAGTAAAGTGACCCTTTTTTTTAAAGAATTAATGTCTTACATTCTGTTTTGCAAGAAAAAAATCAAAATAAGAAACTTTTTCAACGGCAAGATAATCTTAGATTGAGAAAATATGTCTTGGGGACTAGAATTTTTTTTAAAATAAAAATTCTTACTCCGTTTACTTTTTTTTGCCTATTTAAAGAAAATCTGCAATGGGGTAAAAATTTAAGACTTATTTGAAATGCTATTTTCTCATGTGACGCGTGTTCGTGAACGCCTTAACAGTGCATCTAGCATATGGTTTTCACACTGGACCATCAGGGAGGGGCTTCTTTCTGTCTGCCACCTAGAGGCTTAGTGTGAAATGTCGTGAATCTTCTTCCAGCTCTATTCCGATGTATGACTGACTAGGTGTCTTGGAATTCTAGCCTGGCACAAAACGCAATTCTTGATTTCTCCTCTATGATCCATATGATGGTTGGCACTGTCATGAATTTAAAGGGATGCCATTCTCACGTCCCTACCAAATCCGAATCCCTGATTGGTAAAAGTGAAACCTGAGTGTTTAACATTCAACGCCCATCAACGAGTCTTAAAAATGTGCGTGGCAAGAGTTTTGAACGCAGAAACCCAAAAAGGGTATTTAAGTCTGTTTAGATAAACTTTTCATTAAATTGGTCGCTTGCATACAGGTGGTTAAGGGCTGAGTGAATGTAGCTTTAGTCAGTATTAGACCATTGTTCCTTACCCCATTGGCAGATTATTATTTTCTTTTGTTTTATTAATTTTTTTAAATTCATTTTCGCTTATTAAAAGAAAATCTGCCAATGGGGTTGGAATATTTGACTTATCTCCAAGGGCCTGCTTTTGTTGTGTAACATTACCTGAATAATTAAAAACTATGAATTCAGCCTTAAATCATCTATAGTATTTCGACATTTTTGATTAGTTCATGAGTTGATTTAAGAAATCTACAAATCTCCATGTGCATTAAATTTTAATTGAAATTGGTTTGTATTTATTTAATAAAATGCTGTTTTTATTAAATCAACCTCATTGCATTGAGTTCATATCTTCGTTTCATTTTTTTTCCCGTTTTTCTTTTAACTATTGTTGAAGTGTTGATGTCGTCTATTGAAAGGTAAACAGCTTTAAATAAGCATAGCAGTGTGAGGATGCAATGTATTTGCATTGGGAGTCAGCTGTGTGTTCTGTGGTGGGATAAATATTTTTTTTAGAGTGACAGATGTTTAAATATGTGTTGACACGTTCAGGGGTAAATACTCGAACGCGTGTGTGTGGGGTGTGTGTGTGTGTGTGTGCGTGGAAAAAAGTGGAAAAGGTGAACAGGAGTGGGCATTCCTCAGTAGGAGGTGCCATTATGGAAATGGAAATTAGATTTACACTGCTGCAGTATGCATGCGCACCAACTCGTGCACACATACACACACTATATATTCCCTGAGTTTCTCTTCATTATAGGCACACATGCGAACTCTGCGTTAATCCCCCCTCCCCTCCTCCTCTTTCATGTGTGCTGGCAGCACAAGTAATGTAAAATGTGCTCCTTTTGCAAACACAAACATTCTCCTTGTGCCTCTTATTTGTCCTCATAAAGAAAACAACAAACAGTGTTATCATTTTTTACAAATATAAGTTGCGTATTTTCCACTCGAGAATGTGTGTGGGTTTGTGTGCGCGCAGGTGGCGGGGTGTTTTATATTTCTCACCTGGTCTCAGTATTTCTCCATGCGGTGCCATTGGACCTGTTTGACTCGGTGAGTGATGCGTCTGCAATATTGCGGAACATATGACTTGTTGGGTTGTGTGTGTTGGTGTGTGTTTGTGTGTGTCTGCCGGGGGTCCGGTCAAAAGACCTGAGGGATACTGATTAATTTAGTAGGCTATTGGTGATATCAGACTGCTGTGAGGTATGAGTCTCTGGGTGTTGCACAGGAACACACACACGCAAACACACCCGCACACACACACACCGACAGAGCTGTTGAAATGAGCTCATGCATAAACAAACCTTCATTGAAGTCAGAGACACAAACATGGCCGCTTACTTCCATTTGCGTCAGTGAAACTTTGGAAGGAAAATTTCCCGAAAAAGAAAAGCTGAACGTGTTATCAGTGGGCTGTTTGTGTGGATTGTTGAAAGAGACGTATTGCACAAAGAGAGGAATTAAAATGGAGAACAGGTTGTGTCTGTGAGCCGTCATCGCGGTTCTGCTGCCGCTGCAGGTTTCTGACAGAGGGTAGAGCACGCATGTGCGCTCATTGGAGTGTGTGGGTGGGAATTTGGGAGCCGCATCATAAATCACTACTTATTATGCCTTATTTGCATCTCAAATGTGTATAGTTGAAACAAGTAGGGGTCTATAACATAACTTAATTGTCTGGTCTGTCTTTTACTTGGCGTCAGATTTACATTTTTAGGATTCTAGAAACTTCCAGTGCAGGAGCTTTAGCCTTAGTGTACACTCCTTGTGCGGTATTTGCACATGGTCAGTAAGTACTCGTACCTTTCTAATGACTAGAGTTTGGCGTAATGGCACCATACGACAGCATCGCATGTCTGTCTTAAGTTTGTGCAACTTACATTATCCTAACCTTTACTTCAAGACACACACGAAAATTGTACACCATTTTCCTGACGTCCGTTGAGCCTTGACCCTTGTGCTATCCTAGGCACTTTAACATTGGGAGGTGGGTCATCTAGACCCACTACACAGTGCGCTGAACCTTTTTTCTTCAATGATTTGTGATCTTCACTGGTGTCCACGGATTACATGAAATCTTTCCACCTTTATCCACCTTTTCATGGTAGGGAGGACACGTCAAAGTATGGATGGGATCTTTTAAGATAGCACAAGGGTTAAGGGAACTCTAAGACATAACCTCCGCTCCCCTAAAGATGCGGTTACTATTCTCTACGACCCCCCATAAGCCCAGACAACCCAAAAACCCACAGCACCTGTATTAATCAACCCCCAAATGAATGCATGTGATCAAGGCTTTTAGTTTTCTCAGCCTACACCTAATTTTTTAAGTGTTTTTTTAAGCTATGACAAGTGATGTAAGTGTAACTGCATTCCTAAATGTTTGTCCCATTTATTATTTTGTAAAATTTAAACCATATCGGGGGTGGGGATATTTGACTCACAAGTTCACCATTCAATTCAGATTCCAATTTAACCCATTTTTTAAAATTCAAACAACTTTTATTTCATGGTTATAGAAAAGTTTCACGCATGTAAAAACATGAAGATTTCTTCATGTGAATTGATCATTATAAACACAGTTACTATGGTGGTAAATGGTGAATACATATTATAATAACGCATTATTACCTTCTAAGAAGACCCAAAGTGCTTCACAGTCCCATTCATCCACAAACACAGTTGCTCACCCACTTCGCTGCCGAACACTGGCACCAACCTATACCTACCAGGAACAATGTCTTGCCCAAGGACACTTTGGCAGGTTCAGTTCTCCAGGGAAAGGTGGGAACTGAACATGTGATCTTTCCATCAGCTCCACCTACATCTGCAAGAATTTTGATAAGAAAACTAAATTTAACAAGTTCTTTCAAATTGAGTCCAATTCTCCTACCATACTAGTATCTAAACCAGCTTCAGAAAGAAGTACTAAGAACTGTATGGAGATAAATGATACATCCAATTGTTTTATGTTGTGTAATGTTGAGGTTGTTCAAGAGGGAGGCTGTAGTTATGCAACTGTAAAGCTTCATGTGGGGTTGCGTTCCCATTCATGTGTGCTAAAGTATCTAATCACGCACATTTTCCCCACTGTTCGTAAATTTGTGAACCCACATCATGTGGTGAAGCAAAGCGAAACAGGCCATGCTTAGATAAAAGAACAGACTGCCAGCTCTGTGACATAAAATGGCCCAGGCATCCACAGAAGCAGTGGTGGATGATCACAGGATCCTCTTCACAGTGGAGCGAAAGCTCCCCCACCACATCCAGCCAAGTGAAGATCCCTCTCCAGGAGGTTGACATATCATTATCCAAGTCTGGCTTAAAGGGGAGACTTCACAGGGCAAAAGGCAGAGGGTTCACCATCTGAAGGAGGGGCTTTCTGCAGTGGAGCTCGCCTGTCCTTAGCGTTTGATGATGATGAACTGAAAGACAGAGAAGGCATAAATGTTTTCCGATTTTAGTAAACGCAGCAAAGCTTGCCTTTGGAAGGGGCTACACAGCGCAGATGGAGGCGGACTTCCATCTGCAGAGAAAAAGGGCTAGAAGCTAAGTGGAGCTACAAACTGGCCATTCACAGGTACATTCAGGTACATTCACACCGGCCACGTCTACTCACGTTCAAGTTACCACGTCAAATAAATAGTCTACGCAAACGCACGTAAACCCTTGTTTTGGGCTTCACCGTCCAGAAATCTCACGTTCAAATGGTTTTTGAAAGTTTTTAAGTCAAGCTCTACGTACAAAACAGGCTTTCACTGATTCAATCAATTGAAACTTTGACCATTCATTCTGATTTGGTAGTGACGTACGGGTAGCATCCATTTCAAACGATGTTAGTGCCACCCTGTGTAAACAGGATCACGTAGGAAATCGTGCCTGGCCGGAATTACATGACACCATGACGTACATTTACAGGAACAGAGCTGGGAAAGAGAAATCCTGGAGAAAGATTTTTGCGATTTGCACTGCTTTGACATTTCACACCAAGCCTCTTCCAAATGTAGTTGGCGGGCATGGGCTAGTAAATAGCAGAAAAACAATAGAAGAAGAATCCTCTCCTAGCTTGTTTGGTGTCTAAATACCACTGGCAGAACGCGTGTCATGCAATCGCATTCTTGAACACATGCTGGGTGTGAATGTAGCTTCAAGGTTTGTACACATCATGGATGTAATGGTCATTCATGAACATGCTGAACGTGGGGCCTTGAACCCACGTTTAGGACATGGTGTTCAGACAGGTCTGTCGCTACCCGATACTACTGTTTGTATCACATTTGGAAGAAATTTGGGGCGAAACGTCATAGTGGTGCAAATCTCAGGAATCTTGCTCCAGACTTTTTCTTTCACAGCTCTATTCCGATATAGGAAAAACTTGGTTTCGTATGATTACATTTGGGCAAACTACAATTTTTCATTTCTCCTTAATAATCAATTTTCAACCGGTTGAACCGCGCGACTTTTGAACGACTTTTACGAATAGCAACACAGGGAGGAATTCCCAATCATTCCTGACGTGCACAAGTTGCAGATGTCACCAAATAACAAAAAAATCTAAAACATTTTCTTTCAGCTTCATTCAATTTGAACTCTTTCAAAGTGAATTAAATGATAACCAGAGCATAGGAAAAGCCTTCCTGGAACTTGAATGCAAAAATCCCTCAAATTAAAGACCAACGTTGACACTTTTAGTCGATATTTGTCATTTAAATGCTGCTCGAATGTGTTGCAGTCGCAAATAATGTCAATATAACTGATGGTGTGTTGTAATTGCATAAACTAATGGTGATATTATACCATAAGGCTTGCTGGATTATTTATTTTGTCACTGCTTTTATTATGGATCATTGTGGCTGATTAAATGGTATACAGCTGGAATTTACTTTCTCACTGATTAGTTGCTTTTTCTAAATAACAGCTGTAGTTTTGAATTAAGTGTCTGCTTTTTTTTGACACCCCACTTTTCCTCACATTTCCAATTTCTGCCACTTTCTCGTCTTTATTCCCTTCGCTTCTCCCCCCACTCTTCCGCGTTTATCTTCTCCTTCCCCTTCCTCTCTCCTCGCTGTCATGTTTAGGGCCATTAATGAAATGAAATGCTTGGTCTGGGGTAAAAAAAAAAAATGGAGCCTGCTTTCTATTCCATCCCCTCATTCCTGTCTAGCAGTAATTATGGCTGTCTAATTGGGTCTATGGAGGCTCAGAGAAGACTGTGTGAGTGGGAGAGAGGCTCTAACAGAGTGTGACTCTGCTTGTGTATGGCGGAAAGGATCGTTGTGGCTTTAGCTGAATACAAAGCGGGTCCGACTCTTGACCACAGAGAGGTTTTGTTTGAAATCAAAATGCGGGGTGTATCGGCATATGCATACTGATCGCAAGATAAGGGATATGAAGGGGTGGACTTCTTTAATTGTCATAAGCGGAAGGAGTTGTGGCAGTTTGAGGCTACTTACTTAAAGATTTCAATTAGTAGTTTTTCTTTTTTTAATGCACTTTTCCTCATTTATTTAATAAATAATCATGAGCTGTATTTCAGTTGGACATTATGTCTTTCTGCTACTTCTTGGAGAACAGTTTGTCTTCAGATTCCACTAATGAAGGAGCAGTTCTTTGGGTCCCTACACTGATCTCGGTTTCATGGCAGCGCTCACAACATTTTGTGACAGATTTTTTTGTCTTTTGAGTTTTCTGCATGAAAAGAACCTGCTTTCTGAGCCTGCGTCCTTCCATTCGAAGAATTTCCTACACTAGCTCTCTCTCAGACTAAATTCCGTGATCAAAAGTAAAAAGCAGGATGTGCTTTCTCTGCATAAAAGAAAACAAAAGTCCCCCGTTTTCACCCACCGCTGATTACATGCCCCAATCTATGATCATGCATTCAAAGAGATTCTACATACCTTAAAACTGTGTTTTTCAACACGGAGATGGTCAGGTGTGCTGTGGGAATTTGCCCTCATTAACTGATCTAAAAACATTTCCCATCTCCAGGATATCAGCTCTTTGTTCTTTCAAACAGGCCCTGATAAAACACTGAGCAGTTAGGAATATAAGAGATCGTAAAATACGTTTTTCTTTGTGTTTATTTGATTCTATTAAAGACAATTGGATAGGAATGACGCTACCGCGATTTAGCCGTAGCGTCAGCTGTTTTCTTAAAAGTCCCGCCCCTTTAACTGTCTCCGCCAATCATTCTTGGAGGCTTAATCAAATGTCATCAGTCTGACCAATCAGAAGTGGTTCAAGTCCTCACTTCCTTGTTCTGATTCTGCTCATAAAGTCTCTCAGTTCCAACAAAAATAACAGCTAAAGCTTGTCTTTAGCGGTGTATCTTTCTGCGGGAACCGGTGTCAGACTGTGGATGAAGTGAACAAAACAATGAAGCTCAGAGGTGCTCTGTCTGCTGTTCGGCGGCTGTTTGCACTACATCTCCCAAGATACATTGGGTTAAAGTGAAAGCTTCTCAGCGCACAATGAGTCTTACTTGTTAAACGTCTTAAAACCACAACGAACACACATCAAATAGTTTTTAAATCTTCTAACTTAACTTTTATTACATCTTTTAGAAAAAACAGCTGCAACTTCCAGCTTTTTCTGCCACAATTATCACAAAAAAGGACGTGAGATTGCGGAGGGGCTGTAGATCAATACAGACTGAGTTTCTTTTTTTTTGGGATGCCGGTGTGCCGCAGGATTTTTGTCAAGGTTAAAGTGTCCCGTGGCTCAAAAAGGTTGAAAAACACTTCCTTAAAATACAATCACACCGCCCTCTGCAACACTCGTTCAAGTGACCATTTCCAATGAAAAGCCTATGTTAGAAAACTCTTGTATTGACACATAATACGGGCTCTACATACAAAACGTCCAATAGACGTGTGTTGAAATTTAACTTTTGACCAATCAGGGACTCGTATTTGATATTGAGATATGAATTGCGTTCCTTCTAATTCACGGAATTGCCAACCGTGTGAAAACTGATTGCGAGGGAGAAACACATAATTACGGTTCATACCTGGCTGGAATTGTATGACACCAAGTCTTTTATTTATTGGAATAGAGCTGTGAAAGAAAAAAGCTTGGAGCAAGATAGGCTGCTTTGAGATTTCTTACCAAGTGTCCTCCAATTGTAGGTGGTGGACATGCACTAGTATTGGGTCGTGACAGTCCAGTGTGAACACAGTGCTAAACTCTTGCTCAAGAATTCAAGAATTAGTTTTAAAATCAAATTGTATGCTACACCATTGAATGGAATTGTGAAGGAAGGGAAAATTGTTGCATCTCTACCGCATACCAGCATGTTTACACTGAAAGTGTCAAAACCCAAGTGTTGTGTTACGCTGCTTTACGCTTGGTGTGTGCCATCTGAAAGGCTTTTCTGCATTGTTACTTGATTATCAGCAAATTAAAAGATGTTTTTCCAAATGTTATTTTTTTGTTGGTGTTTAGTAATACACAAATCAATATATCGAACCGAAACAATATCGTGGCCCAAAAATTGAGGTCAAAACCAAATTTTGGGGTAAGTGAATCGTTGCATCCCTACCTTAGACACAACAGATTCTCTATTTAAACATTTTTTGCTTTAGTTTTGAGAGCCTCCCCTGTTATAGGAGTAATTATCGATTCATAGTCATTTATAAAACTCTTGTTGGACTCTCACCTCCATATCCAGTCAGTAATATCTCCAGGATAGGTGGCCAAATGCAACACGTGGTCTACAAATTTTACTATATGTCAAATTTCAAATTTTTGAATTTGCATTTAGTTTTCCTCCTTATTCCACTGCATTGCCATGAGTTCCTCTTTATATGCAGCATATAAAGTAATAGTAAAAATGTGGAACCACCATCATCCTGCTTAGACTTTTTCAACGAAATCCCCAAGACTATGTCCGAATTCACTTACTACTTCCTGGTTAGTGTATTGTTGTCGTGCATTTGCCTTTTTTTTGGGTGTCCGAATCTACAATTAAAAAATCCAATGCCCTCAAAATTTCCCAGAAGTCTCTGTGACAAAGCAGTGTGCATTGATGCTCACTAGATTGGCGAAGATATAGCCCACAGTGCATTGGGGTCTATGGTCTAGTTTTACATTAGGGGTGGTTGTTTTTTACATTATTTGTTCTGGTGTAAATCTCTTTGTGTAATGTAACATATGAAAAGTTGTATATGATTGATTTGACTTGTCATTTCACGAAATGTGTGTACATTTATTCTTTACCCAATGGATTTATTATAGGGGTTTGTTTCTGTGAACGGTTGACTTCATATTTGTTGTTTAGAACAAGCTATGAGCACGATTTGCATTAAAATCTTGGGCACCGTTTTACTTTCTCTAGACTAGTGCTTTATTTTTATTTTCTGTTGTTAAACTGCCATGGATTTGTCAGTTCAGTGTGTCCATTTCAACAAATTTTTGTTTAAAACAAATGCAAAGAAGTGTTTTGAAAGGTTTCTCCATTCAAGGGGAACTGAAAAAGATGTCAGCTACAAGAGAGGGCAAGATCTTTAACCGTTCACCTTTGCACAAGTATTGTTGCAGTACAAGGGAACCCGGTGGGGATTGTCTGGTTAGAAGGGTGCTTGTTCTGATAACACACCTGCACACACACACACACACACACCTCTCCACACACATTCGACCCCTCTCCCAGACGGTGGTCTATGCTGCCCATGGGCCTTCATAAAGCCAAAGCCTGAAACCAAAAACCAACCGACGGTGACACAAGTCAGCAGAGAAGGTCATTCCCAACGCTCACACACACACACACGCACGCACGCACACACACACACAATTGTGTGTGAGAAGGTCTCTTGATGCCTTTGGCTTTTAATTCTCTCCCGCTGTCATGCCTGAGTGGCACCACTGAAGCAAGCGCACAAAAAAAGTGCACACAAACACAAGGTTTGAACAGTTCAAACTCCCCTGCTTCTCTACTGGTCAGGAGTAAACTGGTCGATGGTTATATCGTCTATGGGACCAACTTTACTGCAGATACTCAACTAGCCAGCTGCTGCATGCATGTGCACTCCCAAAATCTGCCACTGCCATTAATTATTGCCCTTTGTAACAGAGATTCTTGCACAGTGTGGCACGCAGCCTCCTGGCAACTCAGCCCTATCAGCTCTCGCTGTGTTAATTCTGTATTTATTGCCGCCCGAAGACACAGCAGTTAAGCTTCAAAGGGGTAAGCTGATTTAGGGATAAACTTTGACTTCTGTATTTGTAGGAATCCATTTCAATCTGATGTAGACCCTTAAGTCATGGAAGATAAGGACAAGAGCAAAACGACTGATTTAAAAAAAATAAAAAAGGGTCTTAAGGGGGTTGCGGTTCACTGACATAAACATAAAATCTTTTGAGAATAATTCTTCACTGCAACAATCAGTTTTCATTGTTTTGGCTGTTGCTTCCAGTTTTTGGCTGTGCAGTTTCTCCAACTTTAGTGCGACGGCACATCTGCTGTAGACCTGAGGGCCTCTGTATGACAGTAAAGTTTGGAAGAGGATGCTCAGAATGCAAAAACTTCCAAAGGTCGTCATTTTTCAAATCTTATTTAATTCTGGCATGTGGCCCCTCCCTTGGAATATTCCCATTCACCGTTGGACAGTTTTTACTCAGGTAATCCAATAGGAACCATCTCTCTTTCAAAATAAAAGCTAAAATGGTTAAATATGCGGCAAAGCAAAAATGGTTTGAATGGATTAATGTGATCAAGACAGACGTTCCTTTAACGAAAACATAGTTTCAGCCATTTATTTTTGTTATTTTGTGATAATGCTACCAGCCCTTTAACATGACCGATAGGGATAGTTATTATGCTATTTATTGGGGCAAATTCTTTTGAAAAAAGGGATCTTGACATAAAATCTGACTTTTTATGCATCCTCAACTGGCTATGGGACATGTAAAGGTACAATTTAGTGTTGTCTGTAGAAAACCTCCAACAAGATGCTTGTGATTATCCCCTTACATAATCTCGTAACATCATCAGGTTTCTGTCAGCGGTATCCTGGATGCTTGTTGTTAACCGCTGTGCCTCGCTTTGCAATTTAACTCACTCATTTACCTTCCCCTGTAGGTTGACATTGTTCCTGTCGGCCTTCCTTCTCTCTGCTTGTGTCCACTTAAACAGATGGTTTCGGCCTCTTGTCCCTCACAGAGCTGAAATCTGCTGCTGGTAGGCAGAGCACTCCAGCATTTCCCAGAACAGATGAGCCTTTTAAATTTCATTTTTTTGGGTAAAGAAACTTCCATAAGTAGGAAAAAAGAAAAAAAGTTTGATCTGTTCTTCTGTTATCTTGATACAATAATCTGTAGATTTGTCTCCACTCAGCTTTAGATCTTGTGAGTAAGATTGCTTTGTCATAGATTATGTCGACGGCTCCTGACTTTAATTTACATTTGACATGATCCACAAGAAGAAATGTAGACATGTTGTCTACATCTTTGTGTATATTCTTTATTTCAATCAGAGATTAGAAAACTAAAGTAAACCGATTGGGGGCATGTCTTTGACCTATTTATAAAATTCTACCTTAATTGTAAAGTTGTACATGTTTTTACACTGTAGTTCAAACTTGTCATATTTTGGATGGATCGGCTATTAAAGGACATCATTGTGGATTAATGTGACACCTGCAAAGTTGTGAGAGTTTGATTGATTGTGGATTTCTGCATCGGCGTTGCAGGTTTGTGATGTTTAAACAATGGACTTAAAAAAAACCCAACTGTGTAGTGAGAAACGCACACAAGCTTCTTTCTGGAAAGGAGGAGCTGTCAGGTTCATGATGGCAAGTGGAAGAAAGCAGGCAATTAAACTGTCCTTTCTTGCAGGTTGTGATGTGTGTGTCTGTGCATATTTGGACTCTCACTGCTGGATGGGAAGGAAAGCCGCTCATTTCTCAGAGTTCGCATGGCTTGACCTCTGCGCCGCGACTCGCGCCGAGAGAAGACGGCTCTGAAAATGAGTTGAAGGGGAGTAAGAAGAGGGAGCAAGATTTTTAACTGGAAGAAAAAAAAAAACTGCATGAGACGATTTTTAAGGTGAGATGGACAGTCTGTAATAAGAGAGGGGGGGTAAAAAAAAAAGATAAAATTGTGGGATTCATTTAGATGAGGAAGGTAAGTAAGAGGGTAGAGAGGATGGTGCACTTTAAAGCAATGAACAGGAGATGGAGGGAGCAATTAATGACAAGGCAGAGAAGATGAAGCATTGAGGAGTGCGAGGAGTTGAGCGAAAGAAGGAGGGAAACTGACAGAATGATGCAGAGGAGTAAACCTTATCTGTCAAGATCTCATCGGAGGAAAGTACAGCCTCAGGCCATCACCACCTCCTACTAGTAACTCTGGATTAATCACACACACACACACACACACACACACACACACACACACACACACACACACACACACACACACACACACACACACACACACACACACACACACACACACACACACACACACACACACACACACACCATCAGATTTAAGGCCTCAGGGCCTTGAAAAGGTTTATCTACTGAAACATTAAATTGGATTATTTGACTTATGGGGTAGATATAACTGATTTGTGCATGTGAGATGTGAAAATGGAGTGATGGACAGAGCTGGCCTTGCGCTTTGAAAGATGAAGACTGACACTCCCGTCCATCAGCACACTTGTCTTTAGCAGAGAATCAAATCTTAATACTTGTCTGATCCAGAAAACTCACCGCTGATAAAACTGTCAAGTGTGGCTTCATATATATGATGGACTTTCGTCCATTTAACATTTTTTTTCTTTTCTTGTTCAGGTCAGAAACCGAGGAGCAAACGCTACTCTGATCATCTTTTATCTATTTCAAAAGCAGACCCAGTGGTCATTTATTTATGATAACGCAGTTTTAAGCACAAATCTAGGACAACGTTTCTACAGAGCGGCAGTAGTTGATTAGAAAATTTGCCTCTGAGTTGTCGGTGGGACCGTTGGTGTAGAGCAGGGGTGGGCAATTATGTTGACCCGCGGGCCACATAAGGTTCTAAAATTGGATAGAAGGGCCGTACCAGGGGCAGATGCGTGGCGTGAGAAAGAAATAACATGGAATCTGGATGAAAACATTTGGATTGAAAATTGTATTTTAAAACAGAGCATTTTAGAGTTTTTAGGTTAAAACCTTTGTTCTCATTTTAGAGCCAATTGCACCAATTGTACCTCTGTAAAACGTAGAGAAATGGTGCGTTCATGTGGTGTTTATAATGATCGGAAGAATGGAAAACAACAAATCTTCCAACACCACATGGATGCTAGAGCGGGTCCTCAAACTTTTCTTGTGAGGGCCACAGTAACTTATTATTGAAAACTTTGAACTTCTTTTATCTTTCTTTTATTGTAAAGCCCTATAATAAAGTTTCATTAATTCAGGATCCTTTTAATAAATGTGATTTTCAAAGACAAAAAGTCAGGAAAAAATATACTGATACATTAAAAAGAAAAACCAATAAATAGTGGATCCTCTCCCGTCATTTTTGAGACTTTGAGGGCTGCAGCTCCTCACACGTCTCACAGTTTGCACTAAAACTGAGCAGCTGTCTCATCCAGTAATAATGAAAAAAAAACAAATTTCTATGTCTTCTGCTGCAGCTACGTAAATACCTGCGTTACTTTTTAATCAGTACAGAGTTCCCTCGTTTATTGCAGGAGTTTCATTCTAAATATAACTGTGATCTGTGAAATCCACGAAGTCTGATTACAGATGTTTTATGGCAGTAAAACTCCACACTGCCTACTTTCTACACTTTTCTCAGACAGACATGAACATTTTCACCCTTTTCACTCCTGTTTAAATTCTCAAACCTTCATAGTAATTAGGTCCAGGATCTTAGAATGAAAACAAAGATCTGATCGTGATCACAGATTTTTGATCTGAAGTGCTCTGCGTTTCTGTACAGGAGACATGGAGGAGATTCATTGACGGGGTCTCCAGCCAATCAGAATACAGAACAGGGTGCACTGTTTAAAAAAAGCAGCATAATCGCTCTAAAAGAACGAGCTAAACCGGGAAAGATGAACTGCGACGAAGAAAGAGAAGACTGTCTTCTGTTCTATTTGACAGGAATGTTAGAGGGTTTCAGGTTGGACCACAGACTGCAGAAGGGTGGAATAAAATGGTACATTCTATGCGGGTCCTGATTATGTGGCCAGATTAAAAAACAAAACATGGGTCTCTGATATTGTTCAGTGGGCCGGACCAATCTTGGAGACAGGCCGGATCCAGCCCGTGGGCCATAGTTTGCCCACCCCTGGTATAGAGCAACCCCACCCCTCTTCCCCTTCCTGTTGCTGAGAGATCTCTGTTTACAAACTCTCCAGCTACCTTACATTACAAACAATACTGGGGAAAATCTCTGGAATCTTTTTCTTTCCCAGCTCTCATCGGAAAAAAGAGAAAAACTTGGTGTCACAATTCTGGCCAGGCAGACGTTCGTAGAGCTCAAAAAAAATCTTAAAAGCTTGCATATCGATGCTTAAAAGCAAGAATTTAGAACGTGGGAGTCAGAAACACAAACATGTTTGCACTTTTACATCGACTTTTCACTAAAAGTTGTAGCTTGAACACGCTTTGCCAAAGGTACAAACCGCGATTAAAAAGATGATCAAATTTCAAACGGTTGTTACTTTCGTCTGTTAAAGAGAACCCTTACCACATGTACAGGCTGGTTTAACTTTTAGTGTGCGATCAGCCGCAACACATTTTGTACGTGGGGCCCAAAAACACTCTTTAAAACTCGCATAGCGACCAGTGAAAGCGAGAGTTTTGAACGCTAAGACCTGAAATGCACTTATACATGCGTTCACATAGACTTTTTATTTGAAGCGGTCGCTGGAACACGTGTTTCTGAGCCCGGTGTGAATGTAGCATGAGACGTATCTAAGTGGATGCATCCAAATGGAGCGGAGCAGGGAGGTGTGGCCCGCCCAGCGTTATTCCGGCGCAACAAATGCGATCTTTTTCAAACTTTATTCGTCTGCTCCTGATTCAGAGCTATTCGAATGAAGAAATACTCAGAGATGCTGTTTTAAGCTGGATTTTCCTAATACATGTCCTCCATCAAATGAAAAATGCTACAAGAACATGTTAAAAACACCAAAACCATGATTTTCATGAGAGTGTGGGTCTTTAAATAAAAGGAGGCGTGAATGTGTTCCTTCTCGATCCAGATGTTAGAAATTTGATAGCTGCTTGTAATTAGGACTTGAAGATGGTTATTATCAAACTGTTGAAGATAATTAGTCAAATACGGAATGCCACTACAGGCAGTGTGACAGTTTTTTTTTTATTTTGACTCATTCGCTTCCCTCCGTCAGCAAGCTTTGAGTGTTCACCACGGTCTTTGTACACTGATGGTGTACTTAACCCATTTCTGCATGAATTATTAAAAACCTAAGTGGGATGTTTAGCCGCTCGCAAATCGAACTTAAAACACATGCAAATAGATGCAGAAATGCACAAGAGGTAGTTTAAATGCTTGGTTTATACCCAGGAGAGAGCGCTGGAAAAGCAGGGGCAGAATTGAACAAAGTCATAAGACCTCAGAATCCAACATGACAAGAAAAAAACCGTTATCACAACCACTTATTTTCTACAAACTAATGGGACCAAGTGTAGATTTTTTTACTCTTTTTTTTCCCCCCGTTTTATGTTGTTGATCTTGATCATTTTTCATACTTGTGGTGAAAAAGCTGCTTTTTGTAGCATCTCTGCGTTGTGGCAAACTTTTGCCGGATTCTTGGCTGACTGGGGTAGAAACCCGACCATAAGATACTCTTGTTTGTGGTGATGTTCTACTGTTGGTCCACTATTGGGTCGAAACGTCCATTAGGAGTTGTTCCGAAGCGCTGTTTTATGGTGGAAGAAACTGTAAATGGGTTGCTATGGTGACAATGTCCCAGTTTAGGACATAACATAGACACTAACAGGCATTTCAGAGGGAGACTTTTGATTCGTCCTGATAGTTTACATGAGATTTTTTTTTTTTTAGCCTCCTTTGTTCATGACCCCTATTTGTGTTCAGGATTCTCTGAACTTGGTTTGAGTGAGGAGTGCAGACAATTTAATCTGTTTTGCTTTCAAATTGCACCCTAAGCCATCATTTTTGTAAAGCTACGTTCACACCGCCCTCAGCAAGGCACATTCAAGTGACCACTTCCAATATGCGTGTTTTAGGCTTCCGTGTTCAAAACTCTCCCGCTCAGTAGAAAGAAAACAAAGGTCTGATTGTGATCAAAGATTTGTGGATTTGGCAAACTGAATGCATTCTGTACAGGAAACGCGGCACAAAGGAGATTAATTTACAAGGTCTACAGCCAATTGGGATGCAGAACACAATGTGTTATGACAATAAAAAGAGGAGCATGCAAAATTGCACTCGACAATAAATCTGCAAAGTAGTGAGTGTTGGAAAGATGAATAGCAAGACAGCAAGGGGACATGTTTTTCTACCATTCTTGAAGGCCCAAAGCGCTTTCACAGTCCCATTCACCCAGGCACACACACATTCACACAGTGATTGTGGCTCCACTGCCGACCACTGACACCAACCTGTAACCACCAGGAGCAATGTGGGGTTCAGTGTCTTGCCCAAGGACACTTGGACACATGTGTGAGGAAGGCGGTAATCAAACCTGTGACCCTCTGACCAGAGGTTGACCACTCTACCTGTGCACCAAGTTCCATAAATCTGTGGAAATTAATGCAACATTCTGCTATGAATTTGACCAAGATGGCGTTCCAGCCGGGATTCAGTCACATGACTGCCGCTTTGTTTCTCCATTTGTTTAAAATTCATTATGTTTTGGGACTGAATAGTGACTTTTGTGTTGTTTTTTTAAATTTTCGTTTCCATAATGCACATCAAATGCCCCATTTCCATTTTTACTTGACTTCCCCTGTTTGGTTATTCTGTATAGTCCGTGAATTTGTTATCCTAAATTGGCACGCTGAATTTATCCAGTTTAAGAGGAAAAGTAAACAACATAAAATGAACATACTTCCATTAGTAGCAGTGGATTCCAAGAGCTATTCCACTACAAATGTATCTGCAGGGCCACGTTTGGCATCTGAGAATGTCTCCCTCCAGTCCATTTAGAGTGCAGACGCTTTTGTACTTTGGCCTTATATTTCAGATCTGGACAATTTACACAGACTATGTTTAAATGCTGATTCACCATTATTTCATGTAAATTTGACCCACATATTGCAGTTTTTGCATGACATACCTTTTTGATTTCTTCTTGTTGTGTTTTTGAGTGTTTCGTTGCCTCACATTGCAGCGCACAGACACACACACACAAAAATTAAACTGTTCTTCACTCAACTAAATAGATATGTGCTTAATCCTAGATGATGGAGATGACTGCTGCTATTTCATAGGTTGATTTCATTTTTAGAAAAAAAAAGTGTTCTGCACCCATGAGAAGAATCTTGTGGACGAGAGTTCTGCAGTAACGTGCGGTTGATTTTGTGTGAAGGTATGCTCACGCTGGTTTTAGAAAAGCACATTCAAGCGACCACATGTAATGAAAAGGGCTTCTCCATTCAAGAAATCTCAGTCTTATTTAGCTCTGCAAGTTTTTAAGTCTGTTTTCAGGCTATATGTACAAAAAATGCATGTTAAAGGTGAAACCAGGTTAAACTTTGACCAACCAGGAACTCAGATTTGGTAGTAACTTGTGGGTAAACTCCCCTTTCATCCACGGAAGTCCCAACCGTTTGAAAATTGGAGGTGAAATTAATAATTGCAGTTTGTTCCTGGACAAAATTGTACGACACAAAGTCTCATATTTCACAACGGAGCTGTGGAAGAAAAAGCCTGGAGCAAGATTCATGAGATTTGCACCGCTATGACATTTCGCACCAACTTTTTTCCAACTGTAGGTGGCTGTTGTGCGCTAGATAGCAGGTTCTTGAACGCGCGACACATCCCCAATATGGTCTTAGCATCAAGGCCGTAAGTGGCTCGTTTACTCCTTTTGCGTCTTGTTTTTCCCAATGCCACAAACACCTAAGGAGCAGATTTATCCAAGATGGGGGGAGAAAAGCTGAAGGCTGCGAAGAGAAGCACTCAGCTAGAATAGGAAATGGAATTTGTTTTATGTAGAGATCAAGGTTTTTGTTATCCTCGCAGAGGAATCTTTATGTTTAATTAATCAGCGCTTCTGGTAAACTCGCAGCTTTCTTGTGTCATCCTCAGAACTTGTTTTCACATCCTTCATTGCTCATTTCTATCGGCTGCGCTAATCTGTCATTCTTCCACTTTAACATCTTTTTCATCTTTTGTGTTGGTAAACTGCCATTTCCTTTATTTTTTTTTTGCCATTTTGATAGTGTTTATGCACATGCTGGTTAAAAATTGCCACTTCTGCCGAAGTGGCCCACGGTTTGTTATATAACAAGCAGGAAAAGGGTGCTTGCATCGCTACAAGCGCTGCACTTTTCTCCAGCAGACACCATACTGTCACAAAAGACTTTGATGCTATAAATAATGTGCACTTTCATTGATTTCTCTTTTTTCTCCCAACATCCGCCTCTATTAATTGGCTTAGCCATGGCCTTTAGTTTATGCTCGTCTGTGTACAGTGTGCCTTGCAGTCTTGGGTTCTGTCTAACTGCTGGAGGGAAAAAAGAAGTTTTAAGAAGTTTTTGAGTCAAACTGGTCGACAAATGCGATTCAGGGTGTTTGTTTCTTTCTTATGGGAGACCGTTAGAAGTGTAGACTAAGACTGGTGGTAATTTTGTGAGTATTTTTGGAATCCACGACTCAGCATTTGATTTTTCCCCCCAAAAAGTTTGTTGACTAATGCCGTCTGTCTTAATGGAAGTTCCTTGACAGTGCCTGTCTTCCCTCTTCAAACATAAAATACATTTCCACTGCACATTTAGGTTTCATCTGTAAGTTTGTAAGACAAAGTCTTTGATTTATTTTATTTCTCTGCACTTTTCATATTTGCTCCAAACTGATTTGTATTTGTGGCTCTGTTGACTTCTTTTCCCACCCTGGTTAAATCTAGATTAGATTCATCTGCTGTGCCCAAATCAATTTAGCCTTTCTGTCTGGGAAATCTTTCCTTTTGCTTTAGTGCTGTAGCTTCCAATTAGATTCCATCTGCTTAAAAGTTCCTTTGTCGTATTTCGGCGCTGCTTAAACTTTGATTGACTCTTGCAAAGCCTGCGCGCTGATTCCATCGGGCTTTTTCAATTACTGTGAATGTTTTGAGCAAATATGGAAAAGCTGGGAAAAAGTTGGCGTGTTTGAGGAAAGGGAAAAGTTGTCTAAAGTTACTTCTCAGGAGCACAGTACATGATCAAATGAAGTGCTACATCGATTATTGTGCATGTGGAGAAGGAGAAGAGAAAAACACCTACAAGCGGTGCTGTAGGTGCACCTGCCCTCGCGGCCTCCCCATCACCCCCTTTATTCTGCCATCACTGGCTTAGTGGCTGATTTGACTGCACTTTTCTGTCACCTTGGTCAGAGCTGCACGTGGCAAATTCATGAAAACCCCCTTTTTTTTTTAAATGGTAGCTTTTCTGTTGGTATTATCTCCGTAGAAACTATTTTATTTTTTGGTCGTGTAAGGGTGACAAACAGGTTGATGCAATTTTTTTAAAAGAATCTGCAAAAGTAACTTTTTGGATTGATTTGGCGATAAAGTTTTTTTTGTTAACCACGCCCACATTCCAGATGTAGTCACATATAGGGATTCATTATTTAATGTGCGCAATAAATGCGTGAGCAACAGGGAAACGTTGCATTTGCAAGGTCGCAATAATAATACCGTTAAAAATTTGCATATTTTAAAACAAAATTTTTTCCCAAGTAGCTTCCCAACAATGCTCATGGAGTTAGGAGGTGATGGATCAAAATTCTGAGAAGGAGTTAAAATTTATTGTTGGTATTTTTGGATAATTTAAGACCTCTTCCCGAGGTTGTCATGAAGTTGTAGGGTGTGTGTGTGTGTAAAATTTCGTAAAGATTGCTCAGGAAAACGTTTTCGTCTCCCGTATGGTGCAAAAAATGTGAACATTTTTTAACTATGACACAAAGAGCCGCTGCATAACTGTAGGTCCTCCCATCCGATAACAATTTCAAAACTTCCTTTGGATATCCCTGACGTGTGTTTTGGTTTCATTAGTAGATTCAGAATTATATATATCTTTTCATATATAAATATATGATATATATGTGATGTCAACATTTTAGTGAGTTTTTGAAGTGGCGAGGGGGACATTCTAGGCAGAATATTCCAAAAATGTTAAATTCAGAATGGCTTGGTAGCTCATACAAATCTACTAATGAAAAAAAAATGAATAAAATATAATCCAGATAAGTTAATGAAATATCTATTCATGCAAATGCAGTTTTTCGTATAGGATTTTATTTTAAGATTATTGATTTTCTGTTACTTTTTGTGCTATTAAATGTGAAGTTTATCAGTGTTACTCGGGCATCACAGTAAAAAGAAAACCCTCTCGTGCTTTATTCAAATTTAAAACCATACAGGGATTTTATTTTCAATTTATTCATTTCTAAATTGAACATATTAAGTCGATATTCATGTTGCATCAGTTTGAGTCATGTCATGACATATTTCTGGAATATTTTGATCCTTATTGCTAAAGGCAACAGCAGAAATTCTTTAAGGCTTCACTGCACAACACATGAACGTATAAATGGTTCATTCATTACTCTTTTAGGGTTTTGATAGAAAGAAACCAGCTTTTTGTAAAATATATTTTTTCCCCCATAAATCTCCATACATTTACCATAGTTTCTTTACTTTTTTTTGCCAAGTGTATTTCCTACATCACAACACAATCTTTTTCAAAAAGCGTTTTTTTCGTCTGCTCCTCAGTCACTTGAATAAAGAAATACTCAGAAATTCCATTTTAAGCATAATTTCTTTTATATATGTCCTCCATTACCAGAATTATGCCACAAAAACATGTTGAAAACACAATTTTTATCGGTCTTATTGCGCCTTTTGGCATGTTTTACTATTACCGATATGTTTACTTTGAATTAAAGCCAAGTATAGCAATTTTAGACAATTTTAACAAAATTTGCTACGTGTCACGTATTTCTAAGAAGAAAAAAAGAGTGGGACAATTTTATAAAGAGGCCACTCGCCTCCCGATACGTGTCTGCTTCTGACAGTATGAGTAACTGTGTGTGATGATTACTAGCTTCTGCTCGTGCATCTGCCACTGAATGATACCTTCAGCATGCAGGAGATTGAAAATTTGTCATTAAGGCTGTCATGTGTTGACGTGAACGTGGCGTGAAGACGTTCACATGTGGGGGTGGAATTTTCCCACCGGACACCGATCTGTCAGTCAGAAACTAATTTGTTGTAATGAAAACGGAACAGGCAGTAGAAAAAAGTTGTGGCCTCACAAATTACAGTCAAATTAAGCCAAAACTGCACATAAATTCATTCACAAACTTTGTTAGAAATGCTGCTTTTGCAGTGCGTCCACATCAATTAAGTGTAATGCAAATAAAGATCATAAATGGAATTTAAAGGATATTTAATTGAAATAATTCCAAGCGTGATGGATGATTGGAGAGACTATGAGATGTTGCTCAGGCAGAAATATTCAAAAGTTTAGCAAGAAAATATTTGTGTTTTGTAGAAAAATAAAAGATTAAATTTAGCTTGTATATTTTCACGCAGACACAGAGACTCCTACTCTATTAAAATAAAATTCAAATATCTGAAATCTGCAGTGTAGCAGACTCTGATTTATGTATTTTGCTTATAGAAGCTCTCCAGTCGGCTGCAGTGCATCCCTTTGAAAAAAATTTGTAGAACAGTTACATTGTCATTGAAGGGTGATCAAAGAGTATCAGCAGATAAGAAATCTATTGAAATAATTGAACTTTTTCAATTTTGGAATGTTTTCAATCATTTTGCAGAGAAACTGGGCTTTCATGTTTGTAAGGTTTGATGAAACTCACCTGGATGTTTATGCTTGTGGTAGGTACATCTTCAGAATCAGAATCAGAAATACTTTATTGATCCCACACGTGGGAAATTTGTTTGTTTGTCTTGTTGATCATTATACATTTGTACCCAGACAGTCCATGTACACAACAACCCTAGTGGTTACTAGTTAAACTGAACTGACTTGAGTCGACTTTTTTTCTTAAAGAGGCTTCAACATGGAAGTCAAAGTGTTGATTAACCTGTGGCAGAAGCCCGAGTGCCTGCAAACAAAATCTTGCAAGAATTACATGAGAATCTAATTATTTGGTTTCCTTTAGTTTTGAAAAACTATTGCATTGTTTGTTTTTCTTTAAAATCTGTAAAAATGTGCAGCTCTGTGTTTTACTTAAAACAAAAATAAAACATCAGAACCAGAACACCTGCCATTGATTTTTATTTTAGTCTTTACTACCAGGACACGTTAACAGTTGATGGATAAGGTCTCCCTGCTTGACTGGAACAGCTGTCCCTTTAACAGAGACCACAAAAAGTCAGGTCGGGTACCACGACCTAGAGCGACACTAAATTCCTCTGTCTGCATTTCTCCGGATCTTCCTTGATCCTTGGTGCCCCGCATGGTTCAGAAGTCACTGGGATGGGTGCAATTTCTCAATAGACCAAAGTGGGTGAGAAACCACCCCCTCCTCTCCTTTCCTGACCACATTCTAGCAGACTCTATCTCGAGCATCCTGATGAGCTACCACCTGCAACACCAGCTGCAGAAAAAAAAGAAAAAAAAACAACTTTAGCAGAGTAGGGTGAGCAGGGCTAAGAAAGTAATCGGGGTCTCACTCCTTGTACAAGGACAGATGCAGAAAGAAAGCCTCCTGCTCTCCGAGAGGCTGTGTGATCTCCTGCCAGCTGGCAGGGGCTTTCGCCTAAACACAGAAAACAAAATTGGAAAAGCAGATGCCTTTAAATTAACTTTTTGGGTTTGTTTCATTTTGTTGGGATTTCCTGTCCTTTAGTGGTTATTAGTTTCTCTAGGTAAATGTTTGGAGTGCTGTATTCTTAGGATTGTACCACCATGAACTGTAATCGGTACTATTATAGAAGTGTTAGTGTTTGCAATATTTAGGACCTTCATCATTCCTGCACATATGGGATCACACGTCAAGTCAGAGATGTCAATATGGATCTCTGCGCACACTGACCGCAACGTGCCGGTAATGACGCATTCAGCCATCAGAGACTTTTAGATAACATTAGTATGTGGGGGCGGGGGGGTGGCTCATCATTAGGGTAATTGTTGCAGCAGAACCAGATTCGGGGAGGGAGACCATCTGCCTGAACGAGCTGGAGAGATGGGAGAACTGCGACTCCGATGAAGTCGGTGGGCCACAGATACCAAAAACTGAGAGGCGAAACCACTGACTATAGCTGCAAATATTTCATGCATTCATTGTGCTTATTTCTGCATCATCTTAAGGCTTCAGGCAACTGAAGAGAATGATTAGGGCCACAAGTCCGTTAGACTGTTCTTAGTGTTTTTAAACTAAAAGGTCTTTAGCTTTACCTAAAAATGTAAGATTTTGCAAATTTGGGTAAATAAGTAAAAAAAAAACACTAAGGTGTATGTTATTTCGTTCACTTTACAAATGTAATGGCTCTTCTTTTCTCTGAATGCCTAGAAAACTTTTCATTTCTTTACCAGATTTGGACAAGAAGCTCAAACTGATGAGCTTTGAGGATGAGCTGGAAGTTTTTAATGGACAATAAGTTTTATGCATCCCTAATAAGAAACTTGTCAATATTATTTTGAAACATTTTGTAGAACAATGTTTGACCTTTAGTCACAACTGTCCTCACAGGTGGATACAGGCTGCCTGTGGGGGAAAAATGTGAAATCCTGTGCGGGGCATGCAGGTAGCCCGTATAAAATATTTAGTTCTTGGAGCGCTCGGTGATCCCGTAGAGCAAAAATGTTCATGCACATTTTTTTTCTAGGGGTATGCTGGGTGGCAGGGATGTGCAGTCATAAAATGTATACTAATAATAAAATAAATGTGTTGTTTAATCTCTGCTATAAATGCAATTTATATGTATGATTCTCATCAGTTTATTAATTCTTATTTTCAAAATAAGAATAATAATCTGCATACTTACTGGTCAATAACAGCACAGGCTGCAAGGAGGGTGAATTATGCACTCCCATGCAACCTGGGTTGAATGTGTTTACTTGGCAAATGCTAAAAATCTAATGCTTTATTTCTTAAAAAATGTACATTGGTACACAAACTTATTACATGTCATCACTTTCCATGAAATATTTAATGTATTTCATGTTTGTCTTTTGCCTTGTGTTAAAATGTGACATAAAACCGCACTGAAAAGACAGGTGAGGCACGCAGTCAGTACCAGTGTTTCACCAGAGAGGGCGCTCGTAAGCGTCCGCTTGTTATTCATTTGTTACTAATAAAGTTTATTTAAAGGAAGCCTGTATTTAGTCTTCCACTTTGACCGCAAAATAGCAGATGTAATCTTACTAAAAATAAGTTAAAGTTGGTATTTTTATTCTTTTATTACAAAACATAAAGTAGTAATTAATGGAATGTTGAACCAAAAAATCTATATTGTGACTGAGGGACTTTTACACTAAAGTCGCAGATTCCTTTTGTCCAGAAGGAGAAGCGAGTGGACTTTATTCACAGATAAAAAGGTTTGCTCTGTGCATGTGCACACTTCAGACATTTTTTATTTATTTTAATTTTTCTACCACATATTCATTAATAATGTTTGCTAAAAGCAAAAGTTATGGTAACAGGGTTGGGTGCTTGTTGTGGGACACATGTTCCATGGATAATAATTATTATTGGTAGTATTTTGCATATTAAAAAAAATGTTCCAATAGTTGGGGGCTTAATTAAACAATACACACACAAATTGTGTGAGTTGAACTTTTATTTAAGACTTTTTGGACATTGGGGTTGGGACAAGTGGGAAAACTCTTATTTTAGACTGATTTAGTACTTACAAAACTAGGATTGGCATCTTTTGCAAGCATTTTCTCTTCACAGCTTCTGTAGATTTGGTCTCATGACATATATATTTTGTCAAACAACATTTTTTTATTAGCATTTTGTTAGAGGATTGTCTTAAATATGATGGGTGAACATAAAATATTCTGCGTCATACTGACCCCTCGTTTGTCTGTAAATCTGACTCAGAAAGAGTCAGTGCCTCATCAGCCCCGACCTTCAACGCACGTCAATGCATTCCATCACATGAAAAATGTCATGTCATATAATTCCTGTATAATTCCACAAACCATAATTATTTATTTCTCCTTTAATTGTTAAACGGTTGGCACTACTGTGAATTAAAAAGGACGCCATCCATACATAAATACCAAATCCAAATGGGCGGCAAAGGCGGGGCCTCAGAGTTGGAGTCGTTTTAATTCCGGGTAGGAAAATGAACTGTGAAAATAACTCATTTCATTAAAAAAATATACCTTTAGTGTGCCAAACGTAAAGTATCATCACATATAGGGATATAGTTTACTCTGAAAGGCTTCAGAATAGCACCATAAAGGCCCTTTAAGTAAACAAACTAAACCTCGAAATTGAAATGTAAAAAAACAAAAAAACAATTCAAGTCCCCAAAAGAGACATTAATCATCGAGTTAAGGGCTGATCAGGAAACGTGACTAAAAGATAATTGAAAGTTTTGGGAAGAAGCTGCTCACTTAACTCAAGTCCACAACAGATATGGAAGGTCCGATCTGAAAGTACTTATCAGGTTACACAGATGTATCCCTTTACGCTTTCACTCACAGTCTTTGTACAGACTGCTAAAAAATGACCAGATGCTTAACTTGGCCATTTGAAGCAAGCATATCGATTGGCCGGTTATCTAAAACAGAGACTGCGCTGAAACCCACACCTTTGACCATTGGGATGTGTTATGTTGCTCAGAGATGCATTCATATGGTTTTTGACATTAGCAGAAGGTGTGAGAAGTTGCTCAAGCTGCAATCATCTTTGTTTCTTTTTAATGAAATTGCAATTAAACAATCGGATTATTTTAATTACAGCAGTTTTCACATCAAATAATTATAAATGGATTATGTGTATTTATGTTAAGCCGAGGTTTAGTTATAACAATTGTGTGCAAGAGGCACATTTTAATACCATAAAGGGTCAATGTTTAAAAAAAGCTAAAAACAGAAAAAAGGACAGTTAAAGAAGGGTTTTATGTTGCCTAAGGGCGTTGCAGCTCGACATCCTACTTTCCACTTTAATGGCATCCTTAACATATAATAGCTTTTCGATAATCCTCTGCCCTTAAATCCCAAATGTTTGTGAAATTGACTCTATTGTCTTGGGATGTGGTCTAATTTTAAGGGAAACTAAAGGGAGTAGGTCTTTGCTCCCATTTAGAGATCCACTTTCAGCCCTCAAGAGCGCTTGCTTGCTACAAAACGTGTGAAATTTTTTTTTTTTACACATTTTTTTGCTCTAGGGTTTCCAAAGAAGTGCTTCGGCATTGTTGTCGTCCCTCAGTGAAACAAATGTGTCCTGGTTTTTCCGCTCCGCTCTCGCCTTTTCCTCTATCCACTAAGTAAATTGTGTTGTTTTTGTTTGAGGAAGACATGATATTAATGCAACTGCAGGGGTCTTCCTCCACCCTGATTGGTGAAAACATTCATAGTACCCACAGAACACTTGGTCTTCCTCCCTCCCTGTGACCAGGAGCTAAGTAACTGATAATAGAGCGTCTCTAAGTATCTGGAAATTTGTGTCTTTGTGTGGGCGGAGGAGTTATCGGAGTGCAGATTAAGATGGATCGTTCTCTCAATAGGAAAAAAAAGATCCTGCAGTGAAACTGTAGCCTTTGAGAATATTTTCCAAAAAACGTCTGTTTTATTCACACAGGTGTGAACAGATTTTGGGTGTTTTTAGCTACCATTTGACCTTAAAAATGTTTTTATTATTCTGTAAGCGTAATATAAGGTTCAGATGTATTAAGACATGGAAATCTCGCAAATCTCGCAAATCTTGCACCAGGGCTTTTTTTCACAGCGATGTATGAAAGGCTTGGTGTCATAGGATTCAGCCGGACACAAATCAGAATTGTTAATTACTCCTTCATAATTAATTTACAAACAGGACTTTCGTGAATTAAAAGGGACACCATCTACCAAATGCAAGTTCCTGATTGGGTCAAAATTGGACCGGGTTTAACTTTCAACGTGTTTAATGGTTGCATGTTTTGTACATAGAGCTTGGAATGGATTGTAGAAACATGCATAGCTAGCTACATGCGAATTTTGAAGCCCCAAAATGCGCATTTACGCGCATTTACATGGACTTTTCATTGAAAGAAGTGGTCTATGAACACAAGTTGCAGAGGACGGTTTGAACGTGAAAACTTCATTATCTGTGACCAACATCAGCTCCTCATCACCTTTAAAAGCCTATTTCTGTCTAGGAATTGTGAGAGCTCCAACAGAAATGGGTTTTCTTAAAGAGGAGATCAAGATTGTGAAGAAGATGAAGCATCACATTTTGTTAAAAGAAAGAAAAAGATTGTATCAAATTTTTTTGGAAATCCATTAAAAACAAATTTACTTTCTTTAAATGGAGTTTGGAAAAATTCTGGAGGAGTTGGCAAAGAAGTATGGAGATTAAAAATGTTCTTTTTTTTTATTTTTTAGATTGGAATGGTTTCTGTAGACCAATGCTAAGTAAATATCTTTTATTCTTTATTTTTTGAGGAAAACAGTTTTTGTGGATTGGGAGGGGCTGGTGCCCAGAAAGGAGGGTTTTTAGAGGAATACTCAGAAATGCGTAAATGGATCAAAATACAGCATTGGGGTTGTTTTATAGTAGTATTTATGATCCTTTTTGAATGTATGTTTACCTTACAATTACCGGTACGAAGCCCATTGAGACGACTGTTGTTGTGAATTTAGGCTATACAAACAAAATTGAATTGAATTATAGTGAGAAATGAAAATTATAATACATGTTAAAGCTCAAAAAGTGGATTTTACATGATATAGGCCCTTTAAATAAAATCTACTTTTACTTATTGCTGGTGGATTAAATATAATCAAGTTATTTGGCGCCTTTAAAGATTTAAATGAAAGAATTCTACTTCTGCCAAACTTTATCTGTAGCAGCAGCTTGAAAACTTCCTTGAGACATGCTTTTCTTGCATCGTCATGTTGAAAAACATGCAGAGACACTTGCAGATAGTTTCTGCATTAACCTGTTCAGCTGTCTCATGAAAACCCAATTCCTTGCACACATTACAGTATACGCAATATATGAATTTATACGGGAAAAGAAGCATCATTACCAACAATTTATTGCTATTTGTTTTTTATACAGCCAATGTGTCACTTTTAATACTTTAGATGTACAATAGGGCGTTTTTGTTTGCTCTGGAAAATATCTGGCAAGTCTGTGCAAAGATTATTGTTGCCAATTGTTTGCTATTTCTTTTTGGGCTTAAAAGTGTGCTCTCCTTTACTTACTTATATGTATATTTATTTAAAATTGATTTTGCATGTGCTAACTTGTATTTTTTTATTTGTTTTCTATTATCTCTCCATCATTATGGTAGTTATCTGAAGCTGTGTACACACCAGACATTTGACCATAAACGCACGTTCTTCAACGCCCACATTGGATGAGCAGGGAGGGGCTTCTTCTTCTTTTTCTACTGTTTATTAGCGAAATGTTGTAGCAGTGCAAATCTTGCGAATCTTGCTCCAGGCTTTTACTTTCACAGCTCTATTCCAATATAGGAAATGATGTCATCATTTTGTTTGGGCACAAATCGCAATTATGAGATGTATCCTCCATGGTCATGTTTAAATGGTTCCGTGAACTTAATGGTTCATTATCCATACATCACTACCAAATCCGAGTCCCTGATTGATCAAAGTTCAACTCTTTTTACTTTCAAAGTGCGTTCAATGGCCATGTGTTTTGTACGTAAAGACCGGAAACTGGTGTAAAAACGTGTTTAGCTACCTGTTCATGCAAGGGTTTTGAGTGCCGAAGGCCAAAATGCGTAATTACACGTGTTTACATAACCTTTCATATGACGTTGCTGAAACACACGTTCCTGAGGGCAATGTACTTTAAACCCTTAAAAAAAATAAAAGGGCCAAACCATTTTGAATCAAAATAAAATCTGTGTTGATGGGTGAAAAAACAACTTAATCTCGGATGAATCTGCTTTTCTTGGAAGAATCAGTGGAACTTACCAGCAGGGATCTTTGGAAAGCAAGAAATCCAGCTGAAGGAAGGATTTGTTACACAAGACAAAGTGTACGAGTGGAAGTCGAGCTGGTATGGGTGGGATGCGGAAATCAAACTTCCCATGCTGCTTTGGGAGCCGCAAACTGTCAGACGGAGGATTTGTTGTTCGTAGCAACCCCCCCTCCCCCCCACTGATGCTCCCTCACCTCCTGCTCTGTGGCCGATCACCTGCCAAAGTTTAGACTCGCTGTTGGCCGTCTTCACAGTCAATGTTTTCATAAATATTCATGATGAAATGGCAGCACAGACATAACTTTCTGATCCAAGAGGGCAGCAACAATTAAAAACCGACATTCCATTTGCTCCATTTGCATTGTAAATGGGGTTTTAGTGCGTTAAAAACGTTTTTTTGTGCAGCCAGATCACACCGTTGAGGCGTGAGGCTGTTTCCATCAATAGCCGCTGAACAGATTTCCACTTCCTGTATGTTTGTGCATCACGAGTGCCAACTGCTTTCTCTCTGCGGTGATCCCTGGTATCAGCTCCGCACTTCCTGTGTCACACATTCGGAGCGGCCTGCCAAAGGGGATATCCAGCTTTTGCCAGTTTAGTGACCAGCTGATTATATCATTCACCGCGGGGTTGTCCCCATATGCGGGGGAACACACAAACACACCAGCGTGAGCAGATTTTGAGTCTAAATCCATCAGAGGTGCATGCCAAAGTGACTGCAGCTCATGCAGAACGGCGTTCATTTCCCTGTAGGATGGATGGGGCCTGTGATAGTTTGTGGACAGCGCAGGTAATGTTGCATCGAAGCCGTCTGCATTATTTTTGCTCTGACGCGTTCATTTCCTTTGTAATTGTCTTATCTGCTCGGGATGTCTGAGTGTTTTCACGGCGCTTCTCTCATGTGAAACCACTTCACATGCGGAAAAGAGGACAACGCAGTGTAAACACTAACACCGATATCCTTGTGCCTTGTGAGTCTGAATACCTGCCTGTAAACAGGCAGGTACCAAGCTTCACACACACACGCGCTCACACACACACACACACGCTCCTTCGCCTCTTCGTTCCCTCTTGTCTGTCAGCCCGCCGGCAGAAGTGTTTGTCTGCAGAGGAAATGGAATTTGATGATGAAAGTACCCTTGAAGCACAGACACACACACACAAAAAGTCATTGCTCCTAAATTTCACTGACATGGCAATATGACAGAATATGTTTTTCTTTTCTCTCTTTTTTTTTTGTGTGTGGAGGCAGGCATCAGTGGGTTTGTTCTCAGAGAGTTGACTGATGGAAGGGACTGAAATGCAGCTGTGGGAGAGCGATTGAAAAGAGGAGACAGAAATCCAGCAGGAGGAAGGACAGAAGAGACACCGGATGAATAAAGTGGTGCGGCCGCAAACTGCTATGGAAATGTTTAAACAAAGAGATAGCTTGAAGGAGGTCAGAAAGTGGATGAATGGCGTTAGGTGACAGAAGCTGAACGGAGAAAGGGCGAGCTTTATCTCCTCTGGAGTTTAATGAATGGAAACAAATGCTGGCTTAGCATTTGATGCAAGGCATGCAGTTTCATCAGAGTGGCGTGGAAATCATTTTGGGAGAGTGTACACTTCAGATTCTAAGGGTGTATTGAGACCGTACACATTTGGTCCGCTTAAAGTGAACCAGAGTTTGTTTCCTCTGATAATGCGGAACAAATTTTCACGCTGAATACACCCAAGCGGACCCCTATCCGGGACCAGGAATCGCTCTCGGATCCATCTTTTCAGGTGGTCTCGGCACGTTTCCAATTGGACTGGACTTTGCTCTGAATTTCCTCAGTCTGAATAGGTTCTGTGCTCAGAGTGGAACAACTGCACCAAACGGTCACTGTAGCCGGACTTTAGAGGATGTAAAGAGGAGTGGGAAGGTAGCAACCACCAGAAACGCATTGTTTCTCACTGTTTTCTCAACAATCTACATGTCATAAACACTTATCAACGTACCTTCTTAGTCATCATCTTCTCAGAAACCGACTTTCAACACGACTCTGCCGTACCAAAGCAGCAAGTAAAAAGGGTCTGAATACAAGCAGTCTGAATACAGACCAAACGCAAGGTTCAGGACATGATCCGGACCAAATTAGACGGACTTTGTCCGGACCAATGAACCTTTCCAGTCGGAATACACCCTAAGATTTTTACCTACATTCCAAGGACATAAAGGAAAAGAGATTCATATAAAAAACAAACAAACATCGATCTAGTACTAAGAGTTACAGCAGTATCTATAGGTTGAAAACCACAGATACCAACAAGATTATTGGGGTAAAAAGGTATAAAATAAATCTGGAAGTAAATATTTGGTTTCTGGCTAACTTTGTCTTTGCCTTTTTATGTACATGTGCTGCAAACAAAAAGACGTCCAATCAAAAGCTGCTTCTAATTGGCTGAAGGTGAACCACAATGAAGGATGGTTTTTTTATGTTTTTTTTTAATGCACTTCAAACAATGCCTGAATATATTAATATTTTTTTTAACCACAAAGAACAAAGCAATCTGTTAAAAAAATATCTGTTGAAAGACATTGATTGGTTGAAAAGTTTGTTGACCATGTCGACCATGTATCAAGATACGTATCAAGTTACAGAAAAAAGGTTACTTAACCTTTCTAACTACCAAACATCAAGTTTCTTCAGTGGGTGGAATCAGCAGTTACTAATCCATCTTTTTATTTTGTTAGAAGCTTGAATGAAAATTCTGTGCAATAAAATGCACGTATTTACAGTAAAAACAGCTCACTTTACTTGCAAAAAACGTTCCATTTGTACATTATTTGGCAAAAATGAACAAAAATACAGAACTTGTTGAGTTTGATAGACATTTTTGTAATTTTTCAACCCGTGTCCTCCAACTTCAGTGACAGTAGACACAAAGAAAATGACTGTAATCCATCAAAGATGGCCGTTACTAACAGGGCAGACCCACTGAGAGATTGGGGCTTTTCTTTGACTGGTATCCACTAAGCAGAAATTTGGTTGAAACGACTGATGGAGACTTTTCTATAAGACGTGTTTTTACAAGTTCAGGCGCATTCCTGACATCTTCATGAAATGACTGACACGTTTGGGTGAAGAATATTTGATGCGATAATAACTCTTCATCAATGAAAGTACAGCCTCTAGTTTTGCTGTGTGTTTATAGGGATCTTTTACAAGTCAAAGTAACGTGAAATTCCGTGTTAGGGGCAAGACAACGTCAGTATGTAGTGATTAGTCAGAGTTGCTCTGAGTCATTATTTTTATGGTAACCACTCTCACCAATCAGGGATGAGCTTGTTGGAGGTCCACTTGAAATTGGGCTTTGGAGAATCTTACAAACATTTCAAATGTTCAATGTGAGACCACATAATTCAATTGAGGCTTCTGATTGGCCAATTTATAACAAAAGATTTCACGAAGAACATGCTAAAAAAGGGCAGCAGTGCAAGAATGGTTATTCTTACAAATAGAAACATTGAGTATTAGCTTTTTATTTCTCAATAGAAGTAGATGGTATTTTGGCTACTTGGAGCCAGCGGGTACTTCCTGTTTGGAAAACAAAGGGGGAGGGGTCAGCCAGTCCAGTTCTCATACGTAGTGATTTGATCACACTTTTGAAACCCATAGTATCAACAAATGGAAAAATCAAGACATTACCCTTAAGCCGAACAATTTTTACATCATTCTAATTTCACTGAAGTTATTTTAGAGTAACAGGACCATGCAATGTTTCTCAGCAAAACTTGCGGGTTCATGAGTTTACCCAAAGGCACGGTCTGGTTTCTGCCCGTTCTAAAAAGGCTCAGCATTTCTCTGGTTTCTTTCGGCGAGCCTTCCTGTCTGCTTGATCCATTATAAAAAAAACTGAGTCTGTGCTTCCTATGTTGAGCCAAACAAACCTAAGATCTATCTTTATCGGAGCAACGCACCATGCTGCTCTGGTGTTGGATCCTCCTGAGATGTGAAGGTAAAAGTTGTGACCAAAGTCATAGATCAAAATGAGCCCCAAACATTGCTGCCTAAGCAGATCTCCTGCATGATTTACTGTAGATTTCTTCGGTAAAGTGAACCAACAAGCACTAATATTTATGGTCTAAACTATTAAAAAAATGCCTTTTTTTTTACATCGTTTTTTTTTTACATCATTTATTTAATAACTTGGTTTTATGAAGTATTTATGTATTTTCTTGCAAAATAATGATTAAATCAAAAAGTACGTACAGGACAAATGCACTAATTCATTATATAACCATGTATATATTTTTTTTCATTTTTTACTTTATTTTCTTATTCGTGTGTAAGTCAAGTCAGGGTGAAACATTAATCAAAAGAAAAGTGCATACAGAAAGAAAAATGGCATTAACCAAAACAAATTAAAGTGGCAGCCGAAAATAACATTAATTTTGCAATACTTTTATAAACAATTATCCGTATAATATTTGATACACATATTTCTGAGACCTGTATCTCATTAGTATGATTCAAACTTTCCTTAAAAACCCAATGTATAGAACTTGTTCCATCTTTTCCACCCTGTAGTTCATCATTATTCCACTAGGGGCAGTTTAAAAGCCTTTTCTGGTCCTTTCAAAATGGCTGCGTCCATGAAATCTCCAAAAACCCTTTCGGCGGGAAAAGTTTAGCTTATGACTACTTGGTGTAGTGAAAGAATGAATATATTGTTGCTATGTAATTTTTGAAATAGTTCTATAGTGTTAAAAAATGTGTGGTTATAGTTGAGACAGTGAGGAAATAATCTGATTTTCTTTTTAAGCCACTGATGGAAACATTTTTACATCTTAAACTAGCCTTGTTTTGAGTAAAAACTTACCAAATAACCCAGCGTTGCATAATTGATGCTGACTTATCATAAAAAATGCTACTGACGACATTTTTGTGGATTTCATTAAAGGGTTCAAAAAATCCTAGATATTTAATGTATTGGGCTTTACAGGGTTAAAACATAAAACTTGTGCGGGCACACACAAACACTCACAAACTACCAAAGTGTGTAGACTTCTGCCCTTCAGCTGAAACATGATTCCTACTATGTCAAGATCAACTCCAAGATAGAGTGTTGGTGTCCAGGATGAGGGTAAAACTTGAAGATGGATTACCTGAAGCACTTTGCTTGATTCTGGAGATGGACTTCCCTCTCTTGACCCGTAGCACATTGTAGTTTTCATCAGAGTTCACACGATAAGGCTAATGCTCTTAACAACAACGATCAAAAGGTGTGTGGAGATCCTGAAAGATGATGAAGGGGGATAAGGCAAAGCGGCGCTGCTTCAGGAAAGATGCGGCTCAAATAAAAATCAGACGAGAAGGAGAAAAGAGACACTCACTTCCCGCCACAAAAAAAAAAAGATAAGATGATTAATCAGAGCAAAACAGGGGACAGAAAGTGTTATTCTGTGCTCCATCATAACTGTGTGTTCTGGCCAGCGGCCTCGCCTCCATCCTCACAATCAGTTATGTTTATCTTCCCTTGCCATCCTTTCTTCCACCTCCTCAACAGCATTTCCCAATCTCTCCTTCTTTCATTCTAACATTTAATTTCCCCCCAAATCCTGACCTCAACTATTGAGATAAGTTTTGTTTAAGATTGTATAACGTCCTGGACCCAAACTATAGATTATAGACTATAGACCCAAACTATAGGGTTCAATGAGATCCATCAATAGAGCAAACCTCATGGCAGAATTCTTGGCGTCCGATAAGACGACCTTCGCATACGAGCCTCTTTCCATCAAACCGAGTATGTGATGTTGCCATTAGCCTTTGCGTCAATAAAAGTTTTAGCTTGTGTGTTGCTGTTTGCTCTCCCAATTATGCGTGTCAGCTTTAATAAGCAGGGACAATACTCTTATTGATCAGAGTCTGCTGGACATTTACATCCCTCCTCCTCTTCCTCAGAGATGTGTGTGGAAACCTGCTCTGCAGATTATGCCCCTTAAAAGCTTGCACTTTTTTAGTGGGTAAACAAAAATGTTAACAAAGCCTCACATTGGATTATACCAATAAGAGAATGGAACATGTCTTGCCTGATAGCAAAAAGGTAATCACTTTAGCAATCGTCTGAAATCTATTTTTAACCAGAAAATATTAGGCTAATGCTGTTTTTTTTAAATTATATGATAACATTTATGGTAAAAATTATTCCATAAAAAAGATTCAACCTCTTTCGACTCTTCCTAACTGGTTTTGGAACAAACATTCATGTTCTAAATTAGCATGCCACCCCAACTCTTGTTGGAGACTCCTGCTAGGTTTCGCTTCCACTCATGTGAAACTCCTCCAGCAGGTCTCCCAGCATCCACTGCAGCAGATGGCCCACCAGGCCAGGATTTGTCTAGTGTTCGATCAGCCGGAGCAGGGCACTCCAGCGATCTCTGATGGTTATCCATAATCACCCGAATCAAATTCAAGTCACTAATTGCCTGCAAAGTAACTTTTGGATTAGGACCCAGCTATTTAGACTCCATCCTTCAGATGAAAGCATGTTCCAGATGACTGTAGTACTTTAGAGAATCTGGCATCTCTGTGTCTGTGCATTGGAGAGTCTTTGGTTCTGTACCTCTATGATGTTGCTGCTAATTGTCGCTCAAGCAGGAACCTTCAAAACTCTCCTGACGACTTGTTTCCCCAGAGAAGCACTCCTGAAAGTACTTCCTTACCTGTTTTCTCATGGAGTCTTTACTCATCTCGTGTGCCAGGGTTCCCCGCTGCACTGATGCTGAAACCGTGTTCCTTTCTTGTTAGTGGCTTAGGATAAGAGCATCCACATGTAAAAAAGAAAAGAAAAAAGAAAAGCATCGTCTGATCAAAGAAGGGTTTGACTTTCACTGGGGGATTGTGGTCATTGCACGATGTCTTACAGGATCCCACAAATGTATAATTTATAATGCAGGGAGTTCCTACACAGATGCAGGGATATAATTTTATGATGTTCAACTAAATGCACTACAGTGCACCCTCTAACCCCATAAACTAAGAGCTTGTGCTGCTGCAGCATTTCTTATTTACCTATAGATACAAACCTATAGTTGCTCGTCTAATTCAGAAACTCCTCAGCGTTTGGCTTCTCGAAAGTTGGTAAAATCTTCTTCAGTGATCATTTGCTTTGGATGGTTTGATATATGCACACAATTTATAGGTCGACACTGTGGGAATAAAAAAGATTATTACAGCAAAAACTCTAGGTTGTGGAAACAACCCAATGATCTTCAGAACTAAAGATAATCGACCGTCTGTAAACGTCCCTCTCTTCATCCGTCCTTCTTTTTCCAGCGCTTTTTAAAGGTTAATAAAAAGTTTATAATTATTTTATCGCTGGTTCTCTGTCTGACAAACTTGACAAGTTTCCTTAAGGGCTTTTATAGTTCTAAAGTCACTTTGATTAAAAGCATGCATCCTTACACTTGTTATCCTCCTCTGATCGGGACATCCGGCTTCGTGCTTAATCCATGTCACGGGCAGACTGGGACAAAAGTCTGTATGGATCAAAAAATGGTTGGAGTAGGACTTTAACAATCCAATATTACAGAAACATTTCAAAACTTTTTTTTACTGTCATAGATTCAGTTTAACCATTGTGCTATCTTAGATGACCCCACCCTTACATTGACGTGTTCTCCCTACCATGTCAAAGGTGGATAAAGGTGGAAAGATTTCATGTAATCCATGGACACCAGTGAAGACTACAAATCATTGAAGAAAAAAGATTCAGCGCACTGTCCAGTGGGGTCTAGATGACCCAAAACCCAATGTTAAAGTGCCTAGGATAGCACAAGGGTTACAGAACTGCCTCAAGTGATAAATATGTAGATCAGTATACAGGGGGTCCAGTTTCAATGTTAAGTCAATGTACAGACCTGATCAGTGTCCGTGCTTTGAGCCTCGGGTGTTGTGTGTTGTCTAGCAGCAGCATGTTTCAGATATCGCAATGTTTCCAGAGTTCAAATGTCTGAACTTTGGCGAAGAATTTTCCTCACGCCACCTAATCAGAAACTCAGCTTTGGTCTGTGTCATGTTGATGATGTAAACAGTGGGTGGAGTCCAAAACCATCATGGAGGAGAATCTGATTGGTCTCCTCCTGAACATTAAGATAAGTTTACAGTCTTATCAAGACAATAACAAAAACGTACTCTTGTTTACTGTACTGTATTTTTTTCCTTTTCTGACTAATGAAGGAAAGGAAGTCATTGAACTGGAGACGGAGGTACCGCTGAAAGCAGCCGTCATTCAGTAGGTGGTGAATCTCACTGCGCTGGGAGAATCTCTGAATGACCTCATGAAACCAGACATGGAGATGTACTTTTGTAGAGCTCTTCAAAATAAATAGACCTGATCTTTCAACATTATCTGTCTTCTATGCATAATAAATTAGATATACAGTCACATTTTCGAACACATCTTTGGACAAGTGACTAGCAGTACATTTGAAGTGTGTCAAAAGGGAGGCGGCAGATGCAAATTTGCAAAAATTGTTTCATTGTTGATGCAGAGTTCTACCTCAGTTGTGTTTTGGAGGTTGACAGTAAATGGGGGGGGGGGTAATGGGAGTTAGCCTCATTTCCAAAATAATAGGAAAGAACGTCTTCAAAGACTAAGAAAAAACACTGTGTATTCATGTTTCATTGCCAAAGGTCTTCACTGAATGTATGTACCCTATAGTAGGACAGTGTGAAAATTGAAGGACCCATTTCCCGTTTCCTGTACATATTGTAAACACATAGTGTTCAATATGAGCTCAAACTTAACATCTCCAAGCAGTGATGGCTGCAGTGGGATTGAATGCCTTAGAAATGGCTTAGAAAAGAGGAGCTTGCATTAAATATTGCCAAGAGAGCACTAGAAAGTTTAATGATCTTGTCACCACCGATATGTGGAAACTTTCTAACTTGCAAAAGTCTCACACACACATAAAAGTACAGACAGTGTCCCCTTCCTCCACTCTGTACTATGTCTCCAGAGGTCAACTTAACATCCTTTCTAGATCAATAGGTCATGTCATTATGCTGCCGGTGGAGTTTCAACCGCGCCCCAGAACTGCTCTTAAGACTATCTCTGCACACTAATGAACACAAACACAAGCATACAAAAGCTACGGCTCTGTTTTATCTGGAAGAGCATTTTCCTCTTGTTTTATTGTTGCATCTTATGTTGGATTTCAAAGTGCTCTTGCAAACTCAGAAAAACAAAATAACAGGGAGCTTTTTTCTTTCTTTCTTATACCTTTCAGCTTATGCAGTGTTGAAGAAGTTCAGCTTCAGTGTCCTCAGTGAACACATTGGAGAGGTGCTTGAAGGAGTATTCCTGCTTAAAAATAAATGTTTTGGTAAAAAAAAAAAAAGAAAACCTGAAAGTTTCAACACTATCATAATTATGATTTGCCATTGTTGAATCAAATTCTGTAGAGACGCACTAATTAAAAAGGAACAAAGTTTTTATATCTAGAGTAAAACGAGATTGTAAAGCCACCCTGCAGAATCTGGTGGCACATGCCTCCAGTTTTCACAAGCAAATTCGGCACAGACTGAAAGTGAGAAACATGAAAAGTCCGAGAAATCCTTTGCACAGATGCCCTTTAATTATGTTTTGCAGCCCCCTGAAATATTGCTGTATGTTCACACCGCCCTTGGTAACATACGTTCAGTCAACCACTTCAAAAGTCTACGCAAACTAGTGTAAATGCGTGTTTTCGTCTTCTGCGTTCAAAACTCTTGCGTTCACACGTCGGTACGTGTCGCAAGTTTTTTTTTGCAACCGTTTTTGGGCTCTACGTACAAAATGCGCGGCCGTTGAATGCGCATTGAAATTCAAACCGGGTTGAACAGTAGCCAGTCAGGGACTCAGATTAAGTGACATTTATATGTCACTACTTATTCGTGGTGGGACCAACTGTTTCTAAATTGATCTTTAAGGAGAAACAATAACTGTCGTATGTGCCTTGCCAGAATTAGATGACACAAAGTCTATCATATATCATAATAAAGCTTTGTAAGAAAAAGCCTGGAGCAAGATTTGCGGGATTTGTACTACTCCGACATTTTGCAACTCTTCCAAGGTGTACAGCTCTAGTTAACAGTAGAAAAAAAACAAGATGATGCCCCTCACTGTTGTCCAGAGTGAACACAATGGGCTAAATTTGCATTGAAGAATACGGGTTACAATTAGATCAATGGCAAAAGCAAGAGCTAGAAGAGGAATTGTAGTTGTGTTTAAAGAATTGCTCGGCATGCTCTTTACTGGTAATTAAATGAAAAGATGGATTTGCGCTGTGCTCGTAAATAAATGGCGACACAAGCTGCCGACTTCCAGGACTACTTGTCAATTCAAGCTAAAATAATTAGGAAAAAATCTTTGACAGTATTGTGGTTAAAAGGCTAAAATGATTTGATACTGTACCAACTTTTCAGCACCAATCTCAATAATAAAAAACAAGGGGGTGCAAAAGGAGGGTTTATGAAATGTCTGTGTTTAGCCAGGAGAAGGAAAAAGGAAAAGGAGCAGCAAAGGTGGGAAGCAGCAGACAGATTTTCCTGCTCGACGTGCCTCTGTGTGCTGTGATCCTTCCAAGGATGTTTTGCTTTTTAAAAGGTGTTTCAGCCGTCTCCCTGGAGCAGAGCCAGGCCAGCGGGGTTTCTGCCGGGAAAAACACCAGCCAGGCTTAACTAATGGCCACTGACAGGGAGGAAGGAGTGTGGCTGAGAGAGGCAGTGAAAGGTCTGCGTCGGGGGGAGGGTTTAGGTTGGTTGGAAGAGGGGAAATGCGTGCGGTAAAACATTGAGAGAAAAAATTGAACTAAACACTTGTTAGAATATTGAAATAGTTCTACAGTTATATTTAACTTTATAAATGAATCTATGTTTATAAAAATAAATATATATATATAAATAGCATTTCTGTATATTTTGGGGGGGGGGGGCACAGAATGAGTTTATTTGTATAAACCCTTTCTGTATTTGAAGTAAAACTTTGCTGTATATTTCATTTTCTTTGTTAATATTAAAACCTTTTTTTGGACTTCCTATAAGGAAGAAAAGCAAAGTAGGTGTTTAACCCTTTTACATTGGAGTTTTAGTGTTTACATTTTTTTCAACTACAGTTACTCTTCAACCGTTTACGCAATTAACATAAGGCAGCCTTGTGCTGATATGCAACACTTTACAGTGGCGAATTGCTTACGCAAACAACGTAAACCAATTGATTCTGTCGCAGAGAAATGCTACACGTTGCTAATGAAAAATGTTGCACAACGTTGCAGGGTAGTTGTTTTTGTTGTCAAAATCAGCCGAATCATGCTAATCGCGCAAACGATGATAAGTACGTCTAATAGCGTGTGTTGTTTACCATATTTTCTGCACTAAAGGGCACACAGGATTTTAAAGCATACCATCAACAAATTTTGTCATATACAAGGCGCACTGAACTATAAAGGACATTAAGTGCGACAAAAGGGTCAGAGATAAACCCGGCAGTCAGTCAGACTTTAACTGTTCACAGTAATTGATGTACGTCTTTTTAACAACCTGTTAGCCATGTTAGAGGTATGCATATATTGGACAGGACAAGTAAAATAAATAAATAATATATATACTATATATATACATATATATACTATATATATATATATATATATATATATATATATATATATATATATATATATATATATATATATATATATATATATATATATATATATCCCTAACATTGTTTGCAACAAGGTAAAAAAACAGACTGATACCACTAAAACAAATGTTACTTGGCTATGCTAACTTCCAACCTTGTTGGTGACATGAAAAAGAAAACAAACAGTCAGACACTGCTACACGTTAGCATGTTCACAATAACACCCAAGCTTGTTTTCATCCAGTATAAAACATCAAGCACAGCCAGAATTAACCCAAATCTAAGGTGCTCTGGATTCATCACTGTCATTTGTAAATGTTTATGTATTAGGGGTATGTTTTTTGGGCAAAGACTTAGAGCCGTACAAACTCAAAAGGTTTCACTTGTCATGGGACACCAGAACCCTGAGATGCCTTGATCTGCAGAAAAGAGGGGAAAATAGCACCTACCTTTAATTGTGAGGACTTCTCAAAATTTTCTTCATTTCACCTGAAAATGTAATTTTTTCTTCACACTCCAACTGGAAAAAAGAGGTGGGTGCTGATTTAATGCATAGGAAAGGATAGCTGGTATGGGGTACCAGATGAGTTCGGAAACATGCATTTAGGAAAGTTTCAGGCTTTGAAACTTCAGAAAATGGTTTTCGCATCTGGCTGTGTTAAGCCTCAATGTGCCAAACAATGTGTACTGTGTTTGTCTCTTTACTCGACTCCATTCCAAACGTCAGCCTGGGAGATTGTTGTTTCTCTCTTATTTTTATTCTGCTGTGTGACAGGAAAGCTTTTACCTTTTTTTATATATATACATTTCACAGCGTATGTTTCCTTTTCCCCCCCTGCAATCGTCTGTTCCTGTTTCTGTGAGTCCCCCACCTACCCACCCACCCGTCTTTGTGTCTCACTTTTCCTGCTCGTTGCAGATATTTTTTCTTTTTTTTTTTGTCTCTGCGGGGTTTGACTGTCAGGTCTGATGACGCTGCAGCCTCTCATCTGCCTCCAGCCTCGGTGGGCATTATTCTGCACGTTTGCATGCCTTGGTGGACTGCACTTGTCATTTCACGCATTGTGGCTTGTATGTGAGATGGTCAAACTCTGCTTCTTGTCACATCCATCAGTCAGTCTTGGGGGTCAGCCCAGGTCAGGCTCGGGTCCTCTGGAGCCACTGGGCCTTTATAAGTTGCATTTAGGTCCCCATTTGACATTCTCTTCACATATAGTTGTATTTGTAGCGTATACAATTATTAATACAAGAAATTTTCCAAATAATCTGCCATTTTCCCTTCCTATTGTTACAAGTAATACATGTGGCAAGTTTTGAAGACTTGCTAATTTACCAAGCAATGATGCAACTAGACTGAAATAACAGGATCTGCATTTTATTTGTTTAAGTTTCCATTTGAATCTATCACACAATTTGTTTGTTTTAAGACCAAATTACACTCACAGGGGTATTCATTAAATTTTTTGACAACACAAGGGATGTATATTTCTAACAACAAAAACAACAATTTAGCTAAACTAAAAATAAGAGTAGAAGAGGTGGAGATTCTTAAGGATTAATGGTAAGAGTTCAAACTTTTTTTTTAAATTCACCTCAGAGAAGGACTGAGTTTGCTTTTCTTTTTTTCTCCTGGACTATCAGGATTCTTTTTATAAACTATTTACAGATTTTGTACTGTTTTTAATGAGATAAGTTGAAACAAATTCTTTAAACATTAGACCAAAATATGCTTTGCCAATTATCCGCCTTTCTTGTATTTAAGACGCACTCCAATCATTTTTTGATAAAACATTTTAAGCATTTTAAGTGGTCTTTTAATCATGACTTTGTTTCTTCTCTGCAAAAAGAAAAACAAACTGTAACTGGATTTTTGAGTTGGAGCAGCCCCGCCCCCCTTCCCGATTGTAGCTTCTACGTCACAAACACAGTCCTTTATGATTGGCGCTCCTGATTTACAATTTAGATTAAAAAAAAATTACATCCAGAAATATAAGTTTAAGCTTAAATTATATGTCACCCATCATCGGAAAAATACCACAAAAACATGTTAAAATCCCAAACACATCATTTTCATTTTTCAAAAACAATTTCTTTTTTGATCTAACAAACATATTTCACATATTTCAAAGGTCTAAAATAAAAGGTCTAAAAACAACATTTTTAATGTTATAACTATTGTGAAGTATTAATAAAGCATTGGCATGGAGCTTTTTAAAAACGAGACAATTTTTTAAAGGAATTTCAAACACTTGGTGAGTTTTGATAACTTTTTTTGTTAGTGTGCTTTAGCAATGAGTTGAAGAGGCAGCCATCCCAACTGAGCATGCCTTAACATCAGTCCGTCCTCTGGTGTATCAGCCAACCAACCAACCAAACAAACAAACCGTTTGGATGTTGGAGGAGGATGTCATGCACACAATAAACTCCCCAAAAGGCTCAAAACACAATTTTTTTGTCATCATTATCAGACATTAAAAGGGGGTTACAAGACATGATGGTGGGTCAGAATGGGAAAAAAAACAAAAAACTATTGTCAATTACTTAAAAAAAGATACATCTGTGTGGAAGAGCTGTGTGCACTGGAATGCCGAGAGAAAAATGGCTAATGCTCTCCACCGGGCACCCTGAAGCACTCCCACTCTTTCTCTGGTATCTCATCCTTTGTCATTTTTTTGCTCCTTGGTGAGAAGCAAGAAAAGGATCACCAGCTGTAGGACTGCAGGCAAAGATCTTTGTTACTCAGTCCCATGTTATAGCCTCTCCATGCTTTTCTCCTCTTCAGACTTTTCTCCTGGACATACGCTCCCTGTCTTCTTTGTCCTTCCCGCTTGATAAACAGCTCATTGTCAGGAATCATAATACACTACACAAAAACCCCATATATTCTCAGATCCTGCAGTTTTCTAAAGAAAAAGGGGGGGGGGGGGGATCATTTGTCAAAACAGGGATTGCAATAGACAGGAGGGTCTGAGACACAAACAAAATACCAATTTGATTGTAAAAGTTTTCAGCAAACATTTTCTTAGTATTCAGTGAGGAATTAAATATGATTTTTCTCTTTGCAGCAGCACTTCTTCGTGCTTGAGTTGCGCTCCAGTTAGGTGAGCAGCGGTTAGCTCCTGCCGGCGGCATAATGGTTATCTTGTGCGAGTATCCAGTTATTTGGCTGAGTATCTCCAGAAGAGCAAAAAGCTTAGAGTGCTCATGATGAGCAGTGAAAGCCCATGACCTGGCAGCTGTGTTCAAACAAGGTATTTTATTTTTTTGGGTTTGTGTTTTTTTTTTGTTCTTTAGAAAAAAATGGAGGAAGGTTGATTTATCAGCTTGGATGTCTTCTGCCAGATTAAATCTCTGCTCAAACCACTGTTATTGACATTTAAAAAAAATACACCAATCAATTTAAAAGAATGATAAAGGAAAACCTGACTTCTTGTAAAGGAAACTGCTTGTTGGATTTAGGATAGGAGATTAGTCTTTTCTTGAGAGGGCCGTATGTTTTATATTGTTAATCCCCAGAGTTACTTTACAAGACTTTAATATCCCAAAACAGCCAAGAATATCGGATATTTGAGCTGCTGTTAAGTCTTCAACCAGCAGAAACCCAACAAAACTCAAACAGTTTTTTCTCTACATCTCTTTTCAGTTGTTTGTATTTTCTCACATTTCATCTATTCCTCTTATTTTAAGCATCTAATTTTCTTGTCAACATTATTTATTACTGTTCCTAATCGATTTTGTGAATGTTTTCTTTCAACTTTTCAAAACAAACCAGCTATTATTTTTGCTATACTTGGATAAATTGGACATGTACAATTTTTTAGTGTGTTTTTTTCCTTTTGGTTACAAGTGAAAAACATGAGACATTCATTTTAATCTGGTCTCTTTTTTTTTTTTTTTTTTTTAGCAGATATGGATATTTCAGACAAATCGTGCTACAAAACCTGCTTGCCACAAACTGTGGGAAGGGTCTGAGGGCACGGATGCCCAGTTTAGTTTAGTCTGTTTAGTTGAGCCATTACCCATTTAATTCTTTGACTTCATGTCCCTTATGATCTCATGGTATTTATACAATTACCGGTATGAAGCCCATTGAGACGACTATTGTTGTATATTGGGGTATATAAATAAAATTGAAGTGAATTGAACTTTTTTATTTTTTTTTCATGCTCATGCATGGATCTCCATCCTTAATGACTTTCTGCACAAACATGCGGGGGTTCTTTTGTCTTGGCTTCTTCATAACCTTGTACATAGTTTTGCTGTCTCCCTTTAGGTTTCCTACCATCTGCTGTTTATGGCATTCTGTTTCACCCTGCAGACAGGACATGATTTTCATCTATTAGGCTCAATCTGTGATGGACTACCTTGGCAATATCACACACTCATAGTTTGCCTTAAAGCTTTCTTTCTTTGTCATGCATCTCATGCACTCTGAAACCTGGAAAACTTTCTAAAAATGAGCACATATTTAATGCACTTTCTCTAAAATTTCATTAGAAACTCTGCTGTGAAGTTGCCAAAATCTCGATCAATAAAATACTATTTTTTTTTCCGGAATGGATTTAAAAGGAGTGCTTTGTAAGTGCATTTTTTTTAAAAATCAAACAAAAAAAACCCCAAATACCCAACAATAATTTAGGGGTTTTGGTTGCAGTACACTTTGGAACTTTTCTTATTTTCATTCTCAGCAACACAGAACTGATTGTCAAGCATTGTGTGAAACAGTGGTGTAATTGCCTTGAAGTTTAGTGTTCACTATCCTGCTGTTTCTAGCACAACAAAGCACAACACAAAATCCACTCTCGGTGATACCAAAAGCGATTTTCAACGTACTTTATTGATCTTCAAAGGGAAATTAGGGATGCTCTGTAGATTTGGGTTTTTTGTTAAAGCAACAAGGTAAGATTCAATTTCAAAAAATGCAAAGTAACATAATTTGATCAGGAAAGGTTTAACATGACTTCAGAATAACATCTTTGAGTGAAAAAAAAAATGCATTTCTATTCCTACCACCCAACCAGATCGATCTGTCTGAGGCAAGTTTGTTAATTAAATCGACCTATACTTTTATACAATCATTTCAAAATGAAATAAATTGATTATATTGATATTGGAAAATGGATTAAGGCATGGTAGGTTTATTAAACTATAGTGTAAAAATGATCAAGTGTCATTATAGTGGACGAAACTAAAAAAAAAGATCAATCCATCACACTTTGAACTTTGCAAATATGTGACCATACAGTGTGGTAGAATGTTCTAATAATTTTCCGTTTGTATTATTTTTATGTGGAAAAACAACAGTGGGCTGAACTTTATGAAACTAAAATGTGAATGGATTTGACATTCATTCTTGTTTGTTGTTTGTTCGTTCACATATTTTACTTACATTTGATTTTGTTGCGAGAAATTCAAGGAATCTGAAAAACTTCACCTGCACTGTTCAGTACCAGTACTGTTCCAGCACAAATTATATATAAACAGTATATCAAAATGTTGTCAATTGTTACATCCCTAAAACAGCAACAAACATCTTTAAAGTTAATGCACAGCATTTTCAGTTATGTTTATTAAAAATTGTTGAATACGAGTCTTTGTTCTACATGGAATATAAGCTGCTTGGTCTATAAAGCTGTTTTAGGCGTCATAAACCCAACTGATTTCAGAAAAGAAGTGGTGTGGGTTGCTAATAACTTTCTGTATTAATTTGCTTTTTTCACATATTTTTTACTTTTAATGCCAGATGTTGAGATAATCTGAATCAGAATACTTTGTTTATCCCAGGGGTACATCACATTTACAGCAGAGTTCCAATCAACAATTTTATAGACGGGCACTTAATAAAGACAGAAGGCGATTGCTTTGTAGTGCAAATTTGCAGTGTTCAAATTAACAGTGTGTAACATGAATTACATAGAATTAGTGTCCATATTTGCCTAGTGTCCAAAAAAGCATATCTTTAAATGAACTAAAAAGCTTAATCTGATCATTTTTAGTATCATTTAAACAATAATCACACTTTTTTTTTTATCCTTTTCTTTAAAGAACAACTTGGATAAAAGAAAATGTTGGTGTTCACATGTTCTTGTGGCATTTTTCTTATGATAGAGAACATATAAGTATCAAGAAAATTTGGCTTGAAATTGCATTTCTGAGTATTTCTTAATTTGAATCAATGGGGTTGCTCCCAACCAACAGTCCCACACACAACTCATAGGTGAGATTATTATGAGCTCCTGGCAAACAAAATGGCATAATTGTAATTAAAAGACCACTGGGATAAAAAAAATGATCAGAGTGGGACTATAATAAAGCCATTGATGAAGCAGAATCTTTACGCAACAGCAGCAAATAGGAAAAATACATAAGCAGAAACGTTTCCTTTCTGCAGCGCTTGAGTCAAATCTCAAAGGACAGATGCAGCTCTTGAATATCATTTCCAAACACAAGCTTGAGTAAAACTGTTTGTCTATGTAATATGTGGAATATTGTTATAAATAGCATAGTTTTTCTGTTGACTAAGCCATAAATATTGATATTAGGCATGACTAGAATGTTGTCTGGTTTTAAAGCTGTTGGTGCAAAAAAAAACAACCAGTTTTCAGGACAAAGATGGCAGCTGGGAATGATGACCAGCTTTGCTGAGTGGGCACAACATTATAATTAGTATCTTCAGCGTGCTGGCGTATTCTCATAAATATTCATGGGTGGTGGCAGGTGTGCTGCTGAAGACAGTAGAGGATTTCTCAAAGCCCAGTAGAGACGAGCAGCTGCAGCATCCCACTGGCTGGAAACCAGTAGGCTGGATTCTGGTAGAGCTTACACTTGAACACACATTGCAGTTTTTCCTGTGTGATGAACACAAACAAAACCCAGAGCTCCAAACAGTAGATTTTGTGTTTATGACCTTTTCTTTTTTCTGTCCACACAGCTCAGATGAAGCACAATCCGCGGATGACACACTCAAACTCTTTGTGTGTGTCGCGAAATGTCAGTCCCACAGGTGCTTCATCTCTGTTGTGCGCCTCCCCACTACAAACACACATTTATGCAATCATTCACGTATGTTTTTTTCGTATAAGAAATATTACTGAAATAACCCACCAAGTGCACGATTGCTGGAGAGTTTGTCTCTTTTTTAAATCCTCCCTTTATGAAGGAGTCGTGAGAAGGTTACCCTCTGGGTAAGAGTCTCTGTGCGCTCACAACATGCAAGCGGTTTATGACTCAGTGGGCCTCTTTGACTGAACTCTTGCAATGTTTAGAAATAAAGATTTTTCCAAATAAACTGACATGAAAAAATGAAAACTCCTCATTTCTATAACAATTTATTGGGTGAGATTCAACGCGGAGAATAACATTTCTTATGTTATTTTGGGTTATGGAAAAAGTCATTTATTAGTCTTTACTTATTGTTAATGTAAGTGATCCTGGGATGCTCAGAAAGGACGTCATTAGTTCATAGTAAAAGGTCCACTAAATGAGTACCGGTAATTGTTTGACAAGTCATTGTCGAATAATCGTGTGTGAGATGTAACTTCACAATTAGCGGTTTTTCAGGTTCATTTTTGGTTCCATAAAAACATTTTTTATCTCTAAATGAAAATGGTACATTATGTCACAAAGATGTACCACAGAGAAAGTCCTTTTTGAAATAATCAGATATGTTCTTAACCTGAAGCTATGTTCACAAAGCCCTTGGCAACGCACGTTCAAAGCACCGCTTCCAACGAAAAGTCTATGTAAACGTGTGTATATGCGCATTTCAAGCTTCCACGTTTAAAACTCTGCGTTTATGTGTGACTATGCAAGTTTTTACAACATTTGTCTGGTTTGTAGGGATGAAACGTGCAGCCTCTGAACGCAAGTTGACAGTTGACCCATTTGAACTTTGACCAATCAGGGACGTATGGATGTGGACAGGGTGAAGGAAAGTCGCTTTAATGTAGCAAAGAAAAGCGCGAAAGTAAACTAGTAACGGTCATCGCCACGATGTTGGCCTTTTTTTTTTAGAGTGATCGCTGAACTAGAACCGATTGCTGGGAGGTTGTGCAGAACTTTGGCCCAGTTTGTCGACAGCATTTTGCCTGGTGCTCCGTGCGTTAGCCGCTGCACAGCTGCAGTGCTTCACTTGTTTTTATCTGAGTCCGCTACAAAGCACCACAATCAAGTTTTTCTATGATACTGGCAGCAACATAGCACACAGTTTTGGTTCGGTACCCATCCCAAGTAAAAACTTAGTACTTCATGTCTCATGACAACAAAACAAGCTGCTCTTCGTTGAGATGTTGTAGTCGCTTTGGTGCGGGGTAGAGCTGCTCAAAGAGGCTCAGTAGGCAGTGCTGCCCACTAGTGGTCGGGGGTTTAAGTGGAAATCAAGAGTCAGACGCTGATTGACGCTCATAAATAATTAAATACCATCCTGACAGTATTTTGAATCGACACACTATCGATGAACTATGGCGATATATTGCTAAAACGATTTTTTCTAACACCCCTAATAGCTGTTTATTTTTTAATAGAATCAGATTTTGGTTTCTTAGAACTTCCCGTTTGGATCTCAGTGGAGAAGGGAACAGTCAGTCCAGTTATCGTATACAGTCAATGGGACAGATAGTAAAAGGAGGTTATTTCCAACATTTTTGAAACAAAAGGCAGAAAAAATGTGAATGAAATCCTGTGTGTGTTTCTACATCTCCTGAAAAGTTAAAAAAAAAAAAACATTCAATCCTGGCAGCCACACAAAGAACTTGTCACACACTGCCCACATAAAGCTATTCAGTTTACAGTAAACACACATATTTGTGAAAACACCTCAGAAAAACCGATTTGCTTTCACTTGCAGTGGACATTTGTGGTCTTTTGCCAAAAGATGGTATCTTTATGAATAAAAGCCGACATACTCAAAGACATTTGTTTCTTTGACATGTTGAAAGCAGAAGTCCTGCTGAGATTCTGCTCACCCAAGGGCATCTCCTCCCAGATGTCAGGTTTGTGCAACCTTTTGATTTTAGTGTGTGTGGCTGTGGGTGTGTTTGAGCTCTATAGAAACGAGCACCGCTTTTTACATAAAGGAAACTGTCAAATAGTGACTGCAACATGTAGAAATGCACCATAAAATACGCCACACCAGATAGACCATGCAGGAATTTCAAATGCGGCCCACTTCAGAGACTAATTTCTGGTATACTGAAGTCTCGTCTGTGGTGACATTGATCAGAAGCTTGGCAAATCTTTAAGCCCTACTTTGAGATGTGTGTTACGAATCAAGTATAAGGTCAGGCCTCCTGTGTGCTCCTTATTTCCACATTTAATTCATTGAGTGATGTAGGCCAACATTAAAGATGTGTACATCGTCTAACCTCTCTGTACATCTCTCTCATAGTAACTGTGTCCGCATAATTTGATCTTCTTTGCAATTCATTATTCAAGCTTTAATTAATAATGTTCTGCTGAAAATTAATGCCAAATGGGGCTTTGGCAGAACATTGGAACTGTGTTTGCCAATGCATGCTATACACGATGACCTGCTGTGAGGCATGAAAGCTTTGAATTTCTCTGCCATAAGTGGTCAGGAGTTTTGGGTGTGGCCACAGTTTAGATCAGGGGTGGGTAAACGTTTTACTCATGGGTCAATAAACCTCTTTTTTTACCAGTGCAGTACGGGTTAGAATGGTCCAGGCAATTCAGGTGAGCATTTCCACTCAAAGTTGGATCGTTACAGCTTGGCTTTTTGTACTTAGTATACACAAAAAGTTAAATGTTGTTTGAGAGAAGACTGCGGGCGGTGAAGAAGAATACACCATTGATTGATTGATTAATTGATGATTTTTATTTATTTTAGCGTCAAGCACCAAAGACGGCCAGCCCTTGTGGACTTACAAAGCCACAAACAATAGACAGACAGGTTTTCCTTCATTTTAGATAAGAAGTCTGACGGCGTTCCCAAGCTTTCAACAAAAAATTTGCAGTTTTAACCACATTAAACTTAAACAAATGTTTCAATCTGTCTTCATCTGACATATCCAACAAAAGTAAACCAGAGAACAATTCACTTCTTAGTCGTGATAGATGAGACAATAAAACAAACAATGGTATCATTTTCTATTTCATTTAGGTGACAGAAGGTACAAACAGGGTTCTCTTCAGGGACAGAGTGGAATCGCTCCGTCTCTAAAGCTAGAGGCACAATACCACATCTAAACTGGGCACACACAGACCTCTGACCTCTACTTAGATTATGTTTACCATAAAGTTTGTACCGAAACTTTCTTTTATCAAAATATAAGTTCTTAATTTTGGTTTACATAAAACATCAGTATTCCTTTTCAGTTTACATAACTCAAAACATGCGTTTCTTAATTTTCTGATATTGCAGATCAGCCTGTTTCTATAATTATACTGAAGATCTAGTTCTGTGAAGATGTTCTGTATCTGCTCACTCTCCATAAGGCAAAATAACTTTCTGCACCTAAACAAAATGTATTGATAGTGCACAATCTATGGGGAGACACCTGAATTACACATAAAATAAAGCATTCTTAAGAATTGTCAAGATAACTTATACCAGTTTGGCATATGCTAAATGGTTTAAGGGGCCACATTTGGCCCCCGGGCTGTGGTTTACCATCCCTAAAGCCTGAAGTTGGATTTTGCATGGAAGAGAAACTTTTTAAGGTGTGAGGTTTCAAATCCAGACGGGTCAGACTGCAGAGAGAATCACACCTGCTTAATCTATGCATGGCTGGCATCCATGTCCCAAATCAATGAGGCTGAGAACCATTGATTCATCTTGGTTGTCCTGGGGCTGTGGGGTTTGTGCAGCCAAGGCTGCAGCTCCTCCACATTCTCAGCAGGTTTGTTTGTGAGAATGCAAAGTGCTAGATGTGCTCCAGTGGCTTTCATGAATCGTACAGTTGTGAAATATATAAAAAACAAAACCCTTTCATCTGCTCAGGAAGGCAAATGAAAGTCATTTCTTTACTGAGCACGTGGAAAAGAAAGAAAAAAAAAAAACCAAACTAATGGTGACCGAATTGTTTTACAGTCAAATAAAAATGCTCAAGTAAAACAACCAATTGCAATAAAAGATCATAAAATCTAAAAAACACAATAAACAGGAATAAAAGCCATAATAAAATTTTTAACCAACCCCACACAAAGTTATTGATGTGGCTGTCACACTCTAATGGAGTTGAAAGCCACTATGGAGAAGATGGTTTTAATATTTAGAGTGGATCAGGACAGGTAAGCAGTTTCAAAAATGTGGTCACAAAATATACATTTTCATGATATTTATTTTCAAGGAAGCGTTAAGAAAATTAAACTCTGATTGCATATTTTTAATGAAGTTAATAACCAGGTCTGGTGTAACCCTTGTGCTATCTTAGAAGACCCCACCCTTACATTGACGTGTTATCCCTACCATGACAACGGTGGATAAAGGTGGAAGGATTTCATGTAATCCATGGACACCAGTCTAGTGGGTCTAGATGACCCAACTCCCAACGTTAGAGTGCCTAGGATAGCACAAGGGTTAAAAGTGAAAACAAGAAACTGTATTTGGACAAAATCCACCTCAAAAATACTTAACGTAGGTTTAAACAGTAGATAAACCAATGGGCTCCTGCCAGGTGTCTCGTATGCTATGCTCACACAGGGCATGTGCTAAACATGCGTTCAAGAATGAGCATTTAGCGCATGGTCTTCATATGGGACTACTGATACGGACTACTGATACGGACAGTGGACATGTGAAAAGAACGCATTATTATTTTTTTATTGCAAATTAGTTACACAATATGATTTCCATGGAAGGTTACCTGTTAAACTACGTTCACACCGGGCAAATGGACGGTCGCTACCTTATACTAACGCATGTATCTATGCAATAAAAAAAAGGTAAAAAAAAACGCATGAATATTTATTACCACAAATTAATTACATGATTTAATTACAGTGGAAGGTTACCTGTTAAGCTACGTTCTCACCGAATATTCGTAAACACACTAAACGCTCACTATTGTTGGTGCCAAATGCTGAAGTGGTGCAAATCTTGGTCCAAGCTTTTTCTTTCGGAGCTCTATTTAGATGAATGAAAGACTCTTTGTCGTATTACTCTGGCAGGGCGCTCAATTTCTCCTCCATAATTAATTTTTAAACGGTTGGCACTTATAGCATTTTGTTTATTTGTCTAATCTGCATTAAAAAATGCAAATAAATATGGCTGTGTTTTTTTAACCCTTTAAAAACGAAGCTTTAGCCCCAGTGTTGACATTTTATCGTCTACCGTAACTCTTCAAATGTCTTTGCAATTAAAAGTAATTCTGACTGATCCTGAAGTGAAGAAAAGCAGCCTTAAGCTGATATGCAACACTCTACGTCAGGAGTGGTGCAAATCCAATAAGAGAAGATGCTTTTATCAGCGTCAGACTAAGCTGACATACGTTGAACAGGTAAATGGTTGAGGAGTTACGACAAAGAGGCTGTTATTTAGGTGTTGTCAAAGGATTCAAGTCTAACCCTTCACTGTAGAACAAACAAAGATGTTCAGGCATTTTTTTGAGAGGTTAAGTAAATGTCTGCTGGTCCAGATGGGAACTAAATAGACGTAAAATAATTGGTTTGGAACCAATGTAACCCTTGTGCTATCTTAGAAGACCCCACCCTTACATTGGCGTGTTATTTCTACCATGACAAAGGTGGATAAAGGTGGAAAGATTTCATGTAATCCATGGACACCAGTGAAGATCACAAATCATTGAAGAAAAAAGGTTCAGCGCACTGTCTAGTGGGTCCAGATGACCCAACTCCCAATGTTAAAGTGCCTAGGATAGCACAAGGGTTAACCAAGGGAAAATGGACCTCTGCCAGATATCTCTTTGAATTTTTGTTTCTGACTGGACTTCAGATTCAGAGTACTACTTTTATTTGCTCTTATATCTTTTTCTGTTCCCTTAGACCAGGAGTGTCAAACTCATCGAGGGCCACATCAGCATAGTGGTTGTCCTCAAAGGGCCAGAAATATCTTAACTAAATGTAATGAAAAATGAATGAAACTACTCCTTAATGTTAAATAACTCATTATTTATTAACTTTTTAAAGTGACAATTACAGTTGGATAAAAAAACATGTTTGCTTGTTACTCTAGACCAAATCCTTTTAAATTTGATTCTGTCAGTTTAGGTTGTATGGACAGTGTTACTAGTCCTAATGTATAGGTGCCCAATCCCATATTTCATGTCTGGAAATATCGAATTCCCTGAGATTCATAATCAGGGAATCGTTCCCTGATTATGAATAAATACACACCAATTTTTAACTTATGTTTTAAGAAATTAAAAACCTTTATGCTTTCGCGGGCCACAGAAAATGACACGGCGGGCCACATTTGGTCCACGGGCCTTGAGTTTGCCACAGACCCTGCCTTAGGCCCTCTCTTTTCCCATTTTTTGATCTCAACATACTGAATGAGCCATAAAGCAGCAACGCTCAGATTTAGGAACTATATTTAGAGAAACTGATTTTATTGGCCAACGTATTGATGTTTGGCTGGACAGTTATTGGTTGGGAGACGGTAAAATATTGCCATATTGATATTTTTCATAATGCTCATCTTGATGGACACGATTTTTTTAGATGATCGTAACTCAGCACACATTGGCGCTTAGATGCTTGTGGTTCTGCAGAAAGAACACAGTACAGATCACGTGTGTAAAGTCGGCCGGTGAAATCCGCTTTTGTGCTTAGGTTTTTGGTTTCCCCCCTGCCTGAATTTGCATATTCCAGATGGTGGTTGGCAACTGGAATCGACATGATTGCCCCAACCGCACTGAAGAAACCAAATAATGTTCTACTTTTCTGCTGCTGCAACCAGAAAGCCTCATTAGCTTGCATTAAAAGGAAACAAACATATTTGAAGATGAAATATAGACAGCACAAAGCAGATGACAAGTGTGGCAAAAAAATTTACTTGTCAGTGTCACATGCACCCAAATAAATAAAGATGTATGCACCCCAGCCACACAAACAAGCATGCGCATACGACCAACGTCCGCTGCTTTATTCATTCAGCTGTTAGGTGTACGAAATCTTCCTGAAGCACACCCTGTAGTCACTTGCCCTGCCACATGCTCCTCACTGGTATTACAGTGGCTCTCAGCCTGTTATGAGCTCATTGCAAAAGCATTCAGCAGGGCCACAAAGCAATTCCAAACACATTTTCAAAACACATCTTGCAGCGCCACAAAGCGTTGCATCAATCACTCTGGGAATAAGGTGTAATGACCAACAGTTACCGTAATACTTGATTCCCTCTGCCAGGGACATGTGGGAGTGCAAGACAGTGGACATGTGAAACAGTTCGACGATGTATTTCGTATATATTTTTGTGTGTTTTCATGGGCGTGTCCACTTCTATTTGTTCCACAGTAATACCTTATTAAGACTAAATACTCATTATTACTGAATTTCCATCATCTATCTCTATATAAGGAAAGAATAGCTATTTGATAGCAAGTAAAGCCTGTGTTTGTGTCTGACATCGCATTTTATTTATTTTTCTACCGAGAGATGAAGCGAGGGATCATTGGAGATGTCGGCCATGCCCGCAGATGGAGAGCTCCTTTGTAAAGTTGATGGACGGGGAGAGGGCAAGTAATATACAGGCGGAATCAAAGTGAGCATGGAACCAGGGAAGATGAAACATTGGAAGTGATCAAAGCATCTGAACAGACAGCAATATATAATTAGAATGAGGAGAGGGGGGAGGGGGGGGGTAACAACAAACATCGTGTTATAGAAAAGAGAAGACACTGGAAACACGAGGAATTCTGTGTATGAGGAGGCAAACCGCAACTGTTGTCTGGCAGGTAAAGGGGTAGATATTTAAAGTAGCCATAAAAGGTAACTCTAAGTGTTTATGTTTTTTATTTTATTAAAATTAATATATGAACAATAGTAAAAAAAATAAAAATAAAATGAAAAGTAGCATTTTTTATTTTTTAAAACAAAGGCATTTATTTCAAAATAAAAGTACTCACTATTGCAGTTAATGTTAGTTCTACACAAGTATAATAAAAAGATAAATAACAAACAAAAAATAAAACAGATTAAGAACAATTGGACAAGTTTATAAAACCTTATACTCCTCTTAAAGACTCACTCCGATGAAAATTGTGTTTTTCATGTTCTAGTGCAGGGCTCCAGACTAACTTTTTTCACTAGGAGCACAGTGGCCCCTAACTGAAAATTTTAGGGGCACAACCAGAAAATTTAGGGGTGCATACCATAAATCCACATTCTAACCAAATCTACTTATTTCCACAGTATTACGAATAAATACTTTAATAATAGATGCAGAAATTACGATGTGCTGTTTCAAATTCAGTGTCACATTTTATTCTTCACTTTTGAAAATGCAACAACAGGTAAACTGACAGCACCATCGCTGTCATGACAGTACAAATAGTAAAGAAAACGGATGGAAATTTATCTTTGTGACACCAAATAGGTGCAGCCAAGATGCACAATAAGCGTGTTTGAGATCACAGATCACCTGGTGTGAGACATATATTTTTGTTTTTGCTCCAACATCAACTGTCAATCATCACAAAAATATCGCGAGAAAGGGGTGGGAGCAAGGGGCAAACCTACCCGGACACAGCTGAAAACTGAACTGACTGAAAGCTGCCCTACAGACTACAAAACAATGCATTATGGGACATGTGTCCTAATGGTTTTTGTAGTTGAGTGATTGATTAAAATAATTTAAAATACTAATTCATTAAAAAAAGGTACATGCATCATCATCTATCTCAAACACATCTATCGTTGCATTTTCCCCACGTATTTTCAGTGTGTCAAAAACTAATGTTTTTTTTGCTCACACGTGTTTAAAGTTCAAGCCCCGTTGGCTGTCACGCACGTACGTGGGGGACATTTATTCTCCTCAGCTGACCCGACTCCCGCGGGAGCGGTGAGCTGCCCTAACAGCCGTGCATAAACCGTTTGATGCGCCGCCGTAACCATAACCAAAACACTAAACCTTCCTCCGGGTCTGTGTGACCCAGAGAAAGGTTCAGCACGGACTGCATGTATTTAGAAAATTACGAGCGAATAGATACATTCTAGAAAGGAAAGTAAGGAACTCTTTAATGTGGTCTGGGGAGGGAGGGGGCTGTCAGGGTTCCTGCTTTCAAGCCCTGTCATTGTCCCGCCCCCAACAGTCATTTACCCCACTGTGATTGGTTGGTCATCTCCGTGCACGACAATGAAAAAGTGTCATTCATTAAAACTGGTGGGCTGCAGTAACATTAAACTTACATATTAAGGCGGGGGACGCAAAATATCATCTTGGGGGCCGCAAATAGCCCGCGGGCCGCGAGTTTGAGACCCCTGCTGTACACTCTGGCACTGGTACACTAGCCGCAGGTCGGAAGAACGAATCAATAGTTCACTTACTCATAGCTCAGACGCACATATCAGGTTGTGATATTTATCTCCGTTTCCTTCCCACAGATGTTTACGCGCACTCGATTATCTCTAGGCCCCTCCCCCTCCACGCATTTTAGCCACTTACAGTGGCTTTCCCTATTCTTCTCACACGCAGTGGCCGTCTCACAGACGGGCATCACGCGAGAGTGTGTGCTCGTGTTTCATGAGTTTGTGCGCGAGTGTGTGTGTCTGCCTGCGTGCATGTGCGCTTGCGTCTCAGATTATTTCATTGATCATTGACGTGCCCCTTCCACGTTTAATGTATAAAAAAATACGTAGGGTGGGGGAGGCAAATTTACTGGTAGCACATGTGTGACTGGATGTAAAACTCAGTCGCACACTCTCAAATTTTGGTCGCAAAATGCGACCAATTGCTCGCAGTCTGGAGCCCTGTAGTGGCATTTTTTGAGAGGGTATTGTCTGCAGACAAGATGGCGCCTGACATAATCAACCAGAAGCAAAAATTATACGATTTACCCTAACCCCAATCCTAACCCTGACCAAGTGTTCAAAATTTTAGGAAAACGTTTATTAAAGCTTGAAACTGGAAAAACTGTAACTGCTAGGTTAAAAAAAAACGTTTCCAAGACCTTTTGCAGTTTTCTCATGATGGAGACATAAATAAAGAAAACTAAACTCAATATTGCATTTCTGATTATTTCTCAATTCAAATTTCATCAGTTTAATCAATTCCATGAATGGTTAGTTTTTTTTACTTTTTTAAAGTTAAAAACATTGTCTTAAGGTAGTTTTTAATGGAAAGAGGCTGAACGCAGTTTGCTATGTTGAAGCATGGAGGTGGGAGTGTCATGTTGAAGTGGTGTGTTGTTTCCAAGAGGACTACAACACTTAATTTGATTGGTACACTCATATTTATGCAATTTGTTGCAAACTTTTAAGTATTGTGATTATTTAATGTGCTCAGATCAAAATAGACTTTGCGATGGGTCAATTTTGATCCGAACACAATATAAGGGTTAAGCTTTAAAGAATCTGTTCCATCTGTTTTCTCAGGAATAGGTTAAAATTGAATCGGGTTAAATTTGAGCAGTTTTAAACCGATAGTTTCTTAAGCACCAGGAAACCAAAACGTGTTAAAAAATGAAGAACTCACTTTTCTATTATCGGACCATTGCTCTCTCCTGACTGACTTGAATCGGGGAATACAGAGGTACTGTTGCACGGCGAAACATAAACTTGCGATGATGATTGTTCAGTGTGGGTGTGTGCGGATGAGGCAAGCTGCCAAGAAGGGGGATTTCAGAACTGTCAGACTCTCACATGCGCGCAAACGCAGATGCTGCACTTCCTCTGATCCTTTGATACATCCTGCAGGAGGAGCGGAATACAAAAGACGTGTGGTTTCATCATCCCCGCTGCTCGCCTTTACTTGACCATGTGAAACAGAAGCAATTTACAATGTGAAGGTTGCCTTTTACCCACTTCTTCAATCACACTTTTGAAGTCTGGCTTCCTTTCTGTGTTGCATAACAGGCTGCTGAGAGATTTATCACAGATACTTTCTGATGGGATGGAAAAGGATTCACTAATGGTTTAGAGTTCTGACAGAAAATTGCAGCTTCAGGAAGGAAAAAAAAAAGTTTTCTCTTCTTGCAATGAACTTTTTAACTACTTGTTTGTTTTCGACCCCACTTCGGGGTGATAATAAACTCTCGCAGGACGCAGTAGGATATCCATATCTTGGCTTAGCACAGCATAGGATCTGGGCAGATGTGATGGACAGAAAGCTGCCTTTTAGCGAAGGACAAACAGAGATTGATGGGTACCAAAAGGGACAGCAGCAGCAGCTGTCCTTCACGGCTTATGCCACATGTCTGTCTCAATGATCCAGGACAAATCTCCCATCCTGGAATTTGTTTTTTTTTCTTACTGAGCTTAAGTGGGCCATTTAAAAAGATTCATCTAGAAAATGTTTGCACGCTTCGCTTCATGGATGCCCTGGAATGCCTCCTAATGAGAGTCATTCTGTTTCCTATTTTCTTCAACGAGCTGGACTTTGATTTGTTGCCTTGGAGAATATCTGCACTTTTTAGGCGACCCAGAAGTCACTTGTTGCTTATCTCCTCACAGAGACTCTAAAGGCAAAAGGCCATCAGCCCCCCAACGCCATCCCGTCCCCATCAAGCTGTCCAGATCCTGTTTCCTTCTTCGTTTGGTGGCAGCCCAGCAGCTGGTATCTCTAAATGTACTCTGCAGATTACACCGCGGGATTCAATTAGTAATCATGTCGCCAGGCAGAAATGATCTTTTCTTTGTCAGAGTGACGAATAGTATTTTTATTATTTCTAAAAACATAGAAACCAGTGAACAAACAAAACCGGTAAATTACAATTTTTTGTTTTTTTTTTGGTCCTAGTATTAGATCGGCGTCCTCCAACAGAAAGAGACACCCTGACAGACTAAACCCGCAGTCAGTTACAAAATTGCTTTGTTCTTCAGAAGTCGCATTAGTGTCGCCCTCAGAAGCAGACTGACGGATGGACCTAGACAGCACGCTGGAAATAACAGAAAACACCGAGTCATCAGACCTGAGGGAGGATGAGAGAGGAGAGCGGAATAACAAAGAATTGGCGGGTTATGGAATGCCTCCGAATTCTGTTTATTTCTTTGACATCTCTCTACAAGGCGCGCAGCCTTTTTTTTTGTTTGATTCTCGGGAAAAAATGGAGTTCTTTTACAGGGCAACAATTTCTGAGAAATTAAACCTGGACACAAACGTGTTTTTAGCAGATAGTTCCTCTGGGGCTGAATTTTGTCTGTCTGAAAACACAGATACGACATGCAGGAGGTTGACCCGTAGGGTGCTGAGGGTTTTTATTTTTATTTCCTGGGCCCATGAAGGGTCGTCTACAAGAACGGCTATATCTTAAAGATTCACTCCGATCATCTTTTGATCTATTTTCAAAGCGTCCCCAGTGGTCTTTTAGACAAAATCTGCTTCACCAGGCAATTACTTCAGTGTTAGATTTCTTGTCACCTCAGGACAGACAGCTCTCCAGAACGAGTGGAGTAAGTGCGAGAGCGTGATTGACTGTAAAGGAAAGGGGGAAGACAACCGCGCGCTCTCCTCACTAAAACGCGCCTATTTGCGGCTTTAAAATGATTGCCTAACCTTAAAAAAAAGTAAAATAAACAGGAGGGAGCGACGAGGAGCAGCGCTGCAACACAAATGTGTGAAAGCACGGGGGGATTGCCCCTGGAGATGCTAAGGAAGGGTGAGAATTGGTGAGAAAATGCCGGGAAAAGGAAGCATCATGCTAAGAGATGACGAGAAATAGGGACAGGTGGTAAACCGCTGGGGAAGTTGGACAAGGCTTTTAATTTCTGGAACAGTAGGGTTCTGTGGGTGCTTTCTTACAATGGAAGGGGCCAGAATGAGCATGAATTAGAACTACAGTGAGAAGCCCACCATTCTGTCAGTTTGCTCTGTAGGAGCTGAGACAGATTGTGGTTCATAAAGCAGCTTTTAGAGGAACTTTTTCTTTTCTTTTTTTCCAGCTCATACTTCAAAGTAAAAGCTTTCATAGCATTAGGAGAAACCATCTGTGAAGCAGCAGTCTAAAAACAAAGTATATTGTTCTAGAAAACATAAAAGAAGGGGAAAAACTCCATATGTATGATTAACAGATGATGTGAGTTTCTTCAAGATATCCCTCCAACTGCGATACAGGGAAACAAACAGGCAAACAGCTCTTGATGGTGGGCTGGAGAAACCCCCTGTGAAGTTTAAATTACACTTTCTAGTTTGTAATTACTGATCGATGAGGATTGTAAGAGAAAAAACGTGTGTTTTTGGTGTAAGACGACTGCTTTGTTTTCACAAATGAAGTGACTAAAGGACTGAGCACACTGTCTGATACAGGAGGTGATGGAGTTTGGAGCTTTTCAGAGAATATAGAAGAAAATCTAGTGCAAATGCCATTTTAATTTCAATTTTCCTTAGCCATGTTTGATCTTTTTTTTTAGTGTTTGTAGCCTTTTTATTTTATTTTGGACAGCAAAAAACAATGCTCAGCCATGACCATGCATGCCACCGATCCCTGTGCTTCCTGGCTGCCTCCGTGCATATCAATGTGGTGGTTCACATTTGCCTGGATGATACTCCAGACACAAATGCGGTGAGTGAATGAATGTCGTGTCTGCTGGCAAACCGGGATTTCTCGTATGACAAATGAAAATGCCAGAGTGCCTGTGATGATTAATCGAACACTTGTTGGTTGATGCACAACTGAAGTGACCTTCACCACCAAACATGGCATTTATTGTTTGGAGTCTGAAGGGGGGAGAAATGTGTGTAGGGGAGGAAAATAAAACCCCAAATGAAATAAAGCTTTAAAATGATTTCAAATCCACATCTTAAAGTTCCACTATGACCATCTTTTGATCTATTTTCAAGGCATTCCCAGTGTGCTTTTAATTATGAATATGCTGTTTTTAGCCAAATTCAAAAGTCTGTGTTGTTTTCTAGGACATAGTTTCTGCAGAGCAGCAGGAGTTCATGAGAAATTCCCCACTAAGTTATGGGTTGGGTGGGGGCGTTGGCGCAGAGTAAGCCCAACCCCTTCCCGTCATCCATCTGTTATGTGCTCTCCTGCTAGCCCTCACAACCAGTGCAACAAAAGTGGCAAACAACAGCGTACAGTTTGGAGCCAGATACCAGCTGTGATGGGATGGATAACTCCAGGCCTTGAGGGCTGCGTTCCTGCATGCTATCCAAATACCCTGCTCTGGCATGTTCTAATTGGCTGGACACACCTGATTCAGGTCAGTCATGAGTAGGGGTTGGATGTCTGGAAATCGTGCCGACACACCGGCCGTTGAGGCCTGGAGTGACCCACCCCTGAGTGGATGCATGAAAATGGGTTAGAGGAGAGAGCTTGTGCCTCACCCAGGGTTATTTTCTACATCACAAACACAATCTTTTTCAAACTTCATCCTTTCCTCTCTGCTGCTGATTCACAAGGATTCTATAAAGAAATCCTCAGAAATACCAGTTTAAGCCTATTTTTCTTAATATATGTCCTCCATCATCAGAAAAATGACACAAGAACATGTTAAAAACACAATTTGCATCAGAGTTGGTCTTTAGGAAAATAATTGAAAAAGTAATGATTTTGGATAAAAGCAAGATGACCAAGATGTTTGCAGTTTGTAAGGGTTTATGGTCATTACGCCTTTTGGAAATCATCACAAAAAGTTTGTTTTCCTTTAAACAATCATTTTTTTATTCCTATGTAAATGCTTCTTGAAAGTGTTAGTGTGAGGCAAAGGGACTCCCCTTGTAAATCTATCCTTCCTTCTCTGATCCAGTTATTTTCACATTAATCCGATTTCTTCCTCACATCTGCATCCCTTATTTTCCTCTATCAGTTCGGAGTATGATCATCCATCCACCCCTTCCTTTTTCTCCTCCATCTTTCTTTCTGTCAGAAACCACATTAGATTTGAACAAAAATGCAGATTGGAGAGTGTTATTTCCACAGTAGCTCTTTCTAATAGCCAACACTGCATTAGTGCATTAAGTTTGCATGCTGCCTGTTAGTAAGGCGGACACATTAGTAGCGTAATGGCTAACAGCGGGCTGCATTCAAATGCTTTTGAGCACATGTATGTGTACACAGACACACACACACACTCCTGTGAAGTATATTTAAAATTCATGCTGGCCCACATAAGTTAATTACATTGTCAGGCTGTTATGCTCACTTGCACGTAGTTAAATGCATCTCCCCCCACACGTAAACACAGACGTGCACCAAGTGAATGCACAAACAGAAAGTATTGGAATTGATATTCAGAGGTAAAGTCAGTGAAACAATGACGCAGGAACCGGTGAGTCACTGGAAAGGCCAGGCTGTCCAGACCCTGCTCTTTGCAGGTTTTGTCGTCACGTCATGTGTTGGGCCTGTAGGGGGAAAAAACCAGAGAGCATCGAAGAGACGATTAGGGAAATGTGCAGAGGGTAAAAAGTGACATTTGTAATAGTAAAGTGGGCAGAGTGATGGGGGACACAGGGGGGTTTAGAAAGCGGAATTGCCTCCCCTCAGGAGGTGTGTGCATATGTAAGTTTGTTTGGTCCTCCTAAGTAAAAGTCGTTTTTTCTTTTTTTTGCATCAGGATGCAGGTCTTTCTTTATGTGTTTTCACAAGTGTGTACAGATAGGAGGTTTGTGCTGGAAAATGTCAATTTTTCGGAAGTGTGTTCAATGCAAGAGGTGGAAAGGTAAAATAATAGTGAAGAAAAAGAAAAATTAGTTTTAACAAATTTTCCACACTATAAGGCAGTGTTTTTCAACCAGTGTGCCGCGGCACACTAGTGTGCCATGGGAGATGGTCAAGTGTGCCGTGAGAAATTGCCCTCATTAACTGATCTAAAAGCAATTACCATCTCCAGGAAATCAGCTCTTTGTTCATCCAAACAGGCCCTGATAAAACACTGAGAAGTTAAGAATATGAAATATCATAAAATTATTTTTTCTTTGTGTTTATATGATTCTATTAAAGACATTTTGATAAGAATAACGGGATACCGCGATTTAGCTGCAGCTATAACTGTGTGAGGAAAAGTCCCGCTCCTTTAACTGTCTCCACCAATCATTCTTGAAGGCTTAATCACATGTCATCAGTCTGACCAATCAGAAGTGGTTAAAGTATTCACTTCCTTGTTTCGATTTAGCGCAAAAAAGTCTCTGTTCTAACAAAAATACCAGCTAAAGCTCGTCTTTAGCGGTGTAGCTTTCCACATAATCTGGTATCAGACTGGAACAAGTGAACAAAACAATGAAGCTCAAAGACGCTGGTCTTTCTGCGGTCGGCGGATTACGGGCACTACATCTCCCATGATGCAGTAAAGTGACTGTCTTAGCGCACAATGAGTCTCTCCTCTCAACGTCTTAAAACAACGAACACACATCAGTTTTTGAATCTTTTGACTTAATTTTTAATACATCTTTCAGAAAAAACAGCTGCAGCTTCCAGCGTTTTCTGCAACAATTATCAGAAAAATGCATGTGAGATTGCAGACCGGCTGTAGATCAATACAGACTGAGCTTTTTCTTTTTTTTTAATTCATCTATTTTTTTGGATGCTGGTGTGCCGCGGGATTTTTGTCAAGGTTAAAGTGTGCCGTGGCTCAAAAAAGGTTGAAAAACACTGCTATAAGGTACACTTAAAGCCTTAATTTCAATGTTTTTGTATGAGTAACGAACTAGGTCTGGTTTTATTGTGAATACGCTAACATCTAGTGGTATGAGACTATATTTTTAGGTATTACCAATAAGGTTTAAGCTAGCATAGTGACAAATTTTGTGGTATGTTGTGGTAAAAATAAACCCCTTATTGGTGCGGTGCGGCTTGTAATCCGGTGCTTCATATAGTTTGGAAAATACAATAATATATGTCCCTGTATTGTACTGTTAGGTCAGTTTTTTGCTTTTACTCTAACTTGTATCAATGGTGGAAGTTACTTCAGTTTTTAGATGCGTAAAATCAAATGTATTACAATTGTTTCTTTTACATCCAAAAGAGTCTGAATGGCATTTAGGTTTAGATTATGCTGCCAGTTCATTCAACCTGAATTCTGCTGTTGCTGCTGTTTTGAAATGATCATGTCACAGTGTCAGCAAGAATAGAAAAAAAGTATTTATGTTCTGTATTTTAAGGGACTGGGCTCCTCTTAATGTTTCAAACTCCATTTGTTTTAAACTTGACCAACTGAGCCCACTCCAGATCATAATACTACCTCCACTTCTGTAACTCAATACAGATTCAACCTGTGCTCCTCTCTCTGTGACACGCTCTAAACCCTGGTGGATCTGGTCTCATTACACACAACTTTTTCCTCCTTTCCAGAGCCCAACTTTTATGTCCCCCTCGTAAAACAAAGCCTTCCTTCCCCCAATTAGCCACACTGATAAATGACTTTCTTTAGATAGCACAACTGCTTAGGCTGATACCCTGAGTTCTGCCCATGTTGCGTTTGTGCAAACTAAGGGGTTTCACTTTGGGTTTTTTTAACAGTCAGACTTTTTTAGCAAACAATCTCAGATCATTGCTAGTTGACTTTTTTTTTTAAACTTTAGCTCTTTCTCCTACATTTAGATTCACTTCAATACTATTTGGTTTTAAAACAATCATGCAAGTTCAGCAACCCTGTAAGTGCAACGTCATGACTCAGGCAAATAACTTCACCCAATTGGATGTCTCTATTATGCGTTTTTTAAGAACCGAGAATCAGTGTTTTCATTGGTTAAATAACTTCATTTCAGTTGAGTAATACTGTTCTTTTTGTCAAATTCACATAATATACCTTATCTTTTCTAGAGACGCAATATTTGAAAGTTGAAGTTTTTTCTATAGTGCAACTGTTATTTTGAAAGATCCAAAACAAAACAAAGCAAAAAGAAAAAAAAAAAAACTCACACTTGACACATTTCAAATAATCCTCTTTCAAAAGATGGAGTTCCTCAAGGTCTAATTCTAGCACCACTCATTTTTCATTTTTCAAGGTCCCTTTCGGTCAAAGTACGTTCACCTATTCAGATTTCTATGTTTAGACCTTTAATAGTTTTCACTCTATTTTCCTTTACATCACTTTATTTAGGCAGATTCATCTGCTGATTTTTTCTTGTGCTATGTTCACTCTGCCCTCGCCAACGCACTGTCAAGCAACCACTTCCAGTGAAGATGCACGATTCGGGCTTCCACATTCCAAACTCTCATGTTCATGAAAGTTCTTACGCATCTTTTCAGGCTCTACGTACAAAACGTGTGGCATTTGAATGTGTGTTGCCACCTAAACCAGGTCAAACCAATAAGGGGCTCGGAAACGTGGCAAATTCAAAGCGCAGCTGGTTTATTTGGTGAACGGTTCGTCGCCATGTCTAGGTTTGTGTTGCAAACAAAGATAAACCAAGGCCGCTCTCCTGACATCCATATCCGGCATTACAAAAACGCTAGCAATGAACCGGATCGTTTCGTGCCAAATTTGCAAGATCTGCACACCTTCAACATTTTGCACCAAGCCTCTTCCAGCTGTGGAAAAAGAAAATGAAGAAGAAGCCCCTCCCTGCTTGTCCATGGTCTAAACACACATTCTTGAATGTGTGACAAATGCCTGGTGTGTGCAGTACATAGCATTTAAAACTTTTTTTTTTAAACCACAGAACTATAAAAAGATGCCAAACAAACTACCTGCCTTTACTTTAGTGATTGCAATACTATTAAAATGAAGCGATGGAAATATTAAAAAGCTAAATTTGTTAAGTATTTACGTATGTTACAACAAAAAACCAATGGATATTCAAAAAGCGACGACAGAAATATACCTTTTGTTTTACTTTTACACGAGGAAACCTTTTTTCATTTTGAAACAAGCAACAATAATTTCTCTAGGCGTCTACTTTATCAGTCACCATGTGAAGTATTCACTTTCTGTTAGACTGTGTTAACCTGTAGGTGGGCCTGCATGGATGGCCATTTAGTAATGCTTGGTAGCACAAGTAATAGATGAGTGGAGTGTCTTGCCATCTGCTGCGCTGCTGTTTGAATCTTGAAACAAATGTTGACGTGTCAGAGTGCATTTGTGCCTTTCTACTACTTTGTGCAAACATTCGGGGACCGCTGTGGCAACAGGCTGTTAGGCTCCCGAAACTAGAGTCGCTTTAATTAGCGCTACGGCAAACGTTCAGGGCTTTCATCTCATCAGCTCACACAAGATAAAAGAAATCTAAGAGGCTCCTTGAGTTTTATAGAGATTACATGGCTGCACAGCTCAGAGAAAAAAGGCTTTTTTGTTTTTTTTCTTTAAATGTTCACAGACATTTCCGCACGATGAAAAGGGAAGTCTGTTTTGCCCCAAAAAACCCCCAAAAATGCTGCAAACTTTGCGCATTTTGCAACATTTGGTAAGAAGTTTGACTTGCATTTGAAATAGCAGATAATGTGCGATTCTGGCTTCTACTACAGTGATGCTTTAGAGCTCAGACAAATCGGGTCGGCACAAGATACGATTGAAAGAAGCTGCTAAAATAAGCTGCAACTTTCTACTATCAGGACGGAGCAGACAGGACGTTTTTATTTCCACTAGAAGGAAGAAAATCACATTGATTTGTCAAATTAAATCTGATTTTTTTCTTCTCGCAGTACCTTTAGGCAGACATGCTCTTACAAAACCTGGACTGACACATTTCATTTTAACAAACAAATCCAATAAAAGTAGTGTTGCAGAAATAGCAACAACAGCTGATTGGCAAACTAAAATTTTGAGAGTCCATCTATTTTTTTCTCCTGTAATATCTGACAAAGATGTCCATAAATATTAAGGAAATGATGACAGCCTGTATGAGGAGAAACTGAAAATTTTTGCATCAAAAGTCCACCTAAAGTACGGAGACCTGGCTGCAGAAAAGATGGCGTCATACATCACCGGATGTGTTGATTTCTATAGAAATCTTTTTTTTTTTGTACAGTTGATTATAACACACACAACTTTAGGCAGAAGCATTTTTTTTCTGTTTGAATAGTTGAGTTATTATCTAGAAGTTAAGAATAAGGCAGTCTAGGAAATCTTCAAACCATAAGTGTGTCATAGTTTCTTTTAATTAGCACGGGTTTTATTTTGTAGGTTCGAAAAGGAAGTTGATCAAATCTGTGCTCCTTTAACCCAGGACCGGTCTTTTGCGGAGGGATGATTTTTTTGTTTGCTTTTAATGAACTACGAGGCTAACAGTCTTGAAACAACAAACGTACAAAACATAACAAAAAAAAAAAAAAAAAATACAGGAATCGTAGGGAATAAAATGGGAGATGCGGAAGCAGAAGGTGAACACTTTAAGGCGGAGACGCTGCGTTAATCTATAGAAGACTTTTGAAAATCACGGCGGGATTTGATGTTACTTCATCCTGTGTTACTGAAATAATTCATATTTTAAAATGTATATTTAAAGCAGATTGTTTAGAATGTTGACACCTTTAATAAAATCTAAATGGACGGAAAATGGATATAACTTTCAAAATTGACATCTAAAAAGTTTTAAGAATTTCTCCGCCCATTATTATAGCTTAAAAGGTATTCGAATAAACTGTGACTGTCACAAAAATAAAGTTTCAGTAAGAAAGACAAGCCTATAACCTAAAATTGACATCAACAAAAGTGTTCAGAATTGGAGACCCTCGATTAAGCGACCACTTCCAATAAAAAGTCGATGGAAATACCCATAAAAGGGTGAATTGGGGCGTCTTTCGGTTTCGGCCAATGATGTCAGCAGACCAGTCCTCTAGAGTAAAGACTCACTCCAATCATCTTTTGATCTATTGTAAAGTGTTTCCGATTGTCTTGTAATGAGGAGTATGCAGCTTTTAGCTAAGATAAAAAAAAAAAAAACTGTGTTGTTTTCTAGGACATAGTTTCTGCAGAGCGGCAGCATTCTTCTGTTTTTGATTCAGAACAATTTGATAAAGAAATGCTCCGAAAGGCACATTTCAGCTTATTTTTCGGTATATATGTCCTCCAGTATCAGAAAAACGGCACTAGAAAATGTTAAAACACCAAAAACCCATTTTCATCGAAGTAAATGGTAAATGGCGTATACTTATATAGCACCTTTCTTCCTACAAGGACAATGCGCTTTTACAGTCACAGACCCATTCACCCAGTCACACACACATTCACACACTGGTGGTCGCTCTGCTGCCAAACACAGGCGCCCGCCTACCACCAGAGGCAAGGTGGGGTTCAGTGTCTTGCCCAAGGACACTTCGACTCATGGGCGTGCAAGGCGGGAATCGAACCTGTAACCTTACGATCATGGGACGACCGCCCTACCGCTGCACCACGGCCGCCCCTAGTAGTGGGTCTTCCAGTTCCAGATTTTGACATTTATTCCTTCGAATGCTACCGTACCTGTGGCTTTCTGGAAGCAGCAAATTGTAGGGTTTAAATGTGTTCCGCCTCCTGCCTCACCACAGAGGACCCACTCAGGAACTTGATGCGTAGAAGGACCAGTAAGACTGCTGCTGTCATCTGCAGGTACACAGGTGACCCAAACAAATTACATCCATGATATCTGGCATTGTAAACAGCCGTTTATGATCTCTTTAAGAAAAAACAAAAATCCTCTTTAGGATGCCATCTGCCATGAGACTCCATATTTACATCAGAGCGGACCACTGAACCTTAAATCATACATCATCAGCATCCCCTCCTCCTCCATGTTTATTGAGATTCTGTCAATGTTGTAGATTTCATTTGCTAATTTGTCTGAAAATTTACTAGAAAGTTGCTGAATTATGCAGTGTGGCTCAATAAAAAGGTGTGGGAGTTATTGATTTGAATGAATTTTTTATTTTCCCATTTGGCACTGATAAAATAAAGATTTAGTTGGGATGGGTTGTAGTTCTTTTAGTAGACGTTGGGAAAAGCCAGGTTTGTATCAGCCCTTCCAATTTGGGTTTTTGGTGTTCTTGCAGCAGTTTTTGATCGACCAACATCAGTAGAACGTAAAACGTATTGATTGATTTCTGGTTTTGTGTTTAATATAATTTTAAACAAAAAAAAAGCTCTCCATTAAATACACAACTATTTTTTTGATACAAAGTCAAACTGTTCCTATTCCTATTGTTTGTCAAACCAGCTTCAGGATCTATGACGTCCCTCCCAAAAGGCTTTAAATATTTGTATTCTTCTTTTTGCATCCTTTTTTGTTTCGTTAACTGACTTCATTTCAGGTATATTGGCTTAATGTTTGATGTATGAGGCTCATTTGCAAGCTCAACAATGGGAATAATTTCCTCATTTGCTTTGATGCTTTCAGAGTTTCTTGTGAAACAAGCCTTTCCTTTGATTTGAGCCTAATTTGAGTGGAAAAACCTGAGCAGGTTTGTGCACGATTGGAGGCTTTTGGGAGTTTTGCAGTTTAAAAAAAGAAAAGGCGTGAGTCGCACTTGATAAGTGAATCCCATAGAATTTGTGACATTTGCAACTAGAGGTTAGCAAAGGGATTCAGGCATTGAAGCTAACACACACACACACACAGACTGGCACACCTGTGTCAGACTCATGAAAGTGCTATCAAGCTTGAATCTCACAATGACACACTGTTGGAAGGCACTTTTGTGTAACTGCAGGAAGAGACAAAACATGGAGGAGAAGCTGCAGGTGGCTGGCATGGATCAATTAGTCTGGTCCCTTCCATGTGTATATAGGTGTGTGTGTGTGTGTGTGTGTGGGTGTGTGTGTGTGTGTTTGTCTGTGTGTGTGCGCACTTGCCATGTGGGGGCTTTTGAAGTGGTGCAGCTGAGAAAGGGATTCTTTCTCAAAGTGTAAAAGCAGAGAAAAGCCTCACAAAGACTAACCAATGTTCAAATTCATTTTTTAACTTAAACATTTTTTAACTTTACATAAAAAAAACATAAAGGACTGTTTACCTTTTTTTTTTTTTTTTTTTTTTTAATGTCCTGTAGGTATTTGTTGTTTTAGGTTGTGAAAATGCGTAATATTGAGTTGGTTGCATTCTAAAAACTTGCCACTAGATGGAGCTAAATGTTCTTGTTTTCCGTACCTTTATGGCAACAACATGTGCGTGTGATTTTCATTATGGGATTATGCGGGGAAAACGGATTCAGGGGCCTAAGAAGTATGCACGAACTTGTCGTGGCCTACTTTATGACGACCAACATAAGTTTCATTCCGTACTTCACAGTAAATAATCCTCGTTTGATGTAATAATAGATTCACGTTCACTTTGAGAAATATTCTACTGCTTTTAGTGAATTGTTTTCATGCTCTTCTGTTTTCCACACGCGGGGAATACACTGCGCACGCGCTATAGACCCCCCCCCCCTACACACACGCATGCATGCACATGCACTTCCATTCATTTATGTCCGTTTGGCTGGGATGCAGCGATTTTTAACAGCATCCAGACAGAACTGGAGGATAAAGCTGCTGGACTTAAAGTAGAAACTAGAAGGTTCAATAAAAGTGTTGGTTTGAAGACGCAGGTGTCGATACACAGTGTGATCTGGATGCTAATGCGCGCTTTAATGTCTGACAATGTTGATAACGGCTGAGATATTAATAACAGCGGTTTGTGCCCGCCCAGAAATATGACACCAAGTCTTTCATATATCGGAATAGAGCCTTGAAAGAAAATACCGTAGCAAGATTTGCGACTTTAGCACCGCTTTGACAGTTTGCACCAAGTCTCTTGGACGACAAGGGGTCGTAGACAGTAGAAAAAGAACACAAACAAGAAGCCCCTCCCTGCTTGTCCAATGTGAACACCACGGGCTAAATGTCCAATAACATGTCACATCCCCGCTGTGAACGTAGATAAGCATGTAACCTTCCACGGTAATCAGATTGTGTTATTAATTCAAGTTCATAAATATTAAAATGCTAAGTTTTTTGGATTAATTGTGTGTGTTAACGTTGACCCTAAAAAACACGTTAAGAGTCAAATATGGGATCAGGGACCAAGACACCAAGTCTTCATTTGAAACTGAATAGCAGCTTAATCAAAGCAGTCTAAAGTTAAAGTTTTGAAGTCCTCCATTTCCTGTAAAAACTATTAAGCCACAGTGTGTTTTTTTTCTTTGGGTGGCTTTAAAATAATTTCTAAAATACAGAATCTTTCTTGTCAGCTGCCACAATTTTAATCCACTTTTTCACGTCACTATTTGACCGACACTACTAACTGTGTAACATTTTCTGTCAGATTTTTTCATTCCTGTTCATTTGAAAAAAGAAAAGAAAAAAAAGCTCAAATAGACAGAAGGATTACTTGGTCCAGCTTCACACAGTCTGTCAAAATTCCCACACTGAAAGGGTTCAGTGACTGACAAGTCCGAGCTGCAGAGAGCTTTTCTTTGTATTTGGCAACCGGTTTGAGGCAGGTTGCCTTGTTTGTTACGGATCATTACTAGATTTGTATTCGGGGCCAATCAAAGTCAGTTCAGGACAGATGGGCATTTGTTTTGTGCGTTGGCGCTGAAAAAAACGCCGAGCTGAAAGTCTGTGTGTGCACTTTGCAGGAAGCGAGAACGTATTGACAGATATATTAAAGGCCGTGGCCTTACCTCCTGGGTCCTGGGCCACTTTGGATATTCTGAGTGCACTGGCGCAGGCGTTACGGGAATAAAACTTGCATTGGGAGCAGTCTGTAAAACCCAGAGGTCATAGTTCCCATTGTAAAGTATTTCTGAGCATGCATCTCCACGGATGCATGTGTGCTTACAATATAGTTTGACTGTCAGCAGGAGCACATTCACTGCTAAGATTTCTTTTTTGATCTCCCAGAACCAACGTTTGGTCTAATAAGGTAGCTCTTTGCATTTTTAATGAAGGGAAAATGATTGGTTGGTGTTCCAGCTCCTGCCTCAAATGCAGAGCCTTGTGTCGGTTTGGCAGATGCACCAATGAGATCTGCAGGAGCGGGGGCAAAGAAGAAGGAATGGGTTTAGGGCCCCGTGGTGCGTTCATGCTCAGAAACACTGAAAGGAAAATTGATGTTCAAAAAACATATTAAAGATTACCACAGTAATTTAAAAAAAAGTAAGACAAATAATTAAAAAAAAATGACATTTTAGAAATAAAAACAAAATTCTAGCAACCAAAACATCCTACCTCACTTCCGTGTTTCTACAACACATCATCCTACACTCAAAGCTGCTCTCTTCCTGCCATCGTTTTAGTTCCACTCTGGACCGAGACTGTGAGCTAATTAATGGTTTTGGCCGTAAATTCTTCTTTGACTAGCCACTAATTATGGATGCGTTTAATTAAACATATTGAAAGAAAACTTATTGGAGTTTTAGGGTGAATGCAATTATGTTTCTTAAGGTTTTGTGCTAATCACGCTTTGTTTTTGTTTTTCTGTAAGCCACAAATCATGGCTGTGACCAATCAAAGCCCCTTTTTGGTGTCAGCGGTACACATATATTAAATAAAACTGGATTATTAAACTAAGGAAAAAAGATAAAACTACATGTGGTGCTTTTAAAAAACAGTCACACTAGTTTTGTTCCTAGAAATTTTTGTTTTCCCTAAACTAAACCTGAATAAACGAAGCTCTGAATCTTGGGATTTTATGATAAAGTTATAACTTGTGAATCATTCGTTAATTATTGCAGTTTAGCACCAAAAGAACCAAGCTGGGACAAACTTTTGACTTATTTTCTATGTTAAATTATTTTAATAAAGTGTGGATTACTGCTTGTTTGAAAATAAATACAAATATTTCAACGACACGTATTTCCTGCACCTGCTGATCGTTGAGTTTTTAGCCCCAAAGCAGGAGAATACCTTCAAACTGGATTGTTTATTGCTTAAAACATCAATATTCTGCAACAGCACATCAATATTCATGGTTTACAAAGAGAGCTGATGATATATTGTTTTATTGATATCTATCCCAACCTCCTATTTGCCCATTTTCTGAGCACTCCTCCATGATTTCTGTGAGTATTTTCTGTGCATTTAGTCACATAATACGGGCCAATTTGACACATAATTGTCAGAGCCATAACAACTGATGATTATTTGATGTTAATGGGCTGCTGAGACTTGAAGTGGGGCAGAGCAGAGACAGGGGGGTGAAGTGGTGTTCCTGGCTTCAGCGGTGGGACATTATCTACATCAGATGAGCACCTTTCTGTTTGCAGCGCGCCACTGAGCTGCTCTTGGGAATTAAAAGCTTGCTGGGCAATTAATTCCCTCCCTGAGACATCAGTCACCCAGATAACCTCAATTCTGGTGTGAAAAACAACCACAAAATAAAGGAATTTTTAAAAATTGGAATTGGTTTATTTCAAGCAATAAAAAAAACAAAAAGAAATACTAAAGAGGACAAATAAAAGAAATGTATATCTTAACGTACCGTATTTTACGCACTGATTATAAGGCAAACTGTCAATGGTCTATTTTTGACCTTATGTCTTGTATAAGTTTGCTGCATCCACTTGCAGACGACTAGATCCATGTACATCTTTGTTTTCCTAGTCTGAGCTGGCATCCAGCTCTAAACTATACGTCTGGATTGCTACATTATTGCGTGGCATTTTTGTTGCCAGGTTGGGGTTGTGAGGGGCTGTAAGCTATTGTGAGAGTGTGTAAAGAGAGCTCTCAGCAATGGGTTGGGGAAATGGGGATAGGGTTGCTCTGCACCAACAATCCATCCACAACTTAGAGGTGAATTTCTAATGAACTCCTGTTGCTCTGCAGAATAAGGATAGGCATTACTGGGAATGTGAGTATTGATCCGATACCAAGTAATTATAGAGAAAGTATCACCCATACTTTTTGCTAGAAATATTTGACTATAACATAATTTTCATCATTCATACGGGCCGCACGTTGGCACAGTGGTTAGCGCTCTTGCCTCACAGCAAGAAGGCCTCTGGTTCAAGTCCAGAAACAGAACACCAATGGGGACCCACGCATGCTCTCCCCGTGCATGCACCGTCCAAAAACATGCTTCATAGGTTTATTGTGGCAGCGTGGTGTGTCACTGATGGCAGCCTTTGTTCCTTTGGTCTCAGCTCTCTGCAGTTCTTTCACTAGGTCCCCCTGTGTGGTTCTGGGATTTGTGCTCAACGTTCTTGTGATCATCTTGAGCCTCAGATGGGCCTCCTATTAATTCCTCCCACCGTTGATTCTTCACACATAGCTGCTCACCTTTTGCAGATTCAGTCTTCAGGTTTGGTTTCTGGTGTCCTCAGACAGCTCTTTGGTCTTTGCCATAGTGGAGTTTGGCGTGTGACTGTTTGAGGTTGTGGACAGGTGTCTTTTATATAGATGACCAGTTCAAACAGGTGCAAATTCGTCAGTTTTTTAATTATTATTAATCAAGAAAGAAATGTTTAATCAGGAAAACAAACATTTGTACTTATTAGATGAGGGCCCATCATTTAACCCCATTTGTTCTTTCTCTTCTATAAAAATTTTATTGGCTCCTTATTCTTTTAGCAACACCTTCTCTTTTCTCTTATTTGCTTTTATTTCTTGGATTGCACATTGCTTTACCCCCTGCCTTTTTATTTTGTTTAGCACCAATCATCACCATTTGCCCTCATTTGGCTTTTGCATTGCTGTCTCTTCTCTGCCTTTTTGTCTATTTATCTTTGTTTTAATCTCATCTTCATTTGCTCCCTTTTCCCTGCTTAACACCCCCTCATTATTTCTGTCTTTTTCCCCAATTATTTCCCTTCTTTTTTCTTCTTTGCTGCATCGAGATTGCTGTCATCCATTCCTTCAAATGTTCAATGCCACAAATATTTTCCATTTCAACTGCTCTTCCCCTAAACCGCCTTTGTCAGTGTTTCGTCAAAATTCCTCTTTTTCATTTAACGTCCTCAACCTTCCTTCTCTACCTTCTCTACCTGTTTTTATTTGTGGGTCCACAAACAGATGAGCTGCTGTTTCTTTGAAGAAAATTACCTGTGATGGGGCAAGAATGAAACCAAGACGGCAAAGGAAATTCTATTTTTTTTTTTAGCAGCTGCTAAAGCACTGGCCCCTAAAGAATACAACACAGTCCCAAAATGAGGAGGTTTTTCTTTTTATATACATTACCTCTGACCAAAAGGCAGGGAATTCATTTCAGATCATTCCCAGATTTGGGAAGACATTTCCACACATTTGAATCGGTGTCTGCAGCAGATTGAGTTCAAAAACAGGAAATGTCTCTTGTGCTGAAATCCAGTAGTGTGTGGAGACTGGTATCCTCAAGCCCCAAGAAACAAAAAAAACAACAACAACAAAATCCTGAGAGTAGACGTAAGGACACACAGCTTAAATACCAGTCTTCATGTAAAAATAGAAAACCCAAATGCAGGGGAATTAATGCATTTATTTGCTTTCATGATTGTATAAAAAAACCTCTCGGCTATAGAGTGGAGTCCAGATGTCCACTATGTTATTATATATTGTATTGTAGACCTAATGAAGTGGTATTCTATCATCTGCACACTTCACAACACACAGTGTGACTGAATCCAAATAGCTTCCCTACCCCTACAATTATCCCTCTAAGCAGAGAGATATAGTCGTGTCCGAATTCCTTCACTACACACTACATAGTGCACTACGCCATTTTGTAAAGCTGGCTGTATCTACAATTCCAAAATCTCCCAGAAGTCACTGCGAAAAACCAATGTGCATCAATGCTCATTAGGCTGAGCCACATAGACCACTGCGTTTGAACAATTTTTGCGAAACAAAAAGTATTTCAATATATTTTTTAAATAAACCATTGAAGTTGTCATCATCAGAACATCAGAACACAGTGGATTCATAAATAGTCATCGTAAAATGTTTGTATTGATTAGGTTTTTACTTTGTGAAATCGTTCACATTGCCGTATGTCACGTTAACGTTGGGAGTGGGGTCAGCTGAACCTTTTTTCTTCAATGATTTTCACTGGTGTCCATGGTTTACATGAAATCCTCTCCACCTTTATCCACCTTTGTCATGGCAGGGATAACCAGTCAATGTAAGGGTGGGGTCATCTGGACCCCACAAGTTAGCACAAGGGTTAAAAAAACAAAAGTTGGTGAGCATGGTGTCCGAATCACTTTTAAAATCCAGGACACTGAATTGTTTTTGTAGTTGGAGAGAAGGTAGGGAATTCGGACACAGCCATGGAAAAAATTGTGCCTTATAATTCAGACGTTACTACCGCTTGATGACGTCATCAATAGTCGCCAGTCATCTACGTTAGCGCGTAGCTGCAGACACATGGAAAATATAAACATGTTTTTTTAACTTTAAAAAGTCATGCAAAAACAAAAACTCATTTGAGTGTCACATTAAAGTTCTGTGCTTCAGAGCACACCCATGTGAAGAAATGCGTTTCTCCTTGAAAAACACGAACACCCACTGTCTGGTTCCCTTTTTTTTCTATTTATTTTTTGCATTTTCTGAATGTCTGCTTTTGCTTTTTCAAGATGTTCCGGTTTGTGTGTGCCTAAAATGTAAACACAGAGTCCCTTTAAAGATGGAAACATCTGTAAGAGGTCAAAGGGATAATTGGAGGAAACAAAAAGGAGATGCAGATGGGCCCCAGGAAGAGTGTTGGGGTAGCCAGAGGAGAAGATGCAGGAGTCTTCTTTCTGGTAAATTAATCTGGTTAAGTCTCTCTGTGCCAGTCTTCTGCTCATTAAACAGAAAACACAGCTGGCTGGTAAGGAGCTGATTCAAATTGAAGACACAAACTCCCAAAACTGCTTCAAGCTGAGTTCCTGAAGCCCAGTCTTGAATTATTAGTACACTAAATCGTCTGTCTTTTTTTGTTTCAGTTAAAAAAATGACTAAATGTAACTTTATTAATACTACAATGATGTAGCTGGCTTCAAAAAAGCCCTTTTTCATTTATCCCATGCAACACTGAGTGTACCCGTGTGTTTGTTTACATTGTATTTGTTCTTTTCTCTGAGTGTGTACTTGTTGGATATAGACACTGTTTGTGTGAGTGTGTGTGTGTGTAATGCACTGGGGTTAATTACCTTCACATTGCTGCCATCTATCAACCTAATGCTTAGACTTTTGCCTCCGACAGCTCCATTACCGCCAGACACACACACACAAACACGCGCAGGCATCAGTTTCTGTTAAAGCTGCAACTCCGTCTCTATATGATAACAGCGACTCAACCGCTTTGTTTTTAGGGAATTCCAGGTACAAAGAAGACGTTCTCCAACAAGCTTCCCAGATCACACTTCTGCAAATTGGTTGGACAGTTTTTCATAAAAGTGGTCAACAGATAAACGTCTTTTTTTTTTAAAGCTTTATTGACGGCCTTATTGATGCGCCAAACTGAAGAAGGCGAGCGTCTTTCTGATCCGCTTCGCCGCTACAATGGTGAGCTTAGAAGCCACTAGTCTGGATCATTAAGTCTGTTAAGGTCTCCAATCCTGCTGTTTGTTATCTGCTCAGCAACCTTGGGGGGATACAAGCCAATGTATAGGGAGGGATGAGACTGTTCCCCTCCATCGCCAAAGCCATTACGGAACAGACGGAGCAGACTTTCAGGCGGGACTTTCAGGATATTGTGCTTCAAATCGGCTTCAGACTTGCCAAGTTTTCTCAGAAAATCGTGTCAATAAGGAAGAGGCATTTGTGCTTTATTTTGAAAAAGTATATTTATTGTTTAAATGGAAATAATGTTAAAACCCCCTCTTTTCTCAGCAGTTTTTTTCTTAGAAAAGTAAAGAATTGATGTACTGCCCCCCCCCCCCCCCCCCCCCCTGTAATTGCAGTGATTGATATATACGCGAAGGAAACCAAAACTGCTGATATAGTTCTTCAGTCATAGCTCCACTACATTAAGAAGAAAAGGCCCCATTCACAGACTCTCCTCATCGCATCTCTACAACCTTGTTCATTAAACTTGCAAACATTTCCTCCACATCCATTATGCCGGCGCGTTCCTGCAAAGGCAATACGCAGACTGCGTGTAAATGCATCAGCCAGTATGGAGGAACGCATGACTCAAAAAAAAAAAATGGGGCAGCTGTCGGTCAAATGAGTCAGCAGTTGAGCTTCTGTTTACGTGGAATTCCTCCTAATTACACAAATTGTGTGAAAACAGCTGGATACTACTTTAGTTTTGTTTGACAAGTACAATAAAGTTTCAAATGACTTTTTCTTGCAATAAATAATTTTTTTTTAATAATACCTAATTATTGCCTTTTTATTCCTCCATTGAGGCTTTTATGGGTTTGTAGTTTTGGTTAATTAGGTTTTGTGTTTAGACTTTTAACATATCAGATAACTCAACAAAATGGTGGTTAAAGATACGATTTTTAAAAAAAATGGAAGTCTACACCAATGTTTTAATGTTTATAACTTGTATTAAGAGAAGAAAAATGATGGAGCACCAAAGTCATGAATACAGAAAAAATCATGTTAGACTTTCCTGCATTTTGAATTCAAGTAAACATTTTGCAGCAGGAGGATCTTATTTGATAAATGATGACTTTTATTTTGAAAGGAATATGTATGTTTTGCTCTCAAAAGGAAAAGAAGTCATAGCTCTTATATATTTAAGGGATACTGTTTTGCGAAGCCAATTTGTTTCTGATAATACACATTACGAAGGGTATTTTCCCGCTAATACCGTTCCTTACAGATGAATCCAGTATTGAATCAATTATTAATACTTTAACTCTGTTTTTTTAAAATGACTATTTGATGTGACGCATTGTCATGGAGACGCCTGCAGAACTAGGATCAACTTTGCTATGTAGCAGTGGAGGAAGTAGGTATATATGCTAAACTTAATGGTAATTGATACAAAGCATTGTTTCATTGAACCTCTTATTACTTGCTTTTGTCAAGATGGTAAGGCAAACGTTTGTTTCAAACAAAGTCCAAAGAGTTCATTTTCTCTGGTGTTACCTCCTCATATCTCCTCCTTCTTATAATCCCTTCTCCTTCTAAATGATCAAATTCACTAAACAGGAAAAAGAAAACTGTAAAATTCTTATTACTTTTCTAATGTCTTACTGTTGTGATAAACTGTAGAATAATGTATGTCCTGGTGTTCATGCCGTCACAGTGATATGGAACATTAAGGCTAGGTGACCAGAACTTCTTTTCTAGGTGTGCATTATCACCATGGATTATGTAAGGGTTAATGGCCGACGAAGTATGCATTATCACTTTTTAACGCAAGTCGTGGAAGCCTGAACCGAAGTGCGTTAAAAAGTTCTATTCCATACTTCGAAGGCCATTAACCCGCTTATACCATTGTCACTTACAAAAGAAATAAATAGTAACCTGTTTTTAGTCCTTATTTCTTGTTTTTTTTCCAATTTGGATCGCTTTTCTCACAAAAAGCGATATATATGCTGATCTTTCCGATGGGTTGGATAAAGCATCAGTTCAGAGAGAAAGTTCACCTCTTACTGCTTGTTTTTGTCCATATCATGAAGGTAAAGGTTGTTTTAAAAAAGCCGGCGCAGTGATGTAAAACATTTAAGCTGGGTGACCGGAACTTTTTCACCCCGCAGTTATCCTGTGGTATATCACTTTTTAACGGATATCCAGCAGCCAATCAGAATCGAGTATTAACCCGGACCACAACACTGTTTTAAATACATTTTTGTAAATATTTAAAAGCTATATTTTAAGAATGAATGAATAAATGGGCACAAAATCATCAATAAAGTGTATTTTTCTAAGCGGTGAATTGGATCTTTGGGGCTCCAGCCGGCTTTTGGTCAGAAGCAAGTAATCCGAATAATTCATATTTTATCAAAAGCAACTGAAGTCTACACACAAATTCTTAAAATAAAGCACAATAGCACTATATGATTGTGATTTAGTGATTGTTGTGTATATGTCTGTGACACTGTCTCGTCCGATGATATAAAATATAAAATAAGCAAAGTCGAGCAGTTGTCAATCCTTGTTTAACATTTTAGATGAACTATTTTTAAATTTCCAATATAAAAGCATTTACTGCACTGACAATAGTAACTCTCCATCTGAGCTGCATCCCATCGTCTCTTGTCCTGTAGATAATTCTTTGAACTATACCGAGATGTTTTCTTTCTTTGTAGGCTTCCAGCGAGAAGTGCAACTGATTGGAGTTTGTGAAGTTTTCTGTTGAGTTTCTTTACAGAAAAAGGCTTTTCTGTTTTGAGAAAACCATGTTTGACCCTGGTCAAAATGACCTGACTCCAGGGATTTACGGGGGCTGGACTAAAGGCACAAAAGGCTGAAAAATTCACCATTACCAGACAAGGAAAATGCCTCTGGAGGAAAGAAAATCATGAAAATATGCAGGTTTTTGGGTGAATATTTTGTTCTGATCTTTAAGTGCTCGCTCCTGCCACTTTTGCTGCCCATTCAAAGAAGTTTCTACCCATTGTTGGTGCTAAAATCTTTCAGAGTAGACATTTTCAGGGTTCAAGTTTTTAGAGTTCTATTTCATGGGGAATATTTTGGTTAAAATGACAACTGCACACAGTTTGTTCATCTTTATGGATCCAATGGTTTCACCGTGTTGCAAAAGTCAGTGTTTTTTATGTGGTTTTCAGATGATCTTTTAGCTTTTTTAAGGCACTTGGATGTTCAGAACATTCATCCTGATGATTTTTTCTACAAAAGGTGGACAACTGGGAGTAACCAGATTAATCCAAATGGACCACTGGACCACAGAAATGAGATAGTGCTCCCTTGCTATATAGTGACTCACCTTTTGCGGTCTTGTATATTTTTATGTGCAATTTTGCATGCTCTAAAAAAAAAAAGTAAAGTGTTCGCAGATTTCTCTCTGTATAGTTGTCTGCTTCCTGATTGGCTGTAGACTTTCTCAGTCAATCTCCTCTGTGCTGTTTCTCCTATACAGAATGCATGCAGTTTGCCAAATCTACATAAATAATGATTGGCTGATGAGGGTTCCTCTCCTTCCTCGTGTGAGCTCATCTAACAGATGAGATTTTGAAAAATTTTTCTATCTAAGAGATCTAAAAATATTAAGGTGTCTATGGCAGTGTTTTTTTAACCAGTGTGCCTAGTGCCGTGGCACACTAGCCACACTGCCGCGGGAGATGGTCAGGTGCGCCGTGGGAAATTGCCCTCATTAACTGATCTAAATACACTTACCATCTCTAGGGTATCAGCTCTGTGTTCATCCAAACGGGCCCTGATAAAACACCGAGTAGTTAGGAATATAAAAGATCGTAAAATACTTTTTCTTTGTGTTTATTTGATTCTATTAAAGACATTTTGATAAGAATGACTACCGCGATTTAGCCACGGGTTCAGTTGTTTGCAGGAAAGTCCCGCCCCTTTAACTGTCTCCACCAATCATTCTTGGAGGCTTAATCACATGTCATCAGTCTGACCAAACAAAAGTGGTTAAAGTCTTCACTTCCTTGTTCCAATTTAGCTCATGAAGTCTCTCAGTTCAAACAAAAATACCAGCTAAAGTTCGTCTTTAGCGGTGTAGCTTTCCACAGAATCCGGTATCAGACCGTGGAATAAGTGAAGAAAACCATGAAGCTCAGAGAAGCAAGTCTTTCTGTTCGGCGACTGTTTGCACTACATCTCCCATGAGGCATTGGGTTAAAGTGACAGCGTGTCAGCGCACAATGAGTCATCCTTGTTAAACGTATTGAAACCACAACGAACACGCATAAAACAGTTTTTACAGCTTTTAACTTAACTTTTATTACATCTTTTAGAAAAAACAGCTGCCACTTCCAGCTTTTTCTGCCACAGTTATCACAAAAATGCATGTGAGACTGCAAAGGGGCTGCAGATCAATGCAGACTATATTTCTCCTTTTTTTTCATTTTTTGGATGCTGATGTGCCGCAGGACTTTTGTCAAGGTTAAAGTGTGCTGTGGCTCAAAAAAGGTTAAAAAACACTGGTCTATGGGCTGGACCTACAGGGGATCTGGGGGGGGAAGCCCCCCCCCCCCCCCCGTAAGCAATAAGCAGTGCCCCCCCCTTAATTTCTGAGCCAATATTAGTATCATTTTTGACAAAAAATAGGAAATTATCAATACAAGCTTATTTAAGAATTGCCAAAATGACAATTGACTAAAAATACTATTAAATTAATATTAACATAAAATTACAATATGTTGTCATTTGCCACCAATCCGGATTCTTCACAATCTGATAACTTAAAAAACCAGACAGCAATCTGGTAGTGGGTGTGGATGTAAATAGACGCGATCTACATTAGTACAGGCTGGAACACTCGTGTCTCGTGACTCATATTTCAGCCTGCACTAACGGGGTCCTGTTGTCGTCTCCGTAGCTGTTTGTGTCACTCTAGGGCTTCATTGAATATTGACTAACAGTAAAATGACAAGAGGACCGTCAGCTGTGGCACAGAATCAATGAATTGCTGCTCTGATAAGAATGTGAGAAAGTGTTAATTGAAACAACACGCCAGCCTGTTCTGTTTAATCACACGCACATACACACCCCTTCTTCCTTTCACTTACTCTCGCACATTCATTAGAGCAAATAGAATTAAGGGGATTGGAGGAATAATCTTCTTCCCTCGCGATGTGGGAGAACCGAGCTGCTAATTTCCCACCTCCAACTCCTGCTTCTTTGAAAAAGGCCGCGTGTGGCTGCACGCAAAAGCTTCAGAGCTAAAAGATGTACAGCTCTGGAATGTTTGCGCTGAGAAGGCGGTGTTATACGCTCCCTATAATTGTATTTGTGGCAGATCTGTAGATATGAAACTATATGTGCTGAGATTAGTGCTGTGCAGCCCCACAGCCCTCTGAGGGGGGGCACCAATTCGCTACATTCCTGTCTCTGGTTTTTCCCTCCATTATCCGGGAATGATATCTGAAAATGTGAAAGAGATGAGTGCAGCTTATAGAATGACAGTGTTTGTGTCTGCCATGGTCTGTTTCCCGGCTGAGGAGTGAAATGACAAAAGATCAAAGAATGAGGTTTGTTCAGGTCACTGAGTTTCTTTTCATGCTGTAAACAGACAGATATGTGCATTTCTGTTATTTATTTTGTATTTTTTTGCTGCAGCAGCCTGGATTTGTTCCTCTTTGAAATGGATATTCACAAATTTAAATGTAGACAGAGTAAGGGGACAAGTGAAGCGGGCAGCATGCACAGAAGCATTAAATCTCACATACAGAGGCACGTACACCCGAGTTGGTTCTGCAGTTGTTTCTATCTGCTGGCCAGACTTTGATTTGTTTATCTCCATCCCCCTTATGAATTATGCATGCCCGTCCTGCACTTTGTGAAACTTTCCGATTGTGTTCCCTTGGCAGAAGGGATGAATAATAGTCCTAAAATTCCCTATGTGTAAACGCACAAATTCACAGTGGAACGAAAAAACAACAACAACCAACAGTTAACAGACAAATAACACAAGCAATCAACAGTTTTTCTCTCAGATTAGATTGCTATCTAACAAATCCATCTTGTTAAACACTGGATGTTGCCAAATAGGTCAGTCGAACACAAACAAGCTCCAAAGACGTCCAGATAGCTTTTTTCTTGAAGCCCTTTTCGCATGCACACCCATTCACCCATATGGGTGTTTGGGATGTCCAAATCCCCTGAGGGTCATATAGGAAGTGTGTCTGGCGGTTCCCTTGAGGCTCATACAGCCACCTCGTTAAAAAGGAACGTACCATGTAATCAATTTATCGTGAAGTACTTGTAAGGCTAATGGAAGTTGCGCGCACTTATGAGCGATGGATAATGCTGTCGTATGGTGTCTTTCCACCAAGCTCTAGTCATTGGTAAAGTGTACACAAATGCTGGACACAAGGTGTGCATGTAAGTTAGTGCCCGTAGGATGCTCACACAAACTACACTCTGTCTAATTTCCCAAATTCTTATACTACGTAACACACCGGGCACTTGGACCTTCAAGAATGTGCTAAGGGCACATTGACCCCATGATGTTTACACTGGACAAGCAAAGAGGGGCCTCTGTTTTCCTACTGTTCAATAAAAAATGTGTATAATGTGCCTGCATCTTACCTACCTCACCCTTAATTACCCTTGCATGTTGTGTAATTGATCGCAAATCTTTGCTCATCAATCTCACAAAGTGGTCTACGATCTTGACATTTCATGCCCCCCCCCCCAGGTTTGCCAATTATTTGCCCCACAGTCGGCCTGTATTCACCCATAAGGGCAGTTGTGACAAAGGCTCTACTCTGTAAATACTTAAACCTGGAAATATCTCAAAGGAGTTGATGAAAAAGACATAGTCAACGTCACTTTCAGGACAATCCCCCGCCCCTATTTCTTTCCAGTTGAAGACCCTAAACTGACATCAAACGCTTGTATTTTTGGGATTGACACATGCTTGTAACATCCATTCCAGATGAATGCTAACGATGTTTGCACATGTTGCCGAGCTTAGAGTCCCCCTTATGATGTCCCCCTCTGTCAGGGGGAATCTGTCAGCCATTGAACACCTTCGCCCTGTTACTTTACCGATCATCCCCTGTGTGTTTGTGTGTGTTTGTGTGTGTCTTTTGTCATCCTGTCAAGCTCTTATCTGTGTTTTTTTTTTTTTTTGACAGGCTGTCTTGCTGTGTCAGATCCTCTCTCGACGCTTAATCTGTCATTTTGACAAGAGTATTCAAAGCTGACCAAAGAACGCGCCGCATACAGCTTCCTTTGTGTCACCTCTCTGTGACGCATCCCATTCAACGTCTCTGTGATTTGCCATTCTCGCTTCTATAGCTGACCAGTAAACAACATTTTTTCCAGTCAACCTGCAGCAGGCTGGTAACAGCCCTATTTTACACACTCATCTCGTTGAAGTCACACAAAAGGGGCAAAAAAACAAGTTCTGTTTCACACATATCTGTTTTTTTTTTTATATTTCTAAGTGTCTTTGTGTCATTTCCCAGATTCCACAGATCAGCTACGCCTCAACAGCCCCTGAGCTGAGTGACAACAGCCGCTACGATTTCTTTTCCCGTGTGGTGCCGCCGGACTCGTACCAGGCCCAGGCCATGATGGACATCGTCACAGCGATGGGGTGGAATTACGTCTCCACGCTCGCCTCAGAGGGCAACTACGGAGAGAGCGGAGTGGAGGCTTTCGTCCACATATCTCGGGAAACTGGTAGGGGATCTTGCACTTTTTGTTTCTTTTGATTTTCTTTCGGCCATCCGGGTCGACCATTGGCGCCTTTAAAATTTTCGGTTTGAATTGCAAAGAAACCTGTGATTAGGAGGCTGACGGGCCTCACCAATCCACCCCTCTTTCTGTTACGCACCAACCAATTGTTCCTCTGCCTATCTCTTGTTAGCTTTTATGGTATCAATTAAACGGGACACAGTCAAAGCTTTCAAACCAGAGAGGAATCTAGTTGTTAGAGTTTAATAACTGTTGGTCGAACACTTTAGTGTTTGGTTGAAGATCAGAGGCTGCACCTTCGGAGAACTAAAAAGGGCTGGAATCCAACCACTGTTGTTCAGGTTTCAGAGAAAATAGAGGCAACATTAAGTCTTCAGATAAATTACAGGCTTTAGCTTGCACACTGACTTTAGAGCCTGGAATAGGCGACTGCAAGTGTGTACAGTGATGCAGGATACATTGTTACAATCAATTTGATGAGCTCCTTCTTTGTTATTTCCTGTCTGTTCGTCTAAACCAGGGATCTTTTTGCAGAGGGGGCCAGATTTGGTGAGGTGGGTATTGGTGGAGGCTAACCAATCGGCCAGCATTCTTTTAAAAACATGAAATACAAATGAACTATTTAATGAAGTGACATACTTTTAATTGAATCACGTAGAACAGAACAAGCAAAAACAATTAAAGTAGACGTCATATTTGAAGGGACCTTTCTGTCCCAGTTAGCTTGTTAGTATGTCTTGTCTAGTAGTGCCTGTTGATATTGAAAACAGACAGTCTCTTGGGATATTAGGTAAACACATATTTATGGTTTATATTTACAGCCAACATTTTAGAAATGAGCTAGAAAGTTTCAAAAAAGGGTGGCACAACAATGTTGTCACAGGTTCAAAATAGCCAATAATGTGACGTAGCGGATCACAATCAAGAAATTGTAGACATTTTTTTTAAAGTGCTGGGGGCCACACAGCTAAAACACTGGGGGTGCAGAAGACGTTGGAAAAGTGGAAGGCCATTACAAACAAAAGAATCAAAAGTACAAATTTCTAACAGTTTCATTATTATTATTGTTTTTATTTTATTTAAAAATGTTCCTTTTGTTCATTTTTGCAGTGCGTAAGGAACCTTGTACTGATGATTTCTTAATCTTTGTCAACAATGACACTATTTTGACTCAGCTGCCCCCCTTGTTCCCCTGTAGCTTCGCCCCTAGGGGCCGCTTATTATTGAGTTTCAGACGGGTGCCTGCAGGCCGGTGGAAATATTAACGCGGGCCACATTTGGTCCACGGGCCAGACTTTGGCCTAGTCTAAACTGACAGGATTCGATTTATGATGTAAAAAAAATATTTTTGGACAATTTGATTTGCAGATATAGATTTTTGCTGATTTGATTTGGATTGTGGGAAAGAAAAGTAGAAATAGAAACACTGTGTCTTGTTTTTTTTCTTATTTTTGGTTTTTAGAAAATATTTTACTAATTTTCCATAGATTTGGGGTTTTCATTCCTACTAAACGGCATTTGTATAAGTTTGTAGATTTTGAACAAAGAAAAGCCTCTTTCCTACTGGGCGGCACAGTTCGGTCTGGTCTGGTCCGGTCCAGTATTTTGTGCGTTTCCATTGTAAAATGCACCCATTGCAAACTTGTTTAGTATTTTTTTTTGTTTTTTAAATTTAAATTTAATTTATTTTAATTTAATTTTTAAAGTCTAAAACTTAAAAAAAAACAACCTGTTAGCTGTGAGTTGAGTTTGAAAAATGTTGACACTGGCAGCTACATAAACATCCTGAAGATGAATCACTTGCATGTTTTGATTTCACCCGTTTGAGAAAAAAAAAAAAAAACTTGGTCCCCTGGTCTCGAGAGCGTGACGTCGTGGGAATAAAGCCTCGAATCGGTTTCTGAAAACTTCTGAGCGGCGGATCAAACCATGTGTCATCTCCTCTGATTATGTCAAGTGTTTACTGCAAAAGCGCCGCGTTGATGCTGACAAATATTTACAGACTGACATTTTTGATCACCCTTCAAGTGGAAATGTTGCCACCACGTCGTCTTTTTCGGCATTGTCGGTGTGCCGCTGCAGAGATGACAGCTGTGCGTGTCTGCAATCTGTCTGTCTATCCGTGTGGTGGTGGTGGTGGGGGTGGGGGGTGGGTGTCTGCGGACAGCTCACCCAAGGCTGTGCGATGCGACAGACGGCGCATACATATTTTCTGTGGTGTCAGATCCCTGTCGGTGTGACTCACTGCAAAAGGGTAAAGCCGGCCTCGCCGTCGTGTGTGTTCCTGTGCCGAGGGGTCAACGTGGTGGATCCCTCGCCTGCCTATGTGTGCTTATGTGCGTGTGGGGAGATGCATGCTGGGACAGCAGTCAGTCAGTTGTTTACTCTGCAGCTCTGAAGATGTGATCTGCAGTGAGAGGATGAAGAGGGCTGACAAAACACTGATGGAGAGCTCCAGAGAGGATGGACGTTAAGGGAAGGAGGATTTCACAGGGTGTCAATGCCTGTTTGTGCACAAAAGCAAAGACAGATGAGCCAAACGGCAATAATTCAGAATAAGTGGGGTGCTGACGTGGCACATCGGGGAGCGAGCTCACCCCCACACTGAGCCACGGGAATTTCTTGGTGATTATTTTTGTGATTATTTTTGGATTGCACTTTAATAATTGCCGTGCGATCTGATTAGTGGAACCAAACAACCATGTTTAATTTCGATCACTCACCGGTGTTTTCTTGACCGTGTCCGTTCAAGGCTCATTAGCATACGTCAGGGGTCAGCGGGGGCGCACTCTCAGGTGCTTGTTCTAGTAATTAAGCTGATGTATTGGTGCCTAGTCATGCCTCTCCGCTCCCGTCTTGTGTCTGTTCCTATTGAACACACCAAAAAGGTTAAATCTCTGACTCCCCAGTATTGTCTAATGTCCTACTTATGCAGGCTGCTGCACAGCTGCAGAGTGGCTGGCACTCCCAGGAGGAGCAGGTAGGAAATTCTTCCCAACTTGTAATTCAGCAAAGCCCCACATCTCAGTCAGCAGAATCTTCGTTGCAAGAAGTGCTTGAGGGGGGGAAGCTGGAAATAGCTTTGTATTTTGGGTTGCAGTAATGACTGCGCGAACCCTCCATGCTGCTGCCGTCGACTTCTGGAGGTCATTACGCAATCGTCACTCGACTTGGTGTGACACCGAAAGCCAGGAAATGACGGTAAACCGCCTGCTTATTAAGGAAAGAAAACATTTCTTTGAGCGTAACTGTCCAAATAGAATGGGGAATGTTGAAGATGAGGAGAAAAAAAGTGTATACGTATATTAAGAAGCAAGATTTTAAATTTTTTCCCCCCGGTAGAAGCTCACAGTGTATCGTTAAATCCTGACCTGGTTTGTGTTTCACTCCCAGGTGTGCTGACTGGGTGGCATTAAAAAAATCAGTTCATGACAATAAAGTGTCATATATCCCAAGCAGCCTTGTATGTTTGAAAACAAGTAACCTTTTTTTTCTCATCCTGTGCAAAAGTTGTAGTTTTGGGTGTTTGTAAAGAAACCTGAAGGTTGCAGTTCCATCCTTACTATTGTTGGAATTTTACTTGTTTTTTTTCCAGTTATGAAAATACACTATATTACCAAAAGTATTGGCTCACCCATTCAAATGAATCAGGTGTCCTAACCATTTGGCCATTTGTGAAAGAATGGGTCGCTCTCAGGAGCTCAGTGATTCCTAGCATGGAGCTGTCATACGTTGCCACCCGTGCAAGAAATTCAGTCGGGAACTTTCCTCGCTCCTAAATATTCCAGTCAATTGTCAGCTCTATTATAACAAAATGGAAGAGTTTGGGAACAACAACAACAACTCAGCCACCAAGATGTAGACCACGTAAACTGATGAAGAGGGGTTTTGCTGAAGTCCATAGTGCAAAGATGGCGTCGACCTTCTGCACGGTCGAGGACATCATAAGGGGACACTGCGCTCGGCAACATGTGAAAATGTTTTCCAAACACATCGTTCTGTACCTGTCCTGCACAGAGCTCCAAATTTCATGTGATCTTTAGATCATTTTCTCTTTCTCACATTGGATTTTTTTCAACTCTTTGAGATCAGATGCCCATGCAAAAAAAACGGAATCTTGAAAAAACAGACAATCTAGCAATTATTCCTAGTGTGCAGATTTTCTTTTTGGAATTATTCCAGTTTTTTGTAGTTTTTGGCCATTTGATTCTGTTTTTTTGCACATGTGCACACATGCAAACATTATCCAAGTGCAGCTTGTGGTTCAGATCCTTGTCTCTACTACAATTTAAATCTTTCTAATGGTCGCCCTTCTTTAGTTTGTACTCTGCACTTATGTTTACGTATGGAATGTAAAAAAAACCAACAACTTCAAAACCCCAATATATTTGCATTTATGATTTTACCAGAAGTTTCCATGGCTGTCATTTTTAGGGGTGGCGTGACATTTTTATTTTGCCTCTTTGCAGTTACTTTGCCACCGTACATTTGAGATTTTCATCTAATGGTTTTCAAACTTGTCGTGCTGTACGGTCAGACCTCAAAGCCCCGCCCACATCAGCTGTTTGATCAGCTGTTTTTCCCCTTCAATTCATCCAGCTGACAAATCTCATACGGAGCACAATATTTAAGCTCCTTTTGCCTCCTGCCTTTGCCTCCTGCTCTGCAAGCTGCTTGGCACCGTGGCTCCAGCTTCTTCTTCTCATACTGTGTCTGACTTAATCACTGTCATGCCTGTCATCATTTCTGCTGCTTTGCCTGCCGCTGCATCACACATTTGCACATGAAAGAGCAGGGAGATCATGGAAAAAGAGCCGCACCACCAAACACTGATATGATGTTCTCGATGAATTACAGATTATTAAAATGATCTTTTTGGCTAAAATGATGACAATAAAGAGACAAACTGGATTTTTCTCATTCCAAGATACCTTAAGTAATGAGATGTTGAAAAATGTTTTGAATGTTGATTAAAGGAACAAAAACAAACAGGTTGCTACAATGGAATTCTTTTTTATCTTTATGTGATAAGAAGCTGAAAACCCTTTCATTTTCCAGTTAGGTGAAATCAGATGTCTGCATTATGATTTCATGCTCTTTGGAAGTTCTGTGAAAACTTTCCATATGCAAATAAAGCTTAGAATAAATGTAATTTTTCAGATAATCTCTTGTACCTTTTTGTCTATAGGTTGTGTAGCTTTACCATAGGTGTTCGGAAAGACACGTTTCCAAATGAAAACATTCGATAAAATGCAGCTTGAGAGAGATCAGGATAGTAATGTCAGCTGCTGTATAAACTGCAAAAAAGAAGTGGAACCATAGTTAATGTTCCATAATGCAACACTGTGCTTGGCAACTTGCATTCAAACCACCACTTCCAATGAAAAGTCTATGTAAGCGTGCATTTATGTGCGTTCAAAAATCTCGCGTGCACGCATCCCTACGCAAGTTTTTGAATCCGTTTTCAGACTGTACCCACAAAATGCATGACAGGTTGAAAAAACAAACCAAACAAAAGGAAATTTATTTAAAGTTGTCTTCATTAAGTTGTCAATAACCTAAAATTTACCAGGAAAGACAGAGGCAGATCCGAATTCTTCTATTTAGCCTTCAGAACGGAGAGATATGGAAAAAACAGTGTCTTCAAATTCGGGTATCATTTCCCCTTGATGATGTCATCAACAGTCCCGGTCAGCTCCGTTAATGTGGAGATGCTAGTGCTAGGAAATATATTACACTGGTTTTATAACTTTTAAAAGGTCATGCTCAAACAAAAAGTCAGTAGTTACATTTAGATGTAAACTTCTGTGCATCAGAGCAAATTCACAGGAAGAAAAGTGCTTCTCCTCCACGGAGAAGCACGATGCATAACATCCTTGTGGCGGCGGACTCGACCTACCTCCGCCGTGACGGTTAGTCCTTAAAAAGAAACTATTTTGGACAACCCTACCCCTCCAAATGCCTCAATAATTGGAGGGGTAGGGAGAAGCTGTAGGGGTAGGGGAAGAATTCGGATTAGGCCAGAGTTTCAGTCTGAGTATCTTTGTTTGTTGAGGTACTGCAACATAGGTTAGAGCTTGAATTTAAACCTGGAGATGTTGCAAGCAACACCTAAACAATGCCTCCTCTTCGACCGGTAATAACTATACAACCGTTTATGCAATCAATATGAATCAGCTGATTAAGACACGGAGAAAAGCAGCAATGTGTTATGGCTTTGGACCAATATGCAATACAAGGGCGCAGAGCCACTTTTCTTGTCTTTGTGTTAGTTGCGTAAATTGTTGAAGAGTTGCGGTAATTCAAAGAACGTCAACACTGAAGTTAAAACTGGACTAAGTGGGGACAGACTAACCTGCAGACTATCCTGCAGACTAACCTGCAGACTAACCTGCAGACTATCCTGCAGACTAACCTGCAGACTATCCTGCAGACTAACCTGCAAAATCAAACAGAATTTGTTTTTTAATCCTTTTTGGCAATAAATCTAAAAAAATATAGTTGCTTCACTAAATGTTTTTTACTATCATGTAGGGAATATTTTGGACCGATAATTTTGAGTGTTTATACTTAATTCTTAGACAAATCCTTTTTTAATGGCAGTACTCCACATCTTCATTGATTTTGAGCTTTATAAATAGTGAGAGCATGTAAGTAATGGTAAAGAATGAGAATGAATGAAAGAATGAATATCAACATGACTATGTTTAGCAGACACCACCAGATCTCCTGTTGATAAATTTGTCAGCATGAAAAAAAAAACAGAAATCTTGTTTTTTTTATATATGTCACAATATCCTCAGAAGCAAGGTCACTTCACTAATGTGTCTTTTGTTTTTGGATTGGATTCACTTCAAATGTTAGAAGAATTATGCAAAACACTCTGCTCACTTCCTGAAATACTGTAGATTCCCCGTGACTTGCATAGCATATGCTGCTTGAGTGTTTCACCCGCAGCAATGGTTTTTCTATTCATGCAGAACTAGTAACAGGCACAGCTCAGTGACCACGTCCCAAATGTGTTTATTCATTATTAGTCACTGTTCATGAACTTTCTTTAAAAAACATTTTTATTTATTTATTTTTGGCATCTGTACACATTAAACCAATGCAACCCAGTAATGAAGGTTAAAGAACAAATGATGCAAAGGTCAATTTTCAGCACGGGCTTTCAGGGGAAACTGTGGGAGGAAATGGCTCTTCTGCAGTGACGATCTGCATAATGTCATGTCTCGCATCAGAGGAGAGTTGTACCGTGCATAAAACGTGGGATAAAGTCGGAGAAATCTGCTGTGCAGCAGTGTCTCAACCTGCTTCCCTTTAGTTCATTGCTCTTGTCGGCAGACCACACGTCTCGCCGCTAACGAGCAATTCTCTTCGTCGCCCCATTGTTGACCATCAGTGCTGCAGATGCAGCATATGGTACTGAGATGACAGGTTCTTATATCAAGCTGTGTCCCCAGAACATAAGGATTTGTCTGCTGTAAAAGAGGTGACAGAACACTTACCCGAACGCTTGCCGAAGGTATCTCTTAGGTCACGGCTCTTTATCTGTCTTGAAGCAGTCTTCAAAGTGGCGTCCAACTGGGATTAGATCCACTGCCTCTACATTTAGTCACTCTGCAGGCCTAGGAGTGAGTGTGGATGAGGGAGCAACAAAGGCGGCTGCTTGAATTAGGCAGCATTAGCTGCAGCAAATATTATGCTGCGTACACACCGTACAATGTGCACACTGGAGTGTTGTGACCTGATACTAGCGCATTTTGTTGTGAATGCAGTGGTTGTGAATGGTAAAATGTAACTTGAAAGAGATCATCTTTAGGATGGAGAAAATACACTGGGCGGGTTGTGAGCTCCTGTTTCAAGCTTTCATCAATGGGGAGGGGAAGGGGGGAAGGATTGCTCCGTGCCAACGGTTCCGCCCACAACGCAAAGGTGAAATCTTATAAAATCCTTTTCAATTATTTTCCTCAGCAAAAATTATCCTAGAAAACGTCAGTTAAAAAAAATTGCCTAAAAATGGCATAATCATGATTAAAAAAACAAAAAGAAAGCTTTGAAAATCGCTCAAAAAAAGTGCTGGGATATACAATTCCTTTGGTACCAGAACTGTTTTAATTGTACATGTTCTCTGGAAACTCAATTCACCAAAGTGACAAATACTTATTTAAAGTTATGTCACTAGCTGCCAAAAAAACATGGACCAGGAACTCATCAAATCAATCTCTTCAAAGGAGCAATGGACATCAACAATTAACAACATTTATTCAACGGAAACCATAACATCCAAACTGAGACTGCAAGAGGCACAATTACACTAAAAGTGGAAAATAACTGACACACATTTACAATAAATAGACCCATGAAGCACATAGAATCGACCTCTGTTTTGATATTGGTTTATATTTTTTCATGTAACAAAAGCTAATAAAAGTAATGTTTAAAAGAAAAAACGAAAATAGTTCAAATGCTGAACGGAGCTTTAACTTTTCAACCATTTATGTTGTTTGTGTACTTCCAACGGATTGTTGCGCTGATTGCATTTCTGCACAAAGAATCTGGCGTTGAATTATGTCAATTACGTAAACGGCTGAAGAGTTACGCTAGTTCAAATAACGTCAACACTGGATTTAAGCTTGGGTGTTGAAAGTGTTAAAAACATGCTAGCAGTTAGCACCCCAGTGGTTACTGGCCTAACTTTTTCTATGTTTAGTTATTTTTGTTGGTTATTTTCAACACCAAAGGTGTTTTTTCTTGCACTTAACCCCAATCTGACTTTAGATTGATTGTTGAAAATCCATCTGACCTCTGACTTGAGCCATAACTTTTAACCATTGCATTCATAAGAGGAGGATGCTTCTTAAAAAAAAAAAATATGGTAAAGCCCTCGAGTGTGGTAAATATAATGAAAAAGAAATCAGACTCTTTCTACATGTTGTTTTCCGACTCAAATTCCCTGCTGAGTAAACTCCCTCACAGCAGCCTTCAGATAAAATCACCGCATTTGTGAATGCGTGTGGAAACCTGCAGCAGGAGGGGAACGCGGAAGCCACTGGCTCAGAACAGCCCCCTCCCCCTCAACACTGAGATCTCTGTTTTGCCTCGGAAGACATTACCGAAGATGGAAATGAGCAGGAGTAAGAAAATAATTAAACGTTTATCTCTGGATTCATTTAATTAGTTCTCTTGCTCAACATTAATCTTCAGGCTTTTCACTTGGCTTCGCCTCTCTGGTTGGCTTTAAGGCCACTCTTGCCCTCCACAGTTGGGGAGGTCTTTGTCTTTCTTCATGCTTTTTTATTTTCTTCTTCTGTCAGAGACAGGAATTTGTGCATTGACTGAACTGCACTTTGATACCATGCATGCGTTATCTAATTAGTCTTAAGCCATGGACTTGGGGGGGCACTATTAACTGGCTATTATTTCGGAAACATGCAGCAACATTTCGGTATTTGATTATTTGCACAGAGCATCTTAATAATTTGATTATCCAAACAAAGAAATTCAAACTGCTTTGTTGAAGTGCCTCACAAACAATATCTGAAATGTTGTCTAAAACTACGATCACGTGTTCAGGAATGCGCCAAACAGGCATTCTGGGATGTGCTTTTAGCATACGGTGTTCCCACTGGACTGTCGCTACCTGATACAAGCGCATTAGAGGAGGCGAAATCTCAAAGTGGTGCAAATTTCGCGAATGTTACTCCAGGCCTTTTTTTTTCACAGCTCTATTCCAATAAATATGAATTGCTGTCATAGAATTCCGGAGGGGCACAAACCGCAATTATTCATTTCTCCTTCGTGATCCAAACGGTTGGTTCTTCTGTATTTTGAAAAGGTCGCCATCTATACATCACTGCCAAATCCGAGTCCTTGATCGGTAAAAGTTAAACTGGTTTGACTTTTCTCGTGGGTTCAATGGCCACGTGTTTTTTACATTGCAAAGGGCAGCCTGACAAAGCTGTGACAAACGCCCCTGTACCGCTGACCAGTGGCGCAAAAAGTGGCTATGCAGCATATGCGTCGCATAGGAGCGCCGGCCAAAGGGGGCGCCAAACCGAAATTGTTAAAATATTATTTATAGTCCGTATCAGTAACAGAAGCACGTCGTAACTGATTGGGCACCCCCGCCGCAGCCGCTCCTCCCTCCCTCGGGTCTTCTACAGGGAGCGCATTCCAGCACGTGTCCGCAAGAACGTGCTGGAGCGGGCTCTCGTGGAGGTGGGCGCGCTATTGATTTGTTTTTATTTGAATTTGTGTTATCATCTGATGACAGGAACAAATGGAAAGGCAAAAAAAAACCCCATCTGGGGCTGAAAACATTTCTTAATGGTTGAGAGACAGCAGGTATGCTATAGCAGTGTTAAAAACAGCCTTGTTAACATAAGTATGTGTGATGGTGGGTTAGATGGTATTTTTGTTTTCTTTTTATATTGTTAAAAGTTTGGATTTTTTTTTAAGTGACTATTTAGGTTTACAGCCTTTTGCCTTTAACATCACTTTGGCTGAACGACACTTGGATTTTAGTTGAACATTTGGAGATGTTTGACAACTATAAAGAAATCTATTCTATTTTATTACACCACTAACTGATATCCAACACAAATATAATTTAAAATAAAAAATGTTTGAGATTTATACGCTTAAACAATAAGTGTTGTGTCGATGTTTAGTGTGTTTGTGTGTGTTGGGGGGGGGGGGGGGGGGGGGGCGTTTTTTAATGGGGCCGCATACCCCTATGAAATTAGGTAGTTGCGCCCCTGCTGCTGACGGCTCATGTCTCTTGGGTTGAAATAACTCCCTCTCTTTTCTTAATTATAATACCACAAAAACTCGAGGCTTGCTTTATTTTTACACAGACATCCCACCCAGCTCACACAGACATCAGCCCATCCATTTGTAACTAATTACCATCGCCGGTGTTCTCATCTCAAGGTGACACCGTCTTTGTTCTTTGAAGGATCCCAAACTCTCAGCTGTTGGTAGACTAGATTAGAAGCTTTTTCGTCTGGTTTGTTTGAAGTTTTAAATACAGTTCTGATGCGGATACATCCGAGATTAAAGCACCATTTGAAATTGTGTGAAGTCTTCACCCTGGAGTGGAATCGGAGGAGTGTTGTCTACAAACAAACAGTGTTGAAGAAGCGCAAACCACTTCAAAACTCTCAAAATGTTGTTATGATCCGACAGATGTTAGATGCAGGCTCTCATTCTCAAACCAGGACAGGAAATGTCAATATCTATTTGGAGTTAACAGTCTGCGAATGGCAACGGTGTTGCTGGAGGTCATTAAGGTAAATATTACCTGAACAGCTCTGTGAATCTCCTCTCTGCTGAAGGAGCCATTTTTACCAATTCCCTTGCAGCTTCTGTTGTAAAGAATCCAATAGAAAGTGCCTGCTAAATCCTGTTATACACTATTTATATACAACTGCAAAGGAAAGGTGGTTTTAACCTATAAAGCCACAGCAGGCTGATCTCAGTGTTTGCTTTAAAATACATTATAAAACTGCATGTTGCAAATAAGATTATAAGATGCAGAGATTTAAGGATCTTAACCTGAATTTTCCCATTCTTTTGGCATTGTAGGTCTACAGACAGAAATAATGGATTTTAAAGTATGTGAGCTCACATATTTTGGCATGATTTTTAAATCCATGTGTGGTTATTAAATACAGTGTAAATACAATACAGTACAATAGAATACAATACGATCATAAGATGACATGAGACGAGACGATACAAGACTAGGCAATACAAAAAAGTTTATACAAAGCAAGACGAGACAAAACAATATAAAACTAGACCAGACAATACAAGACAAGATGATACAAGACAAGGCGTTACAAAAACGGTGATACGAGACAGTAAAAAACAAGATGACACAAGACAAGACGATACAAGAGGACACAAGACGAGATGATACAAGACTAAACAACAGTACTTTGTTGATCCTGAAGAAAATTATTTTCTGTATAACCTAGAACAAGACTGTTTAAGGTTGACTGTGGTGCAGCTCAACATAATCAGGCGCTCCTTGAGGAATTGCACTTGTTTCATTAGAGTTAGTTTGTGTTTTGTTTCACAAGCCTCATGGTGATCGCTGGTTTATCAGTCTGTTTTTTTCCCGGGAAGCGGGTGGCAGGTCTCGAAACTGTTTAAATTTAGAAAAATCCCTTTAGACTTATCTGTTGCTCCACCAAGACGCCATCCGTCTCACCGGGATCAGAAGCATTGTTAGCATTAGCTTAGTTACCTTTAGCTGCTTTAGCCTTTGAATGTCTTGCGTTAAAACAAAAGTAATAGCTCAAAAACCTTTTGTCGTGGACCAGTAGTCCCCAACCATTTTTGGACAACCAACCAGTCCATGAAAAAAATTGTCTGACATTAAACTGAAGGTTGTTTCCGACTTTTATTTATTAGCTTCACTTTCTTTTCAGGGTGAGAATTAGGAGATCTCTTAAAGACCCAATCTGATGACTATTTCTGGTGTTTTTTTTTTTACATGTATCCACCTTATCCCTTTAACACGCTCTTTGACCGTTTACGCAATTAGCATTATTCCAACGGATTCTGACATACAGAAAAGTGGCTTTGCATATTGGTGCGTAATGGTGCAAAGCTGCTTCTCTTTGTAGCAGAATCAGCTGATGAACACTTCTCTACTCTAAAGTGTTGCGTGTTAGCACAAAGTTGCTATTCTTCACTTCAGAATCTACTGGAAATGCGTTAATTGCGTCAGCAATTTTAAAGTTACAGTTGCAACTAAAGATCTAAAGCTCCTGTGTTAAAGTGTTAAGGCATTCTTGGCCCCAGCCTAGGTGCAACCAGATCCCAACATAAGCAGAGGGCAGCAACCTCAGTTGGGCATGTTCCAACAACAGTTAAGGTTGTTTGATCTACATTTTTCTACAACAGATGTAGAACTCAAACACTGGCTTCATATCAGTGCAGTGTTGTATTGTAGGATTGGCCTTCTCTGAACCTTAAGATCCACCACCGTGCCTGTTTTCCCGCTCTCCCTTCACTTCTTTCTGCCGATTACCTCGATCAGGGGTGTTCAGTCAAACAGAATGAAGAGACAACTGAGTCAGCTAATCATCAGAAAGCAGCGCAAAGAAAACTGGAAAACAGCCAGGGTGTACGTTTTCCAGGATCAGGGCCCTAATCCTATACTTAATGGATTCATTGTAGTGATCTTAATCATTTTTCTTAACTTGAGGTTAAATGTAGATACATTGGCCTTGTGACATACTGGTGACCTGTCCAGGGTGTTCGCCCAACAGTAGCTGAGATATGCTCCAGCCAACCCTGTAACCCCAAAACAGAGAAAGTGTAAAATGGATGGATGTAGCTACATTCAGAAGACCCACAATCCCAATATATGTCATACGGGGATTGGTTCAACTTAAGCTGCTGAGTTTTTCGACAGAGATTAAAACTGTCTATATTCCCTTGTGATAAAACAAGAGAGGCAGAAATTGAGTACTGGTATCTACCTGTGTGTATACGTGGGAGCATGCCCCCTCTGTTCCTTTTTTTGCCCTCTCCAAGTCTACCAGCCAATCACAGCAAGGAAAAAAAAAGCTCATCCAGTTGCTGCAAAGCCCCAAAAGTAATTTCAGCAATATTACTGCGGAATTCATGTGTGTCTTTGCAGCTTCTGCCAGGTGGATGTGTGTACTCACATGCTGTTTTTTTTCTTCTTTTTTTCAAATCTTCATCTGCATCTGCAATAAACCTCAGGGGTCATGCGTGAAACAAAAGTATTATATTGGCTTCCATATTGTGAAAAAAAAAAGTATTCAAAATTCTCAAGATGCTTAAAGAGTTCTTCCATCTGGTTTATATTCAAAATCTTAACTTATTCTAAACAAAAAAAAAGAAAAAGGTGAGGGATTTCAACTTTTATTTCGCCTGTGTCTTTAAGACAATGTTTATATTATGTATAATAGCAGCATCAAATTGTTTTAGCTTTAAAGAATCATCTTTAATTTACGGATGCTTTTTGATTGACCGGGGAACTTCACTTGACTGGAGCTTTGGTAACAGGGCAGCATCCACAGCTATGATGCCTTTACCTTCCTTTCTCCTACACTTCCTGTACCTCTTCCAGCAGCAAACCCAGATGTTCTCAGGCTGGCAGACATGATCTTTCCAGCATGTCTGAGTTCTGTCACAGGACTTCGCCGGGGTTGGAGGCCCGTCCAGCTCAGCTGGCTCCTCTTGATGTGAAGTAGCATCTTTACTCTGAGCTGTAAGCAATTGTCTGAGCTCCAAAGCCAGTCCTGAAAGGAGACCTGCTCTGATTAAAACTGGTGTTTTGATTTTCTTCAAATGTTCTTGTGGCCTTTTTCTGAAGCTGGAGGACAAATTTGAAGAACCTTTGGCCTACAAATTGCCTCTTTGAGCACCGCTATTTCTTTTTTCAAAATTGTTGTGCGTACAGTTTAGATCCAGATTCCAGCGCAGACGAGACAAAGACGTCCATGGATCTACTTGTCTGACGTTAGACGCATGAGAGGGGGGCAGAGCGGAGAGACCGGGTCGCCCATTTTAGTAACTGCGTCACATATTTGAGATTTTTTTCGAACGGCGAATTTTTATCTGCTACAATTACAATAAAGAAATACTAAGAAACACAGTTATATATATTAAATTATTTAATTTCCACCATCATCAGAAAAATTCTACAAGAATATGTTAAAAATACTCAAGAAAAGGCGATTTTCATTGGAGTGGGTCGCCATGTTGTAACACTGACAAACTAGCTAAAGAAAAAAGCGCATTACTTAACATTAAGAGCAATAAATGTATCGAAGCTAACTAATTAATATCTATCGCATTAAAAACATGCTTTATGTTTTTAAAAGTGAATACATTTATATATTTGTTCTTACCCTTTTGAAATGAATGTAGCAGACGACTTTCCTCCTCCGCTCTGCGAGGAAAAAACTGTCAACAGAGTTTGAAATAACTCTGTCAGCCGTTACAGCACAAAGCTCCGCCCCCAATTATGTTTGTGGCGGGGTCTCACCAAGAAAGGATGCAGAGGAGCCAAGGTGAGGAGTTTCTGTGTATATTCAGAGCAGTTAAGCACCACAATTGCTCTACGCAGGGCCGCACCAGTGCATGGTACCTCCGTCACTCCTCATTTCACTACCTGTGGTGCTCCCTTTTGAACGCTAAGCCACGCCTGTTGGGCGTTCCTCTCAATTATTGTCCAGGTGGTACCACAGGTAGTAATTTTAAAACATAAAATACACAAATGCACAAACAATAAAACGGATGGCACCTTAGCCGAGTTCCTGGCGAGATGTTACGCCTCTCCCGGAGCACTCCGCTGACGGCCCGGTAGACGTTGGTCCGCCCCCTGTCCATCAACGCGCTGGCCTCCAATGCCTGCATCGGCAAACGATAAAACACGGTGTGGCCCCCCCTCATCGTCTGACGGTGCCACACCGTCACAACGTTTTAACACTGGATGTGCTCAAAACAACACTAAGATCAACACTTATCAACTTGAAATATTTAACACTGGAAAATTCAACACAAATTAACACTGCAGATTTTGCTGTGTGTTATTGATGTTTTCCATTCCTTTACAGCTTTTTCCCCCCAAAAAAATTGTCTTTCAAAGGTAAATTATTAGTTAACATGATTTTTTTGACATGAATTTATTATTGTTTATTATGACTATTCTTGCCAGATTTAAGCCATAGATTCATGTCTATCTGTAGTCCTCTGGCAGGTCGATGTTATTGAAGAAATAAAATTTAAGTTGTAAAAACTAAACATAGAGGTAAAAGACAATATACATATATTGATCCTGCCAATAGCATTGGCTTGTTTCTAAGACAAGCTAAAAACAAATAAATGAAACTGAGTGCCAAATGTGAACTTTTTCTTCCTCTTTGTCTTCAGAAAGGTGTGAGCATTCAGAGTCAAACCCCTAACCTTGGATGTAGCTGCTAATATATTTTTTTCTCAACTGTCCCACCCAACATTATTTTTCCGTGAACTGCATTTTTGTGATAATTGTGGCAGAAAAAGCTGGAAGTTGCAGCTGTTTTTTTCTAAAAGAGGTAATAAAAGTTGAGTTAAAAGATTTAAAAACTGATGCGTGTTCGTTGTGGTTTCAAGACGTTTGACAAGGACGACTCTTTGTGCGCTGAGATGCTATCACTTTAACCCAATGCATCATGAGAGATGTAGCGTCTCTGAGCTTCATTGTTTTGTTAACTTGTCCCACGGTCTGATACCGGATTCTGTGGAAAGCTACACCGCTAAAGACGAACTTTAGCTGGTATTTTTGTTGGAACTGAGAGACTTTATGAGCTAAATTGGAACAAGGAAGTGAGGACTTTAACCACCTCTGATTGGTCAGACTGATGACGTGTGATTAAGCCTCCGCCACTGATTGGTGGAGACGGTTAAAGGGGCGAGACTTTTCCTAAAACAGCTGAAGCTACGGCTAAATCGCGGTACCGTCATTCTTATCAAAGTGTCTTTAATAGAATCAAATAAACACAAAGAAAAAAGTATTTTACGATCTTTCATATTCCTAAATACTCAGTGTTTTATCAGGGCCTGCTTGGATGAACAAAGAGCTGATATCCTGGAGATAATAAATGTTTTTAGATCAGTTAATGAGGGCAATTTTACCACAGCACACCTGACCATCTCCACACTGGTTGAGAAACACTACTCTAGACAAACCCCTAGAATTCTTTTTAAATAACTCTTGATGCAAAATGTCACTGGAATTTACATAACCTTACAATATATCACACAATGTTGATTGGCACAGACACACTTTCCTGCATGCCTCATTGTTTGCACCAGCACAGATCTGCAGGCTGCAGGTTCTGGGGCAAACAGCTCCATTTACTTTGGTGCAGAACAGTAATTGAATGATCCTGCGGTCATTTATAGAAGATATTTTTCACTTTCCTCCTGACTGCTCTGAAAACCTTGCTTCTGCAGTGTGTGTGTGTGTGTGTGTGTGTGTGTGGTGTCAGCCTTCTCTTTTTAAACTGCAGAATCATCTGTTGGAAATTTGCTTTTCACTGCATGAGAGTGTCACTTGTGTGAGTCACGCTCAGTGTGTGAGAGCTGGTGGGCCTGTTGTTTCTTGACCATATAATTACAATCTGGTCAGGATGAATAGACGACGGCAAGGCGAAAGCTAGAGATCAATCTGAAGATGGAGCGCATTCTCCATTGGGACCTCTCTACAGTATGTCTCACTGTATTTGTATTGATCCTCTCACTTTACGTTCAGCCCTTTGCAGAAACCAGCTCTATGGCTTCTGTTGTTCGCTGCATGTTTTGGTTCACCTCTGATGTCTGCGGTTTGACCCGTTCAAATATTCAGACGCCACTTCAGGCGAGGTCCTGCTTTGCAAAAATCAAACTGCAGCAATTTTTATTTTTTTCTCCAAAAAATTCCCTCTGATTTCTTCAGACGATTTGCTCGTGGTGGAACACAGCTTTTTTGCAACACAGGACTGGATGCTTTATGACATTTCGAGCACAGAAAAGTTACAGCGACAGATTACCTACAAATTACAGAGCTTATCCTGGTAATGATGAACGTTCTCCTCAATCAGCTTAAGGCTCAGTCGATTGCCTGAGGTGACTTAAACATGTTATGAGAGAAAATTATGTTCTTTAACAGATTTTTGAGATCATGTTGTTATCCCTGTTATCAAGAGTGCAGAGTTTGATTTATTTTTTATTACTTAAAGTTACAGACACACCAGGTATGTGACGGTTGTTCAAGAATGCACTAAATGTGGGTTCTTGAAGGCAAACTTAGCCCATGGGGTTCTCACTGGAAAAGCAGGGAGGGGCTTCTTCTTCTTTTTCTATTGTTTACTTGCGCATGTCTGACACTTGGTGCGAAAGGTCAAAGCGGTGAAAATCTTGCAAATCTTGCTCCACGCCTTTTGGTTTAAAGTTTACTGATATATGAAGGACATGGTGTCATATAAATCTGGCTGGGCACAAACCGCAATTATTCATTTCTCCTCCATGATCAATTTTGAAGCGGTTGGCATTTACGTGAATTAAAAGGGACGCCATCCATGGTGGCAACTGGTTTAACTCAGGACTGGTTTAACGATCGTAGAATCTTGTGTAGCTACGTGTGAACGTGCAAGCTTGAAACACACAATTACACGCGTTTACATAGACTTCTCCTAGCTGCTTGATCGTGCGTTGCACATTTCGATGTGGACATAGCTTTAATCATATGCATCTGTATGAGAGTTGGCCTGCAGGTCCAGCTCTCATAGGCAGGTAAGGAGCACTAACAGTTGAGATATTCAATGGAAAGAGCGACTTAATAATGCAGATAGCTTAACTGTTTTGATGACAGCAACATCTTTGAATAGCCAAATGTTATTTAAAGGAAAGAGACTATAACTGTATAGTTTTCACTTTTATTAAATGAAAGACTTGTAGTTTAGTGTGTTGGAGGCAATTTCACATTTTGAACTAAGAGGTTCCCAAAAAGGAAAATGGATAAAAACTACCGGTAGTTTTTTTTTTCTCTCTAAGTAAATCTCCTTTCCAGCTCTAATGTTGGTGTTTTTATGTCTTCTTCTTTTCTCCATGTAAGAAATTACCGTCTTGTCTTGCAGCAGGGTCAGCCCTGCTCTCTAAAACTAAAGATTACAAATATGATCAAAGTTTTTCCCGGCTCCTTCTTGCTCTTTAATTGGTCCCAAATTGCTCCTTAGCAGAGACTCCTCACAAGAATCATGATGTGTTTTGCTTTTTAAAAAAGACATTTGAAATCATTGAAGATCTGCAACTGTATTTCAGACTCTGAAAAACCACCTAAAACATCGTAAACACCTAACGTTCGAGCCTAACATTTGTAAACTGGCCCAGTCTGTTGGTGTCATGAACATATTTTATTAATGGAGGATAAATTGATTCATTCTCCAAGACTGGAAAAGCTGCAGGTGGGTTTGTGGCATAAATGAAGTAAAAAAAAAAATCAATTTTCATAAAATGATTTGGAGGTAACTTCAGAAAGTACACAAATACACGACGCAGACATAAGTCTGAGTGCTCGGTAGAGCTGCCAGGATAATTGCTGGACGTAATCCTTATGTCTATTTCATTCTGCCTTCTTACCCATAAATCAAACTTTCAAAACTGTAAACGTGAACATAGACATAACCGTATCGTCTTCTTGCTCCCCCTTTGTGTTGCCACACATACCCCTGGCTGATGGATGAGGAGCTGGCAGAAGGCTTATTAGCTGGGGTTGAATAGGACAGAATTACTACTCTGTCTGCTCCACAACTGCATTGTTGCTTTGACAACAGGTACTGCAGTGGGAAAATGGAGTAATCAAGATCTCCATCTGTCTTTATGACTATTTACTCTTGGAAAATCTTTTTTTAAAAGTTGTAATTTCCATCTTTGTGTAACTTAACTTGACATTTTATGTCCAGCAGGAGTCTAACATGTTTTTTTCTCCTTCTGAGAAATTCCACTGTTATCAATTGATTCTTATTTTAACCACTTAACTTTGGAATTTATGTCCACTTATGAAATAACATGAACATTTCAAGCATGTTTAAAATTTTAGTAGATGCTAAATTAAGTTTAGATTGTTATTTTTGTTATAGCACAAAAAAATCTATAATTTTGGGTATGTCACAAATAGGGATGGGTACCGATCCCCGGTATTGAACGAGCCCCGGGGCCACATTCTTCAAGACCACAGTATCGTTAGGATCTGACCTCAACGGTTCTGCTATCGGTACTGGAGAAGTCGCTTTTTTTTGTGTCCCACAAGATATAAATGTTATCTGGCATAGTTAACTCACCAAGTCAGTCAATTTTCCGTTAATTAATGATGATATTAATTTCGCTATTCTCGCTGAAGAGGAGAGGTCTGTCTGACTATTGGTGTGCACGGGGGGCGGGGCTGTTGTTCAGACAGCATGCGGCGCACGCGTAAAATCAATTAAATCTGCGCCAGAGCGCCCCGACCATCGTGTCAACCTGCTGCTATGATGACCGTATTTAGCGCGCTCTGTATAGAATACACTGGAGGGGCGCGAGAAATAATAACTCGCTGCTCCATAGGAGATGAACAGGTAAACAGGTAGAGAGGAAAAGCAGGTAGAGAGGCGGGGGAGGGGCTTTGGGTTCAAACTGTCAGAGAGATGGAAACACGGGCGTCAGATTTAGACGCAGCTTTCACTGTTGAGTTGAAGCAGAGACTTTCTCTGGGATGATCTTATGAACTCAAACATTTATTTAATTTGTTTTATATTTACATCATGACAGCAATTTGTCAAAACATTGCTGTTTATTTTTCTTGAAATTACTAATTTTTTTATGTATTTTACTTTTCTAGTTGGAAAAATGTATAAAGTAAAATGTTTTGTTGAAAAAAACAATGTTGCATAGTGAGGAAATAAAACACTTTATGTTCTTAATTTGTTATTTATTTATTATTTGTCCTCAAAAAGTATCGATAAGAGTATCGTTAAAATACCGGATCAATAAGCAGTATCAATAAGAGTAGTAGTACCGTTAAAACCTTCCCTAGTCACAAATTTAGGTTGAGTAACCGTTGAAGTCACTTGAGGCGTTTTTATATTCAACCAATATTCATCATAGGTACTCTACTGCTTTGTGGTAAAAATATCAATAACCATGTACGTATTTTTATCTACATACGATTGGACAATTTTTCCAAGATTGTTGTCCGAAAATGGCGATCCAGCGGTGGGGGATTTCTGGCCGTGTCAAAATTCCATATAGTGTTCTGTCTTTGAAACTAATGCTTGGAAAAGGTTCCTAGACATATATTGAAAGGAAATGAATTGGTAGTGAAGGAATACAGTCAGCATTCTGGGTGAATTTTCAGTGGATACTACTATGTCTCTATTGCGTCAAGAAGTTCAATATTTTGGAATCAGCTTCAGATTTGTTGTTACCAAATGGTTTTGTTATCTCAAAACCATTTCTGCATCTGGAGTAGAAGTAGAAAGTTGGTGATGCGCAATAGCTGAGCTTCATTCACTAGGAAGAGGATGGTTAACTTTTCTCCCAGAGAGCATCTGGCACTTGTTTAGTAATTTATAGAAAATTTTCTTTATCCCTTTTTTTGTCCAGCTACCTTTGTGTTAAAGTGAGGTAAAAATGGTGACCCCAACCTAACAGGAAAGAAAATGGTGAGCAACATTGCAGCTACAGACAAGGAAAACACAAACGTACACGGATCTATTTGTCTACAAATGGATGCATCAGAATGGAGCAGAGCGTATCCCCAGATCTGTGATCTTTTTCAACTGGCATTGTTTATCTGCTCCTAATCGCTTAGATTTAAAAACTCAGAAATTCGATGATTTTTTTTAAAAAGGTCATCCATCATTAGAAAAATGCTACAAGAACATGTTAAAAACACCAAAAAACACCATTTTCATGTGGGAGAGGATCTTTAGGAGGTGAAATGTCTTCCATGGTTGTCTTCAACAAGTCCAGATAACCTGTTTTTTAAAAACTGAACTATCTCTCTAACTAATTGAGGTAATACTATCAAGGTTTGCAGGAAAAGTGGACTAAATGGAAGGAGATGAAGAGGCCTCTAGTTTCTGTGCAGAATGATGCTAAAGAAATGGGTGAAGTGCACCGACAATGACACTCTTTGCTCAATTTCCTCTTGGAAAAAAGAAAGAAAAATGGAGTTCTCCACCCCGTGTGAGCCCTGCCTCCTGCAACCGGCAATCTCACTCCAGATCTTCAAATTCATAATGCAATCTCCTTTGTGAAAGAGGAGCTGGTGGGATCCGGCCTATCAGAGTACTGTTCTGACACCGGCTGCCCTCATATTTACATCTAAATGACTGCTGATGGGGACAGGTAGAGCACAGCCAATTATGTGACGGGGATGGTGTGGAATCTGACGAGCGATGACTTCTGCCTGGGAACCTGGAGGCATTACCAGCAATCCTCTCTTTAACAAACACAACCGTGTCCCCATAGTTTAGCTCTGACAGAGTCATTTATTTCCACTCTTCCAGCGCCGAAAGCATGGTTTTAAAAGTTTGACCGGATAACCGAGCGTCGTCAATTTTTCACTCCAGAATGAAAATGTTGGCATTTAAAGAGAAATTTATGCAGGGATGCACACAGTCTCTCCACCTAAATTTCCAACAGCCTCTGACTATTTTCGTTTCTTCCCCAGTGCTTCTTGTCTTTTAGCCTAAAAGAATTGAGACAAAGGTGTTTTTTTTTAATTTTTCTTCCTTTTAAAAAGAAAAAAAATCTTTTTTGTTTGTTTGTTTTTACCAAAAACCTAAGAGATGGTCTTTAATAATGCACATTGTTGTGTTTTTATCTGTTAAATCTAAAATAAACTTCATATAGATTTATAAAGTTAGAAAAATATACTAGCTTCTATAGGTATTGTAGAAATAACGAAAAACAATAATTTGAAAAAAAACAAACAATTTTAATGGTAATAATAAAACTGAAATAAAAAAAAATAAAATGTAAAACATTAACGTTTGGACAGGTAGCACAACATTGATGCACTTCTTCAGGTAACCACTAGGGGTTGGTACAGAAGCAGGTCAGTCCACTCCACCATTTTGGTGGTTCAACTTTCCAGTAGCAATTATTGGTATAAAGCCTTGTTTTATAACCTTTACCTCCTAATTTTGTGACAATAAATTCAGCTTAGTGATATATTTACCATTTGATGCCTTATATTTGTACAAAATAGAGCACAACCTTCTTATTCCAGATATCCTAAGTACTATTACCTTCTCTTATTTTCCTTCTTATTTTTAAAATTGACTTCAAAAAGGCCCTTTGAACAAATGTCAATCAGATTTACATGTCATTGAGTCTGGATTCACTAACATCATGCTAAGCTAATGTTTTATTTTCAAAATAAAACAGAAATATAAAATATTGCACTGAAAAAACAGGAATCATAGCACAAATAAACAAATAAAAACCTGTACAGAAACTTTAAATTTTGAATAAATTGAACTTACTACAGTGAATTATTTTATGATTTCCCTCTGAATTGATAAACCTGTCTCCACTGCAGGTTTTTAACCTTTGATCCTTTAAAAACTGTCAATTTTAATTTTGACCTTATTGTTTTGCTGCTCCAATGTTTCAATCCACTGTCTTGTAAAAGTATTTTTATTAGTCTCCAAAATTACAACGGGAAGTAAACATTTTTATTCAGGAAGCGAATTTTATGTAAAAAAAAAAGAGAGAGAAAAAAGGGGGTGAATATAGTGAGAATTTTTTAAAGGGATCAGCACTAAAACTGTGTTAAGCCTTCCAGGTCACCAAAACTCAGTTCAGATTTTAAAAAAATATGTGCACTTTAACAAAAGAAATGATAACTGAAAATTAAATTAGAGGATTGGAAAATAAATTCCAGATTTAATAATTGACCATAAATAAAATTTGTTGAAGTATTAAAATAGACATTTTTTAACATGACTCGTTTTTTAAACCAAAAGTAAATGTTTTCCTTATAAACTCAATAGAGAAAGATAACAAAAAAATAAATACATGTTTTTCTAGGAAGTTTGAGTAGACTTTATCATTGTTTGGAGGCCTCTTTAAGTCACAAGCAGCGTGAAGGCGATCTGTTTTGGTTTATGCCTGCTAGACAGCTCATTGCTTGAATTCTTTTTGGCTTCTTATCAGTGTCTGATTATGGTCAACAGGAGTCACACATAGATGGACATTCAACGAATAAAGATGTATAAAACGCCCTTAAAACAGCTCATTTTTAAAGTCATCTGCTCACGAATGATTTGTTTTGCTCTCGGGGTGCATTCATTACTGACTGAATATGTGTATTTTTTATTTTTATTCTTTTGCATTTTGCGTTGCTATGGCAGTGGAGGTGGAGGGTTGTGTACATCCTTCTTTATGAAAGTTTATGATTCAAGTTTGCTCTCAAGCTGAGTGCACCAGCTGTTTTCAGGAAGGCTTCATTTTACTTCCCACACACAGAGGTGTGCAGGCAGGCAGTGTGGGCTTTGACAACAAGCACACATGTCCGGCCTGAATCACCAATGAGCCCCTTAGAGAATAGGAACTTGGCCAAATGTATAATTTAAGGACCTCATGCTAGGGTTGTCTTTAAAAAAAGAAAAGAAAAAAAAAAGCGTGTGCCCAGCTTTTGACTTTATGGAAAGGTAGTCTATAAAAAAGAAAAGTATCTGTTCCTGTAAAAGGCTTTGACCCTTTTCTAAATTCATGAGGTGGAAAATACAAGGGGATGTGTTGCTCGACAAGCAGCACCGCTTGTGTAACCTCCTTGTGTTGTTGTAGTCGGTGATGCTGGACTCTTTTTCAGTGCCTGTAGCTGCTTTTACATAGAGTGGCAGGATGCAATAACTTTTAATATAAAAAAAGAAGGCTTTGTTTCTTTCCTTTTTGAGCCATGCTTTGTCTCCTGCCAGCTCAGGATCTTGATCTCTGTGCTTCTCACTGCTTCCACATCAATAATTCATCTCGATCTAATGAGGTGTTAGTCGCTTATTATGAATATGAGCAGGCAGCAAAGTCAACACTTGTCTGTAAAGAACCTCAGGTGTTTTTTTTTGCCTGTAACTTTGTGATCTTCATTTTGAGGCACTTTATTTGGTTGCTGCGTTGTTGCATCACAGCGTTACCTGCACGACTTCTTCTTAAAGTTCCTTTGGAATTATATTTCTTCAGTTCATAGTTTTTTTCCCCCTTATTTGATCAAAAGCATGGTGTTACTTTTGAAAACTGGGTGTGAAAGACCCCCTTCAATCATCTTTTGATCTATTTTCAAAGTGTTTCCAGTGGTCTTTTTTATTACATTTAAGCTATCTTTTAGCCAAAATTTAAAAAATCTGTATTTTATTTTTAGGAAATGGTTTCTGCAGAGCTACAGTACTTATACTGTAATAACTCATTAGAAAACCACCTCTGAGTTGTGGGTGGGACTGTTGGCACAGGGCAACCCCGCCCCCCTTCCCTGCTATGTTGCTGAGAGCTCTCTGTTGACAGACTCTCCTGCTAACTGATCAGAAAGATCCTTTTTTAAAGTGAATAAAAAATGCTGGACAGTAATTCATCTATGCAAACTTTTAAAAAGCTGAATATTTGTCATCACCATTCATAATTCAAAGAGGTTCATTGTGTCTATAAAATTATACTGCGTATTTAATTTATTTTTTATCAGACACTGGTTTGTTTTGTAATGTAAAACGTACCGACATGTTTCGGTGGAATGTCTTCCACCTTCATCAGGGTCGTCATCAGGTGGTGGTGTGTGGATACATACCACCACCTGATGGTACACACCACCACCTGATGACGACCCTGATGAAGGTGGAAGACATTCCACCGAAACATGTCGGTACGTTTTACATTACAAAACAAACCAGTGTCTGATAAAAAATAAAAAATAAATCAAATACGCAGTATCACCAGTCATAGTCGATTATTTTATAATTTGCAACCTAGAAAAACCTGGAGATAAAAAAAAAAAGAAGAAAAAGTAAGGTTCTCTCCTGCAGGGGTGTCTCGCTCCTGCTTCCGTTTTATTAGAGAAACTTCAATGTAAAAAGCCAAAAGAATAATAGAGTCAGAGGATTATCGGGTCATTTCAGAATTAAATGTGTTACCTGCTGTCAGAAAACCATCTTTGAAGTCCTGGATTATGCAGGACATTGACCTATAGCACAAATCCAGCAGCGAAGAAAATTAAAAGGTGGAAAAAAGGAAAACGGTGTCCAGCTATGAGAGATATCCTTTATTTAAAAAAAAAAAAAGAGTCATCTCTTCCTCTTCTGTGAAAAAGACCTTTAGATGCTAAGCAAACCCAGTACAGGGGGGTTTAGACATTTTTAAGGTCTCATAATTTCTGTTATACCATCCACCTGGTTATGTTTGCTTACATTTTTTACACTTTTTACCTCGACCTATCCTCGATTCATATTTTACTATTATTTCCAATTTTTTTACTGTTGCTCTACAGTCTTTTTAAAAACCTATCGTATTATATTTGAAACACACATTTCTGAGACCCCTTATCTTCCCTAGCATGATCCAAACGTTCCTAAAAACCCCATTGTATATATTTTAGTCCATGTTGTATGCCCTGTACTTCATCATACTTCCACTAGGGGCAGTAGAAGGGCTTTTCTTGCTCATTTTAAAATGGCTGCCTCCGTGTTATTTCTTTAACACTTTTTGCGGGAAAAGGTTTGGCTTATTTCCAAAGCTTTATGGTTAGAATAACCTCCCTACTGTTACTCAATTTTGTAAATGACTACTTGGTGTATTGAAAGAATGCAAAATATGTTGAAAATAACATTGATTCAGTATAATACAGTCACACTGTGTTAAAAATGTGTGGGTAAATTTGAGTCAGTGGATAAATAAGGTGCTTTTTTCTTGAACACTCCTCTGAATAGCTAAATTATCATTGTTGTGAAAAAAAACAATCAATATTTTCTATATCTCATTCAAAAAACAATTATATCATTGGGTTTAAAAAAGCATCTTTTCCAAAGAACTTGAATTTTCTGTCAATTCTATTATGTAGTGGGCTTTACAGGGTTAAATCAAAATCTTAACTGAATGTACATAGGAGCAGAAGTAGACTTGTCAAACCCCAGTTTTAGGCTTTAATGAAGTTTCGCATGTTTGATTCTCCATATTTTGTTAAATCCTCAAATGCGCTGCTTGGCTAATCTGACATCCCTTCCAGATGTGTTGGCAGGTTCAAAGATCAGAGAGGGCCGTGCACTAACTGCTCTCTAACCAGCAGGCAGGAATCTGTTGTGCAGTGAGGTCCAAAAGACAAACCACAGCAGCAGATGGAGGGTCTGACTGTTCATCCTGAAGGGACTTACTTTGAAAGGTCTATAAAGGAAGCTGCAATTTATTTATTTATTTTATTGTCAGTGTAATTGAAAACATATCAATTGAAAGAAACTCAGACCTTAATTTGAAGTTCGACCTCTTTGTCTTTTCTGAACTTTTATAGCTAACATCGCTTGTGTCTCTCTTGAAGGGTTGTTACAGCTTCAGTTTGCCACTAGATGCCCTCGGTCTTTAACTTCGCAGCTTTAAATGCTTTCCATTAGAATTAAGATAAAAAAGTTTTTCTGTCCTCTGCACCATATTGCTTTTTCCTCTTCTATGCTGCTGTGTAAACCAGTAGGTAGAAACCATTGACTGTATACAAGAACAGGACTGAATGACTCCTTCGCCTTGGTGTTTCAAACAGGAAGTAAGACGGCAACTGAATTGACTTCATTTGGTTGGAGCCGTAAGTAAACCAGTTTCTATGGATAACATCCCACTTACTCGGTCCAGTTCTCATACACATTCATTCATATGTTGTCATTATGGTCCCAATAAAGCCAATTATAGCTTTTTCTCCTTGAGAAAGGGCCGTTCACCTCCATGGGCAGGTTGTGTGTACATTGAAGGGTCTGTGTGCTCAGGGCTGCTTGTGTGCACACAGGAGAAATCCCTGCAGCACGCTGGCCTTAAGCCCTCTATTCTATTGGAATTCCTCTAAGGAGACAAATCCAGAGGCTCAGGCATATTACACAGACTAACACCTGCACTTAAACAGGCTCTCCACACAGACACAAACATATTATTGCACTCTGTCATTTTCCTCTGATTCCAACACACACCTGCGCTCTTAGCCCTCCCTCTTCACTCCGCCGCCATTAGTTCAAAGATATTATTTCTCTTTGTTTATATTCCTGCCTGGTTAGTAGACCTCCTGCCCCCTCGTCTCCATGGCTGGTTTCCAGTCGTAGGTGCAGAGAGGTGTGAGGGCAAAATGACTTCCTCGTGGAGTGGATTTCGGAAACATCACACCGAGCGCTAAAACATACATTCAAACTGTCACACACACAGGCGGAAATATCTTGTAGACGATGCCAGAGCTTTTCTGGATGCTTCCCTCCCTTTGGTGGGAGCGGCCATATGTCTTCATGCAGCTACACTAGTGAGTGTTGGCGTCTGTGTGCCTTTTTTTTCGTTTTTTTTGCAAAGTGTTACTTCCTTACTTGTGGATGCAAACAAGGAGAGAGCCAACATGACGGTTAAAACAATCCGTTTCACATAAAAAAAATTAATAAAAAGTCATCCTCAAAACTCGTGTACGAGAGAGGGCCAGCATAACAATAAAAGTATAAATAAGAACATAACAGAACCGTAATTTTACGGGAATAAAGTTTTAAAATTAGGACAAAAAAAAGTTGTAATTTTACGGGAATAACGGCAAATTATGAAAAAAAGTAGTAATTTTACGAGAATACAGTTGTACATTAATGAGAAAAGGTTGTAATTTTATGAGAGTAAATTCATAAATTGATTAGAAAAAAATAGTAATTCTACTGGAAAAAAGTTGTAAATTTATGGTAAAAAGTGAAACTTTTTAAAGTTGCAAATCTACAAGGAAAAAAAATCGGCCTTTTACAAGATTAAAGTTGTAAATCTATAAGAAAAAAGTAGTAATTTTATGAGATTTCAGTTGTAAATCTATAAGAAAAAAGTTGTAATTTTACGGGAATAAAGTCGTAAATTGATGAGAATTAAATGATTCTTTTACAGAAAAAAAAAGTTGCAAATCTATTAGGGAAAAAGTCCTTGTTTTTTTTAGATTAAAGTTGTAAATTTATGACAAAAGTTTAGTAATTTTACCAGATTAATGTGGTAAATCTGAGAAACAAGTAGTAACCTTTACGGGAATAAAGTCGTAAATTTATGGGAAAGAAGTGGGTATATCCCAGACTCTCACCTACATCCGATGACAGCAGAGAGATGTTGGCCGAGTTGTGTTACTGCAAGTAATTCTTATTTTTCAGAACGGACCACTTCAACAAGAATCCTTCAACTAATTAAACTTCTTGCTTCTTTGTGAAGGCTTAATTTCTGCTGCAGCTGTCTGTCCAACTGCCAGCCGCAGACAGGTAGATAATCACTCTTATTGAATGCAACAGGGATACATCCACGAATCATTATCCTGCTCTGCCATATTGCTGTTCTGCAGGTTCACAGGGAAGATTTTTACTTGGACCATTTCCCTTTTTGATATTACAAAGAAAGCCTCAAAAAGAAACATGGGTGGTGGCATAATATTTCTTGTCGCCTTTAACTGTCTTTATTATCTTATAGCTTTGCTGTAATTTGGACATTGGGGTTGTCTTAAAAATCTGAGAAATACCCTAAAAAAAAGGAATGTTTGGCTCATTATGGCCTGCAATTGTCCTGCACTGCAAGGACTAGATTGTTCTTACAATTCTTCTTTCTCACTGCGACTTTGAGCGAAAATTTAGACCCAGATGTACATTCAGGAACTCTGGAATATTTGCACGCAACGCCTATTTGGAGAACATGATTTTTAGCCATTGTGTACCCCCCCCACACATACACACAGACACACACACACACACCCAACAACAAAAAAAGATGACATTACAGCAGGCCCAATTGACAAAAAATTGGCACAGTATGGAAAAAAAAAAAAAACTTTTGTTCAAGCGATCTTCACAAACTTTCACCAACACCACCATGTTAAGTCTGCAACCACGACCGAAGTTTTGTTGACCTTCGACCTCGGGAGGAGGTGATGACTGCCATCTTGAAAAAAAACAAAAACAAAAAAAACATCATAAGTAGCAGCTAAAATTTTAAGCTCATCTTTGGGACGCCTCGTAACTCCTCGAGCATCATTGGGGAGCTATTTGGGAAAAAATGCTGGAAATACAATTTGTAGATTTTGAACTGTAGTGTGATGAGCTTGCAAAAATGGCGTTCCTCTGTTGCTTAAACATTTTTTGCCAGAATATTGGGAAAATTTTATATATGACCTTCTGGCTCAAGGTGAATAAATTAATATTACATAAAAAATGAACATATATTAGGAATGTGGTCAAAAAAAATCTACGTTGCCATGGAAATACAAAAGGTTACTTTTGCAGATTCTTCTAAAAATTGCATAGACATGTTCGTCATCCCCCCCAAAAAATAGTTGCTTTGGGAATAAAACTATTAGAGATTTTTGAAAAAAAGTTTTTTTTTTTTTTTGCAGGAATTTGTCACGTTTAGCTCTGACAAAGGTGGCAGGGGAAGAGGGAGGGAGGGGCGTGTAGCAACTGCTCAGCCACTGAAGGCGGGTCAAAGGGGGGTAGCGAGGGTGGGGGGCGGATAGTGCCTGTCGGTCACACAACACTGCTCACCATTTGAATTGATGCTTGTTTTTCATTGAGACAGCTTTTTTGTTTATTGGTGGATATTGCTGTGAGCATTTTCCCATCTGTATATTGTATCGTACTTATTCTTTAGGGTCTACGGAACTCATGTGGACAAAAGTCCAGTATCTGCGTTTAAAAATCTGACTATACCATACTAAAGATGACCAAACATGTATTTTTTAATATTTTTATTTTTTGCTGTAATGATCCAGTCTCACATCAAACAGCCTCATCATATCAAAACGACAACAAACCCAACGTGGTCCCTCAATAAGGCCTGCTCCATCAGCCAGAGCCAGTCTGGCACGCAAACACAGCCAGGCTGCTATATTAGCAGAAAAAAGGCGCGCTCTGTCGGTTGTTTGCTCATGCTCCGGTGGGATACGACTGCATTTTGTCATGCTAAATCCACACTTGTAAACCCTGAGAAGAGACACACTAAAAAGAGACATGTGGAGAGAGCGAACTCTATAAGAGGAAGACTCTTGTAGAGTGCGAAAAAAAAAAAAGCTGCGAAGGAAAAGAAATCTCATTAGCCCCTCTGCATTTTGCTTTCTAGCTCACTTTAACAAGTAGGAGAAGACAGAACAACTGAGCTGGGAGCCAGTTGGGGTTTAAATGGAGCAACGATGTAATGCCTACTGAGATTCTCTTTTAAGACAAAATGTTTACAGACTTAGGTTTCATGTTCTGACCAAACTCCTAACAGATAAAATGTACTTCCTGTTTTTTCAACCCATGGTGAAAGAGACTTGACTCTAGTCTGCAAACTAAATTTTATCAGAGCAAAGATTTAGCTCCAGTGTTTACATTCTTTGGACTTCCATAACTCTCTAACTGCTAACGGAATTAGGGTAACTGTAGCAGATTACGAAGAAAGAAAAGCAGCCTTGTGCTGATTTGCAACACTTTGCATTAGCAAAGCGCCTAAGCAATCAACGAATCAGTTGATTCCGCAAAGAAAAAGGGCTTTGCACTATCACGCAACGGTTCATAAAGTATTGCATAATCTTTGCAAAGCCGATATGAAAAGCCACTTTGCTCTGTGTCAGAATTAGCTGATTTGTGTTGTTCGCGTCGAAGAGCGATGGTGTGTCAAAGTGTGTGTTGTTTTGGAGTCACCGGTGATGTTAAAAACTATGACTACCATGGCTTTTGGAGCATAGGGTGCAGTTTGTGAAGTAAAACAATCCTAAAAAGATGGTGTGACCACACTAACCAGAATGCAAAGAGGGGCCAAAAGAAGGGTGATTAGTCAGAGGAAGTTTTTTTGTGAACTGTGTTCTTCACTTTTGTCTCTTTATATTTGCCTCTAAAGAGAGTTCAACGCGACAAATCAGTTATTTGCAAAAACAGTTGTTGTAGCATAAAATACAAAACATAAATTTCCCCTTTTCATTATATTATGTTGAAGCATGGTATGTATCACTCCACCAGGCTCCTGCCTATAATACCAGAATGCTTCAACAATCCATTAAGCGATGCGACCGAGCTCTATTTACCAAAGAAAATTGGTTTCAGGTCAGTAAACTTTGCCAGACTTCATGACTAAGATGGACCAGATTATTTTGAAAAAAATGAAAAGATTTTAAGTGTTCCATATTGTCCAAAAAATACAGTAACCGTTCCTCTGCTTTCCTGTCCTTTTTGCCATTTTGTCCAATTAGGCATGGGCTGCTTGCTTTTGCCCTTGACTGACAGTAAACTGCTTTGTTCTGTTGATGTAAACACTGCGATCAGACATTTTTTTTATGGCTCCCCGAAGTATTGTGATCCAATTATTGACACTCTTGAGATGCATTTTAATCATTGTGCTTGAAATAAAATTTGATTTAAAGGACAATGAGATTTAGGGGGTTTCTGACAGATCACTTGAAGAGAAGCCACAGCTAATCAACTTGTTTCGTCAATAAAAGTTGGTAACGGTAGTCTGCACAGTAAGATGCCCTTCAAAATAAATGTATGAAGGCCGACATAAACGTATCGACGTAAAATGAAAGCCCAGAAAAAACAGGAACTGTTTGTACCTTTGCCTTTCTAGTGTCGGTTGGCGTTTCTGAAGGCCTGAGTGTGCGTTACATCCATCTGACGTGTGTCCCTGCCTGCTGAGCAGAATGCAGGTTTCATTCTCCAGGTAATGGAAAAAGGACCTGATATATATTTTCTCTGAAGAAACACTTCAAAGGTTCTCTTCAAATTTGCTTCCCTACTGGATGAAAACCAGCTGATGACAAGACATGCAATGACAGCAATCGTCCAATCGGCATGCTTCCCCCAATAGTCTGCACTTTAAGTCCAGGATGTATGGTCATTCCTTCCACCAGCGCTAGATTTACCTTTTTTTTTCTCTCTCTGCATCTACTTGTTTTTTTATTTTTTTTATTCATCTCTGTTGCCTATGTGGCCTCAGCTGCAGCAAAGCGTGTGACATTTGGGGTGCTAACTCGAGCCAACGGGGTTATGTTGCTCATGAGACACTGCAATGGACCTCTGGGGCAACAAAGAATCAAGTGGCAGAACCTTTGCTTTATTAGAATGTCAGGACGTCTTAACGGGTCAGCAGGTATGCCACACTGAGCGCAACCATGACAACCACACAGCACTGAGATTCTCCTCATTTAGTGACTGTACATATCCATATGTCATCATTGAATCGGAGTATTTTTTAATTGGCGGAATGCTATAAAGAATTCAACACGTTGTTTTCCTGTTTCTCTTTCTTTATTATAGTTTCTTCCACAATTTTTTGCCACTTAACTCCTTCTACAATTTTTCAGCTATTGTAACCCTTGTGCTATCCTAGGCACTTTAACGTTGGGAGTTGGGTCATCTAGACCCACCAGACAGTGCTCTGAACCTTTTTTCTTCAATGATTTGTGATCTTCACTGGTGTCCATGGATTACATGAAATCTTTCCACCTTTATCCACCTTTGTCATGGTAGGGAGAACGCGTCAATGGAAGGGTGGGGTCATCTGAGATAGCACAAGGGTTAACCATTCAGCTATTAAAATGTACAGCTCTTTCAGTTTTTCCAGCAATGACTTTTGGTCCTTCAAATCCTTGAACTTTTCAAGATACTCGAGGATTTCCAGGATTTTTGCCTCCATTGAAATACATGGGGAATCCTTGGTACAGAAGGTCGCTGGTATGAGACGCTGGCAATTTTCACAAAAATACCTTTTTGTTTTTGTGCTGTTTTTACTTTATTTTTGTTCAACTTTGATCATTTCTTTCTTTCTTTATTTTTTTGTCAATTATTACCCTTTAAGTTTCATTTTCATTCAGCAACAAAGCATTCAACCTTGCATTTTCTTCTGGAAATGCAGCTCTGTCTAGTTATTAATTTTCAATGAAGTCAATTTAAGTGAATGGATCTAGCCTAGTTTTTCTCGCCACTTTTTAGATTCCTTATTCCAATGTTTGTTAATTAAATTTAATATTCTATTTCTGTATAGAAGATAAACCATAAAGCAGATGTTTGTTTACAGCAGGAAGCTAAACAAGCGATAACTTACTTGAATCTGATTGATATCCTAAGGTTCTAAAGGGTGCTGGATAATCGCACAGCACTGCATATGTCCATGAGGATAGTCAGGAATATTTGCAATACATGTGAAATACTTCAAAAGGCACGAGGGAGGAAGGAAAACCAGGAATGACGTCTGTCCAATTGACCTCTTTGTCTTTGAAAGCGACACGACTCAATAAGGTCATCCTTCTGTTCTTATTGGCCTTTTAATAGACCTGTAAAAGGTGCTAAAATGTGAGCATTTAAATATGGAAAAAGGGCAAAGTAATCTACTGGAGAACTTGGCCAGCCTCACTGATACAATGGTGTGTCTGAGCAGAAAAGCAGTCTTGATGTCATCTGAGGGTCAGGTTTCTCAGCTTCACAGTTTCAGTTCTTCATGCATGTCCTCTGATTAGCAATGGGCATGTCAAGAGGACACATGAATCATGGAGTGACCCTCTGGGATTTGTAAAGGATGACTTTGAAAGTAGGTAATTTGACCATAATTTTTTATTTTTTTGGCTTTTAATTGATTCTTTATTGATCCATGTCAGTTATGCAAATTAAAAATGACTAAAGTTTTGGCCTAATATCCTCCTGACTACCAGCAATGCAAATTTATCCTCTGTAGAGGACATTTCCAAACCTGAATATTTCCCAAACACTGAGCACTACTGAATTAACTCCTATTGGCATCTACAGAGGACATTGGGCACTTTGGTGAAGAGCCACCTATTTTTTTGCATGTACCTAACAAGGTTGGAAGTTAGGGCAGTCACAGTAAAGTTTGCTTTAGTGTCAGTTTTTTACGTGTTGCAAACAAGGTTGGGAGTTACAGGTATTGTGAAATATGTCAACGCAGCTAATGCTTCTAACATGGCTAACGTGTAGTGTGTTAAAAAAAAAATTCTTGAGTTACTGTGAACGCAGTTAATAAAGTCTGACTGGTGAACTTATCTCCGACTTTTTTGTCTCGCTTAATACACCGTAGAGTTCGGTGCGCCTTATACAGGATATGACATAAGGTTGAAAGTAGACCAATCCCTGACGGTGTGCATTAGAATGCAGAAACCAGCTGTGGTAAACGTTTCTTTGTGCTTCAGCAGCAGCTACACTTACGAGCAATCCCCATCTAAAATTGAAGCGTTTGATCAGCGTGAGGACTGTAATGCATCAGGTAGACCTGTCTCTGTTGTTGATTTATGACAGTGGGATGATAAAGCTCTTTACTTGTGTTTTTGGCATCTGCTACTCACTTTAAACCATTAGTCTCAGGTTTGGCAGCAATAGCACCTTTCAAAACGTTGTTTATTTTTTTTCGATACTTGTATTTCTGGTCTCATATTTCTCCACAATGTAATTTAACTTTTTTGTATCGATTTACCATATTTTCTGCACTATAAAAAGTGCTTAATGCACCTTTTGGTTTGGTGCGCTTTATATATATATATGACAAATTTCAAAAATACACCATTCATTAACATTGGCCCTTATTTTTTTTGTTTCTTTTTATTTCTTATTCCCTTTTGTGTTTATTATTAATAATTAGTATTTTTTAAAGAATGCAACATGTTTGTTCTGTATTCAGAATTCTATTGTACATTAAATGTGCATAATTGTTGTATTTTCTTGTTTTGTATGTTGCAATTGTTCAATAAAAAAAAAAAAAAAAAAAAAAAAAAAAAAAAAAAAAAAACATTGGCCCTTATAATCTAGCATGCGCTATAGTGCAGAAAATATGGGAATTTTCCTGTCTGTCTTTACTTTGCATTAAATAAAATTTAAAATAAATAATAAATAAAATTTAAATAAAGATATTTTTGCTCCATTTATATTAATACATCTTTTATTTTAAAGTTATATTCTATAGCCTGTGCCTGAAAACCTGCCACAGTTCTTTTCCTTCCTATACTTGGAAATTTCTTCACAAAGATCAATAGAGTTCAATCTCCTCACATACATGCTGCTCTAGTTCTGTCTCTGACAGATTTGTCAGGAAAAAAATACAATCAAAATTGTCTTCCATCTTCTGAAAATCGGCCACAGTTCTCGAGCGGATGATCATTTGCGCTTTCAGGTGTTTCGCTGCATCAGCGTCATTTCTACCTGCTGTTTTTCCTGAAAAGAAGAAAAATACTGGTGAACATAAACCGCAAGGAAAGATTGTGTATGGACAAACCAAAGAAGAGCAGAAAGGATGGAAAATTAAGGGACTTAAGGGACTTCAGAATAATGCTGGTGACCTTTAGGTGGCATGTGGTCATGTCTAAGATGTTTTTTTTTTAATTAAGAACATTTTTTTAGATTAATATGTTTAATGTTCTTTTAGTCAGACAGCTACATGATAACTTTAGCACAGTGGGGTGCTTGATTTGACAGGGTACCTTAACAGCTGTGACATCCACTCTGTGCCGACAAATCCATCCTGTGCCAAGTGCTTTTTTTCCTGCTTTGCACCCAAAAAACATTGAAGTTCAATGGCTGCCAGTGTGAGTGACGCTCAGATACTCATGCTTTGCTTAGTTTGAAAGCTTTTGTCTGCCAGATCTGTTGGCTGAATTGACAAATTTGAAGTTTGATTGATTTATGAGTACTTTGCGACAAAGGTCAGCATGAGGAATTAGGACTTTCCATCAAAAGCACGTTTACCAGCAACTTTCACTTTCAGAAACTATAGTTTTAAATGCCTGTTTTGACAATATTAAAGATTTCCTTTTTAGAGTTTGAAAAATGTTAATGTCCATGTCTTGAACTAAAAGGTTTTTTTTGACAGTAGAAATGAGAGAATCTTATTTTTCAAATAAAATAAAAAGTCAGTAATAAAAAGTTCCCTAAATTAACAATTCAAACTTAGAAATCCACATTTTTGGGCAGAAATACCATATTTTCTGGAGTATAAGACGTTTTGGAGTATAAGTTGCAGGATCCCCCCCAAAAAGCATGACAAAGAAGAAAAAAACATATACAAGTTGCTCTGGAGTATTAGTCGCAATTTGAAGAGAAAAGTCCAACATTTATATGCCTACCCCGGCGTAATGCTGTGTTCACACCGAACGCAATTCATGCATCAAATTGGCGTCTGCTGCCTCTTTTGACATGCGTCAAATTTAATGCTTACTGCTTGTCCAAAAATGTGTTCATAAACTAGATGCTCCCCTTGCGTGTGGAGAAGTTACTGTCTGAAGTTTTAAGCCTCATCACTACGTGGAGGCTTTGACTGTATTGTTTATAATGCACGGAAGATACAAATGTTGTTGAGAGATTCATTTTATTTTTACTTTGAAGAGCTCTAAAAAGCCTCTAAAATCACTTCTCCATGTCTTAGTTCATGAGATCATTCAGTCTTTTTTATTTCTTCCTGCAATCGTTACCTTCTATACTGCATTAGCTGCATCAGAATGATGGTGTACTTAAAAAAAAAACAATGCAGCACACCAAACTTGATGCAAATAAGAAAAAACATAATTACATCCAGGAAGAAAACCATTAAATTCCATCTATGTTCAAATTCCTTCTCACTACATAGTGCACTATACAATGCACTAGCACTATAGTGCGTTCGCCATTTTGTAGCCAGGCCGAATCTACAATTCCAAAATTGAGTGTCCTACAAATTTCCCAGAAGTCTCTGTAAAAAAAAAAAAACAGTGTGCATTGATGATCACTAAATTGGTGAATACAGACCACAATGCATTTTAACAATTCTTGTGAAGCAAAAATGTGTTGAAATTTATGTTTTTAATAAACAATCAACATTTTCATTTTCAGACCTCAGTGGATTCATAATTGGTCATTGTAATATGCTCATGTTGATTAGATTTTCACTTCTTGAAATCGGTGATGTCATATTTCCCATTTAAAAAAGAAAAAGAAAAAAGTAGTTAGCATGGTGTCCGAATGCTGTCGGAATTGCTTTTAAAATCCAGGGCACTAGATAGTTTCACACTATATTGTTTTTTAGTAGTCAGGGATTAGGGTGAGAATTCGGGCATAGCAAACGTGTTTGTTTTGGACGGCGATTCTTCTTCTGCACTGCCATCAGCAGCAAACACTGATACAGTGCCCCCTAGCGGCTGTTAGCCAACAACAGCTGAAGGGCAATCGGTTGTTAGTGGGAAAAAAACGAATATGTGAGCCTATTTATCTTATTCACAAATGGGTCGCTCCTGAGTATAAGTCGCACTCCTAGCTAATCTATGAAAAAAACTCAACTTGTACTATGGAAAAAACGGTATTATGTTTTCTTCTACCTAAAAGTTTGGGTTTTGTATTTTATTTTATTTTTTTGCAGTAGCTTTTTGTAAATAAACAAATAGATGCTTATATGCTTATCTGCTTATATGTATATCAGTATGCACTAAACTCTTTATTTCACTCTCTGTATTTTCAAAGCAAAATGACAAAGATTGTGAGGCAGTTTCTTGAATGTCTAAATCTATGTGCCAGTTATCAGCTTTTTGGGCTCTTTTTTTCCCCCTGTGACTCTATAACACGTATAAAAGAATTAGTGTGATATTTTTTTCCTCACTACACAGTTCTAGGGAGTGTCTCCTGTTTTTATTTCTTTTTAATGCGAGGACTTGAGGAAATAACTTCCATAAATGTGAGCTTATGAAGCCTCTTTGGCCTGGTATAGCTCTCACATAAATGAATAGGAGTGTTTGCCACAGAAAATGGACCTATTGGTCTAATGTTATGCCGGCCTTAATGTTTGATTCACATTTTTGTTTCAGAGTTTATTTGGTAATATAATTTAAAAAAATGTTAAAATGTCCCCAATTCCATTAAAATATGTTTTATAATACCACCTACATACATTATGAAGTTATCTATATATTTTGTGATCTATTTTAAGGTAAGTTATAGTGTTATACATGATAAAAAAACATTTTAACAAAAAATATATATATATATAATTTAAGGCTATGTGTCCACAGAAATCTTTTACTTTTGGACTTGGTCTGACAAAATCAATTTGAAATGTGTATATTTTAGCGTTTTCTTATTCTCTCATCTTTTTATTTATTTATTTGTTTGTTTTTTGCTTTATTATAAATGAAGAAAAAAATATTGCTGCAACAAAAAAGCAAACATGTCTGAACACAGGCACGCTTTGTTTTCCTGCACGAAGGCACCGTATTTTGAAACTTCAGGATCTTCTTGTTATTAAGCATCTAATTGCCTCAAGAGCTTCAGCAGCGCTTGTATATCTGTCTGTGTAATTGGCTTGTGGGCCGAAGATGTGGTCTTGTGCAAACATATGCATCCGAGGCAGAGGCCGCGAGAGAAAGGAGCTAATGAAGGCCCAGAGGAACGTCACTGAGTGTAATCAGCTCTTAAAGTGTTTGGAAGCATTCCTAAAAGACACAATGTTGAAAGAACTCAAACCTCAACTTTAATGTTAGCTATAATATATCTATGTATGTGTGTCGAAGAAGGAACACATTTTTTTATTTTAACACATTTAGGAACACTTCTTACTAACAATTAAGTCTCCTTGTATAGTCAGTTAACCCTTTAACGCCACTGGCGATGCCTAAATAACACACGCTCTTTGACATATTTTAACTGTGAAACAGCTGATTCGGATATGGACAAAATATTATATCATATCAGCTTTTCACCGATATGCAACACTTCACAGCCACTTCAAGCGTTGCATAATGGCAAAAATCAGTTGATTTATGTTATCAGATCAAAGCTGCCTTTCTCCGCTTTAGAATAACCTGAAAATATGTTAATTGTGTAAACTCTGAAGAGTTATGATTGTCGAAAGAGTGTAAACACTGGAGCTAAAGCTTTCGTTTTAAAGGGTTAAAATATTTAGGATTTTTTGAACGGCTTGTTCTTGAGCCAGTCCGCTCAGTTTTCCTTCTTGCCATCATTTGAGTACCAACGATTTCCTCCTTAAGCTTTTGCATTTGTGCACTTAAACTAAAAACTTTAAAGAAATGCTTATAACTTATGAGTTTTGTGATCCATTGGAGGGCCTCATTTACTATCAGTCCCACAGGCTTACCCATTCAGTGATTTACATTATTTATGTGTAAATTTTGTTGTTAGAAAAAAGAAATAGTGACAAAAATAAAAGCACAAGAGCTCTTATAGACATAAAACACAAAAAATAGCATTTTATTGTTTCATAACATAAATATTAAACAAAATGATAATTTGTCTTTCATTTAGGAGAAATAGCTACTAATAGAAACTGATATGAACTGTATGTTTGTTTAACATGTATTTATAGGTATTTTGGAGGACTTTTCTGAGATTTTTCTCAGTATTTAATTCATATTTAGACATTTTTCATATAATTTTGAAAACTTAATTTATGTGAATTACTTCAATTTAGGAATGCTATGCAACACCATGTGTATCTATACCCCAAGACCTATGCCTCAAGACCCTTGGGGTACAAAAGATGGATGGGCCTAGATAGATGGTGTTGGATTTTATGATATGGTGTTTATGAAAATGTCGAGGCTTTAACCCTTTACCACCAAAGCTGTTGCTCCAATGTTTACAGTCTTTTGACTACCACAACTCTTCAACGGTTGGCAATATAAATATAATTCCATTGAATTTTGAAGTGGAGAAAACACTTTTCAGTGGTAAAGTGTTGATGTGTGTTTATTGACATAACTGATTCTGTCACTGAGAGAAGTGGGTGTGCGCTGATATGCAACACTTTATTTACATTGTGCTGCATATCGATGTAAAGTCATTTTGAAAAGTCGCTTAATGGTCGATAAGTTATGTTGTGTCAAAGACGGTGTATTATTTAGGTGTCGTCTGTGACATCTCTTATTATAAAGGGTTAAACCAATCAGTTCTTGACCATTTAAGGGGGAGTTTGAGATGTTTTATCGACCGCATGTGGATGTAACAAACACATTTGTTTTCCTGTGTGTTGAGGATTTCGTTTTGTGGACGTTATTTCCTGCAGTTAATGAGTAGTGGGTTTTTTGTTCAGCCTTATAAGATTGCCTATTTTCCTGGAGCAGTTGATGCCATCTTGTTGGTTTTGAGTGAAGACCACAGCAAGTCCTGAATGGATATACAGTGTAATGAGAAATCGACTTAATCAGTGAACCAGTTTATATTCTACGATCCAACCAGATCAATTTATCTGAGGCAAGTTGTTAATCGAATCAACCATTACATTATGGAATTGTTTAAACATTAAATAAATCGATTGACAATCAATATTGGAATGTACCATTTGATTGATGCACAGTAGGCCGATATCGACTATGTATGGTATCATCAACCACAAATTATGATACGAATCGAATCGTTAAATTGAATCGTGACAGCCTTAGTTTACAGTCAAGATCTAAAGAGTAGTGTTTCACATGCCTTGATGTGCTTTGTTAGATGTGTTTGTAGGACAGTTTATGTCTATGCCGGTTTGTTAGAATCTGCTGGTAGATCAGTGTTGTAGAGGTAACATCGTTGACAACACGACAATGGGAACTGGGAAGAGGGGCTTGGACTCCCCTCCCATTGGATGAGAAGCTCAGTTACGTGGGCAGAACTTCCTCTTGTGTCCCTGTTTCTCTCTGTTGAGAGACTTATGTATTTCTGGCACATCTTATTGAGGCTCCAGGGCAGACTTAAGGGCTGGTTGGAGAGAACATACTACTAGACAAGCTTAAAGATATGAATTTAACTGTAAAAGAAGTGATAGCTGGGAATTTCTGCTGTGACTGTTGACCCACGCAAAAAGGAAAATTGCTTGACCTGGTACTACGAACAAAGACAAATTAATAAATGATGAAAGAAAAAGGCAGAATGGATGGAAAATGGAGGCCAAGAATATGAATAAGACATAGAGGGAACTGTATTCAGCAAATGTGGCAGTTTTCCTGAAGGCACTTTGATTTTTGATCTTTCAAGTTCCATAAAAACATGCAGACCTTCTTTTTAGAAATCTGGCTGGACACTCATTAATGTCTCATTAACATATCTCATAATCTGCTGGAAAATGTCATTCAATACTACAATCAAACCCTTTTTCTGCATATACTTGAAGGCCATGTCACACAGCCACTACATGCATTTTGTGCATCCTCCACGTTTTACATTTATATATATGTAATATATATATACGTGTAAATATATGTAATTTATAAATATTTATTGTGCTTGTCATTCGATTGGAATTTGGATTTGAGCTCTAAAATTACGTAGCGCTGTCGGAATCTACAATTCCAAAATTGAGTGTCCAACAAATTTCCCAGAAGTCTCTGTAAAAAGTAAACAGTTTATGTAGTTTATACACAATTATTACGTAAATCTTATGTAATTGTGTATTACTTTTATATCACACACATAGCACTTCTACTTATGTATTTGATGCACTGATTACTAAATTTAATGCATATAAACAGCTCAATAATCATGCACAGTTTAAGTTCTATGTTGATTTACATGTTCTTTGCATGGTTCATTTGCACTTCTTCTGTGGTTTCTAACGTAGTTCATTCGTGATACATCTGTGAAAATGTCATGTAAAGACCACAACTTTTTTCCTTTTTTTACCTAAATTGACAGACGACCAATTTTCATCTGTGCAATATGCGCAAAATGTACTGTGTGGCAGGACCTGTGCAATTCTAAAAAGTTGCACAGGAACAGAAATTGCTCGTTTATTTATGTCAAATCTGTATCATTGAAACTTTTGTCTACTTTTGTTAGAAAACAGCCCAAACAGACACACTGCTTGGAACATATTGGTCGCTTCACAATGACTCTAATTGGTCTAATTGCCAGAAATGTTTATTTTTTAAATTTTTTTGTTGTTTTAGGTATGAAATAAAGAAGACAAACAAAACCAACAGTCAGTTGCAAAATTTCTTCTTTGACATTTTGTGCTTTTCTTTTACCAACATGGAGAAAACCAATTATGCACCAATTTAAAGCAGTTCCCACTTCCATAATTTCCAAAAGTTCCTTTTAGCATGCAGCACACCTCATTCACTCACACAACATAGTTATTTAAAACCCTTTGAAAAGGAGAAAATAGGTGGATGTGAGAAAGGGGGCTGAAAAAGGTTAAGTGTGAGAAACCGAGAAGTTGTAGGAGGACTACTCGGCCAGAAGTGTGAAACTAAGGAGTGAAATTAAAGATTTTATGACTGGCTATTTGTAGTACCGGAGTGTGACAGTTCCAGCCGTTTGCATGGAAATTTATATCAGCTTGTTGGAAAGAAAATGTCAACCTCAGAAGTTCTTAAAACAATTTTCAAAGAAAAAAAGTTAATCAGAAATTGAAAAATTGGTCAATTAAATGTCTAAATGTAATAAGTATGATAGAAATGATGATAAACACTAAGGAATTAAATAATTATGAGGTTATTGATAGGAAAACTGGCTCACAACTGCAACATCATCTTGATTACAAGCATTGGGAAAGAAATGTTTCAATCAAACACCTTCATTTTGCTGCACACATCACAGTCAATAGATGAGCATAAATATGGTTGAATCAGCATGGATAACTCACAGTAATGTTTCCAGAGCCTAAAGAAACAAAGCAAATGTTTCCACAAGGACTTTATTCTCCAATGAAATTCTGGTTTTTAATAGGTTTTTGTAGCATTTTTCCAATGATGGAGAACATGTATAAAGAAAAGTAAACATAAAATTGCATTTCTGAGTGTTTCTTTACTCAAATTAAATCTGGAGCTGACAAAAAAAGTACATTTGAAAAAGATCACATTTGTTTTCCTCATTCAAGATCTCCAATAACATTAGATGTTTTTGTTGCACTGCTCATGTTAGGTTTAGAGTGTTAGGGACTGTAAGCTAGAGGGCGTGTGTGTAAACAGAGAGCTCAAAGCAACAGGAAGGGGGTTGCTCCACGCCAACAGTCCCGTCCACAACTCAGTGATAATTTTCTAAAGCTGTAATCCCAGAAAACGCAATTCTCACAACAAATGTGCGTCAGCCACCCCTTTTTGGCCGCGCTGCGAATTCTTCTAGCTCTACAAAAACATTGGTGATCACGTCTCCGTCTTTGAGTTCATGAGGTCATTCAGAGATTCTCCCGGTACAGTGATCTTCACTCCCACTGTTGTGTCTAAAAGACTGCTGCTTCCGCTGTGTTTCTGTCTTTGACTGAGTTTGCTGTCCCGCATTAACCAGAGAGGGGAAAAATAAAACTAGGACTAAAATCAGAGGAACTTTTTCATTATTGTCTCGAAGAAAAGACATCATAACATTCAGAAGGCCTGATCAGGCTGCCTTCCCATCCCGGTTCTTTGTCTGGACGCCAGCTTGCCTCCTGGGAGCCGGCACAGTGCTTGCAATCGCTCCAGCTCCATTGGCCCAGCGACAGACTGTCTAGGGTGTAACAGCCTTCGCCCAACAGCTTTCGCCCCAGGACGGGCTCCGGAAACCCCGCTGCCTTGGAAGGGATACAGGGGGTTAAGTAGATGGATGGAAGTTCAGAAGAAATAATTGGATCAATCCACCATAATGCCGGACCTTCACGCCATGCCCGTCGCTCAGATCCCGCCGCAAGACCTCAGATCGCGTCTGTACTATTGACTTGACATTAAAACTGGCCGCCTCTGCAGCGCGAATCGCGTTTGGTGTGAAGACGCTTCATGAACTCCTGCCGCTCTGCAGAAATGATGTCCTAGAAAACGACACAGGAAGTTTGATTTGGACTAAAAACAGCATAATCCGAATTAAAAGACCACTGGGAACACTTTTAAAGTAGATCAAAAGATGATCATAATAGGACTTTAAAGCCTGACTCATGCACTAAAAACATATTACATTGAGGATTCTATTGTGTGGCAATTTTGCTGCAAAGCAGGGATGTCTTATTGAGACAAATATATATATATATATATATATATATATATATATATATATATATATACAGTACAGAACAAAAGTTTGGACACACCTTCCCATTTATTTTAACGAGAAGTTGTGTCCAAACCTTCTCATTCACTGTATATAAATCATCTTTTGAACAGTCGTTATTGGCAAACTTTGATAATACGGAGCAATACCTGGGCAGAGTAGCTCAAAGTGATCAAATTCTAAGAGCGCTCCAAGGATTATAGGTTGAAATGAACACAATTATTTTGAATAATAAAAATAAAATTTATGATACATAGAAAAGGAAAACCTACAGCAAATGTTTGGCTTCTTTAGAAAACCTGTAACCCTGAATCTATGTGTGGCATTTAAATCAAGGCTTCTTAATGTAACTAGAAGGATTACATGAGTCACCGTGGCCTCACACGTCTACTTTTTTCCCCTTCTGATTTCACACACAGTTTCTCTGTTTAGTATTCCCCCTGATTATTTTCTACATTTAATTCAACTTAAGGTTTTAATAGACATACAAATAATAACTGTTATTAAGTACGCTGCAGTAATTTTTCTCGCTGGCATTAAATGAAAAAGGTGCCACATTAACAGCTTCAATTAGCTGTAAATTGAATAAAGCAAAATTGGATTTTTCTTTGTGTGTGTTGAATATATTGGGAAATAGGAAAACAGGTCCTGCTTTATTAAGCATTACATTTTTATTGTACTGGACTTGAAAAACATGGTTCTAACCTGGAAAAAAGGGGATTTCTACTAATTAAAAAAAAAAAAGTATGTTTAAAATAAGAATTATTCTATTTTAGAGCAGTGGTCCCCAAACCCCAGGCTGTGAACCGGTACTAGACAACAGAGAAAAAAAAACATGACAATATTTTTTTTCCCATTGTATTCCAAATCTCATTCTGAAGAAAGTTTTATTTTGAAAAACGATTCTCCCCTCCACATTCTACTCATTCTTGATGCATGTCAAGTCCTTCAGTCACGTGTTGAAAATCCATCTGCTACTTTCTTAAAGCGTCTTTACTGACTGCTAAATTGCAACCCCCCCAAGCTAGCACAGCAAATAAAAAACAAATCAATTTGGAAAGTTTGTTTTTGCAGAAAAGATTCAGTGAAGTTCCCACAGACCGTAAAAATGCATAATAATTACCAACCAGCTGTCTATTGTTACATGGATGCTGCTAATAAAGTTGTTCAAATGGAGGATTCACATTTATGATTACATCTAAAAAATACCAGTTTTAGAAAAAAGTACGAAGAGTCAAATTTACTATAATAAAGTCATAAAGTTATGAACAAAAACAAAATTAACAAAAATAAAGTTGTGAAAATATAGTTTTTTTTATCTCATAATTCTAATAGTTTATTTTTGTAAAATGTTGACTTTTTTCATAATTTTACTACTCATACAATTATGATTTTTTTTCTTATAATTTTATGACTTTATCCTTGTAAAATATATATAATTTTTTTCATATTTTTTTAGGTTATTCTCGTAAAATGTTGACTTTTCCCCCTCAATTTTACTACTTTATTCTTGGAAAATTACAATTTTTAACTTATATTTGCAACTTTAATCTCGTAAAATTACAACTTGTACAACTGTACAAATGTACAACTTTTTTCTCATTATTTTGCGAGTTTACTGTCATAAGCTGTTGCCTCATTTCTGTCATAAATTTACAACCTTGTAAATTTTGGACTTTTTTGTCATACTTTTATAGCTTTATTCTTATATATTTCTTAATAGATATTTTTTATGGTGGCCTTAATACTCTGTCTTGAAAACTGGATGCTGAAAATAAAAATAAAAATCCAACAGCTTTGACGTAAACTTAGGGTAAAAAAACTTCAACTAGATCTAAAACATTATATTTTGAAATTCCTTTAGATTCAGACATAAAGTCATATCAGGCTTTTGCCTTTGTGGAACAGCTGGTAGCTGTTTTAGTTTAATTTATTGCCAGTATTGCCAGGGTGTCATTTTTTTTAATCAACTACTTAATTGAATGTAATATTAAAACGCACAGTCTTTAAAAGGGGGAATAAGTGTGCGCCTGTTGCTTTGGGAATAATCCCGTGTTTCCTAAAGCGCAACAAAGATACTCTCTGTCCCCAGCGCCCGACACTCGACATCTCCTTTAATAATAATTTTGGGGCCCGGTCACTGAAAGAAGATTGCTCCGGAGCGGCTGATGCGAAATGATGGTGCGTTATTGTTTTCCAGCCATTTTTACGGCCACCCTGGGCATTTTGGAGAAGGACAAGCGTAGATGCAAGGACAACGCTCAACTCTGTTTTCTCTGATTCAGTGAAATGTAAAACGAGGGAGGCAGACGTTCGCGGGGAGGAGAAAGGGAGTTTGATGGTCTGTGAAAAAAAAAAAACAATCAGAGCAAGATGAAGCAGGTTTTTGAAGGAGATGGAGGGGAAAAAACAGAAGATGTGAGTCTAAACCAAAAGATGTTGAGATGTTTTCATCTTAACATTCAAAAAAGAACAATTAAAAACAAAGCGTATTATGCCCTGGAAAGAGAGGAAGTTCTAGACATAAGACTGAATGGACGGTATGATATGCAAGAGTTTAGATAACAAGAAGAAATAGACACCTTTAAATAAAAAAAAAAACATTTAAAATCTTAAAACAGACACATGTTTAGGTCTGTAGCCTCTGGAGCCACAGTGGTTCTTTTATTCCTCTATTCTGGCTCTTTAACTTAAAAGACAATAAGTTAAATCAATAAAAGGTTTATAGTTTTGGTTAATTTGTTTATAATTTCATTTAATATTACTTTTTACAGTTCTAATATGTCAGATAACTGAGCAAATTAATGATGGATAAGCTTCTATATTGGTATCTAAATAAGTTTAAAGCCCATATCTTTGTTTTCTGCAGCTCAACAGCATCAAGTTGCTGTTCAGAGACAAAGTTCTTTAAGTATATCATTTTATTTACACATATAGATGTATAGACAAAAAACTGATTATAGTTGATCATAAAAGTTAAAAAAGGATGATGGTGCACCAAAATAATATTGATAGAAAATACAAAATTTTGTTTTGAAATGACCTTGTAAAAGTAAGATGAGTTAAAATTTAAATGAAAATCTAACATAATTGTGGTTCAGTTATTTCAAATATTTAAGCACTGTATTTTAAAAATAAATGGTTTAATGGCCAAAAATATTAAAAAATGTATTTTTCTAAACGAGTAAAGTGGAACTTTGTTGCTGTCGCTTGGTTTGAAACTGGACGGAAAGGCTCTTTTAGCATTAAACGGTGGAGAATACTGGTTTAAAGAAAGAACAATCACCCGTTTAAAGGATTTTTTTCATTCTTTCTTCTTTATACTACTATGTTATAGAACTATAATTATGTCTTTCTTAAGAAAAGGTTTTGAAAGTCATTTCTCAGCTCATTTCCAATAGGTTTTTGTACGGTTAAGCAGTGGATGCAGTTTATTTTTTACATTTTTGTTACCGCCCCATGGAGGAACTTGTGTGTTTCCCCCTGAGAAAGTAATCAATCAAACATTCTGTATTATTAGAGACAAAGCATTTGGTCAAACAAATGGGGGGAGAGGGGGAGGGCAGGCAAGACCACCGTAGATGGGTCAAATTTAAAAAGAAAATTCTCAAATTCACAAAAATTAACACAGCTTTAAAAAAATGTAAGGTTGTGTAGCCAAACAATAAATCATGACCTAATGGATGATGAACTGTGTTGTTTTTTACTTACTATTGAATAGACTGAATGAAATATTAAGCCTGTTAGGCTTAAAACTCAACACCCTAAAAGCATTCTGTTATAATTTTGGATTTATGAAGGAAAAAACAAACAGAAAATTGATTAAATACAATTGGATGTCAAATTACATCTGTAATCTTAACTTAAATTTAATCTGAACATTTATGTATTTCACATGGCAGAAATCTAACTTCTAAGCTTGCTCTCATTCGTTCTTGCATTAACTACACTGAAACAAGGATTTTCTAATTAAGTAAAACATAATAATTCATCTTATTGGCGATTCTTGGAATGTTTCTGTTAAACAGTTTTAATGTAGGATCTGTAGGAACAATTTATTACCAAATCATCTGGCTGGATTTATAATAATAATGTTCCAACTCTGTCGTATCTTTATCTCAATTTATGCACTTTCAAGATGCACTGAAATTAAAGACAGAGTTTTTTTCCCCCTTAAACAATATTTGAGACATTTTAGTCCTTGTTGCTTTAGTTTCATCTTTACATGTAACATAACAACGTCATTTGAACCTTTTAGAGTCTGTTCCCAGCACTCTGCTCTATGAGTTTACAGGTAAACAGGACAGGTTGTTTGAAAGGTTAAAATAAAAATAAAGCATTGTACAGAGATGGCAAAAACCAGAACATGAACTCTTGTTATTAAACCAAAATCGTGTCAGAGATTAACCTGAATACTTTAAATTGCTATTTATGTATTTTTGCTTAAATGGTTTTGAATTTGTTACATAAACCTAATAGATTAGTTACTTAACTTTAATTAGAGATGCTAACGTATGCAGGTCCTAAAAGGGGAAATCTAGACATGGACGAATATGACTCACATTGTGGTGTTTGGACAATTGCTGCAAAATGGCTCATTTTATTCCTGATGTGAGTCAGAAGCTTGTGTGTGTGTTTTTATTTTTATTTTTTTCATTTTACATCCATAATGGATTTTTCACTGACCAAAGCACATGACTAAGATAATGCAGGTTTCTTAAATGTCATCCAGAGAAACAGATTTACCTTCCAGGTCGTTTGTTGATGGAAGTGATTTGGAAAAAAAGGGGAAGTCACATCTGCAGTGTGCTGCTGAGGATCTGTGACGTGAATTGACTCTTAATCTTCTGATAAAGCATGAATGTGTTCAGGGTTAAACCTAAAGCTTTTGTGTTTTGATACATTTGGTAGACTTACCAGCTATTTTTTTTACATATGAGCGGTTTCAGAGGGAGGAAAGTGATGACATGAACTTCTGAGATATAGTTTTTTTATTGCATTTTTCTCTAAATGTTCAGAAAATGTTCTGGCAGACATACAAAAGTTGTAGTTGGAGAAGACAATTGTGTTTTTTTCTTTTCTTTTGGTTGTCACCAAAAATACTGTGTCCAAAATTGACACACCGACGCTCTGACATAGCTGGGCTTAAAGACCTACTCCAATGAGGATCCTGTTTTTGGTGTTTTTTACATGTTCTTGTGGCATTTTTCTCATGTTAGCGGACATATATAAAGAAAATTAAGCTTTAAATTGCATTTCTGACAATTTTTTCAATCGTTGTGAAAAAAAGATTGTTGATTTCTCAGCAACAGGTCGTTAAAGGGGGGCGGGCTTGCTGTGCACCAGCAGTCTCGCCCACAACTCAGAGGAGAATTTCTAATAAACTACTGCTGTTCTGCAGAAACTATGTCCTAGAAAACAACACATGTTTTTTGATTTTGGTAAAAAACAAACAAAAAAAAAACAGCCTAATCATGACTAAGACCACTGGGAATGCTTTGAAAATAGATCAAAAGATGATTGGAGAAGGATAGTCGTTGTTTTTTGTGTTCTTTGCGTGGTTTAGTCGTACTTTCGTGGTTTTGATGTGGTTCTTTCGTGATACATCTGTGAATATTTGATGTAAAGACCACAACTTTTTACACGTTTTCCCATAAAAAAATTGTAGATCAATCTAGTTGCGGTAGTTATCCCTTCCAATAGTTTAAAACAACACTGAATGATTTGGGCTCTATAAAACCTTCTCCTGTGCTCGCTCACAAGTTTTGTGTAGTCAAAATTTTAATTGAGAGTTTCTTTTTCTGAGCTCATGCAGCCTCACGACACCAGCAAGGCACCCTTAACCTGGATCTAATCCTGCAGCTGTTACCAGAAATGATGAGTTACAATGTAGTCCATTAGAGAAAATCTTTGTATTTGTATAAACGATAATAAGGAGACATTTAATTTGAAAGTATAGAGCTTTTTGTAAACATCCCGTGTTCTTTGTAAGTAAAATAAATAATTTAAAGTTTGTGATTTTTTTTTTTCCTCCTGCAATGCTGGTTCTTCTTTGATGCTAGGTGTGTGTCAGTCTGTTAATTACTTTTGTAAGGGAACTGGCAGCTTTGTGATTTCAAAAAGAAATGGCGTATAACTTGTGGAAGTCAGAGTGAAGTCTCATAGAGGATCAGAATAAACTGTCAAAATAAGGTTGGTGCGTGAATGCTATTTCCTTGGCATTCTTTGCGCTATTTTAACAGCTTACGTTTAACTGACATTTATGTATTAAAATGTAATCAGATTCAAAAATATTTTATTCCTTGAAGAGGAAGTAAAAGTTTTGCGTTTAATATTTAGTAATATAATATAATATGCTATAATATAGTATAAGTTGCATTTTTTTAAGTCAGGGGTGCGAATTGTAGTCTGAATAATGGGGAAACTTCAATATTTTGTCTTAAATAAAAACCCTTATTTAACATAATCAGACTCAATGTATTGATAACGTTTTATTTGAATTTAATTTCCCCTTTTTTAAATGCTATAGCAGAATGAGTGTAATTTAAAAATTCCTTGTAGGGCATGAAGATTAGGAGTATGGGTGCATGTTTTTTATGTTCTACTGACTTTGAGGCACTTTTATTTTGAAAAAAAGAAAGAGACGAGTGCAAGAGAGATTTAAAGAAAAGAAGAATCTTCAATCTAAGGTGTAATTGGAATTCTTAATGGTTTTTAGTGTTTTTTTTCTTTTCTTTTTTTAGTAGCTGTGTTAAAATAAAGATATTTAAAAAGTTACAAAAGTTGTACAGAACAGTATGTGGTTGTCACAAAAGGGAGGAAATGAGGGAACAGAAAAAGAGGGATTTATGGTATGGCGATGTATACCAATGAAGGGCACTGAGTCTGAAATTGACAGAAAGGGGGGAACATCACAGAATCCCAGGGGAGGAAGGTCCCAGCCAGTCGAGAAGAGAGATCTTTTTGCATTTCTGACCTGACAGACAGAGGAATGGACTAGGTGGGAAAGAATGAAGCTAAATCAAATAAGGATATGAGGATTGAAGGAGAAATGTAGATGTTAGGGAATAAAGGTTATATTTTACACTACTGGTCAAAAGTTTTAGATGCTTTAAAGTATTCATAGTAATCTGTTGTACTCTGAAAATGAAAGGGTAGCACAAATAAACAACAGACGTTGCAAAAAGAAATCCTTAAATCAATTTATAGACCAGTATGTGCGCCAAACTTTAAAATTGATACAACTTTTTACGGATATAACAGCACAACAGAGTTGGTGCAATCTGCAGACGTAAAATATATTTCAAAACGTCTCAACAGAAGTCTTCTGCAAATGTTTCCATAATTGGTTGGTGTTTGTTGCTTTTCTTGCTTTCACCCTTCTATTCAGTTCATAAAGCAGCAGACTGTGCTGACGCCTCCATGTTATCAAGTTCAGGTGGTAGGGAGTGCGAACTTCCAACCGAGTCACCCCTGATTGGCAAGAATGGTTGCCATAGAAACGTTGACTCAGACGACCAATAGCTGGTTACTGACGACGTCTGGCGCAAACATGCCGCGTCTGTACCGCGGGAAAAATGGCGACTGATTTGACTTCATTTTGCGGGAGCAGGAAGTAAGCTCTTTTTATGCTCTGTTTTTTATGGTCTTTGTGCCTCTACTGTTACCAAATGATTTCCTCCAGGATCAATAAAGTCAAGTTTAGGATTTTTTTGTATCCTTCTTGATATTTTGATAGTCGAAAGAAAGTAAACACTGTAACTAGAGCTTCTGTGTAAAAGGGTTTAAGGTTTGATACCAACATGTCAGAATCCTCAAAATGTGCTAGTAAAGACAAATGTTTCACTTAAAATTGAAAGAGTTTGAAATTCATCTTATATCTTACCAGTTTTAAACTACTTGAAATTTTGTTCTTAAGAATGAGAGAAGAACCACCGCATTGTTTTATGAGTGAGTGGTCAGTGACATATGAAACTGAAGTAAAGCATATAGGAGATAGTTCAATTCAATTCAATTTTATTTGTATAGCCCAAAATCACAACAACAGTCGTCTCGATGGGCTTCGAAGTAAAACATGAAATCAAAAGGATCACGAATACAAAGAGTTCAATAGGAAAATACTAAAATGAACTAACAAACTGACTAAGCTATACTGGCATCCCTGCCCTTAGACCCCCCTTCGCGGTAAGGAAAAACTCCCAAAAAAACCGGATTCCGGAAAAAACGAAGAAACCTCAGGGGTGCCCACATGAAGGAGGGATCCTCCCCCAGGACGGACAGGCGATTTACCAGAAATCTTAGAGAAGAATTAACTTATCTAAATCTACAACTACATATATAAAAGTCCAGCAGACGAGCTTCATCCAGCCGTGGTTATCGGGACAGTCAAAGGCGCGAGTCGAGCCGGAGACAGGTAAATAAAGTCTGACATTCCCAACATGGAAATGTCACGACACACAGCCGGGTGACATTTACGTGATCGTTTTTCAAATGATGCGCCACATTCCTTCCAGTTCTGCCCGATTCCACAGGAACTTTGCCCATCATCTTGCAATTGTGCATCCCGAACTAGTAATGTTTGGAAGGGTTCAGACACAGGGATTATATTGTACAAACTAATCTAACAATGGTAGAAATTTTTTTGTCACAGGTGAATTTCTTTTTTCTCTTAAATTTGACTTCAAATAGGGCCTTCTTTTTTTAAACAAATTCACTGATAAGACAACCAAAACAGAAACAGAAAAATCTTTTCTCCTTTGAACAAAAAACGGCTCCCCTTTTAGTGTTTTTAATCCGTTCTTGTGGCAATTTTTCTGTTGATGGAGGACATCTCTGGTGTTGAAAATTAAGTCTAAAATTGCATTTCAGAGTGACCTTGAGTGCCCAGAAAGGCGCCTTATAAATAAAATATATTATTATTATTTTTTCAATTTTTTTTTATTCAAATTGTTGTGAATCAGGAGCAGATGAAAAAAGGCCATTAGTAAAACATCACATATGTGAAGTAGAAAATACGCTGAAAACAGAAAGCTCTCAGCAACGGGAAGGGGATGGGGGGTGGGGTTGCTCTATGCCAACTGTCCTGCCAACAACTTAGAAGCAAATTTCTAAAGAACTGCTGGTGCCCTGCAGAAACTAGGTCCTAGAAAATGCTCTCTGATTTTGCCTGAAAACATCACGATCCTAATTAAACGACCTCTGGGAACACTTTTAAAATGGATCATGATGATTCAAGCTATGCAGTCTCCTCTGAACAACTGCTGACAGACTTGAAAAGGAGAAAAATGTAGGATGAATACAACATGAAGGGAGGAATGGGGAGACATTAGGGTGGAGGGATACAGTCTTAATGGGCAGTAAGTTGAGACAAATGACAGTGATGGCTGGAAGCAAATACACAGAGACCAAAGGGTTGAAAGTAGACAGATGGTGGTCAAGGGAGTGGAGTGAGTGCAGTGGAATAAAAATATGGGAGGGGAAAAAAGAGGATAGATGAAATGAGCAAAAAAATCACCAGAGCTTCAAATTAATGTGAAGGACCCAAAGAATTAACTTAAAGCGCCCCAGAGACAGCAGCTGGGACAAAAAGAGCCACTCATTTTTCCTCACACGTTTCACTCAATCAAATCCTGATTTAAGCCACTGTGCCCCAAACCGAGCACATTATTTAAAACTTTTTATGCCAAAATAAGTCACAACTTAAAATTTATTTCTTGAGGGTGGTTACTGTTACACGCTGGCAGGAAAAAACAAAACTCGAATAATGATTTAAATTCCAAATCACACCGAGACAAAATAATGGGGCAGATGCTGCAGCAACTATTAAGATGATTACAAAATGGGTTTTTAATGAGGTAGTTTAAAGAAAATAAATGACAATTATGCTGTTTTACATGAGTCAAAAGCAGTCTCCTCCCTAGAAACCTATTGATTTTTTCAAAATCTTTATGAAAACACTTGTAAAAAACAACTTTAAATAAGGAAGAACCTATATTCTTTGCATGTTGTCCTATTTATTAGTTGATCCCTACTTTTAATACTTTTATAAACGATGTTATATTAAATACTTCATAACCTTATTCAATAATTATTTTCCTTGCTTTTTTCAGATAATTCTTTCAAAATCTGTTGTTTCTGGTCCTTGTTTCATCGCAACCTTAGCTCTCACATTTGTTTGTGTAGTACGCTAAAAAACAGTTATTTTACCCATATTTTTACCCAATATTTACATATTGAAATAACTGACATAAATAAACCGCATCCACTGCTGCAAAGTAAGAGTATACAGGAATGTGAGATAGTTTACGGATTGTTGTTATTTCTTCTTATAGGCAGACACACTTATGAATTTTACATATTAACCTTTGTGCTATCTTGTAGGGGTCCAGATGACTCCCCTCCCCTCCAAGGCACGTTTAATGCTGAACCAGCTATTTATCCTGCCTGTTTGATGGCCTGATTTACCCTGATGGCCAATCATGGCCAAGATTACTAGACACCAGATGTTCAGAACGATTTTGGAAAAAGTGCTTCATAGTCACGGTGCCATTCACCCACTCACACACATTCACACACTGATGGTGGCTTTGCTAAGTAACACTAGCGCCAACCTTTAACCACCAGGAACCATGGGGGGGGGGGGGGGGGGTGTCTAGGCCAAGGACACTTTGACACATAGGCGGGCAGAGCGGCAATCGAACCTGTGATATGAAGATCAGAGGTGGACCGCTCCATCTCTGCACCACAGCCAAAAAAAGTGTGAGATGTCAAGAAAAAGCTGCAAGAAACTCATACTTAAAATATTCCATACTCACAATTTTACCAGTATACTTGATTTTATTCTATAGACAATCTAATTTTTTTTAAAACGATGTTACAAATGGCAATACCGGGTTGGTTTTCCTAAAAACTGTTTGTATGATCCACTATATCCGTTTGGAACAAGTTTTTATTTATTTTTTTGTTGAGTGTGGCACAGTGTGACCTTGGGACAAATTTTGCCAGGAAGACCACTCCTGAGAAAATTGGCATTTTTCCCACTGCGGAATGAAGGACTCTAAATTGTTTGAAAATCCATTGGAGGTGGATGTGTAGCTACAACTGCTTTTGTAACATTCCTTCTGATGGATTTCTCTCCTGGCATTTGAGTAACATAGATCTAAAAGCTTTGCTACAGCAAGCAGAAGATGCTTCTCCATGGGTTTCCACACCTGCTGATGATCAGGGAATCAATGACCACTGCAGAGCATCACCTGACGGAGGCTCAGCCTCATAAATCCTCTGGATACAGCCGGAAGGATCCAACATGGCAACCCGTAGTGTCTTCATTTAAGTTTCAAAACAAAAGTTTCTAGGAACAGACGTTTGTAGAGTAATCATTGAAGGGTGTTACATTGACAATTTCAAAACAACAAAACTCCATTAGCTGTTGGTTGGTTCAGAATATGGTGATTGTGTGTTTGGTTAGAATTTAGGGCAAATGGCATTAGTGGCCTGCCACAACGCGTGTCTGCATGCTTTTGTCTGCTTTGCCTTTGATATTCTGGCTACAAAACTTCGTTACCATATAGAAGAATTGAATTGAATTGAAAAGCAATCTTGAGGAAAAGTGCCCCCTGAAGCTACATTTACACTCCCTTCTGCAATGCGGGTTCAAGTGACCACTTTCAATGAAAAGTCTACGTAAAGGGGTGTAAATGCGCTTATCGGGCTTCCGTATAGCTATGCAACTACCGTTTTTTGGGCTATATGTACAGAATGTGGAAAACCAGCTCTGCGCTGATATGCAATACTTTTTCGTTATTGGTGCTAAAACCTTTTACCGTGTTAGAATCAACTAATTTCCGTTAATTGCGTGAACGGTCGGAGAGTTACGGTATGGTAACAGATATACGTAAGGGTTGATGGCCGACGAAGTATGCATTGTCACTTTTTAACGCACGCTGTGGAAGCCTGCAGCGTCCGACGCAAAGTGCGTTAAAAACTAATAATGCACACTTCGAAGGCCATTAGCCCGCTTATACCATGGTCACTTACAAAAGAAATAAATAGTAACCCATTTTTAGTCCTTAATTCATGTTTTTTTCCAATTTGGATCACTTTTCTCACAAAAAGCGGATTATTTGTTACGTGGTGCGGCACGTCGTAACAAATAGTCCGCGTCGCGCTGCACCACCGCTGCACCACCGCTGCACCACCGCTGCAGTCATGATTCGGCGACATAAAGCCGTATTTATATGCTGTTCTTTCCGAAGGTCTGAATAAAGCATCAGTTCAGAGAGAAAGTTCAGCTCTTACCGCTTGTTTTTGTCCAGATGATGAAGCAAAAGGTTGTTTTAAAGAAGCTGGCACAGTGATACAAAACATTTAAGCTGGGTGACCGGAACATCTTTTTTCCCCGTGCGGTTATCCTGTGGTATATCACTTTTTAATGCACACCCAGCAGCCAATCAGAATCGAGTATTCACCCGGACCATGGGATAAAACAATTGATATTACAGGTGCAAAGCCACTCTTTTCCGTGTCAAAATTTGCTGACACACGTTGATTACATGAATGGTTGAAGTGTTAGGCTATGTCAACTGATATGTTTTTTTATGTTTTTATGTTTTTTTTATGTTTTTTTTTTGTCAATTTCCATGCGGGAACCTCCCAAATGGATAAATAAAGTTGTCTAAGTATCACTTAACAAACGTTAAGTGTTGAATGCCGGTGCAAAGCCGATACCCAAAGCAGTTTTTTTTGTCCACATCAGTATTAGCTGATTCACAGTTTGTAAAAACAAAACAAAACAGTACAATGTGTCCAAGAGCGTGTGTTATTTAAGTGTCGCCGGGGCATCATCTCTGGTGAAGAAAACACAAGACAGTGCGCTGAACAAGCCGATACCTGTCTTGTGGGGTCACAAGACAATGCGCTTAACCTTTTTTTTTTTCAATGATTTGTGATCTTCACTGGTGTCCATGGATTACATGAATCCTCTCCACCTTTATCCACCTTCGTCATCAAATCAAATCAAACTTTATTTATCAAGCACTTTTCATATGAAAATACAACACAAAGTGCTTAGTCATTGTAGGAATAACACGTCAATGTAAGGGTGGGGTCATCTGGACCCCACAAGATTGCACAAGGGTCAAAGTGTTATTTAACTGTACTTGATTTCCATTGGAACCTGCCTTTATTGAGTTAATTCCTTTATAAACATAAAAGAAAGCCCTTAATACAGCCACATTTTCCTGGCAGAAACCTGAATTGGTGTTGACCTGACCTTTTATTTTTTAAGTATGGTGTGGGTGCTGAGATTACACAGGAAACATTGCAAAAAGACTGTGTTAGACGAGACTGGCAGCACAAATAGCCACTTAAGAATGACATGGCCATGTTGAAGTGTGGAAAAGGGCCTGGAAGGAGCCGCGCTTGTGGAGGAGACACAGGGACGTTATGCATGCAGCTTGTGTGCTTCTGCGTGTGTGAGCCAGATGGGATTGTGAAGGTGTCACTGGGAATCTATTACCACAGAAATGCAGTCTATCACACTGGAGTTGAGATTAACCTCATTAAGATAAAAAAGAATGAGACAGAGCTGAAAGCTGTGGATAATCCAGACGATGTCAGTCACCGTTTCATTTTTGTGTGGCTGTGCGTCTGCAGAGCGTGCATATGCATGCGTTAATGCATCCAATCTCTTTCTGATGCACCATCCTGCTCTGTTAGAAGGAGCACAGTGATTAAGCTTAAAACATTTGATTTTAACGTTTTGTATTGGTCCACCAGGCTAAAAACACAGCACAATGGTGCATTATGAGGAAAATGATTCCATTTGAGATTGGGTTTTTAAGTTTTGATAGAATAATGTGTGTTAAATGTTAGTTTTTTTATTTGCTGGAATTGAATTCACTAAGTCTCTGGAGAAATGATTAAAACAGCAGTTTGGTAAAAAACAAACAAACAAAAAAGCCAAATCCTTTTATATGAACAAGCTAACATCTAGTATAGAATAAGATGCAAATACTGAATGCTCCTGTTAAAGACCCACTTTGATGAAAATTGTGTTTTTAACAGGTTTTTGTGGCATTTTTCTAATGATGGAGCTTATTAACCCTTGTGCTATCTTAGATGACCCCACCCTTACATTGACGTGTTCTCCCTACCATGACAAAGGTGGTTAAAGGTGGAAAGAGTTCATGTAATCCATGGACACCAGTGAAGATCACAAATCATTGAAGAAAAAAAGATTTAGTGCACTGTCTAGTGGGTCTAGATGACCCAACTCCCAATGTTAAAGTGCCAAGGAGAGCACAAAGGTTACGAAAATTAGGTTTAAAATTGTATTTCTGAGTATTTCTTTATACAAATCGTTGTGTATCAAACAAAATGCAGTTGTAAAACAATTGTATTTGTTGCGTAGAAAATAGGCTGAGCGGGCCACAAGGTCCGTGTTTCGCTCTGCAACTTGGAGGGGTAGGGGGGTCGGGGTCTGCACCAACGGTCATACTCACAGCTCAGAGGTGAATTTCTAATGAACTACTGCAACTCTGCAGAAAACGACATGTTGTTAGTTTGGGCTTAAAACGGCATAATCATAATTAAAAGACCACTGGGACCGCTTTTACATTAGATCAAAAAATGATCTCTTTTGTACGCAATAAAAGACGATTGCTATTTTTACAAATATAAGTCTAAATCTGTATTCAAGCTAACTAATTCTTACTGTTACTGTAGGTTTGTCAAAAAAAGAAAAGTTTGAGACTTTTAAGACAGAAAATTTTTACTTGCACTCACTTACTTTTACAATAAATTTTTGTTGATTAAGTTGAACAGAAAAAAAAACATATAAGAGCTAAAATGCCCTTCAGCTCAGGTGAAAGGACATAACCAAAATAGTGCTCCAATCTGTCATAGATTTCTTTTTTTAATTGCTTACAGTCTTCATGTTTGAAGTGTCCATATTTATTTATGAAAAGTTCAATTTTCACTTTTCAAAAGATGGTTGTGTAGATAAGTTGGGAAGATTCCAAAGTAAAAAAAAAAAAAGGTTTGTAACCACTGAGCTAGAATTAATTCAAAGTGTCACACCATTAGCTTTGTATGTTTAAGGCTATTAAGTTGTCAGCCAGTTTTAAAATTCTCCTTGGTGCCTCGGACAGGGATTCTCAGACATCTGAGAATTGATAATGGGCTGCCAAGGGCGTTTTCAAGCCAACGATTTTACATAAATATTTAGGAAAGGACACTGAGAATGCAACAGCTTCGTGCACAAAAGCCCTTATTTCCTCCCTCAGAGTGTAAATGTCTTATTGTACCTGAAAGCACCGTCTCGTAAATCTCCCCCCAAACACAGCAGATGCACGACGGTGCGATGACAACGCGACTTTGGCAACAAAAATAAAGGCAGTGAACTGTTGAGAGTGATGGATTACCTATTTCAAGCAAGATTTAAGTCAGTGGAAGTTGGATTCTGTAGGGTGCTGACGTGAATTAAGGCTGCTGCCTTGGAGAAAGAAATTCAATCTTGAAATGTTGTGAGGAAAATGCCCAGAGTTCATCTCAGATGTACACTTCATTTTTTTATTACTCCTTGGGCTGCGTACACACCAGAGATGTGAACGCGGGTTCTTGAACGAGCTTTTAGCATATGGTGTTCACACTGGACTGTCACTACTCAATACTACTAGCACATGTACCTACAGTTGGAAAATGCTTGGTACTAAATGTCGTAGCGGTGCAAATCTCGTGAATCATGGTCCAGGCTTTTTCTTTCACAGCTCTTTCCTGATATACTACAGACTTGGTTTCTTAAAATTTCCGCTGGGAACAATCCCCAATTTTTTATTTGTCCTCATTTTGAACTGGTTGGCCTTGGGGATGCCATCCATACGACATTACCAAATCTGAGTGCCTGTTGGTCAAAGTTCAGTAGGTTTGACTTTCAACGCATGTTCAATGGCGGCATGTTTTGTACATACAGCCCAAAAATGGACTTAAAAACAACAACAAAACAACAAAAACTTAAAAAAAAATTCTAGTGCTGTATAAATGCATACGTTTTGAACGTGGAAACCTAAAATGCAAATTTCATTACAAGTGGTTTCTTGAACTTGCCTTTTCAAGTTGCCCAATAGTAGCTATGCTGGTCCACCAAACCAGGGACCTGAAGTTAGATGCCATTTTATTAAGAAAAATAATAATAACATTTTTCCCATTACACATTTTGTTTTATTGACTCTCCATCCAATGTAACAAATCAAAAACTTATTTTAAACCAAATTTTATGTTTACCATTTTATTGTCCCACTCTGATAATCTTTTGATCTAGTTTAAAATCATTCTTAGTGGTGTTTTAATTATATTTATGACGTTTTTAGCCAAAGAAAAAAAACTGTTATTTTCCAGGACATAGTTTCTGCAGAGCGGCAGGAGTTTATTAGAAATTCACTTTGAAATGTGGGTTGGACCATTGGCATGGAGCAAACCCACCCCTTCTTGCAGCTTGCACCTGCCCAGCGTATTTTCTACGTCCCAAATAGTTTTTCCAACTGCGTTGGCAACAATTGGAATAAAGAAACAGTCAGAAATGCAATTTTAAGCTTAATTTTCCTTTTGTGTACGATGATAAAAATGCCACAAGATCATTAAGTCTATCAGAGTGGGTCTTTAAATGTCAACACTTGTGATGGATGTTTCTTATGAAAATATGGCTCTGCACTAATAAAGCTATTATAACTTAAATCCCAGATATTTTGCATAAACATCAAACCCTTTAAAATCTTGGCTATTTCCATGGAAAGTTGGACAAAAAACCTTGAAGGTGTGCGTGTGCTCAAACTACGCAGACAGATCTGGCATTGCAGCGTTCTGCACAAAGCTGTAGACGGCAAATGCTGCTGTTTTTTTTAGTACTTATGAAGAGCTGAAGAGGCAATCCGTCTAATTAGTGAATGTGATGCAAACTGGATTCAGTCCGGTGGCGTTCACTGCGAGGCGGCGTTCGAATGAGAGGAGAGGGAGCGGCGTGCAGCTGGCATTTTTACAATGCTGCCAGCATTCCTGCTCTCCGCTCCGCCATCCTTTCATCCTGTTGCCTGTGTGGCGTTGCCAGCGATTCCCCCCTTGGTCGCCTTTCGTCACACACCCTCCCTCTTACTATCACTCAGTTTGGATGGTCACTTCCTGTTTCCCTCTGGTTTGTGTCTCCTCGCCTCACGCTGCTTCACTGCAGTCTTTTCCGCTCGCTCACCTTCCCTGCATGCATTTCTCTGCGTTCCTCCTCCCCTCACCAATTCACTTCTCTGCCCCCACCACACATATCTACATACATATCTGTAGTTCCTTCTCTTTTTAAAGCAAACCATCAAGGCTCTCCTGTGTCTAGTGTGAATGCATAATGAATCTTCTGTCGTTTACAAGCGGGAGCCTTCATGTTTCATCCCTCTTGTCTTCCCACCCTTTACTTTACAACCTGCCGTCCACTTTTTACCATCCAGCTGCTTACAGCTGCCAAGGGGATCACAGGAGGGTCGAGCGGTCCAAATACTCTTCTTAGTCCAGCGTTTTCAACAGCCAAAGGCGCTAACCCGACTCTTTTTGTGTGGAAGAAAAAAAAAAAAAACGCTAAGATAGATTGCCGTCCAATTGTTTTTGTGCTGAGGGAGAGGATTGCTCATTGTGCCCTCATGTTGCCAATATCTTTTCTGATCATCCACCTATTGATTGGAGCGGCGTTGCAGAAATGGCTGGGTCATTTGCTTTCCTGTATCTCTGCCCCGTGATAAACAACCCCTCCAGCCGGACCACCAATAAACCTCAAAATGGCTTTTGCGATCGAGCTATCGATCCAATTCGCGGCGGAATCGCTCAGCTCGGCGTGTCAACAGTTGTTGTGTAATGAGTATGGAGGTTTTATTCTGAGGTGGACGATTCCGTCCATTTCTAGTCCATGTAGTCCATGTTACGGCATATAGCCTCTGAGCCACACCCACAAACCCACGCTCTTCTTTGAGGAACCTTGAAAACTATAGTTGAGCTTTCATGGAAGCTAAAATCCAAATTTTAATTGAAAGAGTGATCGGTGTCGATGGTTAAAGTGCTCTAAATTTAAACGTCTTTAGAAGTTGTTTCATTGTGACAGATGGACAGCCTGTGAGTTGTGATGTAGCAGCCATACGGGCAGATTGCCGCCTCAAAGTGCCCCTGTATGATGCCTGGCTGCATTGCTTGGGTTATCTCAGTCTTCTTTGTAATTGAAAGAGAAACTGGTGATATGCACCCATGTCAAGCTGTCACACACCTGCCTCCCGCTTAATATAATGTTATTAGAAGGTTGACCTCTGGATGAAAAGCCAGCAGGTCTGCCTTGCAATGAAACTTTTTCTTCCTATTCTCTGAAAAATGTTTATAATCTCGTTTATGTTTGAGTCTCTAACTTTTTATATGAAAAAAAAAAAGTTTTTACTGTTTAATTTTTGGGAGGTTTTATGCTACAGACAAACCAGAGATGTGATGCGTGTTCAAAAACACAGTTCCTGAACACGGGTTCCTGAACACGGGTTCCTGAACACGGGTTCCTGAACACACTTTTAGCACATGGTGTTCACACTGGACTGTCACTACTGATACTAGTGCATGTAGCTACAGTTAGGAGTGGCTTGGAGCGAAATGTCGAAGCGAAGCAAATCTAGCTTCAGACTTTCTCTTGCATAGCTCTATTCCGACAAATGAAAGACTTGGCATCATAAAATTCAATCCAAGCACAAACCGCATTAATTGAATTCTCCGTCGTGATCCGTGACTTAAAAAGGACGCCATCCATACATCACTACCGATTCTGAGTTCCCTGATGGGTAAAAGTTTAACTGGTTTACCTTGGGACTGCATTCAATAGCAGTTTGTTTTTTACGTAAAGCCTGAAAACAGTAGAAACTTGAGTAGCAGCGCAAATCTCGAACATGAAAGCCCAAAAATGCGCTTTGATTTTTCATTAAAAGTGGTCACCTGAACGCGCATATGACTTTTATCTCTGGATTTTATTTGATTTTTCTTTTTGACATTGGACGCAGATTGCAAGCACCAAAAAAAAAACATGTCTTTTTTTCGTGTTGCAAAAATAAACATTGTTGCTAATACATTTGTTTGAAATTGCACATTTGAGCAGAAAACCAGGCAGCTTGCTCCCCAAATTTGCCTCTTTCTGTCTCCTCTACATATTCTAATTTGCTCTTATCTTGAACTTAAAATGACTTCCTCTTCTTCCTACTTCTTAGCTTATTTTTAGCTTTTCCTTTTCCTTGAACAATTCCCACACTTCCTTTGTGATTATAATGATGCCACAGTAATTACTCTCTTTAGCTTTAGTCTATCGACATACGTTTAGTGGAAGGAACTGTATTTTTTTCCAAGATATCCCCTCAAATTTGCTGTTCGAATAAGCTGTGGGATAATTTTTGTCTTTCTCACTCAAAAGCTTCAACTTTCTTTATTTTAAATCACACTCCTTTTTCTGTACATTTGCATCAGTACGATTGATCTGAGATGAAACTTGAAGCAAGTTGTGAAATAAAGCATCAAATGATAATATCTTGAAAAGAGTCCACACATAAATGTACTTTATTTCTTAGAGAAATTTATTTTTGGTGTACTGTTTTTCCCAGATAATTCAACAACTTTTATTTTTGCCTGTTTACACGGCGGTTACTGTCAAATTAATGTAACCGCAGAGACCAACACCGTGGAAAAGCAACACACAGAAACAAAGGGAAGGCAGCTTTTTTTTAGGTCTGCTTGTTATGAAATATTTTAGGATTATATAGTCAAAGTTGCAACACATATCATCAAAAAGTGTGTTTTTTGTTATTAAACTTTTCAAAATAAAGTTTCAAATGTATTTAGAACAACAATTAATTTCAAAATAAAATTAGTCAAATACACAAACCGTTAAAATGGAAATAGAAGGGTTATTAAAGATACTTGTATACAGAGAAATATTCATTCAATGCTTGACAATGGCCAAGTAACAACTATAGAGAATAATTAATTAGACTAGAATTAGACATTTACAAAACAATTTTCTACAAAGACACTTTCAGGAGTCTTTAGTACAGTAATTTGACTCCCACAGTTTAACAAGTTTTATTTCATTTATGGATTTCCTGTTAGTGGAAACGCATGTGAGGGTGTCCATCACAAAGTTATGTACGGGGTAAATCCAGGGTAGTTCCATGCAGATCATAAAAAAGTTCCCATAAATGTTAGTGGGACCAGAAACACTAACATGACCTCCATTTAAAGTAACAGTTATCTAAGTTTGCCACATTTTTCTTTCTTGTTGAGAGGGATCTAAAGGTGTCTTCAGACTGGATACATTTGGTTTGTGAACCAGAGTTTGTTTCCCGCGATTATCTGGAACAAATTTACAGTATGAATAAACCCAAGTGGACCCTGAAGTACCAGGAGCCGCTCTCTGACCCATCTTTGGAGGTGGTCTCGGTTCGTCTCCAATCAGACTGCAGCATAGTAGGGCATTATGGGATGTAAACAGGGTAGGAAGGGAGGCAACTATGACCATGAGACACAACAACTCATTGAAATGCGGTTGGATGAATGGAGACCCATTAAACAACTTTTAACGTGATGCACATTGTTTCTCACACTGATTTCCTGATATGTCACACTTATCAGGGTACCTTCATAGCAGTCGTCTCCACCGTAACTGTCTTGCTTCATGGCTGCACCTTACCAAGGTAAAAGTATTATACCTGATGTTGACACAGGCGTTCAAAATTGTTTCAGCAAAATATAAAGTTAGAACTATCCTGATATGGATTGCAAAGTGCAGGACCTCCTTTATTTTCTCTCTCGTTGCCCCTCGTAATTCCTGGCCAATGACTGGGGAGGTCTTTAGTCACGTGGTTTGTTTACAAGCTTTGGTTCAAATCAGAAATGGACTCGATCCGGACCGAATTTGCTTAATTTGGTCCGGACCAACGGACTTAGCCAGTGTGAATACACTCTTCATCTCACTTAAATGGATCAAAACCTCTTTGCAGGGCAGAAATACAGCTACTGCCTTTATACTATACCTGCTGCTGCATACCTTTTCCATGTTTGCTTAAAGGAAACACAAAAAGCACTTTTGGTTAAATCACAGCTGTATTCTAAATTTAGCCATAAAACTGGCTGCAAGTAAAGCAGCTGTCCCTTTAATAGTCAAGCTGTTTCCTTCTTTCCAGACAGTTTTCAGAATGTGGCTCAAACCGAGCAGTTCCTGACATGAACACGTGCTGCTTTGGTGTCAGTGCTGCAGACCATCAACAGTAGCCCTGTTGGCGCAACAGGACCACAACACTTAGCCCTCCAGGACCCGCACCCTGCTTGTTTTTTTTTTGTTTTTTCAGACTTTTTGGGTCATGCACGGACGATCATCTGAATCTGGTGTGTTCGCCCTGTAAGAACCAACAAGGGTTTCACTAAATGGAAAAGAAGCAGGACACCAACCCTGAAGGACTGGGATTGGACACCCCTGAGCAAAAGTGTTCCTCAGAGGGTGCTCGCCCTTAAATAAATGGTAGTGAAAAGGCTGCGGGGTAGAAGTTGGAAGGGGTGAAAGGTAGCATGTAGATGTAAAGTGAAAGAAAAGTGGAAAGGAAGTGAGGAAAGGCTAAACAATTGTCAGAAGGAGGGCAGCAGCAACGCACCGTTGAGCCCTTGTTTTCCCCTGTTGCCAGCTGTGTTATTCCTCTCTTAGTTCCTTTCTGACAGCTTTAATCAACACAATAAGGCTTGCTGTGATTTCATTATGGAGCTTTCACCCGGGGGGCTTCGCAGGGATAGAGGGATGGATAGTTTTCAACGAGGGGAAATCAGGACAGAGGAAGGGAGAATGAACAAAGTGGGAACCCAGAGAAGGTACTGAAGAGGAAGAGGAAAGAAAGAGACATTAGAGCTGCAAGGAAAAGGTGAATACATAGAGGGAGATTAAAGAAGTGAGAGATTGATGGCTGGATACTGGCACCCCTGCAGAGGAGAAAGCTGAAATAATGATGTGGTGTGGCCTCTTGATTTGCCCTGAGCAGCGTGGAAACAAGAACTGCAGCACATCAGTCTCACTCTACCCAGATTAAAGGTCACAGAACTACGATGGGTCATTTTTTGGTAGATTCTGACCAATAAAATACCAAAAACTAGCATGTACTATACTTTGTAGAAAATGGAATCTTTGTTATAAGAACTATATTAATAGAGAATATTCTTTAGAAAACAAACACCTCAGAAAACAAGTAATTTTTGTTGTTAGACCAGAATAGCATATTTTCTGCACTCTTAGACACACTGGAATTTAGGGCACACCGTCAATTTTTCTGTTTTTGAAGTTATGTAACAAACACGTCTGAAAAATTGACTAAGTGACCCCTCCCCCCTTGTGTTCTAGACAGGAAGTAAGAGCTGGCTCAGAGAAGCCAAAATTTCATAAAATTCTATTGAGAAATGAATAGCTATTTCTCAGTCATTCTATTTGTTAGAATACGCATTCTTGATCCCTGATACCCTTTTTTTTATATGTTCTTGAAAAATATTTTATTCATTATGTTGCTTCTATGATTAACCAAGCTATAAACTGACCAATCGGATCATCAATAAAAGTATGTAGTCTCACATGGAAACTTCGAGGTGCGGACTTTCAACAACGTCAGTCTTGATTGGCGAGTGTGGTTGCAATACAAATATTGACGACTCGGAGCAGTTTCTGCTTACTGGCTCCAACATGGCGGTGTCCATTTTGCTAAAAAATAAAACAAAAACGCGACTGAATTGACTTATTGTGTTGGAGCCGAAAGCAAGTCATTTTCCATGGGTGGTATCACACTCACTCTATCTACTTCTAATTTACAGTTGAGGGTTTCTAGACACATTTGGCAGAAGTGGTGTGCAGTGGGGGGTTAAAGCGTAAATATATGCATCAATAAAGCTTTTACAGACCTGTTCAATGTCAAAAGTTCTCCTCTCTGCCCTTTTTCCCTCTTTTTTTCTAGTTCAGGTCAGGGTTCAATTAGCCTGTTTGAAGTTCTCTCTTTAGTGAACCGTAAAGCCATTGCTGACCCCATCACGCCCCACCGGCAGCGGCTAAAAGTGTGCGTTTCTTCCCATCTTAGTGTTATGGCACCCATTTCATTTAATAGTAAACTTCTTCAACCACAGTATATTTGTGTCCTTTGTCCTTGTTTGTCTGTGACACGCTCGGCTTATTAAGTACTTTGTAAATGCCAATGGACTCCATCTCTCTAATTCTCTAACAGGTTTTGCTGTCCTTCACAGCTCAGGGCAACCATTCGCCCACACAATAAGTGGAATCAAATTACATGTCATTGAGCAGACGAACCGGAGTGTATCAAACGCTGAGAGACTGCAGCAAGTTTCCTCGGCGTGGCTGTGCGCATGAATTTATTCTCTACATTAGTGGATCTATTTTTCATTTCAATTGTTTCCACAGGAAAAAGCTTTGCCCCTTATTACTTCAGTGAACTGATAAACCACAGCTAGCATAATGGACAGTGTGTTTACAAGTGGATGCTTTGATCACGGGTTCACTGTCATGTGGAAAAAAAAAAAACTATTATCCATTTGATGGGGATATAAAAGGCACAATTAGATGAATAAATCGGTTATTGCTCATGACTCTTTCCCTGTTGGCTGTTTAGATGAGTAATGCAATTTGTTTGTGTTGGGGGAATAATAAGTGGTGGGAGCAAAAGGATGGCAAAGGTCTTTGCAGGGAGGAAAAAGCGTGGACATAAAGTTAGTGCATAGGTCATGTGTGTAAACTATTTAGCAAGTGTTGGGGATCAACTGATCATAGATGCTACTGTCCCCGGAAGTGAACAAATCTTTAAGGAAAAGTGTCAGGCAAGCTTTCAATTTTCAAAATAAAACTATCAAGTTTTTTAATTTTTTTATTTATTTTTGTAGTAGAAAAAAAGGAGACTGAAGATCCGTTAACTGACACAAGTTCTGAAGAAATTTGAGGATTAAAGAACAACAACTTAACAGTAGCTCCAATTCCACTGACTATGAAATTTTCCAAATTAGATTTCCGATAATAAATTTGCCGAATGGAAACACAACAATTTAAAAAAAGCTATCCCTTATAAACAAAAAGTTGTTGCGCTTTGTGGAGGTGGTTTTTGAGGCAGATGGAAATTGACATATTTTGCAAAACTGCAATGGAAATACTTTTTTTTTAAAGAATTCAATAAATAAGTCACGTGACCACTGCACAGGGGGCGCCACGGGAGGTCACATAGCATCACACAGCTGATCAAAAGTTGATGGTTTCATGTGTAATTGTTGGATTCACAGCTCCTCTTTGAAATCACCAACCACGATTTCCCAAATTGGCTTTATCCGTAGCCGCTCCCATGTGTAAGGAGCTCGCCGGTCCACGGCCAACTCCTCCTTTGATAGATGATGACGAGCGGCAGTCCCATGGCAGAAATGTGAATGTGTCTGCTGTAAATCCTTGTTCATATCCGTCGCCATGTTTTTGAGTGACTCATTGCATGAGTTGGTTTGTGTTTGTGCCCATTACTGATTTAATGATTTATTGGAAACAATTGTGTTTTTTCTAGAATTTCGATAGAGTTTTGCACATAAGTGTAATGGAAACATAGCTATTGATATTCAGATTTTGTTTTCGGCTGAAGTAAACCAGAAAAATGACAGAGGGAAAAAAAAACTTTGTTTAAGGTTAAAAATACCCTTTTTCTATCTAAATTTTATCAGTTTTGTTGATTCTGATCTCCTTTCCTAATAAAGGTGTAAATGATAAGGATCTACATTCCCAGTGAGTTTGGTCCATATTGACATAATAGCATCATGCATTTGCTGCAGATTTGTCGGCTGCACATCCATGATTCCAAACCACATCTCAAAGGTTCTCTATTGGGTTGAGATCTGGTGACTGTGGGGGCCATTTGAGTACAGTGAACTCATTGTCATGTTCAAGAAACCAGTCTGAGTTGATTCCAGATTTATGACATGGCGGCTTATCCTGCTGGAAGTAACCATCAAAAGATGGTACACTGTGGTCATCAAGGGTCAGCAACAATACTCAGGTAGGCTGTGGCGATGTTCAATTGGTACAAAGGGGCCCCAAAGTGTTCCAAGACAATATCCCCCACACCATTATACTACCACCACCAATGTGGTGATTTGTTTACAAGTTTCACTTTTTGAATAGTTAAACATTTTCTTTTTCTTTTAAATGTAACTTTTTCTGAAAAAATGCCTTTTGCTCCTTGTTTTTCTACATGTAGTACCCCCTCCTCTCAACCGTGTTTCTCTAATGGTTTGGCCAAGTGAACAAGCGCGACCTCAAATAACCGTAATCTAGCACACAAAGCCCTTCTGCTGTTTTTCACCTCGATCGCACTCCCGCCGAACCTCTTTGCTAGCATGAGTGAAGTCAAGTTCAGGCCAAGCTACTAAAATATCAAGCGCTTACTGTCAAAAGTAAAACCTCCGCCTCTCTGTGGAAAATGTCACTTCTGAGGCACAAAGCTTCTCTTTGACCTTTCATGAAAACAGAACCCTCTGACTCCTGCACATCTACATGGCATTGTTTAAGCTTTTCCTTTCACCTTGTCAACTAAGCTGTTGGAAGGAAAAGGATCTGGCCTTTCCTCCAGCGAAAAGCAAAGCCTTACAGCTGCAGAATATGATTCCCCGTCTACAGACTATTCCATGTGCAAATATTACGATTTTGAAGAGTGATGTCATGATTTGATCTTGTGCTTTAAAAGCTCATCAATATTTAAGTGTGTTAACTGTTACAATGCAGAATATTCTAGCATTCCCTGTTATGGAATTCTATTGATTTATTCTTTAACTATTAAACTTTGGGCTTAACAATATCTTCCCCGCTGTTGCACTGCTTACTTATCCTTTTTTATTTTTTTATTTTTAAGACTTCCTTTTCAGTTTTGACGACCACAAAAGTCACAAACTGGCTTCAAATCAGCAACATACAAACCAAAAAAAGGTTATATTAATCTCTCTGTTGGCCAAGTAGGAACAGGAGAGGGAAGTAAAAGTTGGCTTCTGGCTATTTTTTGGGAAAAACTGCAACACTATCGGAAGTCAGTTTGCTGAACAGTTTCTAAAGCTATGTTCACACCGCCTTCGGCGACACACGTTCAACGAGCACTTCCGAAGAAAAGTCCCCGTAAATGAACGTAAATGCAGTTTCAGGCTTCTGCGTTCCAAACTCCCGCATTCATGAGTAGCTACGCAAGTTTCTACGACTTTTTTCAGGCTCTTTGTATAAAACAGGCGACCAGTGAACGCATATTGCAAGAACCGCATTTTCCGGACTATAAGTCGCCCTTCTTTTCATAGTTTGGCAAGGGGTGCGACTTATACTCCGCAGCGACTTATATTAGAAATAAATTGAAATAAATACATTGTTAACCCTCCTGTTATGTTCATTTGTGAGGAACAGAGATGATGTTCCTGGGTCAATTTGATGTATGAGGTATGTTAAGTGACTCAGAGTATCAGCAAACCTTTTTTTACAATAAGATCTTGAAGGCTAAAAACATAATATTTTATTTTCCAATAACTTCATAGATTCAGAAATGCAATAAAAATGACAACTGTTTCTACAAATACAGGATGAAAACAGAGTATTAGTTGGCCAATGATGCTTCATGAAAGGAATAAATAAATAAGTATGAGAAAGAATTACTGTGAAATTATGAGATAAACAGTCTGCTTTGATTGTGTCATATGAGTTTGTGCATGTTATTAAATCTTGGTCTCAGATTTTCTCAAATAAATTTCCGTCAAAATGCGACTTATAGTCCAGTGCGACTTATCTGTGTTTTTTTCTACTTTATAATGCATTTTTGGGCTGGTGCGACTTATACTCCGGAGCGACTTATAGTCCGGAAAATACGCTAAAACCAGATTGAACTTTGACCAGTTACAGACTCAGATTTGGTAGTGACATATGGGTAGTGTTCTTTTCAAAACACGGAGGTAAAAACTGTTTATAAAATGGAAATTAATAATTGTGGTTTATGGTCCGTCGGAACTTTACAACACCAAGTATTGGGAGAGAGCGGAAGTGATATTTTTTGCACTTTTTGTGTGTTTTCTTGTCTTTTGATTCAACATTTCGCACCAAGACCAACTCCGAACATGCGCTAGTATTAAGTAGTGACAACCCAGTGTGAACACTATGGGTTAAACGCATTAACAAGAACACACATCACGTGTACGGACCATAAAAGTAATGGTCTTGAGGCAGTTTTTAGCTGCACAGAGTAAGAATTAATGATATTTTAGAAAAAAATTCATAAACATAGAAACATAACGGTATTTCTTTGTTGAATAGAATCATTGTTGTAAAATCAAGATGCACTAAAACAAATGTCTTGTCTATCCTGTTTCATTTTTATTAACTTTCTTTCAAATGCAAATACTGATTTCAGAAAACCCACAATATTTCTACTCTAAGACGTCTGCTTGCAAAAAAAGACTGTAAACATAATTTGGGAACTTCCCAATTTCTTTTTTGTTGTGAAGGTGCTTATTTGAAATCACAACCTGGAACACAGCAGTGTATTGCCAGCTTGCTGCATAATTTAGGACAGGCACATTGGCAATGCACAATAACTTGTGAGGCCTGTTGCACTGCAGAACGGCTCTCTCTCACACATGCGGTTTGTGCACGACTGCTAATGCATTCTTGGTGAGCAGAGACAATTCTCTTCACTGCCTTTCAGGCCTCATGTTTACCCGCACAGATGCATATCAGCTGCAATGAGCCTGTGTGGTCATTGCTATTCCAATACCATAATGCATATGGTTTTGTGGCAGATAGGCAGAAATTAACTTCTATTACTAAGTGTTTGCCTAGTTTTCTGGTGGTGTTTTCTTTGTGAGTGAGGTACATGTTGTTTTTTTTTTTATCTATTTAAATTGTTAAATTGTCACAACTGTTGCAGATTATAAAAATTATCTGTTTGCTTTGTAACAATTCCAGCTTTTATAAGTAACTGGCAATTTTCTGGTCCTGGATATAATTCAGAAGATGTATTACTCACTGGTGTTTTTGTGTGCCTTTGTGGGAACTATTTGAATCAATTTCGCTAGCAAATTTATTTCACTGATGGGAAGATCATGCTCCATTAAGAACTGCATAAAGTGCAAAGCAAAAAAAAAAAAAAGGAGATGAAGGAAAAAAAAGGAACAGCTGTGCACTTCTTTTTTCTATGGAGCTGACTGCGTTCGGTGTCATAATATTACAGCTGGAAATATCATCATACACTGTGTTTTTTTGGCAGTAAATTATTAATTACCTATCTCAGGAATAGTTAAAGATCCCCAAAACCTACATTTGTAACAAGAACAAATAAGTAGAGAAAAGAAATATCACTTAAGCTACAGACACACCGGTCATGTGACACATTCAACTTGTAGTGTTCACATTGGACAAACAAGGAGGGGCTTCTTCTTTTTTTTCTTTCTTGTTCTTCTGCTCATGTTCCTACAGTTGGTGAAGGTTTGGAAACGGTTTGGTGCTGAATGTTGCAGTAGTGCAAATCTTGCTTCAAGCTTTTTCCTTTACAGCTCTATTCCACCATATAAAAGACTTGGTATCATATAATTCCGGCCGGTCACAAACAACAAATACTAATTTTGATTAATTTTTTGGAATTTTTATTGTCTGTGAATGTTCTTGTTCATCCAGGTGACGTCTTGAAGTTGAACCATGGCAACTGTCAGGGGTCAGAGATGTTAACAACCCTTCCCTCAACAGAGGGGAGGGTTGTTAACAGACACAAGCTGCCCTTTCGTTAGTTCCAAAGAAGACCAAAACTGCACTCTGACCACACCCAAAAGGTCCTGTGATGGGGATACGGGATTCTAAAAGAAGAAACTTTCATTGTAGTTTCTCTCCTTTGTTTCCCTTTAATGGCCCATCAACATGCAGGAATGGGGTTGGCCCACCTGGAGGATACAAATGTGAAGTTGAACCCAGCACCACTCAGACTGATGAAGCAACTGAGCGGAAAAAAAACATTTCAAAAAAAGAAGATTTTTAAGTCCAGTTTCCATGGTTCAACTTCAAGACACTTCTGTGGATGAAAGGGAACGCTAAATCAGAGTCCATGATTGGTCAAAGTACAACCTGGTTTAACTTTCAATGTGTTTTCAGCAATTGACGCAGGATCATCCTCCAATCATCATCCTTGGCGTGAAATACGTCACTTGATTGACATAGAACATCCTCTGAAACATACTTCACTGTGTCTAACTACACTTAGCACAGTTCCTTTTTTTCTTTCTTCTCCCGTCACGCGCCGGGTCTTCTGGGGACCCAGCTGCACGCCGGGTCCCCGGTGTTTGACCACTGTGACCCGGCCCGCGTACCTGCTCGTTTAGAGCCGAGTCAGAGAGAAGCCCTGTCTGACCCAGCCTTACTGCCACGGCGCCTGCTACCGGGTTTGTGGTTCCCGTCCAAGGGATCCTAGCCCCCTAAGGCAGCAGTGTCCACAAACATGTGCTTCTCGAGCAGCGTTCTCTCAGCCGTGGATGAGCCAGCCGCGCTTTAGAAATGTCAAGCACGAAAAAGCATGAAACTCAATCGTCGCTGCTTTCTGTTTAGATTATAAAACGCCTTATCTGTTTTATTTATGTATTAATATAAAATAATAATATTACACATGATAAAGCTATATCTTCACAAAGTTTGTAGTACACATACATAGTATTTTTTTTTTTTTTTTTTTAACTTGTCCTGTCCAACAGCTGGGCAGACAGATGAGAGCCGAGGGCCTCTTGTGTTGGACATATTTTGCTTTAACAAGAGGGGTTATTAATCTTCAGACAAACCAAAGGTATGTCTGAATAAACCCCTTTTGTAATTGAGGCCAAACTTTATTAATTTCAATCATGTCGGAAAATCTTTGGTGTTGGACCGGACGGAAAAGGAAAGAGGGGAAGAAGAGAGAGGGACGCTAGAGAGAGGGGGGGTAGGGTGGTGATAATAGGAGGGGAAGGGGGATAAGACCATGAAGCAGCATACAGCAACAAGTTTACTGGTTGTTAATCATTATGGTAAGGTTCAAATGTAGTACAAAAAGGGTGGGGCCTATCCATACACACACTCAAATGTTATAAACACACCTGCTAGCTGCAAAAATGTCCACCTGTCGACATGTACACAAAACAGATAGTGTTCACGAACGCATACCTATGCCTTTAAACCAACTAGTGTGAAATATTTCAGTCAGATACATAGTATTTTTGACCGAAGATATAGCAGCTGTTTGAAGTTTAATAGTGACTTTGGTGCATAATTCCAGGCCATGGTAAGTCTAACTTTTTACTCTAAAAATACTGTACAAGTTGTCAACCTTGAAGCTGAATTTAAACTGACCTTGGTGCGCTTGTATAGATAGACAGACAGTCTGTCTGTCTCTCTGTCTCTCTCTCTCTTTTGGAGCTTGTTCAGAGCTCCAAAGTTGCTCGCATGCTAAAAAAGTATGGGCACCCCTGAGTCAGATTTATAAGTTCCTCTTGTCTTACCTGCACGCACACAGCCATGAGTGGGTTCTTATTTTGGAAAATCAGACAAGATTTGTGATGGGAAAGGGACATTTACTGCTCAGAATGGAACCACGCTGAAACCAAATTTAGTAAAAAATCAAGGGTCCAATATTTCTCTGCAGTTTTGGATCAGATTTTTAGCTTCCTGCATTCAAATCTTAAAGCCGCCGTTCTCACAGAACTGCACAGTTGTGTATGTCCTTTCGTTTCCCAGCTATAATAGACTTTGCATGCAGGACTGACTTGAAATATATTTTAATCAGGCTGTAACTTGATGGAGCATGCATAAGATGACAGCATATTAAATGAAAAATGCGGCACAAACTGAGTGAGTTCTTCCTGGGTTTCTGTTGTCAATCAATGTCTTTTAGGCAACTTCTGCTTCATGGAAAGTATTGTTTATATGTTTGACAAGTTAATATTAATGGAAAACAGTTGAGGCATACTTGACAGAAATGTGACAAAGTGGGACCTCTACACAAAAATTCAACAGTAGCTCTTTTGGTTATATAGACATGACAAGTACCCATCTTTAGGCAAAAGCTGATCATTGTTCAGAGCTAGTATCCTTTCTTTGTATCAAAACACTGTAATTTGCGGGATGCTAACAGTCTATAATTTATCACTTTAGAATCATGCTAAAAAACAGCAGAAAAACAAATTCTATCAACATTTCCATAGGACTTTCATACAATATCATTCCAACCTAATCTATAAAAAAAGCGCTTCTCATACTTGCGCAACAAAAATCACTTTATAATTAAAAATAGAATCAAACAATACAGAAATAAATCAATAAACAGATTAAAAAAAGCAGTCCACCTTTTACCCACCCCCTCCCTCCATTAACACACACTAACAGGACCACCCAATCAATTCATATCTATAAAAATAAATTCCAAAGGAAACTTGAGGTTTGGCTCTGGTGTGAAGAAAAAGTAACAATGTAAATAGTGTGAATATATTTAATCAATATGTGAATTGTTTAAATGAAATTATGCTATTCTTTTTGGCACAACATACTGATGTTGTGTGAACCGATTTTGTTCTGCAAATATAACAACTTCATATGAATCAAGAACTCCTTTGATCTTTAATATTCACATTTTCAGCCTCTAAAATGATTTTTAAAAAGTCTACATAATTAACACGTACAATAAATTAGCAAGAAACCCTAACACAGGCATGTCCAAAGTCCGTTCAAATGTGGCCCACGTTCAAATTTCTTCCAATGCTTAATCTCCTGTCGTAAATTAAATAATATACTGCCCCAGAATTTTCTACGCACTTTGTGCACAATTTCTTGATTCTCTTTGGCCTGAACTTGACCCTCAGAGCCTAAAAGGTCAAGCAAGAGGAGTAGATGTATTTGTTTGAGATAACTTTCTGTGTTATTTTCCATGTTCACGTGATTTAAATTTAGAACTTTACAGACAGACATTTTCTTTGTTTTAATTCTGGTTTTCAAATACAAAATTCACAGTAATTTTATTAAAAATGTATTCAGATGTATTTTTGTTTTATTTAAAGAAATGAAAAGTATCCCATTTCAATAAATAATCATTAAATAGTTAATTGCACTTAATGTTATGAAAAGGGTTCAAAGAATATAGGCCGATTGGTTGGCCTCACCAGATCTGTCCCTCTTGTGCCCTCACAAGTCTGAGAATTCATGCCTTATTTGCTGTAAACATTTGATTGAACATTTTATGTTCAATCATTGCATTTATTTTGCTTTGTCAAATCCAAATCCAACCGTGATTGGCAAAAAAGAAAAAAAGAAAGAAAAATAAACTAAGAAGACATATGATACATATGATATCTAATGCAACATTACGATTGGTTGGTGGGAATTCTAACTTTATAAAATGATCAAACTGACTTAAAACAGACATCCCTCCCCAAAAAGCACCTCAGTTATTGTAAATCATACACTGCCCACTATGAGGCAGCAGAATACAACAGAGGCAGGATTGCCCATTTGCCCATTTCTGTGAACAGCAGTATTAATCAATACTCAATTTCAATGCTCCATTTCATGAAAGTATGTGAAAGCACTTCAAGTAAAAAGATTTCTGCAAAGGGCGCCTAAACTTTCTGACCACCAGCACATAAAGTGAAGCTTGGTGTGTCTCCATGGTGAGGGCAACGTAATTAACAGGCTGCATGTTAAATGTGCAGATACTAAATTAGCCTGTGAGCATTCTCCCATGATGGAATGCACGAGCTAACGTGCTTACTGAATTGATCATTGATGATGGATGTTTCAAACACAAAAAGTAGCAGGTATAGATTTGACTCACATCTGCCGTTTTGTGTGGTAAATTTCACTTACATTTATTTAATTAGAAAAAAATAATAAAGAACTGAGCATAAAAGAACAAATACACGTGATAGGGCGACAAAACTGTCGAGCCCTCACTTAACATGTCCTCTTGAGAGAATTTTGAAGGCTCACTTAGTTTGGCTAGCTAAGTTTAAGGACATATATAATAATTAGCCTACCTTCCAATAATATTTAACATGTTAGATTCAGTTCATGGCTTTTTTAACATGGTTGTTTAGAGAAGGATGTGTAGAAACTTGGGTTTGTGTCAAATGTTGGATGTTTTTCTCCTAGCATACGCTATGGTCACTTATACAACTGCCACCGTGCGATGGAGAGGCATTGGTAGATTCTTCAAGATTAGCTGCCGCCTTCTGATTTTATTGAAAATCGTTGGCGTGGTCATGAATGTATCTGGCGATCGTGAGGCAGCTCTGATTGGACGATGTGTGAATGTCTCTGGACGGTAGCCTGACACATCAAGTGCCACAGGGCGCCCAGTATCCTGGTTGTAAATGAAAAGCGGCACGAATTATAATTTTTAGACATAATGCCTCACAAGAAACCCAGCAAAGGCAAAGCCCCAGAGCCCAAAACGAAGGTCCAAGCTGTCCAACAACAGCAGGATTTGCAGGACCCACGGTGGCTGAGATCGCCACATTGACATCCGGTCTTCACCGGGCCTACGGCCCATGTCAACAGGCATCGTCAGGTGCCCGTGCTGTTACCACAGGTGCCGGGGGGTGGCTAGAGAAAGGCTGTTGGAAATCGGCCGATCATCAGACGATTATGGGGACCTTAGAGAACCTCCTTTCAGTCGGTTATCGCGCTGCTGCCTTCCTGTCACTGGACTGCCATGTTCCCGGGCGGTCACTGACCCCTGTCAAAAAATCGTCCGGTCGCCATTTAGTTTAAACTTTTTCTTAATACCTCAGCAGCGTTGCGTGTAAAAATGCGACTTTCCCCTCGAATTGGCTGAAAACCTGCAGTGATGTCTCTGCGCGGTGGAATTTTGGGACGTGTGACCTAGGTTATAGCATTATCATAGCTAGCATTTGGGAGTGCTGCAACTTCTTTCCCCATATCAAAATATTACGTCAGTGACCAAATTATAGATAGTAGCAACTGGACAGTGTTTAAATTATAACATATTAGCACACAATATGTTGTTTTTCTTTTTGTTTTGTTGCTGTTTTACGCTTGTTTTCTTTTTGGCCAGAGCACATTGTTTGCCCCATGAATTCAATACCTATGGGTCTCTCTGATCCTATGTTTGTGTGTTGAACCCTACACCCCCAGATAAGGCAAGACCTTGAAGCCAGCAGGGCATTCCAGCTTCAGCAGGAATCTGACGCTGTTTTGATGTGTGCAATGTGCAGCTATATAAATGCAAGCACACATACACTTGTGCACACACACACCCATGCTAAGTCAGATGCACACAAACCTCAAGTCTGAGGGCACTGCTGTAATTGGACGTCTGATTACTGTCTGATGGCGTGTGCAGATGGGAAAGAAGGGGCTTCTTTGAGGGGGGGAATGGAGAATGTTGCATCAGTGAAGTTGGAGGCAGAGATTTTGGTACTCAGAAGTCCCAGTGTTTGTGTATGCGGGGGCCTTGCAGGGATACAGACAGAGAAGTGGGCATGTTCTTGCTTTTGTGATCTTCCAGCTTAACACTGACCTTGTGGTTTTTATCATTGCTCTGACATCCAATCATCCTCTTCCTTATCTCCCCTCCATCCTCACCTTACATGTCTTTTCATCGCGCCATCCCTTTCCATTTCATCCTTCCATCTCCCGATTCATCTCTTCCTTCCTTATCTGTCCGTCTTCCCTCTCATCCTTCAACTTTGTATTTCGTCTCTTGTTGCTCCTGGCCATATTTTTTCTTCTCCTGCCGCATTAAGTTCCATGCCCGGTCTCTCAGATTCCATCAGGGAGCCACTGGGATTGGTCGGATTTATTGGATGTATTGGTGATGTGTGACAGGTGCCAGGAGGTCAGATGATTCAGTGGAGAAGGACTTGCCGCTTTCCTGAAGATTCCTCGCTTTTGCATGTCAACTCCCTTATAGTACAGATAGTGAGCAGTTTATGGAGATGATGCAGATTACGATGGGAAAACCTGCTACTCACAACAAAAAAAGATGCTCCTAGCATTTAAGACTTTTATTTTATCTTTTTGATTTAGTATCTAGAAAACCAGAGTTTTCGTCTTTTTCTTTTTTTTTTTTTTTAGTCGGCGGCTTTGCATTCAAGTGTTTTATGCTAATCTGCCCGGAAACAAAAGGAAGAGCTTAGTTCAGCGAGACTTTGTGACTCCTCCTGTGGCTAAGACAGATCCTGCTGCTCTGTTGCACACTCACATGCACAGACAGACACACGTGCATACACACACACACACACACACACACACACACACACACACACACACACACACACAGAAACTCATGCACATTGACAGTTTTTGTATAGGGGCAACTAAAGTCAGTTTGTTAGAGTTGTAAAGTGCAATCTTTTGAAGACCCAATTCGATGAAAAAAACATTTTTTTCACATGTTTTTGTACCATTTTTCAGATGATTAAGGTAATCTATTAAGACAATTAAACGTAAAATTGCACTTTTGAGTATTTCTTTATGTCAAATTGTTGTGAAATCAGGAGCAGACGAAAAAATGGAGTGGAAAAAGCTCTTTTTTTGTGATGTAGAAAATACGCTAGGCGTATCACAAGCTCCCTGCTCTGCTTCAGAACAGAGAGGGGAAGGGGGGTGGAGTTGCTATGTGCAAAAGTCCCGCCCCACAACTCAGAGGTGAATTAAGGAACTCCTGCCGGTCAGCTGTCCTAGAAAATGGCAGTTTTTAAAAATGTTATGGCTGAAAAAATGCATAATTTTAACTAAAAGACCACTGGTAAAGCTTTAAACATACTTATCAGTTTCAACCACTTTGATCTTGGTCTAAAAGTAATTTAAGAAGGTTTCCAGAAGTTTCTTTTTGTTCAATATCATGGTTAAACTGTGAGAATGCTTAAACATAAGAGCTTCACTAAACTTTTTACTTTTGTCTTTGTAAATTCAAATACTGTACATCATGAAAAAACGTGTCCATAATAATAATCTTTTGTGCTCATACATCAGCTAGAGGTGATCCGACGGTTTGATTTTCTTTTCCTGTTCACAAATCTTGTCTTTTATGAGCCGACAACTTCCTTAAAAAGATATGCTAGATAGAAAGATAGAAATGCAGGTTTCATACAGTATTACTATTGTAGCTTTAAGAAGCTAGTATTGATGATTTTTAAAATATTTATCAACAATAATGCTAATATTGACTTTTTGCTGGGGGGGCGGCTGCCCCCTCCTCATCCCTGTACATTCGCCCCGTTAAAAAAATGAATTCCTGTCATTTAAATGTAAGATCGCTGTATAACAACTTCCATAAGTACATATTACATTACAGTTTATTGATTTTGACAAAGTAGGTTAAAATTCTTTATAATTAGGAATAAGTTGTGCGCTAAAGGTTTCTAAAGCTGCATTTGATTCAATTTAAGAATGTTTTTTCCAAACCTTCTGGGGTTTATGAGGGGAAATGATCCCTGGTTTAGAGCACAGTCCATTTGCAAGATCATTATCAATGTATAGAAACAATAGAGTCAGAAATTTAAAACTGGATCAAGTTGAAACGCCTAAAAAGAAGCTTATGGATGAAACTCTACTATACTATTTTTTTTTCTATTTTTTTCTTTTTTTTTTCTCCACTTGTCCTGTCCAACAGCTAGGCAGGCAGATGAGAGCTGAGGGCCTACTATACTAAGTGTTGGGGGATGGAAGATGGGGGCGGAGCAAACAAATTCAAAAACGCTGCAGTTAAAAAATACATCATCGTTGAGTGTTTGCACCTCGAGCACTGAAAGGATCAAAGGGTCAAGTGCTCCAACGTTTAGGTAAGGTAAGGATGAGTGCAAAAACAAGCATGAAAATTCACATGCTGAGAAGTCGAGCATGGGGCCAAAAGGCGCCTAAAGAAAGTTGTTTTTTGTTGTTTTATGTACATATAATAAGAGGTCCTTTTGATTGAGCAGTTAGATGAGCCTGGGTCGGGTCACTAATGGATACAGGGTGCCACCACAGGGAAGAGTGAGCCGGCAGAGTCCCAGTGGTGTAAGACACAATGTCACAACACCACCGTCTTTGGGTAGAAAAAAAAAAATAGACGGAATAATGGTTGGTACCACTGGAATATGCAACAAGCAGTTTGCAAGATCCTGGTCTTATCATCCAGATACATTTGAAGTGTTTGTGGTCAAAGTTCCCAGGTAATAGAAGGCGAATTAGTAATGAGTCCCAGCCAAGTTTAAAGTCTTTAGCTGTCATTTTAAGCCAAGTTTTAAAACTTAGGGTGTGTTCATACTGGGCTCATTTGGTTCCTTTAAAGTGAACCAGAGTTCCCCCAATGATCTGGAACAAATTTTTAGTCTGAATACAACCAAGTGGACCTTGGTCTGGGACCAGGAACCACTCTCATTCCCATCTTTCGAGGTGGTCTCGGTTTGTTTCCAATCAGACCAAGCTTCGGTTCGTTCTGAGATTCCTCAGTCTGAATATAGTCCAATCAACCAAAATGGCCACATAGCTCGCCGTCATGTGATGTAAAGTAGGAAGGAAGCAAAGGATGAGCCACGGACAAATGTTAAGCAAAATCGTTGTGTTATCAAAGAAAATAGAAGAGCCCAACTCCTGACTTGTCAGAACGTTCATTTTAACATGGCAGGAAACACTTCTGCATGCTTTTCTGTTTCTCATTACACGGCAAATGCACGGCACTGCTGTGATGTCATCCTAAAAGCTAAGCCTTGTGCTATCCAAGGCGCATTAACGTTGGGAGTAGGGTCATCTGGAACCCACAAGACAGTGCGCTGGAACTTCTTTTTTTTAATGATTTATGACGGCAGACATGTAATCCTGTCAAACTTTGTCATGAGAGGAATAACACATAACCTTTAGCATACCTCCACTGTCCAAGAAAAAAAAAAAAAAAACGAGTAAAAGACGTACCTGACGTTGATACAGACGTTCAAAATTGGGCAGCGAAATTAAAAGTTTGAATAAGTGAACTATCCTGACAACGACTGCAAAGTGCAGGACTTCCATAACTTCTGCCTCTAGTTGCTTTGACTAAAGACATCTTTAGTCATGTGGTTTTGTTAAAAGTTTTGGCCCGCAACAGGAAAGTCTGCTTAACGGCAGTCTGGATGCAGACCAAACACAAGGTTCAGGACTCGATCTGGACCAACAGATTTTTCCAATCTGAAAACATCATTATAGTTAAAACGAATATTTTATTGTCAAGAAATTACTTTGAATTACTTGTTGGGACAAAATGGGAGCCAGTTTTAGTGTCAAAAAAACTAACAATAATTATCGCGCTATAGGGTGTACTGTCAATGAATGGTCTGTTTTTTAAATGATGTTACAAGGTATCGGAATATTAGGCACATTAAATGAGACATTAGAGTAAGATATATGTTCATCAATTAGTCAGACTTTATTAACTGTGTTTACAGTCATCCTAAAACTTGTTTATAAAACGCTACAAGTTAGCCATGTTAGCCACAATACCCTTAACTCATAATTTGTTCGCAACAGGTTAAAAAAGCAACCTAATACCACCAAGACAGACGTTTTTGTGACTATGCTAACTCCCAATCAACATGCACTTCCATTTTCACTTTGTATTAACTTTCTTAGGCTTTTTACAGTACAAAGAGCTTATGATGCAAGAAAAAAAAAGAAAACCAACATAAACCACACAACTTTGTGGACGTTTTATTTTTTAGCAAATTTTTGGACGGGCTTAACATCTGAATTCATTTCCAGCTATGAAAATAAATCACTTATGTTTTTGCTTTCAAGTAGATGCTAAATTAAGGTGATTTTGAAGCAGTAAGATCTGCATCAATAGGCATCAATGGGGTTTATGCTTTGAGACCTGCGAACTCCCAGGCATATTTTAATGGGAGGATGCACATTTTCCTAGAGACAGCATTTTTTAGGGTGTCCTCAATGATTTATTAGGATCCTCTCTAGAAAAGAAAAAAAACTATTTATGTAAAGAGGAAAAATGTGTTAAAAATTACATCAGAGAAAAGCAATATGGGAGTTCATGCAACTTTATTCAAAAGCTACGTCCTTTGGCTTAAAAAAAACAGGATGTGCAAAATCAAGCAGAGGGATCAGTTTACAAGTGACAAGACTGACGCAAGTCAAGTGACTTTGAAGCTCTGCTTTGCAGCGCTGCAAGCCTTAAACAAAGCATTGAGAAGCAGAGGGCAACTTTCATTTTCAAGCATGCGCTAATGAGGTTTACAATGAGCTTTGAGGGAGATAGAGGTTGTCAAAGTCAGAGCATCCATGCCCGAGTCTGGCAATGTAATTTTATTAGTGTGTGAATTTTCCCTTAGTAACTATTTAGTGGCAAATACTCATGTTAGTCACTGGAAGGGTAAATAATTCTCTCCATATATAGCTGCATGATGCTGTTTAAAATACAGACCATGCATTAAAAATGTGGCTCTAATAGTGCAAAGACACATTGTACACAATCTTTATAATTTTCAATTGTAAAGGGAAAAACCCCCCACTGGTTTACTAGTTTTTATTCATTTCATTTGCAGAGTCTTGTTTAACACAGAAATGTGCACGAACACAGTGAAAATGGCCTGCAGAAACCCACTTCAGTGTATTTGTTTTATTTTTTTTGGTTAATTCATTCTTCTCCATGGGAGGTCACATCAACATTTAAGCTTTAACATCGGGGTAAATACAATCCAAACTGCACGCGTGTGATACAACCACGGTGTTAAATGAGGGTTTAGTGTCGCATGGCGGAAGCTATATTGGCTGCGAGTGACTGCTCCGGAACACCGCTATTGAATTAGCTGCAAAGCTGGAGCTTATGCGAAGGAAGGAAATGAAGAGGCAGAAGAAGAGGAACCGATGATACAGAACCTGAGATCAACAGCTAAGCTAAGAGCAAAAGAAGGCAAGCGAAAACGTGTGGGTTTGTCATCCAAAATTAACTTTGGTGACATTTTGCAAATATTTTACCAGTTCAGGAGGGGGCTAAAAGTTGCCAAAAGTGGTGGACATGAATGACTTTTATGTTCAGACAATGAGTAGGTTAGGCAGCTTGGTCATCTAAAGGCAGTGTCACACAGCTACTACAAACATTTTGCGCACGTAGAAAAAGTGAGATATATCACTAATGAACCTTGTCAAAACCACGGAAAAAGTATGTCTATAGCACGCTAAGTTAGCAAGCTAAGTACACATAAATCAATGTAGAACATCAGCCGTGCGTGATTTTTGCGCCATTTATTTGCAACTCATTAGTGATTCCTGCGTTATTTATGAAATTTTAACGTGATATATATGACATATAGACGAAATAACAGTTAAACGTCGGTGGTACATCAGAGAAAAGGTCTTTGTTTTTGGAGGGCCAAAAATTTGTGTATGCATCTCGCAAAAAACATATACAGTTGCGTACAGATTTACGTAATAATTGCATATAAAATACGCTTAAACTACGTTATTCTCTACCGTCCAACATTTTTGAAACTGAATTCACGTAAAGACCTGTCGGCAGAAACCTTTGACGGGCGTCACTTATGAATTACGCATGTCACGCGTGTATCACGAAAGACCAAAATTTTATACGTGGCAAATGTGCAAAATGTACGTAGTGGCTGTGTGACACAGCCTTAATACTAAGACTGTGGGGTCCTTTGTTGTGCAAGAAAAGAACTGAAAGAAAGAAAGAATAAAGTGAGTTATCAACAACTGTCACAAATCCACCAACACAACAACAACACTGCAGTTTCAAGCTGAGTAAAAAACACTAAACTGCATGATGATTTTACCATCTATTTGCAAGCAAACGGCTATCCTTTGGTTTTAATATTCCGTAATAAACATTTATACCTTTATTTAGCTGGCTTTACTTATACTCATCATGTTCTCGTGGCATTTTCTGATCTATAAAGAAAAATTAGCTTAAAACTGTATTTCTTTATTCAAATTGTTGTGAATCAGCAGCAAAAACATGTGGTTTGAAAAAGATTTTATATGTAATGTAGAAAATACGCTGGGCGGGCCACGAGGTCCCTGCTCTGCACTGACCAGGAAGAAAGCAAAAGACAAGCAATAGAATGGGTTCATTTTTGTGGTCATATGTTGAAAATCGCCTTCACTGCCTCACTAAAGTATTACACTAAAATAACCTTCAAATTTCCAGGTGGGCAGGTGGACAAGTTTCCAATTTTTTGCTTTTTAACTAAATGTAGCTTGTTGCTCTTTGGATAGTTGGTACCGGACTGTTTTATCTAGAATCTGATTCAGAAGAAAGCTTTATTTTGGAAACCTACTGGATTCTCTCCACCACATGCGACAGATGTTAAAAATACCACTACTTTTAAAAATGGCTTAGCCGACAGAGAAATTGAAACCCCCAAACTAGCAAAGTTAACAAAAAACAAAAAGTTTCTTTTCACAGAAAATACTTTTTTGTTTTGTTTTTTCTTTTCTTTTTTCTTTCCTTTTTAACTTGTTCTGTCCAACAACTGAGCAAACAGATGAGAGCTGAAGGCCTTTTGGGTCGGACAGGTTTTACTATATTTTACTGTATAACCCCATTCTTTTTATTTTTTAAATATTTTTTAGTTATTTGTTACATTAAGCGTGTGTGGGGAGGCAGAAGGAAAAAGTGTGAGGGGGGGTTGAAGAGGATAAAAGGGAGAGGGGGGGGGGGAGTGGGGGATACAAGCGCCGATTTGAGTAGGTAATTTTTTTTAGCTGTGTAACAATTATACCAGAGACTTCAAAATAAAAGACAGCTGCACTTAACACGAAAAAACCAGAAGTCTTTACTATTAATATGGATTTTTTTTTGCAACAATTTTTCCCAAACAGCATAATGATAATGCATAATATTCAGCAACTGGGTGTTATGAGGATGCTGCTAATAAAGTTATTCAAATGGTCAAAGTTGGCGTGTGAAAATGTTGCCACTAAACGGGTTCGGCTTGAAGAAACCTGGGGGACCATTAGTCTGTCTGCATTCACACTGTAGGCAAACTGCACCAAGATTCACTAGCAAGAGAATGGAAACCCCTTTTTATTCATGTTGATTATCATGGACTTATTACAGTCACATGCACCGCAATCATCGTAGCCTAAAGCAAAACACTTCTGTGTTCAGAGTGGAATAAACAGATGCAAACAAGCCAGGAAGTGACATTTGCTTCCACGCTGACGCTGCTGTAATCAGGTTATCGTGCTGTGTTGGCTCCTCAGTGGAGGAAAAGCTCTTAATTCAATTATCTCTTTGTAAAGAAATGTGTTGCAATTTGTAAATTATGTTTGAAAGTGACTGTTACTGCGGAGCGACTGATTGCTTTTATCTGAAGTGAATTAGTAGGCATATCTGATGGAGCTCACACGAGCTCGCCCAGTGTGTAATGTTATGCAACAAAGCAATAAACTATCCAGTTTAGCCACAGCCAGTCAAAGGAGGAGCTCAGCGCTCCATGCGTTTTGATGGGGTTGTGCATTTTTACCATCCTGCTTAACATGGTCTCTAACCCACTCCAATAGAAAACGTGTTTTTAACGTTCTTGTAGCTTTTTTCTCATGATAGAGAACATTTATCCAGCTAAAGATCTCACTCCAACTATATAATTTTTTACTATTGTAAAAATCATTCCCAGTGGTCTTTAAATTAGGACTATGTGTTACACTCTACTGTTATACTCTACAATCTAACATAAAAGGGATCCATTCGGTTGGTCAAAAACGTGAAAGGGGCCATCCGATTGGTCAAATGCATAAACGTATTTATTTGATTTGTTAAACGCTTCCATCTGCCATAACATTGCTTTAGCACATTTAAGGTAATCATTCATCGCAATATTTTCACCAAATTTTGAGATAAGCCTATTTCACTGCTTGATATAGCGATAATGATAAATCTGCGATTTATTGAGCAGGTCTCATGTCCTCCATTTTTAGAAATGTTAAAAACACCAAAAACACAATTTTCATTAGAGTTAGTCTTTTAAAGCTGCATTTCTTTATTCAAATCATTCTGAATCTGAAGCTAAGGAAATACATGCAGTTTGAAAAAAAACAAAACAAGCTGTATTAGTTATATAGAATCCTAAATCAACAAGGCACAAGCTACCTGCTCCGCTCCAGTCTGATGCATCCACCTGTAGATGACCAGAAATGTTAGGTTGGGGGATTTAGGGGCTGTAAGCTAGTGGGAGAGAGTGTAAAGAAAGGGCTCTCAGCAACAGGGATGATCATTTTATTTGCAACATTACATCTACAAATCTACAAATACATTTTTTTTAAAAGTGCTGATTTTTAGTTGTTTCAGGAAATTCTTATGATATCTTCCATGATTTCATGTCATCTCCTTTGTTTAGAAGGAATTTCTTATTACAAATACAAAACTTTCTTACAGACGGACAAAGTGTTTTTTTTTTTGCAGATTCAAAACATTTTAAATTAAATTTCTTATTACAAGGATGGACAATACTTTTGCAACAAATGTAATGTCGTAATGATCAGAGAGGGCCTTTACTTTTTACTGCAGCCTTTTTATTTATACCTTCTGGCAAAGTAATAGTATTGAATGGATTTAACTAAATAGAATTCTTTAGCTTGAATCAGTGGATCAAGGAAAAAAACAACTCATTCAAATGTATATAAAGTCTTAAATAAAAGACAAAATGAAAAAATAAAATAGAATTTAAAAAAGTACATAGATAACTTTTTATGTGATTCTAAAATGGAGAACTGATTCTAAATTGGAGCCAATTCAGTATCGGGGGTGTTATAATGGGGTGTCTGTGCTGATTTTGTCACTTCAGTGATTAGCCTTAAGAGGCTTTTAATTTGAAGCTAATGAGTATTTGTTTTAGCAGTCAAGCGCATACACTTTATGTGATTAGGCATTCTGATAGAGTAAAAGCGACAGCCTGTACAGATGTTGGATAAATGGGCTGGAACAGGCTAAGGCTAAAGCGGAATGCGTTCATACTCCGGATCCCACTCGCATGCGTGACGATTCGGTGAGAAAAACATGAACACGCAGCTTCATGTGAAGGCACCCGTGTATGCCAGCAGTGAACGACACAATGAATGCCAACACAACTTTTGATCTGAGTCACACAAGAAGACCAGTGAAGGCTTCAGATCTTTAATGGATTAAGTTGGGATTCAAGGTAATCACAATGTGAAGCACAAATAGGTTTGAAGAAAAACGAAACCGAAATGTCATCACACATTGATTGATAAAGTTTATATATTACTTCTGTAAAAATAATTGGAATTTCCAATTTATTTATCCTAATCTGCTAGCATTCACCTTTTCTCCTATTTTCTTGCATTTGTAGAATTAATTCTTCCCCTTTTTCTTAATTTTGCTGCATTCTGGAAGTTTCTTGCCACATTCACTGCTCCTCTAGAGGTCTACAACCTGAGGCTCCAGAGCCACATGTGGCACTTTGACCCCTCTGTTGTGGCCCTCTGGTTATTTTTTAGAAGTTACTTTAAAGTAAAGCAGCTCAGACAGTTCATAATCAGTTAAATTACAATACATTTCATGTTACTAAGTTCCTGACTACAGTACCCATAATGCTCCAATAATCCATTATACAGTTGCAGTTTTGTAGTTTAACAAAGACAAACTAAAACATTTTGACAGGTTTTTGAGCTCTATTTGCCTGTCAGAAGTCAAAGCTCTGTCTCCCTCTCTGGTCACAGACGGGAGCAGTCTCCTAGCAACCCCAGCGCATACTTTCTGGATGCTGCACACCTGACTCTCATTCACCCAATCAACCACAGCATACTTAGCCACTGCACTGAGCTGAGTTCAGTGTGAAGTATTGTTTGTGCCACTCTGCCTTCCTTCCTTCCTTCCTTCCTTCCTTCCTTCCTTCCTTCCTTCCTTCCTTCCTTCCTTCCTTCCTTCCTTCCTTCCTTCCTTCCTTCCTTCCTTCCTTCCTTCCTTCCTTCCTTCCTTCCTTCCTTCCTTCCTTCCTTCCTTCCTTCCTTCCTTCCTTCCTTCCTTCGCAGTCTTTTGTCTCTGTTTGCCTGCCGCCGGCCCCGACTCTGGATCCTGACTACGCTGTCTCTCCTCTGATGATTTTATGCCTGTTATCGACCCCTGCCTGCCTCACCCTGATTTAGCTTTGTGGACTTTTAGCTGAGCTAATAAACCTGCTGGATTTATTCTAGATCAGGGATTTTAGGATCAGATCATGGATTTTAAGATCAGATCATGGATTTTAAGTCCACCTCATGGTTCAAAAAATATGGTAAGGTCTCATCATTAGCCCTGATTTAGGTTGGTTGAGATTTAGACATTGCTAGAGATGAGCCACAAACTATATATTTTTCCGGACACTACACTACCCACTACATTTACTGCATTAAGATGATCTTATGTGACAAAGGGTGTCTTTTATTTTGAAAGGAAGTCAAATGAACCTCTGTCAAAATGTTTGTTTTATTTTTGCCAAAAACAACAGCTCATTAATTTTTATCACAATAGTAACAATATTATTAAAAGCAGTTTTTTTGGTCTGACTGGGTTGTGATCAGTGAAAAATCATCCTAAATGGCTTTTTAAACGTTGAACTGCGCAGACCCCCAGCACTAGATGATCTATTTTTATCCTAAATCAGTTAAATATTATATTTTTGTTTCCAATATTTATCTTGTTGCTCAATTCTTTTCTTCTTGTTTCATCCTGTTTTTTTCCCCTTTTCTTTTGGCTGACCTTTCACTTAGTCTGCTCTAGCTAGTGTCACAATGTTTTGGTCATTTGTCATACCAGTGTCGGATTTGTGCTTGTGGTATTTTTATCATCGCGATAAGTGACTTTTTTCTTTGGTTCCTTAAAATCAGTTTGAATGGTTTTTTTTTTAACCTTTCAGTTATTTCATCTTATTTCATGTTTTTTTTTAATCAATAACCAGTTTTATTTTTCATTTTTTGGTAACAGTTTAAGGAAATGGGTAGAAACAATCGAGAAAAAAAACAGGAAGAAAATTGGACCATTTTGCAGAGCTGTCCATTTTATTGTGCAACTTTATTGCTATTTTCTTTACACACACGGAATGCACCACACTCTCATAAGGTTTGTTCATACTTCAAGGGAAAAGCAAACAATGACAGAACAGCAGCCGCGCTCCCGACAGCTTGTTCTCAACATATAACTACAATTTTGTACAGGCTTTTATTTTGAAAACATGTGATCACACAGAAATTTATACTATTTAGTGCCAACAAATAATGTGTCGATTTAAAAGATTACCCACCGAAATGTTAAAAAAAAAAACAGTGAGTTGTGCTGAGTGAATAATCCTGATTGAAAATGGGTAAAATTGACTGTTTTCAACCACATCAGAAAGCAGTTAGACAGCATGCTGGTGGTTTAATTAAGGAAGCTGGCACTTTACAAATATGCATGTCAACTTGCAGCTGCTGTTTGTGCTTCCATAAGGAAAAAAAAAAAGAAAAATTAAATTTTCAAATGTCTGCCGCCACATGATTTTACAAAGATTACATCTACTCCCAATTACAGATCCAAAAACTCTTAGACACCCACTCCAATCTTCTTTTGATCGATTTTTAAAGTGGTCCCAATGGTCTTTTAGGTAGAATTTTGCAGTTTTTAGCAAAAATGAAACAAATCTTTGTTGTTTTCTGTGAGATAGTTTCTGCAGAGCGTCAGTAATTCATTAGAAATTTGCCTTTGCTATTTGAGCAGAACTGTTGGAGCAGAGTAATGATGGGAACATCGATACCAATTACACCAATTTTGGTATTAACTACTCTATTAAAGTAGTGGTTAGTAATGTATAATGAGAAAAATAAAAGTACATGTGTCATTTCTAGATATGTTTGGGTATTATTACTCCCCCAGCCCACAGCATATTGAACTTCTCCATCTGTCACATGACCAGAGAAGCCGTGAGTTGTGTTACCCTTAGCAACAAGAACAGCACGGCATTTTGTAACATTGGACGTTAAAGTTGTTACCTGGCCAGTTTTTGGTATCGGTAATTAGGATAAATTATGTTATGCCAGTAATTGGTGGTATATCGAATCTTAAAAATATGGTAGCACCCGTCCCTTGTGCAATGCAGCACCGCCCCCTTCCCCTCCATGTTGCTGAGAGCTTTCTGTTAACATGCTCAAGATGCTAAACAATATTAGAGCTATGCAGCTGTCTTTTTCAATCTGCTTTTTTTCCCCCTCTGCTTCTGATTCACATCAATTTGAATTAAAAAAAATCATCAGAAATGCAATTTTGAGCTAAATTTTCTTATTATGTCTTCCATCATCAGAAAAATGCCACAAGAACATGTTAAAAAAAACACCCAAAAGCACAATTTTCAGCGGAGTAAGCCATAACTGTTCAAATGTGAGATGTAAGGTTGGAATGGGACCGGTTGCCCCCTTTCCTGTTTCACCAACTGATGGAATTTGTCACATAGTCAATAATCCAGGTGTCTAGGAAGCACTCCATCTGTGTTTTTGTGGAGTGTCTCACCAAATGGTGCTGACAGAGTCTTGTTTAACTCGGCGGAGAACCAAGCAAACAAAGAGTCTGACAGCTTGACCCGCTTTTCCAGATGAGAGTTGACTTTCTGAAGCAGGGAGAAGATTTCATTTGAAAGCCCAGGACAGTAAGCCAACTGTTATGGATCCAAGACAGAGAGAACACGAAAAGTGCAAACTGCTGATGCCAAAATAAGTGATTTATTCTGTCTTTGTTTTTTTTATAATTTCCAGGCGGTGTGTGCATTGCACAGTCCCTGAAGATCCCAAGGGAGCCCAGACCAGGAGAGTTTGACAAGATCATCAAGAGACTGCTGGAGACCTCCAACGCCCGCGCCATCATCATGTTTGCAAATGAGGACGACATACGGTTTGTCATTTTCCGTCAATACACAGAGATAATTATTTGAAAAACCTTATGTTGTGTTAGAACTGATGTTTGATGTTTCTGTTGGAGGTTCTGAGCTCCTTAATTCTCTTCTTTCTCTGCAAAGCAGACGAGTTCTTGATGCAGCAAAACGAAACAACCAGACAGGTCACTTCCTGTGGGTGGGATCAGACAGCTGGGGATCCAAGATTTCTCCTGTGATTGGTCAGGAGAGAGTCGCGGAAGGGGCCATCACTATTCTTCCCAAACGAGCATCCGTGGACGGTAAGGACACGTGGAATGCCTAACGCTACGTTCACACCGGCCTCAGCTGAAGCCATTACTTCCAATAAATAGTCCATGTAAATGCGTGTTTCAGGCTTCCATGTTTGCGTTCACGCTTTGCCATGCAGCTCAGTTTTCAACGGACGTTGAAAGTTAAACCAGTTGAACTTTGACCAATCGCTAAAGCTTCTTCCAACTGTGAGTACATGCGGTAGTATCAGGTAGTGACAGTCGGATATGCACACCGTATGCTAAAAGTGCGTTCAAGAATCCGTGTATACAGACTTAAATCACAGGTTTTTGTGTTTCTTTTGTTTTTTTACCTGGGTTTGTGTCGAGTCCTTCCTGATTGATCAAATGAAAAGGGAACAACTAGAAACGTTTGATTCCTTTAGGGAACATTCCTTTTCCAGGAGTCGTCCTCATTTGCTCCCCTTCAAAGCTCCCTATTAGGTTATCGACTCCCCCGAGGGCCGCAGAGGCGACCCCATATGAAATCAAAGTAAGAGAAAGGAAAAGAAGTGCCAACAATTTCAGGTCGGCTTCAGCAGCCTCACTTTCCGTAAAAGGAGCCAATAGAATCGTGTAGTTCTGAGTCAGGATTGATGATGGAACCATACAACACCTGGCAACACGAAGCAACTTCACCAAATAACTCAAGTTATTCTAGACCCTGATTGTGACTCATAAATGTGTTTTTTTTTCTTTCAACATTATATTTATGAGCACTGTTAAGTAATATTTTATCCATCAGAGTGGAAACTTTCTTTAAAATGAGTTAACGTTGAACAAATGATGGTTCAGTCAGAGGTTCAAATCTATTTTAATGTCCGGAAACAGGAAATTGACTTTGTCTAAACAGAAGCAATAAAAGAGATAAGTGAGATGTCCCTTTTTGTAAAGATAATTACCCTGATGTATTTACACTATAGAAATAAAAAAAGCCAACATGGATTTATGGTGCAATAAGTCCTGTGTTATTTTAGGTGACACATTACTGCAAATTTGATACGTATGTGGCCACATCTGCCTATTCGATTAATTGTATTTTGATTTTGACTATTTTAGACACTAACATGTGTGTTCACCTACCAATAGAAGTCGAGAACAACCATCTCTGCTAATTCTCTTTTTAGCTCGTAATTTCATGATAGCAAGTTTGGTTTTGTCAAGGATTAAAACGATCTCTTGATTTTCTTTAGGAAATGTCTTAATCAGCCATAATTACGAGATATTAACAACTGTTTTCTCAAGACATTAGAACAGAAGGATAGTTAGTTGTCTGGAGATAGCAAGAAAAACATGGGTTTTTCATTGGGAATCACTAAATGTTCCTAATTTTCTTTTTAACCAACCCACTGATTACTAAAGTAATCAATCACTGACTGTAAATAAAAGAACTCAACTGAGTGAATGTAATATCACACATAGACTTACTTCTTACAGTGTTCATTCGTAATACATCTGTAAAAAATTTAAGGGACCACAATTTTTCCCCCTTTTTCCACATATAATCATGCATGTCCAGTTTTCTTCGGTGCAATATTCACAAAATGTGCGTAGTGACTGTGTTACATGGCCTTTAAAATAAGTAGTAGCGTGTTTTTTCTAGTTGTGGGAAGCAAACTGGTACAAATGCGCTTCAGTTCAGAGCATCGAGTCCCGTGTCTCATTTTTATCCCTTGTTTTATTCCTGGTTTGATGGCATGTCGACTTCAGTTGAGACAGCTGCTGCCAGAGTGTTAACACATAATGAGTTGATCAATTAGTGACGATCCAGTGTTTGCATCTTGCAGTTCACATTTCCCACAAACTTTCAGGTTATTGTATGGATCAAATTAGGATGGGTGTATTTCATAAACAATTTGTTTTCTCGTGATAACGAGATATTAAGTGGTTTTCCCGAGAAAACGGGCAAAAATGTTATTCTGTTATCTCGAGAAATTTGAATTTAGCACTTCAAGAAAACAAGCTGAAAGCAGACGTGGCTGTTCTCATGTCATGCGGATAGGTGAACAAATGTTATTGTATGAAATAGTTCTGAGTCAAAAAAAGTTTCAGGGTCCTATTAAGCTTGGATTCTGCATCACCTTTATTGTAACATTTAGCATAAAAAGTTTTAACAACTTGATCATTTTAGTTTAGAAGTGAGAATTCCTATGCTCAATCCATCCAACTTAGGGATGGAATTTCCGTTCTTATTTGTCTTCTTTTTAACATCTGCAAGAGTCAGAGAATGATCATATTAGCTTTTTTTTGATCATGACATGACAGTGGGGTGCAAGCGGTCCCACATGACGCGCCCCCTGTTGCGCCACACAGTGAGGGAACCCTCTGTTCCCAGCAGTCTACCTGTCAGATAAGCTGCACAGGTATACACACGATCCATTTTGGTGACAGAAGCCAGGATCAATCAGTGCAGCTCTTGTCAGCTTTATAGACAGTCAGATGTCAGTCTGATGCCTTCCCACCCTGCATGTGATGTTTCAACAGCAATTTGCACCCACTTTTGTTGGGTTATGCAGCTTAGGCTACATGAGGTCCACACCTATATATTCTCAAGACCCACTCAGATAAAAAAAAATGAATTTTTGGTCTTTTAAACATGTTCTTGTGGCATTTTTCAGATAATGGAGGATATGTATTACGAAAATTCAGTTTAAAATAGCATTTCTCAGTATTTCTTTATTGTAAACCAGGATCATACAAAAAATGCAGTTTGAAAAACATATTTGTGATGTAATCAATACTCTGGGCGGGCCACAAGCTCCACTCCATTCTGATGCATCCACTTGCAGACAAATTGATCCATGTACGTCTTTGTTTTCCTCGTCTGAGCTGGAATCTGGATCAAAACTAGATAGCTCCATTATGGCTCGCCATTTTTTGTTGCACCAGTAAACAAAGAGCTTTCAGCAACAGGGAGGGGAAGAGGGAGCGGACTTGCTCTGCGCCCACAACTCAGAGAATTTCTTGTAAAATAACGGTGCTCTGCAGAAATTATGTTGTAGAAAATGACACAGATTTGGGGATTTTCGCTTAAAACAGCATGATTATAATTAAAAGACCCCTGAGAAATAAGACATACAATTCTTTAGCGGCAGCGACTGCAAAATTACAAGAAGCGTGCCAAACGGCACTTTGCCTTTTGACGAAGAAGCCCAATTCTTTTTTTTTCTTTTTTTTTTGGAGAGAAGAAAATTTTTCTTTATGAAAGTTTTAAAGCCCTGAATTTGAAGAAGAGTTCAATTATTTGGAAAGAAAAAAAAGAAAAGAAAAATAATGTGTTTAAAATGGTCCAGCGAAATTGGCTTTCCAGTCACACACTACTAACAGGTGGTCAAAGAGCATTACTCAGCCGTGAACGGTGATTTTTTTACAAATTTTTTTAGTGCTGGCACGCTCTGTTACCTCTTTCAGCTCCGCTGCCCTGCTCATATTTAATGAGATGTAGGAGCTGTGATGAAGCTTCGATCCAACTGGAAACCCTGCTTCATTGGTTGTTTCTTTCTTTTTCTTTTCTTGTTTAGCGTTCGACCGGTATTTCCGCAGCCGCTCGCTGTCCAACAACAGAAGGAACGTTTGGTTTGCTGAATTCTGGGAGGAGAACTTCAACTGTAAACTGGGGATGCATGGAAAACGCCCAGGAAGCCTGAAGAAATGCACAGGTACAGACTCCGCCCTTGACCTGCAAACATGCGACCTGCGTCATGATAAGTGATGGAATTTTGTTTTTAGTTAACTGCCAAAAAAACGAAAAAAAGAAATTAGAAGTGTTTTTTGGAATTCAAGAGATGTTTGCTGCAGAAAGGTTTTACCTTGTTTTTCTGTCCTTGACTTTTAATAAATAGATTCTTTTATACCGGTTGACATCAAATATGTCCTTTCTTCCTTAAAAACAAATTTGTTTTGATTTAGCCTGAAATGAGAATTACCAGCCTACTTCTCGGTTCAGTTTAAACAACAACCTTACCCTTTCAAATGACCCACACTCGCCTAAGAGTAGAGATACTTGAAACCTTCAAACCAGCAGCATGGCTCGAATGGAGAGCCCAGTGAAGCTGTTGATTGTAGCCAGGCTCTCATTGGAAAAATGACAAACCAGGCTCAGAAATGCACTTACAAGTGACCACTTCCAATGAAAAGTCTATGTAAATCCACGTTTATGTGCATTTACATAGTGTGCTTTTATTTAGGTCAAAGTAAACTATATTGTCAATCTCTATGATGTTTTCACATACATGGAAATTGAAATTACGTTTCTCTTCAAACTCCAGTCTAAACAGGGAATCGAACTTCAAAAATACAAAATAAAATAGAATAAGACGAAAAAAATAAAGTGACTATAAAAAGAAAAAAAAATTGTGACTGTTGAACAGATCTTCATTTTTTATAGCACCAGTGAACTGGTGGAAGGTGCAGTTCATTGCTGATGAGGTAGAAACGCCTTAAACGCCTTTTAAAAAAAAAATTGCATCAGTTGACCAGTCAGGGACTTGGATTTGGTAGTGATATATGGGTAGCTTCCTTTTCAAGGACAGGGAAGTACCAACCGGTTCTTGGAGTTCTTTGACATCAAGTCTTTCATATATCGGAATATAGCTGGGGAAAAAAAGCCTGGAGCAAAGATTTGCGAGATTTGGTCCATTTTGAAATTTCACACAAAGCCTCTTCCAACTGTGAGTACATGCGTTAAAAATGGATAACAACAGTTCAGTGTGAACATCATATGCTGAAAGTTTGCACAAACTGTGAGTACATGCGTTAAAAATGGATAACAACAGTTCAGAGTGAACATCATATGCTGAAAGTTTGCACAAAAACCCACGTTCAGTCTGTTCTTGAACACATGCCTGGTGTGTACGCAGCATAAGTGAGTGTGATGTCATTCATAACAAATGCCCTACTCCAAGCAAATGAAGTCAATTTAGCCGCCATTATTCGCGATACGGGCAGCAGAGTTCATCAATAAGCAGTGATTGGTCCAAGTCGGTCTGAGTCCTCATTTCTATGGCAACCAGTCTTACCAATCAGGAGTGAGCTTGTTGGAAGGCCACGCCATAATTTGCAAATGAAATGTTTCAAATGTTCAACGTGGGTGCCAGTGGGAAGCTCATACTTTTATGGAGGAATCTGATTGGTCAGTTTATACTCGCAAAAAACAAAAATATGAGAAATAAATAAATAATAAAACACGCAAAAATGGTTATTCTGACAAATAGAAAAGTAAAAGCTGTTTATGTCTCTATAGAGGTCTATTGGATTTTAGCTACTTGGAATCAACGGGTACTTCTCATTTGGAATGCAAGGGGGGGAGGGGTCACTCAGTCCACTTTTTCTTGTACAGTTAATGATTTTGCCAGAAGTTGCATTAATTATCTGTTGGGTATTTTTCTTGTATTTTTTTTCCCCATCTCATATCAACCTTTTACATACCGTACTCATCATTCTGTACCTGTGGTCCGTTTGCTTCCCCTCGGTGAACATGTGCATCAAAGACTTTTACAGGCCACATCATAAGTCACACGCCGCAGTCCCACTTTGAGCAGATTTACTGCTCCTCTGAGACGCGACCTGTTGGTGTGACCCCTCCAGTTTAAGGGCTGCTTGATTGAATTCGTAACCTTCGGTGTGTGCCACAGAGAGCATTCCCTGGTTGATGCCTGCCATTAGTTCACATAATTAGGTTTATAGGGGCTGTGACTCCCATTGACCGTCTATTAGCAGGTGTGGCGTCTGTACGTGGGTGTGTGTACGTTTCTCGGGCCCTGTTCTATAAGAGTCCATTAATTCCAAGAGCCGGGGTTTGCAGCCTACACATGTAACGCAGGAGCCAATCGGCAGCTTGCTGCTCAAGGTCGCCGTGGTGACACAGCTGATAGGGGAATGAGGAAATAGCAGTGATTATTGGGTGTCGCTGTGCTCAGACGAAGTGATAAATATAAAGTGCAACAAGTGCAAAACAGAAAAATAAATTACTTTTTTTTCTCCACATAAACCGGTAAGATTAGTTATAAAAAAGAGTCATTGAAAGAAAAAAAGGAAGTCTAGAGGATCAATGAGATAGCAGAAAAAGGAATTGAGTGTGACACATTAGTTTGGGTTGAACTAATTTAAGATAGTTAAAATGGTTTTCCTCTGTTTTGCAAATCTAGAGTCCTAAAATGAGCAGAACACAACTGACGGTTGTTGCAACTCACCATGTGGTTTCCCGAAAAACTACAAATTCGACAGTCACAAGATCAATAAAAAGACTGCACCCCTTTGTCGTTGCCACCAGCATTTATTAGGGAGTCTTTCACAAACTTTAGTTAACTCCACTTTGTCAAGTTGAAGCTTCAGGAATTACCTTATTTAGTTCACCAAAAGCTGTTTAGCTTGTTTTAATGAAAAATCCATTTCAAATCTAATGATTAAAAAATGTACATTCATCCTTAAAGTATATTAATTTAGGATTTGAGTGTATAAATCTTGTTTACACTCCATCCCAAATTTAAAGTAAAAGTGCTGCTAGTTTATTTTCTAACAAATGTTTTATAATGCATCCTAACTTAAGATAAAACTTTTTTCTCTAAAAGCATTCAAAAACGTATTCTAATGTCATCCCTCCAACATCTGCTCAGTATCACCTGTCTATTAATAATAATAATTATTTTACTGGAAATTAAGGATAAACTTTTAGCTTTTTTTGCAATGAGAAAACAACAAACAGCAAACCGACTACTTCAAAGGCAGAAACCTTATTACAAACCTTTCAGTTCAAAACCATCTTTCTTTTATTCTCTGCAGTTTCAAAGATTAGTTGGAGCAAAAGTAAATGGGATCTCACATGTTATGTTTTTTTTTGTCTCTCCTGTTTCTGTAGTTGGTACTCTCCACCCTCTTCCTGATAGAAATAAACTCATTTACATTTTTAGAGCCTTTCAGCTTTAAGCCTTTTATTTCTCAGCGAGAGATTTACATGGACACTGGAAATGGAAACTCTCAAGTACCGACACTGTCAGAAATAGCCAGTGAGAAAAAAAGACACTTTTTACTCACTGGTATAATTTGCTTAATATTAAAACTCCTTCATAGAGTCATTTGTATAACAAGAAAGTTTGATATTCCATCTCAAAATTCATATTACTTTAAGGTTTATGAAGACGCCCTGTCATATTTTGACCCCCAAAAAAATGAAGAACTTGCAGTTTAAATGCTTTTGGTATAACAAAACAACCTTATAATAAATAAAATTTGCGTTTAGACCATAAAAGCACAAAGTTTATTTGATAAGTAAAAAGATTGTATAGGGGTAAAACTTAAACCTGTTACTACCCCCACCCCCCAAAAAATTTGTAAATTCTGCTGCTTTGTATTTTCAACTTGTGTTTTTTTTGTTTCCATCACCACCCTTTGCTTTCAATCTACAATTTGCGGTTTCTATTCAGACTTTTCGTTTTCCGTGTTGACTGAATAATAACGTTGATTCAGTCGCCATTTTCCCGCCACGTTGGAAGCAGATGTCTTCCATAAGCCGTTATTGGTCTCTCTACATTTCTATAGCAACCATTCTCCAATCAGGAGTGATTACGTTCAAAGGCCACACCCTTTCCACTGAAAGCGGGCTCGGGAGAATCTTTCAATCAAACGCTTCGAATGCTCAACGCCAGGCCACCTACTTTTTTTGAAGCATCTGATTGGTCAGTTTATAACTTGAATAACTTGCACCGCAGCAAATGTATCAGGACAAAAAATTAGGACTTGCAAGAAGATGTAGAAGAGCAATAGGTAGCTGAGCAAGAATGGTTATTCTGACAAATAGAATGAGGAACAGCTGTTTATTTCTCTATGGAAGTATATGGGATTTCGGATTCAGCGGGTACTTCCTGTTTGGAACCCGAGCAGGGCGGGTCACTCAGTCCACTTCTTATTTTACTTTGGGCCTAATCTTTTGTGGGGGTGGAGCTTTAAACCCATTGGTTTCCGCGGCATGATTGACATCGAGTGAGGTTTGGGGCTCAAATGGACACAAAGTCCCACCCACTTGTAAAATTTGGCTCAGCAGTGACAACTGACCATCAGAATTTAAACTGTTAACGGAGGAATGAAAGCAATGAGCGAGAGAAAAACACACACAAAAAAAATTGCAGGATTGAAAAATAAAATTATCTAATGTACAGAAAAATCAGCCATTATTACCCCCCCCCCCCCTGTCATTAATAAAGTATAGCTACAAACTAAAACTACATCGCTCTTTAATGACCACCTCATACTTAACCCATATGTTTGGATTATATGTGTAAGAAATGCTTTCAAGGTTGCCACTTTTTGAATACTGTCATTTTTTTCAAAAAAACTTTATTACTTATGAACAGATAAGAAAAAAATAATTTAAAGGTGTTGTTGTAAAAAAAAAAAAGAGCCAAACAGGAACTATTTGTGTTGTTGTCAACAAATAGGTCACTTTTGGAAGATTGGTACATTTTAAAGCTGAAAACTTTAAAGAAATGTTTTATCTTTTGCTAACTAATAACTTACGGATCTTTAAATAAAAAGAAAAGAGTGCATTCAGAACATAACCTAGGGAAGAAAACACAGCCTCACCTCAATGCTGTATGCAGGCCAGAACCAATCTTTGTTGCGAAAAGGGAAAAGTGAGGATCATATTGGGTTTTATTTTCCTTCTACAGAGGCTGTAAATAGCAATGTTACAACCAACCCCAGTCTTCCCTCCTCGGATGATTGAGATGCTGGAGAAAGACGTCTGAAAATGTGCAGTCAACTAAAACTAATGTTTGTCGGAATGCTGGCTGAGGCGCACGTAATCTCATAGATAAGCTCTTACACAGACGTGTGTTCCTCGCAGTTGCAGATAAAATCCTAAATGAGTGCAAAAGCTGACTGTTTTAGCGGCTTCTGCTTTATTTTTTGATTTTTTTTTTAAAAGTCCTCTCACTCTTGTGATCTTTCCACACTGCTGGGCAGAGTCTTTAGATCACCCAGCCCCAATAACCCAGAAGGGGCAGTTTATCAATTCCTTGGTAGCTTCCGTTTGTTCATAGCTTATCTATGACAGCAGAACCAGAGCAGGTCTGCTCCCTAATGGGAGTCATATGGCAGTAGAACAAAGAGAGTTGACAGATCTCAAATAAGTTCCCTCAAGAGTTTTGTCAAGCCCTCCCCTCTTCAAATAATCCTGCTTTGCAGAAAGGATTCGCCTCTGTGCACGGAGCGTGACAGCGGCAAACTGTCCCTTCACTGAAACCATAAATCCTTACATGCTTTTTTTACGCTCTGGGATGGACACAAACATATTAATACCCCAAATCAGCCATGGAGACACATATGGGCAGCGGATAGGAATCATGCTGAGATTGCACTTTTTTTTTTTTTTTTTAACTTGGGTGCATCAGTGGATTCGGTCCACCAGTGAGCAGCATCCACTGGGAGACGATGAGCCAACAGAGGGTCGTTGCTCTGTCACAAGCTAACCCCGTTTGGGGTCCGTTGGTCCGATGACGTGTCAGATAGTGATTGGTCTGGACAAATTTCTATACTACCATAGAAGAAGATATTATGCGGTCAGTTGTAAACAAACAGAGCTCCAACACAGAGCAAGATTATCTTCTAAACGTGCCTTTATTATTACGATTATTATTAAATGCATTTGCAGCCGAACGGACTGCGTTCCGAACCCGTCTCTGGACCGCACACTATAACAAAGCATCTTCCCTGCCTGCGAACACGAAGCTACGAGACTCCAGCTGCTCTGATCAGAGACACGGTCCGCTTGTGTGGAGCAGCCGGTTCATTCTAACAGCCACAGATCTTTTTACAAAGTGGCTTGTCGCAAAATCTCTCTAGTAACACTACAAGGAATAATGTCAGATACAACTTATGAAGGAAAAGAACTTTAGGTTACAAAAGGAAATGTGAAATGAAAATATGTAGAGCCCGAGCAGTTCTCCACGCTACGTATGTTGTCCAAGTGGGGTTACTGTAGTGTGTTACAGACGTTATCCTCAGTCGAAAGGACCCCGAATGGTTACTGCAGGCCAAATGGTTATGGTACCTACACCGTATCAGGAAAAAAATGGTGACTGAATTGACTTTATTTCATTGGACCCTGGAATAAGCTGCAGAACCACCTCACCATCCTGTCCGGGACGGCCAAGTGATGCAGACGCTCGGATGGTTTATAGAAGAACCTGAAATAACCTCCCCACTCAGATATATATTTCATTTTTAAGGACTGACACCACCACAGTAAAGTCTCACATATTCTTTGGGCTCTGAATGTGGATCTTTTCTGTCTTCACGACACATTTTGTGATTTGTCGTGAACACTGGTGAACCGTCACACTCACTCGGCCCAGTTTACAGAAAAGGTCAGTGGTACCTGGTTAGGCTCAAGAAACCCCATGACCCAAAACTGGACTACAATGGGTATAAGGGGTGGGTGGATGGATGGATGTGTGTTTTCTGTCTTTACATTTAATTTATTTGACCTTTTCATAAAATATGAATTATTTGCTTTTCATTTTACCATTTTATCCTTTAAAAAAATTTGTTTTTGTTTAAAAGTTCAAATTGCAATGTTGTCATGACTACATGAACTGTAAATATGCCTCCCAAAAGTAAAAGTAACACATAATCGTTCTAAATAAAATCTGTCTGTAAATAATGGTTTATGGTGCATTGCTTATACTAAAATAGCACTGTTCTACCTTGGTTAAGGTCCAAAAGACTTTACAGTCACAGTACCATTCACACACTGATTGTGGCAGAGCTGCCAGGCAAGGTGCTAGCCAGACCACCAGGAGCAATGCAGGGTTCAGTGTCTTGCACAAGGACATCTTGTGCTCAACACGGGGGTCGGCAACCCGCGGCTCAGGAGCCGCATGCGGCTCTTTAGCGCTGCCCTAGTGGCTCGCTGGAGCATTTTCAAAAATGTTTGAAAATGTAAAAAGAATGGGGAGATAAATATATTTTTTGTTTTAATATGGTTTCTGTAGGAGGAAAAACAAGACCCAATCAATCTTAACGTTTTCCAATGCTGCAAGAATGTGTAGAATAAATATTGTAACGCCCAGCAGATACGTCACTTGTAGCGGGAAATACAGGAGCCAAACTGTCAACAAGTTGAGCTGTCTATCAACTGGCTGCGCTGGAGAACTGTCCGTGTCCCATACACCACACGCCTTATAACAGTCTCAGAGAGGAGGAGGCAGAAAGAGAAGCTGAGAACGCAGTCCCCTTCCTCGCATAACAAGCCCATTTATGTCAAACACACCACATTGAACATTTCACAGGCGTAATCAACCTCTCCCCCTCCCACACTCATGGTGCAACATAAAGAAACAACACAACAGGAAGAATAAACTAAGGTGGAACAAAAAAACTGCCAAATGAAAAGAAACGTGGGCAAAAAGAAACGCTCATGCTGAGCCTTAATTAGATCAGGAGACCACATCCCACAATCCCTTGCTGCTAATAGACCTAAAATGCACATGAGCGCCACTACAATATTAAGTTCCAACATTTCTGTCAACGAAAATTCGCGTCATAGCCTGCGACACACGTTTCTACCAGCAGGGCTTTTTTTTTTTTTTACTTTTTACTTTTAGCGGACCGCTGACGGTGGCTGATGTAAATCGAACCACCTTCAGTTCCGCGCATTGCTTGATGAAGTTGAAAGCGAGTATTCTGATCTCCTGCTACACAACAAAGTCCGATGGCTGTCCAGGGGTGACGTTTTGTGTCACTTTGTCGTCACACGCGAGAACATTCCTCAAAAGCAAAGACCTGAACTACCCGCAACTAGAAGATACTGAGGGGCTGGAAAAACTGCACTTTTTGGTGGATATGACTTTGACAAGCCACCTAAACGAGCTGAATGAAAGTCTGCAGGCGCCGCATACGCTTGAAGCTGTTCTGTCATTCGAACGCACGCTGACTGTCATGGGGCACGCATGTTCCATTTTATTGTTTTGTGTTCGAATCCTCAAAATAAAGATGACATCAAAAATCGGATTTCTTTATCACATTTCTTTAATTTTATCAAAGCAATGAAATATAATTCATTGATATTGTAATGAAGTTAAACTTGCACAACAGAGTTGTCACGTGACGCGTCGTTCTCCGCAGAATGCACTGCAGGGCAAAAAGACATTTTTCGTGAATGCTCATTATGTATTTGTAGCAACTTAGTCATTTTGATAGTAGGCTAATATAGCTAATATAGATACATATTGCATGTGTTGCGTTCATTATAAGGCTTAAATAGGGCTTTTAATATTTTGCGGCTCCAGACATATTTGTTTTTTTGTTTTTTTCGTCCAATTTGGCTCTTTCAACATTTTGGGTTGCCGACCCCCTGGCCCAACAGCAAGCAAGGCAGAAGCCAAATCTGCAACCTTCTAATCAGGGGTTGACCGCCCTACCTCAGCACCACAGCCACTTTTTATAGTGTATTATGAAATTGATGATTATATTTTATCATGAGCCCAAAAACACATTCACAAAAAAGCATTTACATAGATTTTTCTTTGAGAGTAGCTAATTGCCGAGGGCGGTGTGAACTTAGCCTGAGAATACAAGATATTGATTATCAAAAACTAAATAGAAATGTAAAAGATTTCATAGTTCCCTTTAGCCAAACCAAATATCTAAATCTAAAAACAAAGTTACTTCCTGTATTGTTTGTTCCTCTACTCAACAACCCCAATACCATGCTTGGTCAAACCAACTAGAGCACTAAAATAAAAACTTTGAAACGTATTTCATTGATAAACATGACAAAAATAATAAGACTGCTACTTAAGTTGTGGCTATTTTAAATAATAAAGTAGTGATGTGGATTAAAACAGGAAGAAAAATAGTTTGGGTTTTTGCAAAACCATTTGCAAAGCAATCAGCAATCATGTATGTTTCATGAAGCTGCAGTTGTTTGCTCCTGCTTTGCTCATTATAGATGGATTGAATGTTCTGGGTCCAGCCAGACTCAGAGAGATGTACCGAACAAATAACGTTAATGTCTCTGCAATGCAGAGGGAATTGTATAACCGGAATATTTAAACAAGTGAAAAATGTCTAAATGTGTGACCGTAGTTGAGTCAAAAGTCTCCTGGTCTCTTTTCCTATTAGGAAGATTAACATGAGACTGTACTTTCTTTAGCAGCTGCATAATGAAGGTAGTGCTTCAGCTTCTGACTTAATAAGCCAAAGTTGAAGATTGCCAAATGTTTGCCCAGACGCCCTCACATGGAGCTCAAGTTTGACATAGATTATTAATATTTCACAAAGTTTTGGAAAAATCTCTTCTAAAAGCCTCTAAACCAAGTGTGTCAAACTCAAGGCCCGCGGGCAAAATGTGGCCCGACATGTCTTTTTATGTGGCCCGCGAGAGCATAAAAGTTTCAATTCCTTAAAATAAAAATGAAAATTGGTGTGTATTTATTCATATCCAGGGGGAACTGGACTTAAAATATCGGATTGGGCAACTATACATTAGGGCTTAAACACTGTCCATATAACCTAACCTGACAGAATCAAATTTAAAAGGATTTATGCAAGAGTAACAAGCAAACATATGTTTTCTATGCAACTGTAATTGTCATTTTAAAAAGTTATAATAAATAAATAAATGGGTTATTTAACATTAAGGAGTAGTTACGTTTATTTTTCATTACATTACATCATTACATTAACATGTATAAGTTATATTTGGTCTTTTGAGGACAACCACTATGCTGATGTGGCCCTCGGTGAAAATGAGTTTGACACCCCTGCTCAAAACGATAACTGGAAGCCCCTGCTCTAAGAGCACAAAGGTACTTGTCTTTACTGAGCAGAAACGATACTTTAGAAGATGTAAAGTCTGTCCAACACTTGTAATCTGTCCATGGAAGATGCAGACGGTAATTAGATCCAGACTCATCCACACGTTTGTCCAGTTTTTTCCACCGAGCATATTCTAACGAGGTGGATATGGACGTGGGCTCATAGGCTTAGGAAACGATTCCCTCCCTTCTGCAGAGGCTTTAGGGCTGAACGGACTTAAAGACGGAGGCAGACACAGATGGGGAGCTCCGTGGAAAATGAGAGGCAGCCAGTAACGGACAGACAGGTTTCCGGCTGTGAGGCCCACGCAGAGTTTCATGCCTCTCCGAGTGCGTTCAGTGTTTGAGATGAAGTGTCATTCACCTGGAGTGAAGTGATCCTTTCTCATTTTCTTGTGGAGGACACGGTTATCTAACTGTTCTCGCGATGCGCTCTGTGTGAAGCCAGAAGCCGTTGGCAGATTTGCGAGATGTGGAGATCCAACAAAGAGCGGGAGTCTAACTTGTTTTTGGATTTTCCTCAGAAGAACTATATTGCCAAAAGTACTCACTCACTCATTTAGATAATTGAACTCAGGTGTTCGGAACACTTTCACAGCCACAGGTGTATGAAATTAATCAGATGCAAACAGCTTTCACAAACATTTGTGAATATGAAGTACCAAAGCCAAGTGGAAAAAAAAAAAGAGCTGCTGAATGACCTCCATTGTCATTGATTGCTTCGCTTTTGCTGTTGTCGCACTACTATGATGCAAAGCTACACACCGCATGCCTGGACCATTCTAAACTGGACTGAACCATACCGTACGTTTTTAAATAAAATAAAAATACAATACCCAGAGCCCCGCCTCTTTACATTTCATGTCATTAAAAAGCCCCAAATATCTCCTACCAAAAGGAGTTAGTTCATTAATATGGAGTGGTTAGGAGATATTCAGGTTTAGAAATGTCCTCAACAGAGGAAAAAGTTGCATTGCTTGGAAGTCAGAAGGATATTAACACCAATAGAATTTGACTTTACACGCCTGTCATGGCATTTGATTGAATATTTTTGAAAATATAAAGTACATGCAGATGCTTTTATTATTTATTTTATCTAAAGCCTATACAAACCATCCAGCATCTGATATGAACATTTTATGTGTGAATTTGTGCAGGAAGATTTTTTTTTTTTTTGGTTATCCCTGTGGAGATGGGTAGAAAGAGCAAAAGCTGAAATACAGAGAAGAGAAAAATGTAGCACGTAACGTCAGTGTTGCACATTATAATGAAGAAAGTGAGACATCGCCTCAAGAGGATAGAAGAGCTAACAGTGCTCACACACTGCAGCACCGCTGCTGTGGACGTGGCAGCACAGAAACCTGCCTGAACCAATTTACATGGACTCATCATTACGGACTGCTTCAAGCTCAAGCTTGAAAGTGGACAAGACAGCAGAGGAGAGTGGTAACAAGAGGAGTGGGAGATTGACAATCTTTATTAAGCAATAATAGAGGCCTTTTCTCACATTCAGTCTGAGGGAGTTAGCTCTCTCTGTTAGCATGTTGCCAGAGCACCTCCAGCACGATCTCTTACAAGGTCTTGCAATATATTGTATCTTGTCAATATGTGTCGACATCCCCCTGTCAGCTGATGCTGGGACTTGTACTGTATGTGAGCATCAAGGTAGAGTAACACATACAGGTTTTTTGTCTACACAGTCTGGAAGTTTTCATTTCCGCAAAACACTCCATAAAGTGTCACCAGGGTCAACACAAACATCAACTTCCTAAAGAACACAACCTGTCAGGAAAGCAATTTTTTAAATGTTGTTTCATAAACCACTGGTAGGGTTACCGTCAAAAACTGTTGGGTTTAGGGAACGCCACCTAAGCCTGCCACCGTTCAAGGGGACCAATCATCCTATGAGTAGAACACTAAGCCTTGCTAAGAACCTTCATTTCAGTGTTTAGTCTCCAAAAACTGACCTGACAAATGTGTATCAATTAGCAAATTAATCATTTTTAACATTACTCTAGTCAAATCTGTTGGGAGAAAAAGTTGTGTTACTATGCTTTTTAGTAGATATCTTTGGAATCTGATTGTTTTCATTTATATAAGTATTCAATGGAACACAAAAGTTGCACGTTTTTTATTTATTTATTTATTTATTTATTTATTTATTTATTTTTTACTATTTTTGTGTAGTAGTGGTGGAATTAAAGCATTTTCTGCTTTTTCCACTGGCATCTGAAAAAGTTTTTTTTAATCCACGTTGTACAAACTGAGCATGTGAACTCCCAAGGCAAATTGTGATTTTCCAAGTCCAAAGAAACAAGCCATTCATCTATAAAGCAGAAGAATACACCATTAGATGTTTCTGGATAACATCTTTCCACCACCAGGAATGCAGGATAATTCAGCCGCAGCATGCAGAATTTCAGCTGCGACCGCGTTTCCATTGAAAATATGCTGCAGAAACACAAAGGAATATAGGAGAATAGTAAAAATTTATTTTATCTAACAAAATTAAACAAAAGAATATGCACTACTTTTCTAGTTTAAAAAAAATAATGGTTTTTTTTGGTTTGTTTTGGGCATATCTTTTTATCGTTTTACACTTAGGAGGAAGCAAACTTAATTTCTTTTTAACTGAAAACTTACTCTAAAGCTAATCTGGACATTTGACGCGCATTAAACAATGCACTAAATGAGCATTTAGCCCTTTGTGTTCACACTGGACAGACAGGGAGGGGCTTCTTTTGCTTTTGCTACTGTTTACAAGCGCATGTCCGTCACTTACACTTGGAAGAGGTTTAGTGTGAAAATGTCGAAGCAGTGCAAATATTGTGAATTTTGCTCCAGGCATTTTATTTCACAGTACTACTCCGACTTATGAAAGACTTTGTGTCGTTTAATTCTGGGCGGGTACAAACCACAATAATTAATTTTACTTCATGATCAATTTTCAAACGATTGGCACTTCCATGAATTAAAAGGGATGCTAGCCATACATCACTACTAAATCTGAGACCCTGATTGGTCGAAGTTTGACCTGGTCTACCTTGCAAAACGCATTCAATGGCTGTTCAAAACTATCTTAAAAATGTGCATAGCTACACATGAATGTGAGAGTTTTTAACATGGAAGCCTAAAGCATGTGTTTACATAGACTTTTCATTGAAAGTGGCTGTTGCCGAGGGTGATGTGAATGTAGATTCAGGCTCTTTTGCCAAATTTACGTTAAAATATTAAAACACACAACCGAAAATGAAGTTTTATCAAGTACCTAAGTGATATCTAGGTTTTAATGCTACATTTGAGCACAGTGTAGTTTCAAACAATTTGATATTGGCATTTATGTTATTATTATTTTTTAATCTGCTGATATAAATCTTATATTAATCTACTTTAATCTTCGTTTTTCTTTTTATGCTTCTAAATGTATCAAACAAATAATTCTTCTGTATCCAGCAGGTTTCTTTGCCTGGTCTCTTACTAATCTCAAATATTGACCACTGCTGCTAATCATTAATTTTTTAGAGCACAGTCATTAACCAAAGTGAGGGTGAGTCCTTGAGAACCAGCATATCGTAATTTTAAGACCCCTGGTAAAAAATGCCTCTCCCTGCAAGGAGTTTCACTGCGTGGTGGAAAAGATGAACAGAGTTTTAGAGGGAAATAAAGGCTGAAATGAAACAGATTTTCTGAGGCGCAATTTATTTTTTTTATTAGCCACTGAACCAAGTCCTGTGGATTGCAGCAAAAGCTAATCAAAACCCAGATTTTGCATTCAGCCCAAGTTTGGAGGTGGTCACTCCTATGTACGAGGTGAGGACTTTTAACTGAAGGAACATTAGGGGATAACATAACCCTTGTCCTGGCCAGAAAAACAAATGTTTGCAACTCAATCAACCCCTGATTGATGAAGCACAAATAGTCTGAACAGAACACAAGCCAGTTTAGTTAAAAAAAAGGGTTCATTTAAAGAAAACAAAAAAGAAAAAAACACCTCTGTGAATGATCCTAAAGAGAATTTAAAGTCTTATGTGAACTATTTGTAGGAGCATAAATTAAGCACAAATGAGGAAGGATGAATTTATCAAGGATTATCCTCCAATGACTTTGACTAAACATATTTTTCCTACACGCCAACAGAGGAACACACAGCTAACTGCTTCTTAACCTTGAAAAAAGTCGGTGCCCTTCCTTGGGACATTGTAAACATTTGCTTTCAAAAGGCAAAGAAGTGCAACGCAATGTCAACATAAAACCAAGTATACTGTGCAATTATTTGAGAATCATTCAATCTTACATTTGTAATGATTTTCTTTTATATTAATTTAGCTATAATTAAATATAAAAAAAGATACTTTGAGTTATTTAAAACAAGCTATAATTGTGTAGTGTAGATTCCATGACCTGTTTTGTTTGGCTCATCATCACTAAATGCTATTAATTAAGGAATTCTATTAAAACCTCTCTCTTGGTGTGAATATTAACTATGAAAATAAAACAAATATCGATTTGTTTTTCTTCTTGTTTATTTATTGTATTAAATAAACTCTAAGGGATGTCGTAAATATGTTTCTGCAAAAACGGTTTAATGAAGCCATGTCACACAGTCATTACGTATATTCTGCGCATATTGCACAGATAAAATTTCGGTCTTTCGGGATGCATATATGATATACGTAATTAATAAGCGTTTGTCATCTGTCAATGTGTGCTGCAGATGTCCGTTGAGATCTTTACTTGAATTCGCTTTTGAGCTGTTTAAAAGTTTTGGTTGGTTAAGAATTATGCAGTTTATGCTTTATTTTTGTTCGCAGTATATATGCAATTATTACATTAATCTTACACAATTGTGCTTGATTTTTGTGAAATGCATACGCACATTTGTGGCCTTCCACGACCGTTCCACCCATATTTAACTGACTTTTCATGCTTGTCCCACCGATATATGGTAAATGATAAATGGCGTACACTTAAATAGCGTTTTTTCTACCTTCTTCGAAGGTCCAAAACGCTTTACAGTCACAGTCCCTTTCACTGATTCACACACTAATGCGGCTCCGCTGCGCAACACTGGCACCAACCTTGAACCAGAGGCAAGGTAGTGTTCAGTGTCTTTCTCAAGGACAATTCAACACATGGGTGGGTAAGGCGGGAACCTGCAAACTTTCGATCAGAGGTCGACCGCCCTACCTACCCACAACGGCCGCCCCAATGTATAACTAATAATAATACGGCGCACATATCAAATTATGTATTTGTTGTACGAATCACTAATGAATCACACATAAACAGCGCAATAATCACGAACAGTTCATGCATGAATCGCGTAGCAGTCAATGCAGAGCCGCCTATAAGTACAAATCTTTACATGAGTTCCAGAAGCGATCACCATGAACCCCCAAAGGCAAGAAGTGCTAATGCTTATTCTTCTGCATCATAATAACCAACTGGTTCAGATCCAGCAGCTAATGAATCGGAGCTAGGGAAGCAGAAGACAAAATAAAGTCTGGGTGAGGCCATTAATCAGATGTAGAGTACTTTACGTTGATTTACATGTTCTTTGTGTGGTGTATTTGTACTTCTTCCGTGGTTTTAACGCGGTTCATTCTTGATACTACATGGAAAATTTTCATGTCATTTCAAGTATGACCAATTTTCATCCAAGCAATATGTGCAAAATGCACGTAGTGGCTGTGTAACACGGCCTATTTGATGAATAGCATTGTAATGCGTATGCACACACGTCTTTTTTAAGTTTGATGTTGTAAATTCAACTAAAGTTTTTGAATTATTTTCATCTACTTTTCTGGTTTCTCTGTTTTTTTTCCAATTTAATAACAACTTTTGACATCAGAATCGTGTTTTTTACTGTTCCCTGTTCACCTCCCCTTGATTTTTTTGTTTTATTCGTTCCACCTTCATCCCTTCTTTGTGTTTAAGGCCTACATGCTTTTTCAAGAGGGAAAAGATTGGAAGCTGGTTTAAGATAAAGAAAACATTCCCGCAAGGACACAAAAATAAATTAGTACAGAAAAGAGGATCACGCACACCAAAGGGGCGTACATGCAGAAAGCTAGAGAGTGATGATAAGCTGTGCCACCAATGTGTTTGAAAAAATGTGAATAATGGCTAATAAATAATTTATAGTTGCTGAGCGTACCATAAGGAGTCAAACATAGCAGTAATAATGTAGATATATATTACACTGTAAATTAGCCATATCTGTCAGCTGCCTCACATTTTTCATCAAAAGTAGTGTTTCACTCCAAATCGATCTTTATAAAGTCAAAGAAAATTCCGGAAGCTGTCTTGCTGCAGGCCTCAAGAGAAGGAAATGCAAATGAAAGAATGCATTAGATGCACAGAGGCTCCAATAAATTCTGGAATGTGTGAAGTTTTTTTTTCCTTTCCCTTTTTTTCTTTTTTCTTTTTTTGACCTTGTCAGTGATAATATTAATGAACTAATTCCTGGAAGTGACTGAGCAACTTTGAGAAAGCACGTGTCTGCCCTTAACATTCTTTAAACACAGAAGTAGCTGAAACTTTGTGGACATGAAGCACCAACTTTGAAATAATTCTAAAGGCTTTGTTTGATTATGAAAGATTGATATATGTCTAATGTTACAACATGACAGCAAAAGGCTTATTTAATACGTGAAGTAGTGGTTATCACTTTTGCCTCACTTCAAAAGGTCCTGGTTTGAATCCCAGCTGGGTGTTTGTGTGTTTTATCTACTGTATATGGGAGCTTGTGCGCAACACCAGGGCTGTTATTACAAACCCTGGTGCAAAGACTTTAAAAACACCACAAGCAGAATACTTTTAAATTGCTATACACTAGTGTCGCAGTTTACTAGTTTAAAAAAATGTCACCAAGAAAATTTCACACAAGAGTTTTGCGGTTGCTCACATTTTGGAAAATCCATGCAAGTTTCTAAACTATGAACTACATCTAAGAGTCTACATAAGGCTATTTGAAATGTGTGCTTTGAATTCAAGAATAAAAATCTTTTCAGCTCTAAACTCCATTGAAAAATATAATTAAAATCAGCAATATTTTTGGTTTGTGAACTGAATGAGTTTCCTCCTTTTTAGGAGAACATCATGCAGATGTTATGCCCAAACTCTTTAACCTGCCATTAATTTTACCATCAGATTGTTTTGAATAACCTTTATTGACCTTAATGGTGCTGCTAGAAACTTCTTAAAACCACAACAGAGTATTAATGAGATTTTCGACACTGAGATCTGATTCTTCTCAGACTGAACGCAGACACCAATAATTGAACACACTCAAGTACAGTTGTACAAACACAACCCTGCGCACAGGATCAGATATAATAAACTGTATTTGTGTAGCATTGTATTGACATAACCCCTGGCTTTTGTGCTTTATTGTCAAATTATCTAGTTCACAATCTCAGCCGTATAGCCATTTCTCAGTCCTTCGTATTGATTATGTATTTCTTTCAGGTCAGATCGGCTTTAGAGCCATGTGTCTACCTGATGAGTAGCAAAGAGCTGATAGTTTGTGTGAGCATGGAAACCCTTTTCAAATGTAACCTTAAATTGTTTCTTAAAGTATTTGTGTACTGTAGCAGAGCTGACACAAGTGTATATAAATTATGGTGTGTGTGTTTGTCTGGACACCATCTCATTATCCTGTCATCTCCTGAATGTCTTTTAAAAGACTTTGATAAATGGCGGGGAAGCTAATTAAAGAGTCTTTATGTAAATGAATTCATCAGCATCTGAAATGACTATTTAGTAATTTCAAGGAAAAAAAATAATTTTCTTTTGAAATGTTTTTATAAACATTACACTACATTGACCAGACATACAAAAAAAGAACACAAATTAAACACATTCACAAAAATCATTATTTTTCAGCTCGACCTAAAGCCTCACTGCGTCCTGTTTATTTTTAAAATGAATCCTACCCTTTATTTACAACTTGCTTGTACATCTAACTAGAAATCGAGACAACGGATTCTCCCAGATAAGGATACGATAATGTCCCCAAAAACCTAATGGTCTTTAGAAGGTCAGTACTAATAGCTGTCCTGGTGAGGCAAAAATTACGAGTACACACACACACCTACACACACACACACACCTACACACACACACATTTTAAGGTAAGGAGTGCAGAACCATAGAATTAAATAAATGCTCCAGCTTGATGTTTAATTAGGGAGCTTGTTGAAATAATTAGTCCGTCTGTGGTGCCATCCATCACTTCATGTGTAAAATCTCCTTGACACAGTGGTCCGTGAAGGCATCCATCAAAGCACTTAGTCAGTCAGTATCCATGCATTAGTCTTACCTCAGTGCTTTAATGTATAGATCTGCATTTGTTTTAGACGCAGCAACACCCTGAAACCCATTTTTGCAGTGGATTTGCTGGCAGCAGGCTCACTGTGGAGTCTGCTGGTAAATGAGCCAGAAGATCTACAAATGTTGCTCCTGTTTAACAATTAAAGAGTCTGAAGAAGTTCGAGTTATAAAATATTGCTTGATTTGATCTGTAAGGAAAATATTACATTTTAACTCATGCTAATATGCATTTTTTTACTTACCTTTTTCAAGGACCACAGAAAAACGTGACTCAAATGGTTGCATATAGTTATATTCATTTAAATAGCAATCAGCTCATTAAAGTTTGACTCTGCTTAAAAGGCTACACTCTTTAAAACTGCCCATCTCTATCAATAACAGATTATTTGTTTTTTGACATTTAGTTATTTTTATGTTTTGTTTTTTTTTTCTTCAGAAACATTAACATCATTGTATTAGTTGTGTTTTTATGGTCTGTTATGATCAAAACACTGTTGACCTCCATAATCATCTAACATGTTTTTTGTGTGTGTGTCTTGTGACCTGGTTTGAAAGAATTATTTGTTGTTAGGATAAAAACATGATATGAACCAGAAAAGATCAAACAGCCTCAATTGAAAAATGTCAGCTTTGAATATTAGGATTTCTAAAATAATATGTAAAAATAGGATCTTTAAATTTTTTTACATATATTTGTAATAGTCTCTCAACACGAGGCACATAAGTAATCTTATTATCAGATTTTTTCTCTTTCCTGTGGCAATTTATTTCTCAGTTTTCATGCAAGCTTGTCACTAAAAGCAGTCTTTTTATTTATTTATCTTTTTTTTTTTTGCCGCAGCCCCTCTGGGATGTATTATTTGCTTTTATCCAGTCATCTTGATGTTTGTAGAAAAGTGATTCGCTTTTACCACCTTTGAAGCACTGTTGAAGTGCCAGGTGAGAAAATGGGAGTTTAAGAGACATTTGAAGGGCTCTGGTTTAAATGTACATATTTTTAATATTAGTTTTGATGGCAACAAAACATCATTAATCTATCCCTAAAGATGGCTTTTAACCATCTTTCACTGTCGTATTTAGCTTGCTCTACAAAGTGTCATTATCCGTGAAACAGTATCATCACTGTTGGGAAAGTAGCTTCCACAATTATCTCATTTTTTTATTATTATTTGAACTTTGATCTACATTTGTGACTTTGCTCATTGGATAGGAATCTGCAGTTTCCGTTCCCTTCGGATTTTTTGTGTGTAAATCATTTATTTCATAGAAGGCGACCAAAACTGCACTGTGGTCAGCTTTTCGAACACACCCAAAGTTACTCATACACACACAGAGACTAGCACTTTGCTCCAGTTTTAACACATGATGCAATCCCAGGAAAGACAGACAGTAGAGTGTGTGCTTTTTTTTTTTTAGTGAGCACTACTTGTAACAGTAACAGTCGTTTAGCTTTCTTAAGGCAAGATTTCATTTTCTTGCAATATGCTGATTAATGATGCATTGTGCCTTTCTTTTCACATCCCATAAGAACAGCGTAGAGAAGTTCTCATTATTGCATGGCAGGTTGATCTTTGGGTTGGAGTGAATACTTTGTTCTCCCCCCCCTTCTGTTAGGAAATTGGCACAAATGATGAACGCAAATGAGTGCAAACACCTAAGAGACACCAGAAAATAGACTTCCAGTAATAGAAATAGAATAGTTTCACATATTGGAGACAAATCAACTAAGAAGTAGCAAGTGGAGTCAACATTACTACAAATACTTCATGCTTGTTTACATTTTGTGGCGATTTAGCATCGTCTTCTTTGATTAAAAACATAGATACTCACATATAGGCCAGAATTCTCTACCTGGCGCTAAACTTCAAATCCAGCCATTATTTAATTTTGAATTGTTGTGAATCTTAAAGTATTGTAGTAATTCCCACTTGCAACTTTTTCTTTAATGGAATTCAAACAAGGTGATGAATTAAAATTAAAGTGATAGCAATTTGAAACGGGGTCAGAAAGTCTTCATTTAATGAACAAAACATGATAAGAAATTTGGCCAAAATAAAGTATTGTTCGGACCAACAACCACACGAAGGCACTCAGGTGTGTGTATCAGTGTTTGCTACTCTCAGCATCTGATAAGACAAAGCACTGCTCAGTCTTAACCTCGGGCTTGTTGGAATTGTTCCATAATGACACAGACAATAAAGAATTCAATTAATTTAAAGAGTTTAGTTGACTTGTTAGGATGTCCTTTATGCTATTGTTATCTGAATAATTGTTCAGATGTTGTTCTCTAAACTAGATTCTTACTATGTTTCATGCTAAATAAGCAATATTGTGTTATGTTAGTGAAGCAAGCATATAATCAGTCTATTATTGTTGTCTATTCTGTTATAACGATTTGTCTTTCAAGACAAAATGTCTGTTTGTGTTCCCGTATTTTGTTAAATTTTTGTCCAAAACTGTGACTTATACTCCTGTTCGACTTCAGAGTTACTTTTACTTCAAAAGATACAGTACTTCTGTACTGTTGTTCTATACCAGTGGTGGGCAAAGTTTTTGAGCCATGGTTCTAAAACTTGACAGATCAGATTTATTTGTTGATAATAATCTTAATATGTAAAAAAAACATCTAATCTGGATGAAAACATGATTTAAAGGGCCTATATCATGCAAAATCCTCTTTTTGAGCTTTTAAGTCTATTATTTTATTAATTCCTCACAAAAATCAAACCCAAAGTGGTATTTGGACCCATTCACATATTTCTGAGTATTTTTCTAAAACAAAAATGCGTAATTACGCGTCTAATTACAAATGAAACAAAGGGAAACCAGTTTGTCCAATTATGTTTTTTTTTTTTTAGAAACAACTATTATGTCCCCGGACAATGACATTCTCATTCTCCCTGCAGTGAAGTGTTACCCATTTGCCCCCGCATCGCCACCCACAGGGAGGTCTCACGCTCCTGCGCTAAGCATAGAGACAGACTCTATAGAGTGGCCTTGCAGCAGCTAAATCACATTGTTTATATAAATAGGATCGAGCAAATCAGAAGTCTTCAGGGGACAATAAGCAAGGGAAAGTAGGGGAATAAGCACAGTATGCTGACCATGTAAATTTCCTTTGCATACATTTGTGATGTTGTGTGTTTAGCCACATTTTATTCTAAAAAATAAAGCAGTCAATTTACTGAACTATCAAAAATCTACTGCTTTGGGAACTCCTCAAACCAACAAGGCCTACAAGCTGCTGAGAGAAATTCAAGTCTTGGGCTTGATTCCCCTCAGGCTTTTCTGTTGTACCATTGATTTTAATTTATTTATTTATTTTAATTTGGGTGACATCACATTCCCTCAGTCCAGTTCTTGTTTACAGTCAATGACTTCTCTCTTATGTTTTCCCATATTTTGCAAATATCTCGAATCGTGCCTGTCCGTAAAATTCAGTAATTGGGTTTTTGTTTTTCAGGACTTGTCGCCAACAAAACCTCCTTATATTCATGAAAATATACCTACAATGGATACAATGGATCTTCACACATTCAAGTATATATGGTTCTCATCAAATGGAGAATCCATGTTTTTTTGCATTAGTTGGTGGTTGCTAAAAAATTTGTTTTAACTGCAACAGATGAGATCTCAGGTGAATCTGTTAGTCTTTTAATTGCATTAGGCTCCCCTTGGTGCACTCTTCTATTGATGTTTGTTTTCACAAACATCAGTGGCTGGGTGAAGTGCATTGAGTGTTTAACAAGTTGATTGAATTGGCTCACCAAAAGCAGTCAGGCAACACGCGTTTGCATATTATTTGGGGGAAAAGTGTGCAAAGGAAGCTTTAAGTTCCTTCCACAATGCTCTGACATTGAACCACACACAGGCGGGAGCGACCCGCACGGCTAAGAAATGTTTAGAAATATCTACATAATGCAGTCTGTTATGATGGTGAATTATAAAACAGGGAAAGTACTCTACTTCTAAGGTTATATTTTAATAGCCACAAAAGCATAACAAATTTGAAAATATGTCAAAAATATTTTAATAAATAAAATAAATGACAACAATTCTACACATAAAAAATCCTTTTGAAAAATTAGCTTTATGGTTATACAACAGCTTTTTTTAAAAATAAAAAAACAAAAATCAAGCTCTATAAAAGAGCACTCAATCATTTTTAAGACAAAAAGTTGGTATTATGTATTCTGTCATCATAGACATCACAGCTCTAAAACACATCAAATAATAAAAATCTCATTGAAAATGAAAAGTGGAACAAAGTTTTGGCTGGTTTTAAGATGTCACATGGTGACACAGTGTTTGTGTAATTTTGTGTAAATCGAAGGATGTATTCAGATATTAAAAGAACAAGAGTTAATTTCAACCAATAATGCGGGGCAAATTTTCAGTCAGAATACTCCCAAGAATACATCCTGGTCCAGGACCAGGAACCGCTCTCATACCCATCTTTCCAGGTTGTCTTGGTTCATTTCCAATCGGACTGAGCTTCGGTCCGCTCTGAGATTCCTCAGTCTGAATGCAATCTGTTCCCGAAGCAGAGCAACTGAACCAAAACAGCCAATGTAGCTGGGTATTGTGGGATGTAAACAGAGGAAGGTAGCAACCATGGCGATAAGACATATATAAAGTTTAAATAACTATCCCGACAAGGATTGCAAAGGGTAGAACTTCCAATATTCTTTCTACTGTTGCTTTGCCCCGCCCTCATAGTTCCTGACCAATGTCTGAAGAGATATTTAATCGCATGCTTTTGTTTACAAGCTTTGGTTTCGAAACACAAATGTCCTTTTGACATCAGTCTGAATTCAGACCAAATGGAGGGTTCAGGACTCTATCCTGACCAAATAAGGTGGAATTGGTCCAGACCAACAGCCTTTCAAGTCTAAATGCACCCTAAAAGTGATGAACTTAACTGGTTGCTGCTGCCAGTCGGTGAGTGTTGTGTGGAATCTTGCTTCAGGCTTTTTCTTTCACAGCTCTATCACCCAATATTAAAAACTGGGTTTCATATAATTCCAACCAGGCACAAAGTGGATTTATTAATTTCACCTTCATGATCAATTTTCAAACGGTTCTCAAACAGTAGTTGCCCCTTCTGTGAAATACAAGGGATGCCATCCATACATCACAAATACAACTCCCTGATTGGTCAAAGTTTGACCTGGTTTAACTTTTAACATGCGTTCGTTCAGTGGACGTGCGTGTTGTACGTGGAGCTTGAAAATATTCGTGGAAACTTGCGTAGTGACATGTGAAAGTAGAAGCCCATATCAAGCATTTATGTGCATTTACATAATTTTTTTAATTGAAAATTGATATTCCTTGCCAAGGTCAGTGTGAACTTTTATGTGTCCAAACAAAAGCTTGTACAATTTATACGGCTGGCTTTAAAAAACAAAATTAAAAAGGAATAATATCAGTTACAGCCAAAACAGTATTTTGAGCATTTGCTGTCATTAAACTCAGCAGACTGTCTTTCAGTGGGATCCGCTTAGGATGCTCGGAAAACACAGTTTTATGGTGCATTAGCATGAGGAAAAGATTGATGGTGTCTCTGCAGAGGTAAAAGCATTTTCTGAAGGATTCTACAAAATGAAATCTTAGTAAAGGTGCTGCGTCTGATTAAAAAAAAAAAAAAAAGGTGCATTCTCCTTCACATTGCAGAGCTGCTCCCACCGACACATCTGTAGATCCGTCATCAGCGAGCCGGTGGGAGCGACTTTCTGCCAGTGCTGCTGGTGACGCTCTCACACATCAGTGCAGACACCAGAAAACTCACAAATAAGGAGTAGCAGCACAACCCCATAGAACACTGGGTTGCATTTCATCCTCTGGAGCTCATTATGAGTGTTCACATTGATTTAAGCTGCCTCTGGTCTTGTTAATTCAACTCAGCCCAGATGGATCTGCATTCACCCCCTGTCGCCCGAAGGTGACTGTTACATGTAAGAAATGAGTGAGTGTTGCCAAAAAGAGTGAGACGGGGTGGGGGGGGGTTGAAAAGAAAGAATATGAGGTGAGCAGGAGACGATCACAACAAAGAATACATATCCAATCTTTTTAATGAAACCCAGAAAATGAATGTGGCTGGTTTCTGCCTCGGTTTTACTCTGCTCTTTCTTCATTATCTTATTAGGCCATTGAGTTATTACATAAAGCCCTGTCAATGAATTACTAGCTGGAGGTAACTTTGTGCGTTAGCTTATTTATTGTGTGTGCGAACGGAGGATTGGATGGGGGAGTGTGTCATATTTGCACGACAGCATTAAGGCAAGAAGGGAAAAATAAATGCAAATGTTCATCACCACTGGATAAACAAACATTACTTTGCAGTAATTAGGGAAGCTGGAGCAATAACCGGGGCTTAATGAAAGGGAAAAAACAAACACATGAACAGTCTGCAAAGGAGGATCCAATGTTTCAATCAGAAAGAAAGGGGCGGGGATACCATGTGAGAAAATATAGCTTGAACCAAGCGCTGGTGGCAAATAGATGTGCAACCAGGGTCAAAAATGTAGAAGTCCTTTTTTTTATTCACTATAAAAACGTCCATAACCATTCCCTGTGACACAGAAATGCCATTATCAGTAGTTCAGAACATGCTGTTCATTCTCTTGTAGCTTTGCTGTCAGGGTGAAAATGGACTAAGAGGACTTGTTTGTCATTGTCTGCCTGGGTTCCCTGCAGCCTTCCTGCTGGTCAGCATGTCTTTGCACAACCTTTTCATTTTTTCTCTTCTTTCCTCTTTACAAAGTTTTTTCTTACTCCAACATTTTTGATTTTACATCTTTTAACCTATTCCTGGGATGGGACTCTGTTGTCTTTTTTTCCTTATGTTAACCATTGTACATTTTTGTCATCTCTAATTTCATCATTTCATTTTGTTTTTTGTAATCTTATGTTAGGTTCCCTGTACCAGCTGTGTAAGAAACATATAGAGGTGCTCTAAATAAGCGATCCCTAACCATTTAAGGCCATGGACTGGTTTAATGTCAGACGATATTTGGCCTGTACAAGGCTAAAGTGGGTGTCCAATTCTTTTTTTTCTTTTTTTTTTAGTTTCAAGTTCATTAACTTAACTTTTGTGGGGTAAAGTTTATCTTCATCATTTGTAAAATGTCTGTAGTTTGTTAAAACTTAGCTAGATTTTGTGTGGGATCCATTAAAATGGGATTTAGATTTTCCTTTAACCCATAACTGTCATTGTTGAAGCTTATAAAAATCAGACGCCAAATTCCGCCTCGTCTGATTTTTAAGGTCAGATAACTTCAAAAATAAAAACAACCAAAGCTGGTACTTTCTAAATATAACCATAAACCATTTGAGCAACTTTATTAGCAGCATCCTTGTGACATTAAACAGCCAGTTGATGAATATTATGCATTCTTACTATTATTGTTGCAACAGTTACAATAAATCCATATTTGGATTTATTGTAACTGGACTCCTGGGTATTATCTGTTAAATGCTGCTTTATTTTATTTTGAGGTCAAAGACTCTTTTTCTGTTTCCTAACTGTCTCTTTACTGCAAAAAGAAACGTTTTAAATAAGTTATAGTTTTTTAGCTTTGTCAATTTAGTGGTTGACGCAGCCGCTTTAAGAAGTAGCGGACGGATTTTCATCACATGACCGAATGACTTGACATGAGTCAAGAATGAGTCGGATGTGGTGGAGAGACTCTTTTAGTTTTCCAAAATAAAAATTCCTTCAGAATGAGACTATAAATAAAATGCACAAAAATGAGGTTGTGTTTTTTTCTTTTCTTTCAGCGACCACGAACTGGGGGTGGGAACCACTACTCTAATGCTCTTCAATAATACACGATCTCTTACTTGTTTCTGTTAAAGGTTTGGAAAAAGTCGGTCGAGATTCCAGTTATGAACAAGAAGGGAAGGTTCAGTTTGTGATGGATGCAGTTTATGCCATGGCCCATGCTCTTCACCGAATGCACCGAGAGCTCTGCTACGGCTACCCCGGTCTGTGTCCGCGGATGGCCCAGAACATCGATGGAAAAGAGCTGCTCAGCCACATCCGTGCTGTCAACTTTACTGGTAAGTCTTAAAAATGGCGTGCACTTCCATGTTGTTGTTTTGTTATTTTTTTAACACAAAACATTATAGTAAATCCAGACTTGTCCAATTATACCTAAATATCATAAAGAGGTGTGATCGAAGCTCACAAACTCCCTGTAACCTCATGCCCATATTTGTAAATGTTCTGGAAGTCACATTTTGGGGCATTTTAAACCTGTTCAGATTCCAAATTGAATTCTGTGCCTACACAGAAATATCCTCAGTATTCCGAACCCCAAGGTAAAGATGTCAGTCAAGCAAAAAAGTATAATTTTAGTCATCTCACTGATTGCACAACAACGGATATTGCTTCTCTGGACGAGGCCAACTCCACCATCTCCAGTCTCTTGGTTCCACAACACAATACCTTTTTGTAACCCAGAAGAACGCATGTAACAGAAAAAACATGTCAGAAATGTATTATCTTGTCCACTTGGTCTTTGGTGGATTCCACATACTTTTATTTTGCTGGAAAAATGCATCAAGAATCTTAAGGGTTAAAATCGGAAAACAATATGTTTTTATTTAAGGGCTCCTAAGAACCTTGAAAAAAAGAAAAAAACTTTTAGATGAAGCTGAAAGAACCTGCATGACAGATTATTGATATCTGTCATAGTGCAGTGCTCTTAATACCGCGTCCCTTTGTCCTAAAAACTATATTTTTTTCTAGTTCGTTTGACATAAATCTAGTTTTTATAATAGAAGAAAGAATGAGGTATTCCTTTGTCTTCTAACCTTTTTTGTGCCTTTGTTAAAAGGTAAAACAACAAAAAGGCAAAGTTTTAAATTTGGCGTGAGTCTGCTCCTCGGGATGGTTGCAGGCGTGTGATGCAGTATAACAAACAGGATGCGGCTCATTGCTTGAAAAATCATGGAAGTGCCTGCTTGGGCCTGCATAGATAAGAGGGTGGGTATTTCCTCTCATATTTGCATAATATTTAGCTTTGACTTCAAATAGGAACTAAACACAAATTTGTTAAAAGCATATAAAACTTAATTTTGATTAAATAGACTTTTTTGTGCCTTCCTTGGAACTTTAATTGTATAATCGTCCTAAAAACATGTCATTGACTTTTATGTTTCATAATATATATTAATCTTCTTTCTGTAACTTATTATTCAGTCTTTTTGTACTGCCCAGTCATTCATTTCCTTCAGTCTTTTGGACTGTTGATTTGTTTTAGGGGGCCTGAGAAATATTTGCTCATTTCCAAGTGGTATCCGGCCCTTTATTTAAATCTC